>NW_028188973.1:0-702289 GCF_054131305.1 Coturnix japonica
TATACTTTCCATTCCCTTATACTTTCCTTTCCATTCCTATTTTTAAACTTACCCATTCCTTTCATTTATACTTTCTTATCCTTTCCAATATACTTACCTTTGCTTTCCTTTCTTTTATACTTTCCCTTCCTTTATACTTTCCTTTTCTTTATACTTTCCTTTCCTTTATACTTTCCTTTTCTGTATACTTTCCTTTCCTTTACACTTTCATTTCAATTCCCTATTTTTAAACTTATCCTCTCCTTTCATTTATACTTTCCTTTCCTTTCCTTTCATACTTACCTTTGCTTTCCTTTCCTTTATAAATTCCCTTCTTTTATAATTCCCTTCCCTTTGCATTATACCTACATTCCCTTTCTGTTCTGTAACATTTTCCTTTAGACCTTCCTTTCCATTCCTTTTTTTTTTTAAAATTAACCTTTCCTTTCCCTTTTTATATACTTCCCTATACTTACAATTCTACATACATTGATTTTCCTTTATACATTGCTTTCCTTTCCATTATATGTACCTTTCCTTTCTTTTCTATTCCCTTCCTTTCCCTTCCTTTATACTTACCTTTGCTTCCTTTCTTTTATACTTTCCCTTCCTTTATACTTTCCATTCCCTTATACTTTCCTTTCCATTCCTATTTTTAAACTTACCCATTCCTTTCATTTATACTTTCTTATCCTTTCCAATATACTTACCTTTGCTTTCCTTTCTTTTATACTTTCCCTTCCTTTATACTTTCTTTTTCTTTATACTTTCCTTTCCTTTATACTTTCCTTTTCTGTATACTTTCCTTTCCTTTACACTTTCATTTAAATTCCTATTTTTAAACTTAGCCTCTCCTTTCATTTATACTTTCCTTTCTTTTCCTTTCATAATTACCTTTGCTTTCCTTTCTTTTATAAATTCCCTTCTTTTATAATTCCCTTCCCTTTGCATTATACCTACATTCCCTTTCTGTTCTGTTACATTTTCCTTTAGACCTTCCTTTCCATTCCTTTTTTTTTTTAAAATTAACCTTTCCTTTCCTTTTTTATATACTTGCCTATCCTTACAATTCTACATACATTGATTTTCCTTTATACATTGCTTTCCTTTCCATTATATCTACCTTTCCTTTCTTTTCTATTCCCTTCCTTTCCCTTCATTTATACTTACCTTTGCTTCCTTTCTTTTATACTTTCCCTTCCTTTATACTTTCCATTCCCTTATACTTTCCTTTCCATTCCTATTTTTAAACTTACCCATTCCTTTCATTTATACTTTCTTATCCTTTCCAATATACTTACCTTTGCTTTCCTTTCTTTTATACTTTCCCTTTCCTTTTCTGTATACTTTCTTTTCCTTTACACTTTCATTTCAATTCCTATTTTTAAACTTAGACTTTCCTTTCATTTATACTTTCCTTTCCTTTCATACTTACCTTTGCTGTCCTATCTTTTATAAATTCCCTTCTTTTATAATTCCCTTCCCTTTGCATTATACCTACATTCCCTTTCTGTTCTGTAACATTTTCCTTTAGACCTTCCTTTCTATTCCTTTTTTTTTTTAAAATTAACCTTTCCTTTCCTTTTTTATATACTTCCCTATCCTTACAATTCTACATACATTGACTTTCCTTTATACATTGCTTTCCTTTCCATTATATCTACCTTTCCTTTCTTTTCTATTCCCTTCCTTTCCCTTCCTTTATACTTACCTTTGCTTCCTTTCTTTTATACTTTCCCTTCCTTTATACTTTCCATTCCCTTATACTTTCCTTTCCATTCCTATTTTTAAACTTACCCATTCCTTTCATTTATACTTTCTTATCCTTTCCAATATACTTACCTTTGCTTTCCTTTCTTTTATACTTTCCCTTCCTTTATACTTTCCTTTTCTTTATACTTTCCTTTCCTTTACGCTTTCATTTCAATTCCTATTTTTAAACTTAGCCTCTCCTTTCATTTATACTTTCCTTTCCTTTCATTTGCATTCCTTTCTTTTATAAATTCCCTTCTTTTATAATTCCCTTCCCTTTGCATTATACCTACATTCCCTTTCTGTTCTGTAACATTTTCCTTTAGACCTTCCTTTCCATTCCTTTTTTTTTTTTTAAATTAACCTTTCCTTTTTTATATACTTCCCTATACTTACAATTCTACATACATTGATTTTCCTTTATACATTGCTTTCCTTTCCATTATATCTACCTTTCCTTTCTTTTCTATTCCCTTCCTTTCCCTTCCTTTATACTTTCCTTTGCTTCCTTTCTTTTATACTTTCCCTTCCTTTATACTTTCCATTCCCTTATACTTTCCTTTCCATTCCTATTTTTAAACTTACCCATTCCTTTCATTTATACTTTCTTATCCCTTCCAATATACTTACCATTGCTTTCCTTTCTTTTATACTTTCCCTTTCCTTTTCTGTATACTTTCTTTTCCTTTACACTTTCATTTCAATTCCTATTTTTAAACTTAGACTTTCCTTTCATTTATACTTTCCTTTCCTTTCATACTTACCTTTGCTTTCCTATCTTTTATTAATTCCCTTCTTTTATAATTCCCTTCCCTTTGCATTATACCTACATTCCCTTTCTGTTCTGTAACATTTTCCTTTAGACCTTCCTTTCCATTCCTTTTTTTTTTCAATTAACCTTTCCTTTCCTTTTTTATATACTTCCCTATCCTTACAATTCTACATATATTGACTTTCCTTTATACATTGCTTTCCTTTCCATTATATGTACCTTTCCTTTCTTTTCTATTCCCTTCCTTTCCCTTCCTTTATACTTACCTTTGCTTCCTTTCTTTTATACTTTCCCTTCCTTTATACTTTCCATTCCCTTATACTTTCCTTTCCATTCCTATTTTTAAACTTACCCATTCCTTTCATTTATACTTTCTTATCCTTTCCAATATACTTACCTTTGCTTTCCTTTCTTTTATACTTTCCCTTTCTTTATACTTTCCTTTCCTTTATACTTACCCTTCCTTTATACTTTCCTTTTCTTTATACTTTCCTTTCCTTTATACTTTCCTTTTCTGTATACTTTCCTTTCCTTTACACTTTCATTTCAATTCCTATTTTTAAACTTAGCCTCTCCTTTCATTTATAGTTTCCTTTCTTTTCCTTTCATACTTACCTTTGCTTTCCTTTCTTTTATAAATTCCCTTCTTTTATAATTCCCTTCCCTTTGCATTATACCTACATTCCCTTTCTGTTCTGTAACATTTTCCCTTAAACCTTCCTTTCCATTCCTTTTTTTTTTTTTAAATTAACCTTTCCTTTCCTTTTTTATATACTTCCCTATCCTTACAATTCTACATACATTGACTTTCCCTTATACATTGCTTTCCTTTCCATTATATCTACCTTTCCTTTCTTTCCTATTCCCTTCCTTTCCCTTCCTTTATACTTACCTTTGCTTCCTTTCTTTTATACTTTCCCTTCCTTTATACTTTCTATTCCCTTATACTTTCCTTTCCGTTCCTATTTTTAAACTTACCCATTCCTTTCATTTATACTTTCTTATCCTTTCCAATATACTTACCTTTGCTTTCCTTTCTTTTATACTTTCCCTTCCTTTATACTTTCCTTTTCTTTACACTTTCCTTTCCTTTATACTTTCCTTTTCTGTATACTTTCCTTTCCTTTACACTTTCATTTCAATTCCTATTTTTAAACTTAGCCTCTCCTTTCATTTATACTTTCATTTCCTTTGCTTTCATACTTACCTTTGCTTTCCTTTCTTTTATAAATTCCCTTCTTTTATAATTCCCTTCCCTTTGCATTATACCTACATTCCCCTTCTGTTCTGTAACATTTTCCTTTAGACCTTCCTTTCCATTCCTTTTTTTTTTTTAAATTAACCTTTCCTTTCCTTTTTTATATACTTCCCTATCCTTACAATTCTACATACATTGACTTCCCTTTATACATTGCTTTCCTTTCCATTATATGTACCTTTCCTTTCTTTTCTATTCCCTTCCTTTCCCTTCCTTTATACTTACCTTTGCTTCCTTTCTTTTATACTTTCCCTTCCTTTATACTTTCAATTCCCTTATACTTTCCATTCCTATTTTTAAACTTACCCATTCCTTTCATTTATACTTTCTTATCCTTTCCAATATACTTACCTTTGCTTTCCTTTCTTTTATACTTTCCCTTCCTTTATACTTTCCTTTCCTTTATACTTTCCCTTCCTTTACGCTTTCATTTCAATTCCTATTTTTAAACTTAGCCTCTCCTTTCATTTATACTTTCCTTTCCTTTCCTTTCATACTTACCTTTGCTTTCCTTTCTTTTATAAATTCCCTTCTTTTATAATTCCCTTCCCTTTGCATTATACCTACATTCCCTTTCAGTTCTGTAACATTTTCCTTTAGACCTTCCTTTCCATTCCTTTTTTTTTTTAAATTAACCTTTCCTTTCCTTTTTTATATACTTCCCTATCCTTAAAATTATACATACATTGACTTTACTTTATACATTCCTTTCCTTTCCATTATATCTACCTTTCCTTTCTTTTCTATTCCCATCCTTTCCCTTCCTTTATACTTACCTTTGCTTCCTTTCTTTTATAATTTCCCTTCCTTTATACTTTCCATTCCCTTATACTTTCCTTTCCATTCCTATTTTTAAACTTACCCATTCCTTTCATTTATACTTTCTTATCCTTTCCAATATACTTACCTTTGCTTTCCTTTCCTTTATACTTTCCCTTCCTTTATACTTTCCTTTTCTTTATACTTTCCTTTCCTTTATACTTTCCTTTTCTGTATACTTTCCTTTCCTTTACACTTTCATTTCAATTCCTATTTTTAAACTTAGCCTCTCCTTTCATTTATAGTTTCCTTTCTTTTCCTTTCATACTTACCTTTGCTTTCCTTTCTTTTATAAATTCCCTTCTTTTATAATTCCCTTCCCTTTGCATTATACCTACATTCCCTTTCTGTTCTGTAACATTTTCCCTTAAACCTTCCTTTCCATTCCTTTTTTTTTTTTTTAAATTAACCTTTCCTTTCCTTTTTTATATACTTCCCTATCCTTACAATTCTACATACATTGACTTTCCTTTATACATTGCTTTCCTTTCCATTATATCTACCTTTCCTTTCTTTTCTATTCCCTTCCTTTCCCTTCCTTTATACTTACCTTTGCTTCCTTTCTTTTATACTTTCCCTTCCTTTATACTTTCCATTCCCTTATACTTTCCTTTCCATTCCTATTTTTAAACTTACCCATTCCTTTCATTTATACTTTCTTATCCTTTCCAATATACTTACCTTTGCTTTCCTTTCTTTTATACTTTCCCTTCCTTTATACTTTTCTTTTCTTTATACTTTCCTTTCCTTTATACTTTCCTTTTCTGTATACTTTCCTTTCCTTTACACTTTCATTTCAATTCCTATTTTTAAACTTAGCCTCTCCTTTCATTTATACTTTCCTTTCCTTTCCTTTCCTTTCATACTTACCTTTGCTTTTCTTTCTTTTATAAATTCCCTTCTTTTATAATTCCCTTCCCTTTGCATTATACCTAGATTCCCTTTCTGTTCTGTAACATTTTCCCTTAGACCTTCCTTTCCATTCCTTTTTTTTTTTTTAAATTAACCTTTCCTTTCCTTTTTTATATACTTCCCTATACTTACAATTCTACATACATTGATTTTCCTTTATACATTGCTTTCCTTTCCATTATATCTACCTTTCCTTTCTTTTCTATTCCCTTCCTTTCCCTTCCTTTATACTTACCTTTGCTTCCTTTCTTTTATACTTTCTTTTCCTTTATACTTTCCATTCCCTTATACTTTCCTTTCCATTCCTATTTTTAAACTTACCCATTCCTTTCATTTATACTTTCTTATCCTTTCCAATATACTTACCTTTGCTTTCCTTTCTTTTATACTTTCCCTTCCTTTATACTTTCCTTTCCTTTATACTTTCCCTTCCTTTTCGCTTTCATTTCAATTCCTATTTTTAAACTTAGCCTCTCCTTTCATTTATACTTTCCTTTCCTTTCCTTTCATACTTACCTTTGCTTTCCTTTCTTTTATAAATTCCCTTCTTTTATAATTCCCTTCCCTTTGCATTATACCTACATTCCCTTTCTGTTCTGTAACATTTTCCTTTAGACCTTCCTTTCCATTCCTTTTTTTTTTTTTAAATTAACCTTTCCTTTCCTTTTTTATATACTTCCCTATCCTTACAATTCTACATACATTGACTTTCCTTTATACATTGCTTTCCTTTCCATTATATGTACCTTTCCTTTCTTTTCTATTCCCTTTCTTTCCCTTCCTTTATACTTACCTTTGCTTCCTTTATTTTATACTTTCCCTTCCTTTATACTTTCCATTCCCTTATACTTTCCTTTCCATTCCTATTTTTAAACTTACCCATTCCTTTCATTTATACTTTCTTATCCTTTCCAATATACTTACCTTTGCATTCCTTTCTTTTATACTTTCCCTTTCCTTTTCTGTATACTTTCTTTTCCTTTACACTTTCATTTCAATTCCTATTTTTAAACTTAGACTTTCCTTTCATTTATACTTTCATTTCCTTTCATACTTACCTTTGCTTTCCTTTCTTTTATAAATTCCCTTCTTTTATAATTCCCTTCCCTTTGCATTATACCTACATTCCCTTTCTGTTCTGTAACATTTTCCTTTAGACCTTCCTTTCCATTCCTTTTTTTTTTTAAATTAACCTTTCCTTTCCTTTTTTATATACTTCCCTATCCTTACAATTATACATACATTGACTTTCCTTTATACATTGCTTTCCTTTCCATTATATCTACCTTTCCTTTCTTTTCTATTCCCATCCTTTCCCTTCCTTTATACTTACCTTTGCTTCCTTTCTTTTATACTTTCCCTTCCTTTATACTTTCCATTCCCTTATACTTTCCTTTCCATTCCTATTTTTAAACTTACCCATTCCTTTCATTTATACTTTCTTATCCTTTCCAATATACTTACCTTTGCTTTCCTTTCCTTTATACTTTCCCTTCCTTTATACTTTCCTTTTCTTTATACTTTCCTTTCCTTTATACTTTCCTTTTCTGTATACTTTCCTTTCCTTTACACTTTCATTTCAATTCCTATTTTTAAACTTAGCCTCTCCTTTCATTTATAGTTTCCTTTCTTTTCCTTTCATACTTACCTTTGCTTTCCTTTCTTTTATAAATTCCCTTCTTTTATAATTCCCTTCCCTTTGCATTATACCTACATTCCCTTTCTGTTCTGTAACATTTTCCCTTAAACCTTCCTTTCCATTCCTTTTTTTTTTTTTTAAATTACCCTTTCCTTTCCTTTTTTTTATACTTCCCTATCCTTACAATTCTACATACATTGACTTTCCTTTATACATTGCTTTCCTTTCCATTATATCTACCTTTCCTTTCTTTTCTATTCCCTTCCTTTCCCTTCCTTTATACTTACCTTTGCTTCCTTTCTTTTATACTTTCCCTTCCTTTATACTTTCCATTCCCTTATACTTTCCTTTCCATTCCTATTTTTAAACTTACCCATTCCTTTCATTTATACTTTCTTATCCTTTCCAATATACTTACCTTTGCTTTCCTTTCTTTTATACTTTCCCTTCCTTTATACTTTTCTTTTCTTTATACTTTCCTTTCCTTTATACTTTCCTTTTCTGTATACTTTCCTTTCCTTTACACTTTCATTTCAATTCCTATTTTTAAACTTAGCCTCTCCTTTCATTTATACTTTCCTTTCCTTTCCTTTCCTTTCATACTTACCTTTGCTTTTCTTTCTTTTATAAATTCCCTTCTTTTATAATTCCCTTCCCTTTGCATTATACCTAGATTCCCTTTCTGTTCTGTAACATTTTCCCTTAGACCTTCCTTTCCATTCCTTTTTTTTTTTTTAAATTAACCTTTCCTTTCCTTTTTTATATACTTCCCTATACTTACAATTCTACATACATTGATTTTCCTTTATACATTGCTTTCCTTTCCATTATATCTACCTTTCCTTTCTTTTCTATTCCCTTCCTTTCCCTTCCTTTATACTTTCCTTTGCTTCCTTTCTTTTATACTTTCCCTTCCTTTATACTTTCCATTCCCTTATACTTTCCTTTCCATTCCTATTTTTAAACTTACCCATTCCTTTCATTTATACTTTCTTATCCCTTCCAATATACTTACCATTGCTTTCCTTTCTTTTATACTTTCCCTTTCCTTTTCTGTATACTTTCTTTTCCTTTACACTTTCATTTCAATTCCTATTTTTAAACTTAGACTTTCCTTTCATTTATACTTTCCTTTCCTTTCCTTTCCTTTCATACTTACCTTTGCTTTTCTTTCTTTTATAAATTCCCTTCTTTTATAATTCCCTTCCCTTTGCATTATACCTACATTCCCTTTCTGTTCTGTAACATTTTCCCTTAAACCTTCCTTTCCATTCCTTTTTTTTTTTTTTAAATTAACCTTTCCTTTCCTTTTTTATATACTTCCCTATCCTTACAATTCTACATACATTGACTTTCCTTTATACATTGCTTTCCTTTCCATTATATCTACCTTTCCTTTCTTTTCTATTCCCTTCCTTTCCCTTCCTTTATACTTACCTTTGCTTCCTTTCTTTTATACTTTCCCTTCCTTTATACTTTCCATTCCCTTATACTTTCCTTTCCATTCCTATTTTTAAACTTACCCATTCCTTTCATTTATACTTTCTTATCCTTTCCAATATACTTACCTTTGCTTTCCTTTCTTTTATACTTTCCCTTCCTTTATACTTTCCTTTTCTTTATACTTTCCTTTCCTTTATACTTTCCTTTTCTGTATTCTTTCCTTTCCTTTACACTTTCATTTAAATTCCTATTTTTAAACTTAGCCTCTCCTTTCATTTATACTTTCCTTTCCTTTCATACTTACCTTTGCTTTTCTTTCTTTTATAAATTCCCTTCTTTTATAATTCCCTTCCCTTTGCATTATACCTACATTCCCTTTCTGTTCTGTAACATTTTCCCTTAGACCTTCCTTTCCATTCCTTTTTTTTTTTAAATTAACCTTTCCTTTCCTTTTTTATATACTTCCCTATCCTTACAATTCTACAGACATTGACTTTCCTTTATACATTGCTTTCCTTTCCATTATATCTACCATTCCTTTCTTTTCTATTCCCTTCCTTTCCCTTCCTTTATACTTACCTTTGCTTCCTTTCTTTTATACTTTCCCTTCCTTTATACTTTCCATTCCCTTATACTTTCCTTTCCATTCCTATTTTTAAACTTACCCATTCCTTTCATTTATACTTTCTTATCCTTTCCAATATACTTACCTTGGCTTTCCTTTCTTTTATACTTTCCCTTCCTTTATACTTTCCTTTTCTTTATACTTTCCTTTCCTTTATACTTTCCTTTTCTGAATACTTTCCTTTCCTTTACACTTTCATTTCAATTCCTATTTTTAAACTTAGCCTCTCCTTTCATTTATACTTTCCTTTCCTTTCATACTTACCTTTGCTTTCCTTTCTTTTATAAATTCCCTTCTTTTATAATTCCCTTCCCTTTGCATTATACCTACATTCCCTTTCTGTTCTGTAACATTTTCCCTTAGACCTCCCTTTCCATTCCTTTTTTTTTTTAAATTAACCTTTCCTTTCCTTTTTTATATACTTCCCTATCCTTACAATTCTACATACATTGACTTTCCTTTATACATTGCTTTCCTTTCCATTATATCAACCTTTCCTTTCTTTTCTCTTCCCTTGCTTTCCCTTCCTTTATACTTACCTTTGCTTCCTTTCTTTTATACTTTCCCTTCCTTTATACTTTCCTTTTCTTTATACTTTCCTTTTCTTTATACTTTCCTTTTTCTGTATACTTTCCTTTCCTTTACACTTTCATTTCAATTCCTATTTTTAAACTTAGCCTCTCCTTTCATTTATACTTTCCTTTCCTTTCATACTTACCTTTGCTTTCCTTTCCTTTTTAAATTCCCTTCTTTTATAATTCCCTTCCCTTTGCATTATACCTACATTCCCTTTCTGTTCTGTAACATTTTCCCTTAGACCTTCCTTTCCATTCCTTTTTTTTTGTTTAAATTAACCTTTCCTTTCCTTTTTTATATACTTCCCTATCCTTACAATTCTACATACATTGACTTTCCTTTATACTTTGCTTTCCTTTCCATTATATCTACCTTTCCTTTCTTTTCTATTCCCTTCCTTTCCCTTCCTTTATACTTACCTTTGCTTCCTTTCTTTTATACTTTCCCTTCCTTTATACTTTCCATTCCCTTATACTTTCCATTCCTATTTTTAAACTTACCCATTCCTTTCATTTATACTTTCTTATCCTTTCCAATATACTTACCTTGGCTTTCCTTTCTTTTATACTTTCCCTTCCTTTATACTTTCCTTTTCTTTATACTTTCCTTTATACTTTCCTTTTCTGTATACTTTCCTTTCCTTTACACTTTCATTTCAATTCCTATTTTTAAACTTAGCCTCTCCTTTCATTTATACTTTCCTTTCCTTTCCTTTCCTTTCATACTTACCTTTGCTTTCCTTTCTTTTATAAATTCCCTTCTTTTATAATTCCCTTCCCTTTGCATTATACCTACATTCCCTTTCAGTTCTGTAACATTTTCCTTTAGACCTTCCTTTCCATTCCTTTTTTTTTTTTAAATTAACCTTTCCTTTCCTTTTTTATATACTTCCCTATACTTACAATTCTACATACATTGATTTTCCTTTATACATTCCTTTTCTTTCCATTATATCTACCTTTCCTTTCTTTTCTATTCCTTTCCTTTCCCTTCCTTTATACTTACCTTTGCTTCCTTTCTTTTATACTTTCCCTTCCTTTATACTTTCCATTCCCTTATACTTTCCTTTCCATTCCTATTTTTAAACTTACCCATTCCTTTCATTTATACTTTCTTATCCTTTCCAATATACTTACCTTTGCTTTCCTTTCTTTTATACTTTCCCTTCCTATATCCTTTCCTTTTCTTTATACTTTCCTTTCCTTTATACTTTCCTTTTATGTATACTTTCCTTTCCTTTACACTTTCATTTCAATTCCTATTTTTAAACTTAGCCTCTCCTTTCATTTATAGTTTCCTTTCCTTTCCTTTCATACTTACCTTTGCTTTCCTTTCTTTTATAAATTCCCTTCTTTTATAATTCCCTTCCCTTTGCATTATACCTACATTCCCTTTCTGTTCTGTAACATTTTCCTTTTGACCTTCCTTTGCATTCCTTTTTTTTTTTAAATTAACCTTTCCTTTCCTTTTTTATATACTTCCCTATCCTTACAATTCTACAGACATTGACTTTCCTTTATACATTGCTTTCCTTTCCATTATATCTACCTTTCCTTTCTTTCCTATTCCCTTCCTTTCCCTTCCTTTATACTTACCTTTGCTTCCTTTCTTTTATACTTTCCCTTCCTTTATACTTTCCATTCCCTTATACTTTCCTTTCCATTCCTATTTTTAAACTTACCCATCCCTTTCATTTATACTTTCTTATCCTTTCCAATATACTTACCTTTGCTTTCCTTTCTTTTATACTTTCCCTTCCTTTATACTTTCCTTTTCTTTATACTTTCCTTTCCTTTATACTTTCCTTTTCTGTATACTTTCCTTTCCTTTACACTTTCATTTAAATTCCTATTTTTAAACTTAGCCTCTCCTTTCATTTATACTTTCCTTTCCTTTCCTTTCATACTTACCTTTGCTTTCCTTTCTTTTATAAATTCCCTTCTTTTATAATTCCCTTCCCTTTGCATTATACCTACATTCCCTTTCTGTTCTGTAACATTTTCCCTTAGACCTTCCTTTCCATTCCTTTTTTTTTTTAAATTAACCTTTCCTTTCCTTTTTTATATACTTGCCTATCCTTACAATTCTACATACATTGATTTTCCTTTATACATTGCTTTCCTTTCCATTATATCTACCTTTCCTTTCTTTTCTATTCCCTTCCTTTCCCTTCCTTTATACTTACCTTTGCTTCCTTTCTTTTATACTTTCCCTTCCTTTATACTTTCCATTCCCTTATACTTTCCTTTCCATTCCTATTTTTAAACTTATCCATTCCTTTCATTTATACTTTCTTATCCTTTCCAATATACTTACCTTTGCTTTCCTTTCTTTTATACTTTCCCTTCCTTTATACTTTCCTTTTCTTTATACTTTCCTTTCCTTTATACTTTCCTTTTCTGTATACTTTCCTTTCCTTTACACTTTCATTTCAACTCCTATTTTTAAACTTAGCCTCTCCTTTCATTTATACTTTCCTTTCCTTTCATACTTACCTTTGCTTTCCTTTCCTTTATAAATTCCCTTCTTTTATAATTCCCTTCCCTTTGCATTATACCTACATTCCCTTTCTGTTCTGTAACATTTTCCCTTAGACCTTCCTTTCCATTCCTTTTTTTTTGTTTAAATTAACCTTTCCTTTCCTTTTTTATATACTTCCCTATCCTTACAATTCTACATACATTGACTTTCCTTTATACTTTGCTTTCCTTTCCATTATATCTACCTTTCCTTTCTTTTCTATTCCCTTCCTTTCCCTTCCTTTATACTTACCTTTGCTTCCTTTCTTTTATACTTTCCCTTCCTTTATACTTTCCATTCCCTTATACTTTCCTTTCCATTCCTATTTTTAAACTTACCCATTCCTTTCATTTATACTTTCTTATCCTTTCCAATATACTTACCTTGGCTTTCCTTTCTTTTATACTTTCCCTTCCTTTATACTTTCCTTTTCTTTATACTTTCCTTTCCTTTATACTTTCCTTTTCTGTATACTTTCCTTTCCTTTACACTTTCATTTCAATTCCTATTTTTAAACTTAGCCTCTCCTTTAATTTATACTTTCCTTTCCTTTCCTTTCCTTTCATACTTACCTTTGCTTTCCTTTCTTTTATAAATTCCCTTCTTTTATAATTCCCTTCCCTTTGCATTATACCTACATTCCCTTTCTGTTCTGTAACATTTTCCCTTAGACCTTCCTTTCCATTCCTTTTTTTTTTTAAATTAACCTTTCCTTTCCTTTTTTATATACTTGCCTATCCTTACAATTCTACATTCATTGATTTTCCTTTATACATTGCTTTCCTTTCCATTATATCTACCTTTCCTTTCTTTTCTATTCCCTTCCTTTCCCTTCCTTTATACTTACCTTTGCTTCCTTTCTTTTATACTTTCCCTTCCTTTATACTTTCCATTCCCTTATACTTTCCTTTCCATTCCTATTTTTAAACTTACCCATTCCTTTCATTTATACTTTCTTATCCTTTCCAATATACTTACCTTGGCTTTCCTTTCTTTTATACTTTCCCTTCCTTTATACTTTCCTTTTCTTTATACTTTCCTTTCCTTTATACTTTCCTTTTCTGTATACTTTCCTTTCCTTTACACTTTCATTTCAATTCCTATTTTTAAACTTAGCCTCTCCTTTCATTTATACTTTCCTTTCCTTTCCTTTCATACTTACCTTTGCTTTCCTTTCTTTTATAAATTCCCTTCTTTTATAATTCCCTTCCCTTTGCATTATACCTACATTCCCTTTCTGTTCTGTAACATTTTCCCTTAGACCTTCCTTTCCATTCCTTTTTTTTTTTAAATTAACCTTTCCTTTCCTTTTTTATATACTTCCCTATCCTTACAATTCTACATACATTGATTTTCCTTTATACATTGCTTTCCTTTCCATTATATCTACCTTTCCTTTCTTTTCTATTCCCTTCCTTTCCCTTCCTTTATACTTACCTTTGCTTCCTTTCTTTTATACTTTCCCTTCCTTTATACTTTCCATTCCCTTATACTTTCCTTTCCATTCCTATTTTTAAACTTACCCATTCCTTTCATTTATACTTTCTTATCCTTTCCAATATACTTACCTTTGCTTTCCTTTCTTTTATACTTTCCCTTCCTTTATACTTTCCTTTTCTTTATACTTTCCTTTCCTTTATACTTTCCTTTTCTGTATACTTTCCTTTCCTTTACACTTTCATTTCAACTCCTATTTTTAAACTTAGCCTCTCCTTTCATTTATACTTTCCTTTCCTTTCATACTTACCTTTGCTTTCCTTTCCTTTATAAATTCCCTTCTTTTATAATTCCCTTCCCTTTGCATTATACCTACATTCCCTTTCTGTTCTGTAACATTTTCCCTTAGACCTTCCTTTCCATTCCTTTTTTTTTGTTTAAATTAACCTTTCCTTTCCTTTTTTATATACTTCCCTAACCTTACAATTCTACATACATTGACTTTCCTTTATACTTTGCTTTCCTTTCCATTATATCTACCTTTCCTTTCTTTTCTATTCCCTTCCTTTCCCTTCCTTTATACTTACCTTTGCTTCCTTTCTTTTATACTTTCCCTTCCTTTATACTTTCCATTCCCTTATACTTTCCTTTCCATTCCTATTTTTAAACTTACCCATTCCTTTCATTTATACTTTCTTATCCTTTCCAATATACTTACCTTGGCTTTCCTTTCTTTTATACTTTCCCTTCCTTTATACTTTCCTTTTCTTTATACTTTCCTTTCCTTTATACTTTCCTTTTCTGTATACTTTCCTTTCCTTTACACTTTCATTTCAATTCCTATTTTTAAACTTAGCCTCTCCTTTCATTTATACTTTCCTTTCCTTTCCTTTCATACTTACCTTTGCTTTCCTTTCTTTTATAAATTCCCTTCTTTTATAATTCCCTTCCCTTTGCATTATACCTACATTCCCTTTCTGTTCTGTAACATTTTCCCTTAGACCTTCCTTTCCATTCCTTTTTTTTTTTAAATTAACCTTTCCTTTCCTTTTTTATATACTTGCCTATCCTTACAATTCTACATTCATTGATTTTCCTTTATACATTGCTTTCCTTTCCATTATATCTACCTTTCCTTTCTTTTCTATTCCCTTCCTTTCCCTTCCTTTATACTTACCTTTGCTTCCTTTCTTTTATACTTTCCCTTCCTTTATACTTTCCATTCCCTTATACTTTCCTTTCCATTCCTATTTTTAAACTTACCCATTCCTTTCATTTATACTTTCTTATCCTTTCCAATATACTTACCTTGGCTTTCCTTTCTTTTATACTTTCCCTTCCTTTATACTTTCCTTTTCTTTATACTTTCCTTTCCTTTATACTTTCCTTTTCTGTATACTTTCCTTTCCTTTACACTTTCATTTCAATTCCTATTTTTAAACTTAGCCTCTCCTTTCATTTATACTTTCCTTTCCTTTCCTTTCATACTTACCTTTGCTTTCCTTTCTTTTATAAATTCCCTTCTTTTATAATTCCCTTCCCTTTGCATTATACCTACATTCCCTTTCTGTTCTGTAACATTTTCCCTTAGACCTTCCTTTCCATTCCTTTTTTTTTTTAAATTAACCTTTCCTTTCCTTTTTTATATACTTCCCTATCCTTACAATTCTACATACATTGATTTTCCTTTATACATTGCTTTCCTTTCCATTATATCTACCTTTCCTTTCTTTTCTATTCCCTTCCTTTCCCTTCCTTTATACTTACCTTTGCTTCCTTTCTTTTATACTTTCCCTTCCTTTATACTTTCCATTCCCTTATACTTTCCTTTCCATTCCTATTTTTAAACTTACCCATTCCTTTCATTTATACTTTCTTATCCTTTCCAATATACTTACCTTTGCTTTCCTTTCTTTTATACTTTCCCTTCCTTTATACTTTCCTTTTCTTTATACTTTCCTTTCCTTTATACTTTCCTTTTCTGTATACTTTCCTTTCCTTTACACTTTCATTTCAACTCCTATTTTTAAACTTAGCCTCTCCTTTCATTTATACTTTCCTTTCCTTTCATACTTACCTTTGCTTTCCTTTCCTTTATAAATTCCCTTCTTTTATAATTCCCTTCCCTTTGCATTATACCTACATTCCCTTTCTGTTCTGTAACATTTTCCCTTAGACCTTCCTTTCCATTCCTTTTTTTTTGTTTAAATTAACCTTTCCTTTCCTTTTTTATATACTTCCCTAACCTTACAATTCTACATACATTGACTTTCCTTTATACTTTGCTTTCCTTTCCATTATATCTACCTTTCCTTTCTTTTCTATTCCCTTCCTTTCCCTTCCTTTATACTTACCTTTGCTTCCTTTCTTTTATACTTTCCCTTCCTTTATACTTTCCATTCCCTTATACTTTCCTTTCCATTCCTATTTTTAAACTTACCCATTCCTTTCATTTATACTTTCTTATCCTTTCCAATATACTTACCTTGGCTTTCCTTTCTTTTATACTTTCCCTTCCTTTATACTTTCCTTTTCTTTATACTTTCCTTTCCTTTATACTTTCCTTTTCTGTATACTTTCCTTTCCTTTACACTTTCATTTCAATTCCTATTTTTAAACTTAGCCTCTCCTTTCATTTATACTTTCCTTTCCTTTCCTTTCATACTTACCTTTGCTTTCCTTTCTTTTATAAATTCCCTTCTTTTATAATTCCCTTCCCTTTGCATTATACCTACATTCCCTTTCTGTTCTGTAACATTTTCCCTTAGACCTTCCTTTCCATTCCTTTTTTTTTTTAAATTAACCTTTCCTTTCCTTTTTTATATACTTGCCTATCCTTACAATTCTACATACATTGATTTTCCTTTATACATTGCTTTCCTTTCCATTATATCTACCTTTCCTTTCTTTTCTATTCCCTTCCTTTCCCTTCCTTTATACTTACCTTTGCTTCCTTTCTTTTATACTTTCCCTTCCTTTATACTTTCCATTCCCTTATACTTTCCTTTCCATTCCTATTTTTAAACTTACCCATTCCTTTCATTTATACTTTCTTATCCTTTCCAATATACTTACCTTTGCTTTCCTTTCTTTTATACTTTCCCTTCCTTTATACTTTCCTTTTCTTTATACTTTCCTTTATACTTTCCTTTTCTGTATACTTTCCTTTCCTTTACACTTTCATTTCAATTCCTATTTTTAAACTTAGCCTCTCCTTTCATTTATACTTTCCTTTCCTTTCCTTTCCTTTCATACTTACCTTTGCTTTCCTTTCTTTTATAAATTCCCTTCTTTTATAATTCCCTTCCCTTTGCATTATACCTACATTCCCTTTCAGTTCTGTAACATTTTCCTTTAGACCTTCCTTTCCATTCCTTTTTTTTTTTTAAATTAACCTTTCCTTTCCTTTTTTATATACTTCCCTATACTTACAATTCTACATACATTGATTTTCCTTTATACATTCCTTTTCTTTCCATTATATCTACCTTTCCTTTCTTTTCTATTCCTTTCCTTTCCCTTCCTTTATACTTACCTTTGCTTCCTTTCTTTTATACTTTCCCTTCCTTTATACTTTCCATTCCCTTATACTTTCCTTTCCATTCCTATTTTTAAACTTACCCATTCCTTTCATTTATACTTTCTTATCCTTTCCAATATACTTACCTTTGCTTTCCTTTCTTTTATACTTTCCCTTCCTATATACTTTCCTTTTCTTTATACTTTCCTTTCCTTTATACTTTCCTTTTATGTATACTTTCCTTTCCTTTACACTTTCATTTCAATTCCTATTTTTAAACTTAGCCTCTCCTTTCATTTATAGTTTCCTTTCCTTTCCTTTCATACTTACCTTTGCTTTCCTTTCTTTTATAAATTCCCTTCTTTTATAATTCCCTTCCCTTTGCATTATACCTACATTCCCTTTCTGTTCTGTAACATTTTCCTTTTGACCTTCCTTTGCATTCCTTTTTTTTTTTAAATTAACCTTTCCTTTCCTTTTTTATATACTTCCCTATCCTTACAATTCTACAGACATTGACTTTCCTTTATACATTGCTTTCCTTTCCATTATATCTACCTTTCCTTTCTTTCCTATTCCCTTCCTTTCCCTTCCTTTATACTTACCTTTGCTTCCTTTCTTTTATACTTTCCCTTCCTTTATACTTTCCATTCCCTTATACTTTCCTTTCCATTCCTATTTTTAAACTTACCCATCCCTTTCATTTATACTTTCTTATCCTTTCCAATATACTTACCTTTGCTTTCCTTTCTTTTATACTTTCCCTTCCTTTATACTTTCCTTTTCTTTATACTTTCCTTTCCTTTATACTTTCCTTTTCTGTATACTTTCCTTTCCTTTACACTTTCATTTAAATTCCTATTTTTAAACTTAGCCTCTCCTTTCATTTATACTTTCCTTTCCTTTCCTTTCATACTTACCTTTGCTTTCCTTTCTTTTATAAATTCCCTTCTTTTATAATTCCCTTCCCTTTGCATTATACCTACATTCCCTTTCTGTTCTGTAACATTTTCCCTTAGACCTTCCTTTCCATTCCTTTTTTTTTTTAAATTAACCTTTCCTTTCCTTTTTTATATACTTGCCTATCCTTACAATTCTACATACATTGATTTTCCTTTATACATTGCTTTCCTTTCCATTATATCTACCTTTCCTTTCTTTTCTATTCCCTTCCTTTCCCTTCCTTTATACTTACCTTTGCTTCCTTTCTTTTATACTTTCCCTTCCTTTATACTTTCCATTCCCTTATACTTTCCTTTCCATTCCTATTTTTAAACTTATCCATTCCTTTCATTTATACTTTCTTATCCTTTCCAATATACTTACCTTTGCTTTCCTTTCTTTTATACTTTCCCTTCCTTTATACTTTCCTTTTCTTTATACTTTCCTTTCCTTTATACTTTCCTTTTCTGTATACTTTCCTTTCCTTTACACTTTCATTTCAACTCCTATTTTTAAACTTAGCCTCTCCTTTCATTTATACTTTCCTTTCCTTTCATACTTACCTTTGCTTTCCTTTCCTTTATAAATTCCCTTCTTTTATAATTCCCTTCCCTTTGCATTATACCTACATTCCCTTTCTGTTCTGTAACATTTTCCCTTAGACCTTCCTTTCCATTCCTTTTTTTTTGTTTAAATTAACCTTTCCTTTCCTTTTTTATATACTTCCCTATCCTTACAATTCTACATACATTGACTTTCCTTTATACTTTGCTTTCCTTTCCATTATATCTACCTTTCCTTTCTTTTCTATTCCCTTCCTTTCCCTTCCTTTATACTTACCTTTGCTTCCTTTCTTTTATACTTTCCCTTCCTTTATACTTTCCATTCCCTTATACTTTCCTTTCCATTCCTATTTTTAAACTTACCCATTCCTTTCATTTATACTTTCTTATCCTTTCCAATATACTTACCTTGGCTTTCCTTTCTTTTATACTTTCCCTTCCTTTATACTTTCCTTTTCTTTATACTTTCCTTTCCTTTATACTTTCCTTTTCTGTATACTTTCCTTTCCTTTACACTTTCATTTCAATTCCTATTTTTAAACTTAGCCTCTCCTTTAATTTATACTTTCCTTTCCTTTCCTTTCCTTTCATACTTACCTTTGCTTTCCTTTCTTTTATAAATTCCCTTCTTTTATAATTCCCTTCCCTTTGCATTATACCTACATTCCCTTTCTGTTCTGTAACATTTTCCCTTAGACCTTCCTTTCCATTCCTTTTTTTTTTTAAATTAACCTTTCCTTTCCTTTTTTATATACTTGCCTATCCTTACAATTCTACATTCATTGATTTTCCTTTATACATTGCTTTCCTTTCCATTATATCTACCTTTCCTTTCTTTTCTATTCCCTTCCTTTCCCTTCCTTTATACTTACCTTTGCTTCCTTTCTTTTATACTTTCCCTTCCTTTATACTTTCCATTCCCTTATACTTTCCTTTCCATTCCTATTTTTAAACTTACCCATTCCTTTCATTTATACTTTCTTATCCTTTCCAATATACTTACCTTGGCTTTCCTTTCTTTTATACTTTCCCTTCCTTTATACTTTCCTTTTCTTTATACTTTCCTTTCCTTTATACTTTCCTTTTCTGTATACTTTCCTTTCCTTTACACTTTCATTTCAATTCCTATTTTTAAACTTAGCCTCTCCTTTCATTTATACTTTCCTTTCCTTTCCTTTCATACTTACCTTTGCTTTCCTTTCTTTTATAAATTCCCTTCTTTTATAATTCCCTTCCCTTTGCATTATACCTACATTCCCTTTCTGTTCTGTAACATTTTCCCTTAGACCTTCCTTTCCATTCCTTTTTTTTTTTAAATTAACCTTTCCTTTCCTTTTTTATATACTTCCCTATCCTTACAATTCTACATACATTGATTTTCCTTTATACATTGCTTTCCTTTCCATTATATCTACCTTTCCTTTCTTTTCTATTCCCTTCCTTTCCCTTCCTTTATACTTACCTTTGCTTCCTTTCTTTTATACTTTCCCTTCCTTTATACTTTCCATTCCCTTATACTTTCCTTTCCATTCCTATTTTTAAACTTACCCATTCCTTTCATTTATACTTTCTTATCCTTTCCAATATACTTACCTTTGCTTTCCTTTCTTTTATACTTTCCCTTCCTTTATACTTTCCTTTTCTTTATACTTTCCTTTCCTTTATACTTTCCTTTTCTGTATACTTTCCTTTCCTTTACACTTTCATTTCAACTCCTATTTTTAAACTTAGCCTCTCCTTTCATTTATACTTTCCTTTCCTTTCATACTTACCTTTGCTTTCCTTTCCTTTATAAATTCCCTTCTTTTATAATTCCCTTCCCTTTGCATTATACCTACATTCCCTTTCTGTTCTGTAACATTTTCCCTTAGACCTTCCTTTCCATTCCTTTTTTTTTGTTTAAATTAACCTTTCCTTTCCTTTTTTATATACTTCCCTAACCTTACAATTCTACATACATTGACTTTCCTTTATACTTTGCTTTCCTTTCCATTATATCTACCTTTCCTTTCTTTTCTATTCCCTTCCTTTCCCTTCCTTTATACTTACCTTTGCTTCCTTTCTTTTATACTTTCCCTTCCTTTATACTTTCCATTCCCTTATACTTTCCTTTCCATTCCTATTTTTAAACTTACCCATTCCTTTCATTTATACTTTCTTATCCTTTCCAATATACTTACCTTGGCTTTCCTTTCTTTTATACTTTCCCTTCCTTTATACTTTCCTTTTCTTTATACTTTCCTTTCCTTTATACTTTCCTTTTCTGTATACTTTCCTTTCCTTTACACTTTCATTTCAATTCCTATTTTTAAACTTAGCCTCTCCTTTCATTTATAGTTTCCTTTCCTTTCCTTTCATACTTACCTTTGCTTTCCTTTCTTTTATAAATTCCCTTCTTTTATAATTCCCTTCCCTTTGCATTATACCTACATTCCCTTTCTGTTCTGTAACATTTTCCCTTAGACCTTCCTTTCCATTCCTTTTTTTTTTTAAATTAACCTTTCCTTTCCTTTTTTATATACTTGCCTATCCTTACAATTCTACATTCATTGATTTTCCTTTATACATTGCTTTCCTTTCCATTATATCTACCTTTCCTTTCTTTTCTATTCCCTTCCTTTCCCTTCCTTTATACTTACCTTTGCTTCCTTTCTTTTATACTTTCCCTTCCTTTATACTTTCCATTCCCTTATACTTTCCTTTCCATTCCTATTTTTAAACTTACCCATTCCTTTCATTTATACTTTCTTATCCTTTCCAATATACTTACCTTGGCTTTCCTTTCTTTTATACTTTCCCTTCCTTTATACTTTCCTTTCCTTTATACTTTCCCTTCCTTTTCGCTTTCATTTCAATTCCTATTTTTAAACTTAGCCTCTCCTTTCATTTATACTTTCCTTTCCTTTCCTTTCATACTTACCTTTGCTTTCCTTTCTTTTATAAATTCCCTTCTTTTATAATTCCCTTCCCTTTGCATTATACCTACATTCCCTTTCAGTTCTGTAACATTTTCCTTTAGACCTTCCTTTCCATTCCTTTTTTTTTTTTTAAATTAACCTTTCCTTTCCTTTTTTATATACTTCCCTATCCTTACAATTCTACATACATTGACTTTCCTTTATACATTGCTTTCCTTTCCATTATATGTACCTTTCCTTTCTTTTCTATTCCCTTCCTTTCCCTTCCTTTATACTTACCTTTGCTTCCTTTCTTTTATACTTTCCCTTCCTTTATACTTTCCATTCCCTTATACTTTCCTTTCCATTCCTATTTTTAAACTTACCCATTCCTTTCATTTATACTTTCTTATCCTTTCCAATATACTTACCTTTCCTTTCCTTTCTTTTCTACTTTCCCTTTCCTTTTCTGTATACTTTCTTTTCCTTTACACTTTGATTTCAATTCCTATTTTTAAACTGAGCCTCTCCTTTCATTTATACTTTCCTTTCCTTTCATACTTACCTTTGCTTTCCTTTCTTTTATAAATTCCCTTCTTTTATAATTCCCTTCCCTTTGCATTATACCTACATTCCCTTTCTGTTCTGTAACATTTTCCCTTAAACCTTCCTTTCCATTCCTTTTTTTTTTTTTAAATTAACCTTTCCTTTCCTTTTTTATATACTTGCCTATCCTTACAATTCTACATACATTGACTTTCCTTTATACTTTGCTTTCCTTTCCATTATATCTACCTTTCCTTTCTTTTCTATTCCCTTGCTTTCCCTTCCTTTATACTTACCTTTGCTTCCTTTATTTTATACTTTCCCTTCCTTTATACTTTCCATTCCCTTATACTTTCCTTTCCATTCCTATTTTTAAACTTACCCATTCCTTTCATTTATACTTTCTTATCCTTTCCAATATACTTACCTTGGCTTTCCTTTCTTTTATACTTTCCCTTCCTTTATACTTTCCTTTTCTTTATACTTTCCTTTCCTTTATACTTTCCTTTTCTGTATACTTTCCTTTCCTTTACACTTTCATTTCAATTCCTATTTTTAAACTTAGCCTCTCCTTTCATTTATACATTCCTTTCCTTTCCTTTCATACTTACCTTTGCTTTCCTTTCTTTTATAAATTCCCTTCTTTTATAATTCCCTTCCCTTTGCATTATACCTACATTCCCTTTCTGTTCTGTAACATTTTCCCTTAGACCTTCCTTTCCATTCCTTTTTTTTTTTAAATTAACCTTTCCTTTCCTTTTTTATATACTTCCCTATCCTTACAATTCTACATACATTGATTTTCCTTTATACATTGCTTTCCTTTCCATTATATCTACCTTTCCTTTCTTTTCTATTCCCTTCCTTTCCCTTCCTTTATACTTACCTTTGCTTCCTTTCTTTTATACTTTCCCTTCCTTTATACTTTCCATTACCTTATACTTTCCTTTCCATTCCTATTTTTAAACTTACCCATTCCTTTCATTTATACTTTCTTATCCTTTCCAATATAGTTACCTTTGCTTTCCTTTCTTTTATACTTTCCCTTCCTTTATACTTTCCTTTTCTTTATACTTTCCTTTCCTTTATACTTTCCTTTTCTGTATACTTTCCTTTCCTTTACACTTTCATTTCAACTCCTATTTTTAAACTTAGCCTCTCCTTTCATTTATACTTTCCTTTCCTTTCATACTTACCTTTGCTTTCCTTTCCTTTATAAATTCCCTTCTTTTATAATTCCCTTCCCTTTGCATTATACCTACATTCCCTTTCTGTTCTGTAACATTTTCCCTTAGACCTTCCTTTCCATTCCTTTTTTTTTGTTTAAATTAACCTTTCCTTTCCTTTTTTATATACTTCCCTATCCTTACAATTCTACATACATTGACTTTCCTTTATACTTTGCTTTCCTTTCCATTATATCTACCTTTCCTTTCTTTTCTATTCCCTTCCTTTCCCTTCCTTTATACTTACCTTTGCTTCCTTTCTTTTATACTTTCCCTTCCTTTATACTTTCCATTCCCTTATACTTTCCTTTCCATTCCTATTTTTAAACTTACCCATTCCTTTCATTTATACTTTCTTATCCTTTCCAATATACTTACCTTGGCTTTCCTTTCTTTTATACTTTCCCTTCCTTTATACTTTCCTTTTCTTTATACTTTCCTTTCCTTTATACTTTCCTTTTCTGTATACTTTCCTTTCCTTTACACTTTCATTTCAATTCCTATTTTTAAACTTAGCCTCTCCTTTAATTTATACTTTCCTTTCCTTTCCTTTCATACTTACCTTTGCTTTCCTTTCTTTTATAAATTCCCTTCTTTTATAATTCCCTTCCCTTTGCATTATACCTACATTCCCTTTCTGTTCTGTAACATTTTCCCTTAGACCTTCCTTTCCATTCCTTTTTTTTTTTAAATTAACCTTTCCTTTCCTTTTTTATATACTTGCCTATCCTTACAATTCTACATTCATTGATTTTCCTTTATACATTGCTTTCCTTTCCATTATATCTACCTTTCCTTTCTTTTCTATTCCCTTCCTTTCCCTTCCTTTATACTTACCTTTGCTTCCTTTCTTTTATACTTTCCCTTCCTTTATACTTTCCATTCCCTTATACTTTCCTTTCCATTCCTATTTTTAAACTTACCCATTCCTTTCATTTATACTTTCTTATCCTTTCCAATATACTTACCTTGGCTTTCCTTTCTTTTATACTTTCCCTTCCTTTATACTTTCCTTTTCTTTATACTTTCCTTTCCTTTATACTTTCCTTTTCTGTATACTTTCCTTTCCTTTACACTTTCATTTCAATTCCTATTTTTAAACTTAGCCTCTCCTTTCATTTATACTTTCCTTTCCTTTCCTTTCATACTTACCTTTGCTTTCCTTTCTTTTATAAATTCCCTTCTTTTATAATTCCCTTCCCTTTGCATTATACCTACATTCCCTTTCTGTTCTGTAACATTTTCCCTTAGACCTTCCTTTCCATTCCTTTTTTTTTTTAAATTAACCTTTCCTTTCCTTTTTTATATACTTGCCTATCCTTACAATTCTACATACATTGATTTTCCTTTATACATTGCTTTCCTTTCCATTATATCTACCTTTCCTTTCTTTTCTATTCCCTTCCTTTCCCTTCCTTTATACTTACCTTTGCTTCCTTTCTTTTATACTTTCTTTTCCTTTATACTTTCCATTCCCTTATACTTTCCTTTCCATTCCTATTTTTAAACTTACCCATTCCTTTCATTTATACTTTCTTATCCTTTCCAATATACTTACCTTTGCTTTCCTTTCTTTTATACTTTCCCTTCCTTTATACTTTCCTTTCCTTTATACTTTCCCTTCCTTTTCGCTTTCATTTCAATTCCTATTTTTAAACTTAGCCTCTCCTTTCATTTATACTTTCCTTTCCTTTCCTTTCATACTTACCTTTGCTTTCCTTTCTTTTATAAATTCCCTTCTTTTATAATTCCCTTCCCTTTGCATTATACCTACATTCCCTTTCAGTTCTGTAACATTTTCCTTTAGACCTTCCTTTCCATTCCTTTTTTTTTTTTTAAATTAACCTTTCCTTTCCTTTTTTATATACTTCCCTATCCTTACAATTCTACATACATTGACTTTCCTTTATACATTGCTTTCCTTTCCATTATATGTACCTTTCCTTTCTTTTCTATTCCCTTCCTTTCCCTTCCTTTATACTTACCTTTGCTTCCTTTCTTTTATACTTTCCCTTCCTTTATACTTTCCATTCCCTTATACTTTCCTTTCCATTCCTATTTTTAAACTTACCCATTCCTTTCATTTATACTTTCTTATCCTTTCCAATATACTTACCTTTCCTTTCCTTTCTTTTCTACTTTCCCTTTCCTTTTCTGTATACTTTCTTTTCCTTTACACTTTGATTTCAATTCCTATTTTTAAACTGAGCCTCTCCATTCATTTATACTTTCCTTTCCTTTCATACTTACCTTTGCTTTCCTTTCTTTTATAAATTCCCTTCTTTTATAATTCCCTTCCCTTTGCATTATACCTACATTCCCTTTCTGTTCTGTAACATTTTCCCTTAAACCTTCCTTTCCATTCCTTTTTTTTTTTTTAAATTAACCTTTCCTTTCCTTTTTTATATACTTGCCTATCCTTACAATTCTACATACATTGACTTTCCTTTATACTTTGCTTTCCTTTCCATTATATCTACCTTTCCTTTCTTTTCTATTCCCTTGCTTTCCCTTCCTTTATACTTACCTTTGCTTCCTTTATTTTATACTTCCCCTTCCTTTATACTTTCCATTCCCTTATACTTTCCTTTCCATTCCTATTTTTAAACTTACCCATTCCTTTCATTTATACTTCCTTATCCTTTCCAATATACTTACCTTTGCATTCCTTTCTTTTATACTTTCCCTTTCCTTTTCTGTATACTTTCTTTTCCTTTACACTTTCATTTCAATTCCTATTTTTAAACTTAGACTTTCCTTTCATTTATACTTTCATTTCCTTTCATACTTACCTTTGCTTTCCTTTCTTTTATAAATTCCCTTCTTTTATAATTCCCTTCCCTTTGCATTATACCTACATTCCCTTTCTGTTCTGTAACATTTTCCTTTAGACCTTCCTTTCCATTCCTTTTTTTTTTTAAATTAACCTTTCCTTTCCTTTTTTATATACTTCCCTATCCTTTCAATTATACATACATTGACTTTACTTTATACATTCCTTTCCTTTCCATTATATCTACCTTTCCTTTCTTTTCTATTCCCTTCCTTTCCCTTCCTTTATACTTACCTTTGCTTCCTTTCTTTTATACTTTCCCTTCCTTTATACTTTCCATTCCCTTATACTTTCCTTTCCATTCCTATTTTTAAACTTACCCATTCCTTTCATTTATACTTTCTTATCCTTTCCAATATACTTACCTTTGCTTTCCTTTCTTTTATACTTTCCCTTCCTTTATACTTTCCTTTTCTTTATACTTTCCTTTCCTTTATACTTTCCTTTTCTGTATACTTTCCTTTCCTTTACACTTTCATTTCAATTCCTATTTTTAAACTTAGCCTCTCCTTTCATTTATAGTTTCCTTACCTTTCCTTTCATACTTACCTTTGCTTTCCTTTCTTTTATAAATTCCCTTCTTTTATAATTCCCTTCCCTTTGCATTATACCTACATTCCCTTTCAGTTCTGTAACATTTTCCTTTAGACCTTCCTTTGCATTCCTTTTTTTTTTTAAATTAACCTTTCCTTTCCTTTTTTATATACTTCCCTATCCTTACAATTCTACAGACATTGACTTTCCTTTATACATTGCTTTCCTTTCCATTATATCTACCTTTCCTTTCTTTTCTATTCCCTTCCTTTCCCTTCCTTTATACTTACCTTTGCTTCCTTTCTTTTATACTTTCCCTTCCTTTATACTTTCCATTCCCTTATACTTTCCTTTCCATTCCTATTTTTAAACTTACCCATTCCTTTCATTTATACTTTCTTATCCTTTCCAATATACTTACCTTTGCTTTCCTTTCTTTTATACTTTCCCTTCCTTTATACTTTTCTTTTCTTTATACTTTCCTTTCCTTTATACTTTCCTTTTCTGTATACTTTCCTTTCCTTTACACTTTCATTTCAATTCCTATTTTTAAACTTAGCCTCTCCTTTCATTTATACTTTCCTTTCCTTTCCTTTCATACTTACCTTTGCTTTCCTTTCTTTTATAAATTCCCTTCTTTTATAATTCCCTTCCCTTTGCATTATACCTACATTCCCTTTCTGTTCTGTAACATTTTCCCTTAGACCTTCCTTTCCATTCCTTTTTTTTTTAAATTACCCTTTCCTTTCCTTTTCTATATACTTCCCTATCCTTACAATTCTACATACATTGATTTTCCTTTATACATTGCTTTCCTTTCCATTATATCTACCTTTCCTTTCTTTTCTATTCCCTTCCTTTCCCTTCCTTTATACTTACCTTTGCTTCCTTTCTTTTATACTTTCCCTTCCTTTATACTTTCCATTCCCTTATACTTTCCTTTCCATTCCTATTTTTAAACTTACCCATTCCTTTCATTTATACTTTCTTATCCTTTCCAATATACTTACCTTTGCTTTCCTTTCTTTTATACTTTCCCTTCCTTTATACTTTCCTTTTCTTTATACTTTCCTTTCCTTTATACTTTCCTTTTCTGTATACTTTCCTTTCCTTTACACTTTCATTTAAATTCCTATTTTTAAACTTAGCCTCTCCTTTCATTTATACTTTCCTTTCCTTTCCTTTCATACTTACCTTTGCTTTCCTTTCTTTTATAAATTCCCTTCTTTAATAATTCCCTTCCCTTTGCATTATACCTACATTCCCTTTCTGTTCTGTAACATTTTCCCTTAGACCTTCCTTTCCATTCCTTTTTTTTTTTTAAATTAACCTTTCCTTTCCTTTTTTATATACTTCCCTATCCTTACAATTCTAGAGACATTGACTTTCCTTTATACATTGCTTTCCTTTCCATTATATCAACCTTTCCTTTCTTTTCTATTCCCTTTCTTTCCCTTCCTTTATACTTACCTTTGCTTCCTTTCTTTTATACTTTCCCTTCCTTTATACTTGCCTTTTCTTTATACTTTCCTTTTCTTTATACTTTCCTTTTTCTGTATACTTTCCTTTCCTTTACACTTTCATTTCAATTCCTATTTTTAAACTTAGCCTCTCCTTTCATTTATACTTTCCTTTCCTTTCATACTTACCTTTGCTTTCCTTTCCTTTTTAAATTCCCTTCTTTTATAATTCCCTTCCCTTTGCATTATACCTACATTCCCTTTCTGTTCTGTGACATTTTCTCTTAGACCTTCCTTTCCATTCCTTTTTTTTTTTTTAAATTAACCTTTCCTTTCCTTTTTTATATTCTTCCCTATCCTTACAATTCTACATACATTGACTTTCCTTTATACTTTGCTTTCCTTTCCATTATATCTACCTTTCCTTTCTTTTCTATTCCCTTCCTTTCCCTTCCTTTATACTTACCTTTGCTTCCTTTCTTTTATACTTACCCTTCCTTTATACTTTCCATTCCCTTATACTTTCCTTTCCATTCCTATTTTTAAACTTACCCATTCCTTTCATTTATACTTTCTTATCCTTTCCAATATACTTACCTTTGCATTCCTTTATTTTATACTTTCCCTTTCCTTTTCTGTATACTTTCTTTTCCTTTACACTTTCATTTCAATTCCTATTTTTAAACTTAGCCTCTCCTTTCATTTATACTTTCCTTTCCTTTCATACTTACCTTTGCTTTCCTTTCTTTTATAAATTCCCTTCTTTTATAATTCCCTTCCCTTTGCATTATACCTACATTCCCTTTCTGTTCTGTAACATTTTCCTTTAGACCTTCCTTTCCATTCCTTTTTTTTTTTAAATTAACCTTTCCTTTCCTTTTTTATATACTTCCCTATCCTTACAATTATACATACATTGACTTTCCTTTATACATTCCTTTCCTTTCCATTATATCTACCTTTCCTTTCTTTTCTATTCCTTTCCTTTCCCTTCCTTTATACTTACCTTTGCTTCCTTTCTTTTATACTTTCCCTTCCTTTATACTTTCCATTCCCTTATACTTTCCTTTCCATTCCTATTTTTAAACTTACCCATTCCTTTCATTTATACTTTCTTATCCTTTCCAATATACTTACCTTTGCTTTCCTTTCTTTTATACTTTCCCTTCCTTTATACTTTCCTTTTCTTTATACTTTCCTTTCCTTTATACTTTCCTTTTCTGTATACTTTCCTTTCCTTTACACTTTCATTTAAATTCCTATTTTTAAACTTAGCCTCTCCTTTCATTTATACTTCCCTTTCCTTTCATACTTACCTTTGCTTTCCTTTCTTTGATAAATTCCCTTCTTTTATAATTCCCTTCCCTTTGCATTATACCTACATTCCCTTTCTGTTCTGTAACATTTTCCCTTAGACCTTCCTTTCCATTCCTTTTTTTTTTTAAATTAACCTTTCCTTTCCTTTTTTATATACTTCCCTATCCTTACAATTCTACAGACATTGACTTTCCTTTATACATTGCTTTCCTTTCCATTATATCTACCTTTCCTTTCTTTTCTATTCCCTTCCTTTCCCTTCCTTTATACTTACCTTTGCTTCCTTTCTTTTATACTTTCCCTTCCTTTATACTTTCCATTCCCTTATACTTTCCTTTCCATTCCTATTTTTAAACTTACCCATTCCTTTCATTTATACTTTCTTATCCTTTCCAATATACTTACCTTTGCTTTCCTTTCTTTTATACTTTCCCTTCCTTTATACTTTCCTTTTCTTTATACTTTCCTTTCCTTTATACTTTCCTTTTCTGAATACTTTCCTTTCCTTTACACTTTCATTTCAATTCCTATTTTTAAACTTAGCCTCTCCTTTCATTTATACTTTCCTTTCCTTTCATACTTACCTTTGCTTTCCTTTCTTTTATAAATTCCCTTCTTTTATAATTCCCTTCCCTTTGCATTATACCTACATTCCCTTTCTGTTCTGTAACATTTTCCTTTTGACCTTCCTTTGCATTCCTTTTTTTTTTTAATTAACCTTTCCTTTCCTTTTTTATATACTTCCCTATCCTTACAATTCTACATACATTGACTTTCCTTTATACATTGCTTTCCTTTCCATTATATCAACCTTTCCTTTCTTTTCTATTCCCTTGCTTTCCCTTCCTTTATACTTACCTTTGCTTCCTTTCTTTTATACTTTCCCTTCCTTTATACTTTCCTTTTCTTTATACTTTCCTTTTCTTTATACTTTCCTTTTTCTGTATACTTTCCTTTCCTTTACACTTTCATTTCAATTCCTATTTTTAAACTTAGCCTCTCCTTTCATTTATACTTTCCTTTCCTTTCATACTTACCTTTGCTTTCCTTTCCTTTATAAATTCCCTTCTTTTATAATTCCCTTCCCTTTGCATTATACCTACATTCCCTTTCTGTTCTGTAACATTTTCCCTTAGACCTTCCTTTCCATTCCTTTTTTTTTGTTTAAATTAACCTTTCCTTTCCTTTTTTATATACTTCCCTATCCTTACAATTCTACATACATTGACTTTCCTTTATACTTTGCTTTCCTTTCCATTATATCTACCTTTCCTTTCTTTTCTATTCCCTTCCTTTCCCTTCCTTTATACTTACCTTTGCTTCCTTTCTTTTATACTTTCCCTTCCTTTATACTTTCCATTCCCTTATACTTTCCTTTCCATTCCTATTTTTAAACTTACCCATTCCTTTCATTTATACTTTCTTATCCTTTCCAATATACTTACCTTTGCTTTCCTTTCTTTTATACTTTCCCTTCCTTTATACTTTCCTTTTCTTTATACTTTCCTTTATACTTTCCTTTTCTGTATACTTTCCTTTCCTTTACACTTTCATTTCAATTCCTATTTTTAAACTTAGCCTCTCCTTTCATTTATAGTTTCCTTTCCTTTCCTTTCATACTTACCTTTGCTTTCCTTTCTTTTATAAATTCCCTTCTTTTATAATTCCCTTCCCTTTGCATTATACCTACATTCCCTTTCAGTTCTGTAACATTTTCCTTTAGACCTTCCTTTCCATTCCTTTTTTTTTTTTAAATTAACCTTTCCTTTCCTTTTTTATATACTTCCCTATACTTACAATTCTACATACATTGATTTTCCTTTATACATTCCTTTTCTTTCCATTATATCTACCTTTCCTTTCTTTTCTATTCCTTTCCTTTCCCTTCCTTTATACTTACCTTTGCTTCCTTTCTTTTATACTTTCCCTTCCTTTATACTTTCCATTCCCTTATACTTTCCTTTCCATTCCTATTTTTAAACTTACCCATTCCTTTCATTTATACTTTCTTATCCTTTCCAATATACTTACCTTTGCTTTCCTTTCTTTTATACTTTCCCTTCCTTTATACTTTCCTTTTCTTTATACTTTCCTTTCCTTTATACTTTCCTTTTATGTATACTTTCCTTTCCTTTACACTTTCATTTCAATTCCTATTTTAAAACTTAGCCTCTCCTTTCATTTATAGTTTCCTTTCCTTTCCTTTCATACTTACCTTTGCTTTCCTTTCTTTTATAAATTCCCTTCTTTTATAATTCCCTTCCCTTTGCATTATACCTACATTCCCTTTCTGTTCTGTAACATTTTCCCTTAGACCTTCCTTTGCATTCCTTTTTTTTTTTAAATTAACCTTTCCTTTCCTTTTTTATATACTTGCCTATCCTTACAATTCTACATACATTGACTTTCCTTTATACATTGCTTTCCTTTCCATTATATCAACCTTTCCTTTCTTTTCTATTCCCTTGCTTTCCCTTCCTTTATACTTACCTTTGCTTCCTTTCTTTTATACTTTCCCTTCCTTTATACTTTCCTTTTCTTTATACTTTCCTTTTCTTTATACTTTCCTTTTTCTGTATACTTTCCTTTCCTTTACACTTTCATTTCAATTCCTATTTTTAAACTTAGCCTCTCCTTTCATTTATACTTTCCTTTCCTTTCATACTTACCTTTGCTTTCCTTTCCTTTATAAATTCCCTTCTTTTATAATTCCCTTCCCTTTGCATTATACCTACATTCCCTTTCTGTTCTGTAACATTTTCCCTTAGACCTTCCTTTCCATTCCTTTTTTTTTGTTTAAATTAACCTTTCCTTTCCTTTTTTATATACTTCCCTATCCTTACAATTCTACATACATTGACTTTCCTTTATACTTTGCTTTCCTTTCCATTATATCTACCTTTCCTTTCTTTTCTATTCCCTTCCTTTCCCTTCCTTTATACTTACCTTTGCTTCCTTTCTTTTATACTTTCCCTTCCTTTATACTTTCCATTCCCTTATACTTTCCTTTCCATTCCTATTTTTAAACTTACCCATTCCTTTCATTTATACTTTCTTATCCTTTCCAATATACTTACCTTTGCTTTCCTTTCTTTTATACTTTCCCTTCCTTTATACTTTCCTTTTCTTTATACTTTCCTTTATACTTTCCTTTTCTGTATACTTTCCTTTCCTTTACACTTTCATTTCAATTCCTATTTTTAAACTTAGCCTCTCCTTTCATTTATAGTTTCCTTTCCTTTCCTTTCATACTTACCTTTGCTTTCCTTTCTTTTATAAATTCCCTTCTTTTATAATTCCCTTCCCTTTGCATTATACCTACATTCCCTTTCAGTTCTGTAACATTTTCCTTTAGACCTTCCTTTCCATTCCTTTTTTTTTTTTAAATTAACCTTTCCTTTCCTTTTTTATATACTTCCCTATACTTACAATTCTACATACATTGATTTTCCTTTATACATTCCTTTTCTTTCCATTATATCTACCTTTCCTTTCTTTTCTATTCCTTTCCTTTCCCTTCCTTTATACTTACCTTTGCTTCCTTTCTTTTATACTTTCCCTTCCTTTATACTTTCCATTCCCTTATACTTTCCTTTCCATTCCTATTTTTAAACTTACCCATTCCTTTCATTTATACTTTCTTATCCTTTCCAATATACTTACCTTTGCTTTCCTTTCTTTTATACTTTCCCTTCCTTTATACTTTCCTTTTCTTTATACTTTCCTTTCCTTTATACTTTCCTTTTATGTATACTTTCCTTTCCTTTACACTTTCATTTCAATTCCTATTTTAAAACTTAGCCTCTCCTTTCATTTATAGTTTCCTTTCCTTTCCTTTCATACTTACCTTTGCTTTCCTTTCTTTTATAAATTCCCTTCTTTTATAATTCCCTTCCCTTTGCATTATACCTACATTCCCTTTCTGTTCTGTAACATTTTCCTTTTGACCTTCCTTTGCATTCCTTTTTTTTTTTAAATTAACCTTTCCTTTCCTTTTTTATATACTTCCCTATCCTTACAATTCTACAGACATTGACTTTCCTTTATACATTGCTTTCCTTTCCATTATATCTACCTTTCCTTTCTTTCCTATTCCCTTCCTTTCCCTTCCTTTATACTTACCTTTGCTTCCTTTCTTTTATACTTTCCCTTCCTTTATACTTTCCATTCCCTTATACTTTCCTTTCCATTCCTATTTTTAAACTTACCCATCCCTTTCATTTATACTTTCTTATCCTTTCCAATATACTTACCTTTGCTTTCCTTTCTTTTATACTTTCCCTTCCTTTATACTTTCCTTTTCTTTATACTTTCCTTTCCTTTATACTTTCCTTTTCTGTATACTTTCCTTTCCTTTACACTTTCATTTAAATTCCTATTTTTAAACTTAGCCTCTCCTTTCATTTATACTTTCCTTTCCTTTCCTTTCATACTTACCTTTGCTTTCCTTTCTTTTATAAATTCCCTTCTTTTATAATTCCCTTCCCTTTGTATTATACCTACATTCCCTTTCTGTTTTGTAACATTTTCCCTTAGACCTTCCTTTCCATTCCTTTTTTTTTTTAAATTAACCTTTCCTTTCCTTTTTTATATACTTGCCTATCCTTACAATTCTACATACATTGATTTTCCTTTATACATTGCTTTCCTTTCCAATATATCTACCTTTCCTTTCTTTTCTATTCCCTTCCTTTCCCTTCCTTTATACTTACCTTTGCTTCCTTTCTTTTATACTTTCCCTTCCTTTATACTTTCCTTTTCTTTATACTTTCCTTTTCTTTATACTTTCCTTTTTCTGTATACTTTCCTTTCCTTTACACTTTCATTTCAATTCCTATTTTTAAACTTAGCCTCTCCTTTCATTTATACTTTCCTTTCCTTTCATACTTACCTTTGCTTTCCTTTCCTTTATAAATTCCCTTCTTTTATAATTCCCTTCCCTTTGCATTATACCTACATTCCCTTTCTGTTCTGTAACATTTTCCCTTAGACCTTCCTTTCCATTCCTTTTTTTTTGTTTAAATTAACCTTTCCTTTCCTTTTTTATATACTTCCCTATCCTTACAATTCTACATACATTGACTTTCCTTTATACTTTGCTTTCCTTTCCATTATATCTACCTTTCCTTTCTTTTCTATTCCCTTCCTTTCCCTTCCTTTATACTTACCTTTGCTTCCTTTCTTTTATACTTTCCCTTCCTTTATACTTTCCATTCCCTTATACTTTCCTTTCCATTCCTATTTTTAAACTTACCCATTCCTTTCATTTATACTTTCTTATCCTTTCCAATATACTTACCTTTGCTTTCCTTTCTTTTATACTTTCCCTTCCTTTATACTTTCCTTTTCTTTATACTTTCCTTTATACTTTCCTTTTCTGTATACTTTCCTTTCCTTTACACTTTCATTTCAATTCCTATTTTTAAACTTAGCCTCTCCTTTCATTTATAGTTTCCTTTCCTTTCCTTTCATACTTACCTTTGCTTTCCTTTCTTTTATAAATTCCCTTCTTTTATAATTCCCTTCCCTTTGCATTATACCTACATTCCCTTTCAGTTCTGTAACATTTTCCTTTAGACCTTCCTTTCCATTCCTTTTTTTTTTTTAAATTAACCTTTCCTTTCCTTTTTTATATACTTCCCTATACTTACAATTCTACATACATTGATTTTCCTTTATACATTGCTTTCCTTTCCATTATATCTACCTTTCCTTTCTTTTCTATTCCCTTCCTTTCCCTTCCTTTATACTTACCTTTGCTTCCTTTCTTTTCTACTTTCCCTTCCTTTATACTTTCCATTCCCTTATACTTTCCTTTCCATTCCTATTTTTAAACTTACCCATTCCTTTCATTTATACTTTCTTATCCTTTCCAATATACTTACCTTTGCTTTCCTTTCTTTTATACTTTCCCTTCCTTTATACTTTCCTTTTCTTTATACTTTCCTTTCCTTTATACTTTCCTTTTATGTATACTTTCCTTTCCTTTACACTTTCATTTCAATTCCTATTTTAAAACTTAGCCTCTCCTTTCATTTATAGTTTCCTTTCCTTTCCTTTCATACTTACCTTTGCTTTCCTTTCTTTTATAAATTCCCTTCTTTTATAATTCCCTTCCCTTTGCATTATACCTACATTCCCTTTCTGTTCTGTAACATTTTCCTTTTGACCTTCCTTTGCATTCCTTTTTTTTTTTAAATTAACCTTTCCTTTCCTTTTTTATATACTTCCCTATCCTTACAATTCTACAGACATTGACTTTCCTTTATACATTGCTTTCCTTTCCATTATATCTACCTTTCCTTTCTTTCCTATTCCCTTCCTTTCCCTTCCTTTATACTTACCTTTGCTTCCTTTCTTTTATACTTTCCCTTCCTTTATACTTTCCATTCCCTTATACTTTCCTTTCCATTCCTATTTTTAAACTTACCCATCCCTTTCATTTATACTTTCTTATCCTTTCCAATATACTTACCTTTGCTTTCCTTTCTTTTATACTTTCCCTTCCTTTATACTTTCCTTTTCTTTATACTTTCCTTTCCTTTATACTTTCCTTTTCTGTATACTTTCCTTTCCTTTACACTTTCATTTAAATTCCTATTTTTAAACTTAGCCTCTCCTTTCATTTATACTTTCCTTTCCTTTCCTTTCATACTTACCTTTGCTTTCCTTTCTTTTATAAATTCCCTTCTTTTATAATTCCCTTCCCTTTGCATTATACCTACATTCCCTTTCTGTTTTGTAACATTTTCCCTTAGACCTTCCTTTCCATTCCTTTTTTTTTTTAAATTAACCTTTCCTTTCCTTTTTTATATACTTGCCTATCCTTACAATTCTACATACATTGATTTTCCTTTATACATTGCTTTCCTTTCCATTATATCTACCTTTCCTTTCTTTTCTATTCCCTTCCTTTCCCTTCCTTTATACTTACCTTTGCTTCCTTTCTTTTATACTTTCCCTTCCTTTATACTTTCCTTTTCTTTATACTTTCCTTTTCTTTATACTTTCCTTTTTCTGTATACTTTCCTTTCCTTTACACTTTCATTTCAATTCCTATTTTTAAACTTAGCCTCTCCTTTCATTTATACTTTCCTTTCCTTTCATACTTACCTTTGCTTTCCTTTCCTTTATAAATTCCCTTCTTTTATAATTCCCTTCCCTTTGCATTATACCTACATTCCCTTTCTGTTCTGTAACATTTTCCCTTAGACCTTCCTTTCCATTCCTTTTTTTTTGTTTAAATTAACCTTTCCTTTCCTTTTTTATATACTTCCCTATCCTTACAATTCTACATACATTGACTTTCCTTTATACTTTGCTTTCCTTTCCATTATATCTACCTTTCCTTTCTTTTCTATTCCCTTCCTTTCCCTTCCTTTATACTTACCTTTGCTTCCTTTCTTTTATACTTTCCCTTCCTTTATACTTTCCATTCCCTTATACTTTCCTTTCCATTCCTATTTTTAAACTTACCCATTCCTTTCATTTATACTTTCTTATCCTTTCCAATATACTTACCTTGGCTTTCCTTTCTTTTATACTTTCCCTTCCTTTATACTTTCCTTTTCTTTATACTTTCCTTTCCTTTATACTTTCCTTTTCTGTATACTTTCCTTTCCTTTACACTTTCATTTCAATTCCTATTTTTAAACTTAGCCTCTCCTTTCATTTATACTTTCCTTTCCTTTCCTTTCATACTTACCTTTGCTTTCCTTTCTTTTATAAATTCCCTTCTTTTATAATTCCCTTCCCTTTGCATTATACCTACATTCCCTTTCTGTTCTGTAACATTTTCCCTTAGACCTTCCTTTCCATTCCTTTTTTTTTTTAAATTAACCTTTCCTTTCCTTTTTTATATACTTGCCTATCCTTACAATTCTACATACATTGATTTTCCTTTATACATTGCTTTCCTTTCCATTATATCTACCTTTCCTTTCTTTTCTATTCCCTTCCTTTCCCTTCCTTTATACTTACCTTTGCTTCCTTTCTTTTATACTTTCCCTTCCTTTATACTTTCCATTCCCTTATACTTTCCTTTCCATTCCTATTTTTAAACTTACCCATTCCTTTCATTTATACTTTCTTATCCTTTCCAATATACTTACCTTTGCTTTCCTTTCTTTTATACTTTCCCTTCCTTTATACTTTCCTTTTCTTTATACTTTCCTTTATACTTTCCTTTTCTGTATACTTTCCTTTCCTTTACACTTTCATTTCAATTCCTATTTTTAAACTTAGCCTCTCCTTTCATTTATAGTTTCCTTTCCTTTCCTTTCATACTTACCTTTGCTTTCCTTTCTTTTATAAATTCCCTTCTTTTATAATTCCCTTCCCTTTGCATTATACCTACATTCCCTTTCAGTTCTGTAACATTTTCCTTTAGACCTTCCTTTCCATTCCTTTTTTTTTTTTAAATTAACCTTTCCTTTCCTTTTTTATATACTTCCCTATACTTACAATTCTACATACATTGATTTTCCTTTATACATTCCTTTTCTTTCCATTATATCTACCTTTCCTTTCTTTTCTATTCCTTTCCTTTCCCTTCCTTTATACTTACCTTTGCTTCCTTTCTTTTATACTTTCCCTTCCTTTATACTTTCCATTCCCTTATACTTTCCTTTCCATTCCTATTTTTAAACTTACCCATTCCTTTCATTTATACTTTCTTATCCTTTCCAATATACTTACCTTTGCTTTCCTTTCTTTTATACTTTCCCTTCCTTTATACTTTCCTTTTCTTTATACTTTCCTTTCCTTTATACTTTCCTTTTATGTATACTTTCCTTTCCTTTACACTTTCATTTCAATTCCTATTTTAAAACTTAGCCTCTCCTTTCATTTATAGTTTCCTTTCCTTTCCTTTCATACTTACCTTTGCTTTCCTTTCTTTTATAAATTCCCTTCTTTTATAATTCCCTTCCCTTTGCATTATACCTACATTCCCTTTCTGTTCTGTAACATTTTCCTTTTGACCTTCCTTTGCATTCCTTTTTTTTTTTAAATTAACCTTTCCTTTCCTTTTTTTATATATATCCCTATCCTTACAATTCTACAGACATTGACTTTCCTTTATACATTGCTTTCCTTTCCATTATATCTACCTTTCCTTTCTTTCCTATTCCCTTCCTTTCCCTTCCTTTATACTTACCTTTGCTTCCTTTCTTTTATACTTTTCCTTCCTTTATACTTTCCATTCCCTTATACTTTCCTTTCCATTCCTATTTTTAAACTTACCCATCCCTTTCATTTATACTTTCTTATCCTTTCCAATATACTTACCTTTGCTTTCCTTTCTTTTATACTTTCCCTTCCTTTATACTTTCCTTTTCTTTATACTTTCCTTTCCTTTATACTTTCCTTTTCTGTATACTTTCCTTTCCTTTACACTTTCATTTAAATTCCTATTTTTAAACTTAGCCTCTCCTTTCATTTATACTTTCCTTTCCTTTCCTTTCATACTTACCTTTGCTTTCCTTTCTTTTATAAATTCCCTTCTTTTATAATTCCCTTCCCTTTGCATTATACCTACATTCCCTTTCTGTTTTGTAACATTTTCCCTTAGACCTTCCTTTCCATTCCTTTTTTTTTTTAAATTAACCTTTCCTTTCCTTTTTTATATACTTGCCTATCCTTACAATTCTACATACATTGATTTTCCTTTATACATTGCTTTCCTTTCCATTATATCTACCTTTCCTTTCTTTTCTATTCCCTTCCTTTCCCTTCCTTTATACTTACCTTTGCTTCCTTTCTTTTATACTTTCCCTTCCTTTATACTTTCCTTTTCTTTATACTTTCCTTTTCTTTATACTTTCCTTTTTCTGTATACTTTCCTTTCCTTTACACTTTCATTTCAATTCCTATTTTTAAACTTAGCCTCTCCTTTCATTTATACTTTCCTTTCCTTTCATACTTACCTTTGCTTTCCTTTCCTTTATAAATTCCCTTCTTTTATAATTCCCTTCCCTTTGCATTATACCTACATTCCCTTTCTGTTCTGTAACATTTTCCCTTAGACCTTCCTTTCCATTCCTTTTTTTTTGTTTAAATTAACCTTTCCTTTCCTTTTTTATATACTTCCCTATCCTTACAATTCTACATACATTGACTTTCCTTTATACTTTGCTTTCCTTTCCATTATATCTACCTTTCCTTTCTTTTCTATTCCCTTCCTTTCCCTTCCTTTATACTTACCTTTGCTTCCTTTCTTTTATACTTTCCCTTCCTTTATACTTTCCATTCCCTTATACTTTCCTTTCCATTCCTATTTTTAAACTTACCCATTCCTTTCATTTATACTTTCTTATCCTTTCCAATATACTTACCTTGGCTTTCCTTTCTTTTATACTTTCCCTTCCTTTATACTTTCCTTTTCTTTATACTTTCCTTTCCTTTATACTTTCCTTTTCTGTATACTTTCCTTTCCTTTACACTTTCATTTCAATTCCTATTTTTAAACTTAGCCTCTCCTTTCATTTATAGTTTCCTTTCCTTTCCTTTCATACTTACCTTTGCTTTCCTTTCTTTTATAAATTCCCTTCTTTTATAATTCCCTTCCCTTTGCATTATACCTACATTCCCTTTCTGTTCTGTAACATTTTCCCTTAGACCTTCCTTTCCATTCCTTTTTTTTTTTAAATTAACCTTTCCTTTCCTTTTTTATATACTTGCCTATCCTTACAATTCTACATACATTGATTTTCCTTTATACATTGCTTTCCTTTCCATTATATCTACCTTTCCTTTCTTTTCTATTCCCTTCCTTTCCCTTCCTTTATACTTACCTTTGCTTCCTTTCTTTTATACTTTCCCTTCCTTTATACTTTCCATTCCCTTATACTTTCCTTTCCATTCCTATTTTTAAACTTACCCATTCCTTTCATTTATACTTTCTTATCCTTTCCAATATACTTACCTTTGCTTTCCTTTCTTTTATACTTTCCCTTCCTTTATACTTTCCTTTTCTTTATACTTTCCTTTCTTTATACTTTCCTTTTCTGTATACTTTCCTTTCCTTTACACTTTCATTTCAATTCCTATTTTTAAACTTAGCCTCTCCTTTCATTTATACTTTCCTTTCCTTTCCTTTCATACTTACCTTTGCTTTCCTTTCTTTTATAAATTCCCTTCTTTTATAATTCCCTTCCCTTTGCATTATACCTACATTCCCTTTCAGTTCTGTAACATTTTCCTTTAGACCTTCCTTTCCATTCCTTTTTTTTTTTTAAATTAACCTTTCCTTTCCTTTTTTATATACTTCCCTATACTTACAATTCTACATACATTGATTTTCCTTTATACATTCCTTTTCTTTCCATTATATCTACCTTTCCTTTCTTTTCTATTCCTTTCCTTTCCCTTCATTTATACTTACCTTTGCTTCCTTTCTTTTATACTTTCCCTTCCTTTATACTTTCCATTCCCTTATACTTTCCTTTCCATTCCTATTTTTAAACTTACCCATTCCTTTCATTTATACTTTCTTATCCTTTCCAATATACTTACCTTTGCTTTCCTTTCTTTTATACTTTCCCTTCCTTTATACTTTCCTTTTCTTTATACTTTCCTTTCCTTTATACTTTCCTTTTATGTATACTTTCCTTTCCTTTACACTTTCATTTCAATTCCTATTTTAAAACTTAGCCTCTCCTTTCATTTATACTTTCCTTTCCTTTCCTTTCATACTTACCTTTGCTTTCCTTTCTTTTATAAATTCCCTTCTTTTATAATTCCCTTCCCTTTGCATTATACCTACATTCCCTTTCTGTTCTGTAACATTTTCCTTTTGACCTTCCTTTGCATTCCTTTTTTTTTTTAAATTAACCTTTCCTTTCCTTTTTTATATACTTCCATATCCTTACAATTCTACATACATTGACTTTCCTTTATACATTGCTTTCCTTTCCATTATATGTACCTTTCCTTTCTTTTCTATTCCCTTCCTTTCCCTTCCTTTATACTTACCTTTGCTTCCTTTCTTTTATACTTTCCCTTCCTTTATACTTTCCATTCCCTTATACTTTCCTTTCCATTCCTATTTTTAAACTTACCCATCCCTTTCATTTATACTTTCTTATCCTTTCCAATATACTTACCTTTGCTTTCCTTTCTTTATACTTTCCCTTCCTTTATACTTTCCTTTTCTTTATACTTTCCTTTCCTTTACACTTTCATTTCAATTCCTATTTTTAAACTTAGCCTCTCCTTTCATTTATACTTTCCTTTCCTTTCCTTTCATACTTACCTTTGCTTTCCTTTCTTTTATAAATTCCCTTCTTTTATAATTCCCTTCCCTTTGCATTATACCTACATTCCCTTTCTGTTCTGTAACATTTTCCCTTAGACCTTCCTTTCCATTCCTTTTTTTTTTTAAATTAACCTTTCCTTTCCTTTTTTATATACTTCCCTATCCTTACAATTCTACATACATTGATTTTCCTTTATACATTGCTTTCCTTTCCATTATATCTACCTTTCCTTTCTTTTCTATTCCCTTCCTTTCCCTTCCTTTATACTTACCTTTGCTTCCTTTCTTTTATACTTTCCCTTCCTTTATACTTTCCATTCCCTTATACTTTCCTTTCCATTCCTATTTTTAAACTTACCCATTCCTTTCATTTATACTTTCTTATCCTTTCCAATATACTTACCTTTGCTTTCCTTTCTTTTATACTTTCCCTTCCTTTATACTTTCCTTTTCTTTATACTTTCCTTTCCTTTATACTTTCCTTTTCTGTATACTTTCCTTTCCTTTACACTTTCATTTCAACTCCTATTTTTAAACTTAGCCTCTCCTTTCATTTATACTTTCCTTTCCTTTCATACTTACCTTTGCTTTCCTTTCCTTTATAAATTCCCTTCTTTTATAATTCCCTTCCCTTTGCATTATACCTACATTCCCTTTCTGTTCTGTAACATTTTCCCTTAGACCTTCCTTTCCATTCCTTTTTTTTTGTTTAAATTAACCTTTCCTTTCCTTTTTTATATACTTCCCTATCCTTACAATTCTACATACATTGACTTTCCTTTATACTTTGCTTTCCTTTCCATTATATCTACCTTTCCTTTCTTTTCTATTCCCTTCCTTTCCCTTCCTTTATACTTACCTTTGCTTCCTTTCTTTTATACTTTCCCTTCCTTTATACTTTCCATTCCCTTATACTTTCCTTTCCATTCCTATTTTTAAACTTACCCATTCCTTTCATTTATACTTTCTTATCCTTTCCAATATACTTACCTTGGCTTTCCTTTCTTTTATACTTTCCTTTCTTTTATACTTTCCCTTCCTTTATACTTTCCTTTCCTTTATACTTTCCTTTTCTGTATACTTTCCTTTCCTTTACACTTTCATTTCAATTCCTATTTTTAAACTTAGCCTCTCCTTTAATTTATACTTTCCTTTCCTTTCCTTTCATACTTACCTTTGCTTTCCTTTCTTTTATAAATTCCCTTCTTTTATAATTCCCTTCCCTTTGCATTATACCTACATTCCCTTTCTGTTCTGTAACATTTTCCCTTAGACCTTCCTTTCCATTCCTTTTTTTTTTTTAAATTAACCTTTCCTTTCCTTTTTTATATACTTCCCTATCCTTACAATTCTAGAGACATTGACTTTCCTTTATACATTGCTTTCCTTTCCATTATATCAACCTTTCCTTTCTTTTCTATTCCCTTTCTTTCCCTTCCTTTATACTTACCTTTGCTTCCTTTCTTTTATACTTTCCCTTCCTTTATACTTGCCTTTTCTTTATACTTTCCTTTTCTTTATACTTTCCTTTTTCTGTATACTTTCCTTTCCTTTACACTTTCATTTCAATTCCTATTTTTAAACTTAGCCTCTCCTTTCATTTATACTTTCCTTTCCTTTCATACTTACCTTTGCTTTCCTTTCCTTTTTAAATTCCCTTCTTTTATAATTCCCTTCCCTTTGCATTATACCTACATTCCCTTTCTGTTCTGTAACATTTTCTCTTAGACCTTCCTTTCCATTCCTTTTTTTTTTTTTAAATTAACCTTTCCTTTCCTTTTTTATATTCTTCCCTATCCTTACAATTCTACATACATTGACTTTCCTTTATACTTTGCTTTCCTTTCCATTATATCTACCTTTCCTTTCTTTTCTATTCCCTTCCTTTCCCTTCCTTTATACTTACCTTTGCTTCCTTTCTTTTATACTTACCCTTCCTTTATACTTTCCATTCCCTTATACTTTCCTTTCCATTCCTATTTTTAAACTTACCCATTCCTTTCATTTATACTTTCTTATCCTTTCCAATATACTTACCTTTGCATTCCTTTATTTTATACTTTCCCTTTCCTTTTCTGTATACTTTCTTTTCCTTTACACTTTCATTTCAATTCCTATTTTTAAACTTAGCCTCTCCTTTCATTTATACTTTCCTTTCCTTTCATACTTACCTTTGCTTTCCTTTCTTTTATAAATTCCCTTCTTTTATAATTCCCTTCCCTTTGCATTATACCTACATTCCCTTTCTGTTCTGTAACATTTTCCTTTAGACCTTCCTTTCCATTCCTTTTTTTTTTTAAATTAACCTTTCCTTTCCTTTTTTATATACTTCCCTATCCTTACAATTATACATACATTGACTTTCCTTTATACATTCCTTTCCTTTCCATTATATCTACCTTTCCTTTCTTTTCTATTCCTTTCCTTTCCCTTCCTTTATACTTACCTTTGCTTCCTTTCTTTTATACTTTCCCTTCCTTTATACTTTCCATTCCCTTATACTTTCCTTTCCATTCCTATTTTTAAACTTACCCATTCCTTTCATTTATACTTTCTTATCCTTTCCAATATACTTACCTTTGCTTTCCTTTCTTTTATACTTTCCCTTCCTTTATACTTTCCTTTTCTTTATACTTTCCTTTCCTTTATACTTTCCTTTTCTGTATACTTTCCTTTCCTTTACACTTTCATTTAAATTCCTATTTTTAAACTTAGCCTCTCCTTTCATTTATACTTCCCTTTCCTTTCATACTTACCTTTGCTTTCCTTTCTTTGATAAATTCCCTTCTTTTATAATTCCCTTCCCTTTGCATTATACCTACATTCCCTTTCTGTTCTGTAACATTTTCCCTTAGACCTTCCTTTCCATTCCTTTTTTTTTTTAAATTAACCTTTCCTTTCCTTTTTTATATACTTCCCTATCCTTACAATTCTACAGACATTGACTTTCCTTTATACATTGCTTTCCTTTCCATTATATCTACCTTTCCTTTCTTTTCTATTCCCTTCCTTTCCCTTCCTTTATACTTACCTTTGCTTCCTTTCTTTTATACTTTCCCTTCCTTTATACTTTCCATTCCCTTATACTTTCCTTTCCATTCCTATTTTTAAACTTACCCATTCCTTTCATTTATACTTTCTTATCCTTTCCAATATACTTACCTTTGCTTTCCTTTCTTTTATACTTTCCCTTCCTTTATACTTTCCTTTTCTTTATACTTTCCTTTCCTTTATACTTTCCTTTTCTGAATACTTTCCTTTCCTTTACACTTTCATTTCAATTCCTATTTTTAAACTTAGCCTCTCCTTTCATTTATACTTTCCTTTCCTTTCATACTTACCTTTGCTTTCCTTTCTTTTATAAATTCCCTTCTTTTATAATTCCCTTCCCTTTGCATTATACCTACATTCCCTTTCTGTTCTGTAACATTTTCCTTTTGACCTTCCTTTGCATTCCTTTTTTTTTTTAAATTAACCTTTCCTTTCCTTTTTTATATACTTCCCTATCCTTACAATTCTACATACATTGACTTTCCTTTATACATTGCTTTCCTTTCCATTATATCAACCTTTCCTTTCTTTTCTATTCCCTTGCTTTCCCTTCCTTTATACTTACCTTTGCTTCCTTTCTTTTATACTTTCCCTTCCTTTATACTTTCCTTTTCTTTATACTTTCCTTTTCTTTATACTTTCCTTTTTCTGTATACTTTCCTTTCCTTTACACTTTCATTTCAATTCCTATTTTTAAACTTAGCCTCTCCTTTCATTTATACTTTCCTTTCCTTTCATACTTACCTTTGCTTTCCTTTCCTTTATAAATTCCCTTCTTTTATAATTCCCTTCCCTTTGCATTATACCTACATTCCCTTTCTGTTCTGTAACATTTTCCCTTAGACCTTCCTTTCCATTCCTTTTTTTTTGTTTAAATTAACCTTTCCTTTCCTTTTTTATATACTTCCCTATCCTTACAATTCTACATACATTGACTTTCCTTTATACTTTGCTTTCCTTTCCATTATATCTACCTTTCCTTTCTTTTCTATTCCCTTCCTTTCCCTTCCTTTATACTTACCTTTGCTTCCTTTCTTTTATACTTTCCCTTCCTTTATACTTTCCATTCCCTTATACTTTCCTTTCCATTCCTATTTTTAAACTTACCCATTCCTTTCATTTATACTTTCTTATCCTTTCCAATATACTTACCTTTGCTTTCCTTTCTTTTATACTTTCCCTTCCTTTATACTTTCCTTTTCTTTATACTTTCCTTTATACTTTCCTTTTCTGTATACTTTCCTTTCCTTTACACTTTCATTTCAATTCCTATTTTTAAACTTAGCCTCTCCTTTCATTTATAGTTTCCTTTCCTTTCCTTTCATACTTACCTTTGCTTTCCTTTCTTTTATAAATTCCCTTCTTTTATAATTCCCTTCCCTTTGCATTATACCTACATTCCCTTTCAGTTCTGTAACATTTTCCTTTAGACCTTCCTTTCCATTCCTTTTTTTTTTTTAAATTAACCTTTCCTTTCCTTTTTTATATACTTCCCTATACTTACAATTCTACATACATTGATTTTCCTTTATACATTCCTTTTCTTTCCATTATATCTACCTTTCCTTTCTTTTCTATTCCTTTCCTTTCCCTTCCTTTATACTTACCTTTGCTTCCTTTCTTTTATACTTTCCCTTCCTTTATACTTTCCATTCCCTTATACTTTCCTTTCCATTCCTATTTTTAAACTTACCCATTCCTTTCATTTATACTTTCTTATCCTTTCCAATATACTTACCTTTGCTTTCCTTTCTTTTATACTTTCCCTTCCTTTATACTTTCCTTTTCTTTATACTTTCCTTTCCTTTATACTTTCCTTTTATGTATACTTTCCTTTCCTTTACACTTTCATTTCAATTCCTATTTTAAAACTTAGCCTCTCCTTTCATTTATAGTTTCCTTTCCTTTCCTTTCATACTTACCTTTGCTTTCCTTTCTTTTATAAATTCCCTTCTTTTATAATTCCCTTCCCTTTGCATTATACCTACATTCCCTTTCTGTTCTGTAACATTTTCCCTTAGACCTTCCTTTGCATTCCTTTTTTTTTTTAAATTAACCTTTCCTTTCCTTTTTTATATACTTGCCTATCCTTACAATTCTACATACATTGACTTTCCTTTATACATTGCTTTCCTTTCCATTATATCAACCTTTCCTTTCTTTTCTATTCCCTTGCTTTCCCTTCCTTTATACTTACCTTTGCTTCCTTTCTTTTATACTTTCCCTTCCTTTATACTTTCCTTTTCTTTATACTTTCCTTTTCTTTATACTTTCCTTTTTCTGTATACTTTCCTTTCCTTTACACTTTCATTTCAATTCCTATTTTTAAACTTAGCCTCTCCTTTCATTTATACTTTCCTTTCCTTTCATACTTACCTTTGCTTTCCTTTCCTTTATAAATTCCCTTCTTTTATAATTCCCTTCCCTTTGCATTATACCTACATTCCCTTTCTGTTCTGTAACATTTTCCCTTAGACCTTCCTTTCCATTCCTTTTTTTTTGTTTAAATTAACCTTTCCTTTCCTTTTTTATATACTTCCCTATCCTTACAATTCTACATACATTGACTTTCCTTTATACTTTGCTTTCCTTTCCATTATATCTACCTTTCCTTTCTTTTCTATTCCCTTCCTTTCCCTTCCTTTATACTTACCTTTGCTTCCTTTCTTTTATACTTTCCCTTCCTTTATACTTTCCATTCCCTTATACTTTCCTTTCCATTCCTATTTTTAAACTTACCCATTCCTTTCATTTATACTTTCTTATCCTTTCCAATATACTTACCTTTGCTTTCCTTTCTTTTATACTTTCCCTTCCTTTATACTTTCCTTTTCTTTATACTTTCCTTTATACTTTCCTTTTCTGTATACTTTCCTTTCCTTTACACTTTCATTTCAATTCCTATTTTTAAACTTAGCCTCTCCTTTCATTTATAGTTTCCTTTCCTTTCCTTTCATACTTACCTTTGCTTTCCTTTCTTTTATAAATTCCCTTCTTTTATAATTCCCTTCCCTTTGCATTATACCTACATTCCCTTTCAGTTCTGTAACATTTTCCTTTAGACCTTCCTTTCCATTCCTTTTTTTTTTTTAAATTAACCTTTCCTTTCCTTTTTTATATACTTCCCTATACTTACAATTCTACATACATTGATTTTCCTTTATACATTCCTTTTCTTTCCATTATATCTACCTTTCCTTTCTTTTCTATTCCTTTCCTTTCCCTTCCTTTATACTTACCTTTGCTTCCTTTCTTTTATACTTTCCCTTCCTTTATACTTTCCATTCCCTTATACTTTCCTTTCCATTCCTATTTTTAAACTTACCCATTCCTTTCATTTATACTTTCTTATCCTTTCCAATATACTTACCTTTGCTTTCCTTTCTTTTATACTTTCCCTTCCTTTATACTTTCCTTTTCTTTATACTTTCCTTTCCTTTATACTTTCCTTTTATGTATACTTTCCTTTCCTTTACACTTTCATTTCAATTCCTATTTTAAAACTTAGCCTCTCCTTTCATTTATAGTTTCCTTTCCTTTCCTTTCATACTTACCTTTGCTTTCCTTTCTTTTATAAATTCCCTTCTTTTATAATTCCCTTCCCTTTGCATTATACCTACATTCCCTTTCTGTTCTGTAACATTTTCCTTTTGACCTTCCTTTGCATTCCTTTTTTTTTTTAAATTAACCTTTCCTTTCCTTTTTTATATACTTCCCTATCCATACAATTCTACAGACATTGACTTTCCTTTATACATTGCTTTCCTTTCCATTATATCTACCTTTCCTTTCTTTCCTATTCCCTTCCTTTCCCTTCCTTTATACTTACCTTTGCTTCCTTTCTTTTATACTTTCCCTTCCTTTATACTTTCCATTCCCTTATACTTTCCTTTCCATTCCTATTTTTAAACTTACCCATCCCTTTCATTTATACTTTCTTATCCTTTCCAATATACTTACCTTTGCTTTCCTTTCTTTTATACTTTCCCTTCCTTTATACTTTCCTTTTCTTTATACTTTCCTTTCCTTTATACTTTCCTTTTCTGTATACTTTCCTTTCCTTTACACTTTCATTTAAATTCCTATTTTTAAACTTAGCCTCTCCTTTCATTTATACTTTCCTTTCCTTTCCTTTCATACTTACCTTTGCTTTCCTTTCTTTTATAAATTCCCTTCTTTTATAATTCCCTTCCCTTTGCATTATACCTACATTCCCTTTCTGTTTTGTAACATTTTCCCTTAGACCTTCCTTTCCATTCCTTTTTTTTTTTAAATTAACCTTTCCTTTCCTTTTTTATATACTTGCCTATCCTTACAATTCTACATACATTGATTTTCCTTTATACATTGCTTTCCTTTCCATTATATCTACCTTTCCTTTCTTTTCTATTCCCTTCCTTTCCCTTCCTTTATACTTACCTTTGCTTCCTTTCTTTTATACTTTCCCTTCCTTTATACTTTCCTTTTCTTTATACTTTCCTTTTCTTTATACTTTCCTTTTTCTGTATACTTTCCTTTCCTTTACACTTTCATTTCAATTCCTATTTTTAAACTTAGCCTCTCCTTTCATTTATACTTTCCTTTCCTTTCATACTTACCTTTGCTTTCCTTTCCTTTATAAATTCCCTTCTTTTATAATTCCCTTCCCTTTGCATTATACCTACATTCCCTTTCTGTTCTGTAACATTTTCCCTTAGACCTTCCTTTCCATTCCTTTTTTTTTGTTTAAATTAACCTTTCCTTTCCTTTTTTATATACTTCCCTATCCTTACAATTCTACATACATTGACTTTCCTTTATACTTTGCTTTCCTTTCCATTATATCTACCTTTCCTTTCTTTTCTATTCCCTTCCTTTCCCTTCCTTTATACTTACCTTTGCTTCCTTTCTTTTATACTTTCCCTTCCTTTATACTTTCCATTCCCTTATACTTTCCTTTCCATTCCTATTTTTAAACTTACCCATTCCTTTCATTTATACTTTCTTATCCTTTCCAATATACTTACCTTGGCTTTCCTTTCTTTTATACTTTCCCTTCCTTTATACTTTCCTTTTCTTTATACTTTCCTTTCCTTTATACTTTCCTTTTCTGTATACTTTCCTTTCCTTTACACTTTCATTTCAATTCCTATTTTTAAACTTAGCCTCTCCTTTCATTTATACTTTCCTTTCCTTTCCTTTCATACTTACCTTTGCTTTCCTTTCTTTTATAAATTCCCTTCTTTTATAATTCCCTTCCCTTTGCATTATACCTACATTCCCTTTCTGTTCTGTAACATTTTCCCTTAGACCTTCCTTTCCATTCCTTTTTTTTTTTAAATTAACCTTTCCTTTCCTTTTTTATATACTTGCCTATCCTTACAATTCTACATACATTGATTTTCCTTTATACATTGCTTTCCTTTCCATTATATCTACCTTTCCTTTCTTTTCTATTCCCTTCCTTTCCCTTCCTTTATACTTACCTTTGCTTCCTTTCTTTTATACTTTCCCTTCCTTTATACTTTCCATTCCCTTATACTTTCCTTTCCATTCCTATTTTTAAACTTACCCATTCCTTTCATTTATACTTTCTTATCCTTTCCAATATACTTACCTTTGCTTTCCTTTCTTTTATACTTTCCCTTCCTTTATACTTTCCTTTTCTTTATACTTTCCTTTCCTTTATACTTTCCTTTTCTGTATACTTTCCTTTCCTTTACACTTTCATTTCAATTCCTATTTTTAAACTTAGCCTCTCCTTTCATTTATAGTTTCCTTTCCTTTCCTTTCATACTTACCTTTGCTTTCCTTTCTTTTATAAATTCCCTTCTTTTATAATTCCCTTCCCTTTGCATTATACCTACATTCCCTTTCAGTTCTGTAACATTTTCCTTTAGACCTTCCTTTCCATTCCTTTTTTTTTTTTAAATTAACCTTTCCTTTCCTTTTTTATATACTTCCCTATACTTACAATTCTACATACATTGATTTTCCTTTATACATTCCTTTTCTTTCCATTATATCTACCTTTCCTTTCTTTTCTATTCCTTTCCTTTCCCTTCCTTTATACTTACCTTTGCTTCCTTTCTTTTATACTTTCCCTTCCTTTATACTTTCCATTCCCTTATACTTTCCTTTCCATTCCTATTTTTAAACTTACCCATTCCTTTCATTTATACTTTCTTATCCTTTCCAATATACTTACCTTTGCTTTCCTTTCTTTTATACTTTCCCTTCCTTTATACTTTCCTTTTCTTTATACTTTCCTTTCCTTTATACTTTCCTTTTATGTATACTTTCCTTTCCTTTACACTTTCATTTCAATTCCTATTTTAAAACTTAGCCTCTCCTTTCATTTATAGTTTCCTTTCCTTTCCTTTCATACTTACCTTTGCTTTCCTTTCTTTTATAAATTCCCTTCTTTTATAATTCCCTTCCCTTTGCATTATACCTACATTCCCTTTCTGTTCTGTAACATTTTCCTTTTGACCTTCCTTTGCATTCCTTTTTTTTTTTAAATTAACCTTTCCTTTCCTTTTTTATATACTTCCCTATCCTTACAATTCTACAGACATTGACTTTCCTTTATACATTGCTTTCCTTTCCATTATATCTACCTTTCCTTTCTTTCCTATTCCCTTCCTTTCCCTTCCTTTATACTTACCTTTGCTTCCTTTCTTTTATACTTTTCCTTCCTTTATACTTTCCATTCCCTTATACTTTCCTTTCCATTCCTATTTTTAAACTTACCCATCCCTTTCATTTATACTTTCTTATCCTTTCCAATATACTTACCTTTGCTTTCCTTTCTTTTATACTTTCCCTTCCTTTATACTTTCCTTTTCTTTATACTTTCCTTTCCTTTATACTTTCCTTTTCTGTATACTTTCCTTTCCTTTACACTTTCATTTAAATTCCTATTTTTAAACTTAGCCTCTCCTTTCATTTATACTTTCCTTTCCTTTCCTTTCATACTTACCTTTGCTTTCCTTTCTTTTATAAATTCCCTTCTTTTATAATTCCCTTCCCTTTGCATTATACCTACATTCCCTTTCAGTTCTGTAACATTTTCCTTTAGACCTTCCTTTCCATTCCTTTTTTTTTTTTAAATTAACCTTTCCTTTCCTTTTTTATATACTTGCCTATCCTTACAATTCTACATACATTGATTTTCCTTTATACATTGCTTTCCTTTCCATTATATCTACCTTTCCTTTCTTTTCTATTCCCTTCCTTTCCCTTCCTTTATACTTACCTTTGCTTCCTTTCTTTTATACTTTCCCTTCCTTTATACTTTCCTTTTCTTTATACTTTCCTTTTCTTTATACTTTCCTTTTTCTGTATACTTTCCTTTCCTTTACACTTTCATTTCAATTCCTATTTTTAAACTTAGCCTCTCCTTTCATTTATACTTTCCTTTCCTTTCATACTTACCTTTGCTTTCCTTTCCTTTATAAATTCCCTTCTTTTATAATTCCCTTCCCTTTGCATTATACCTACATTCCCTTTCTGTTCTGTAACATTTTCCCTTAGACCTTCCTTTCCATTCCTTTTTTTTTGTTTAAATTAACCTTTCCTTTCCTTTTTTATATACTTCCCTATCCTTACAATTCTACATACATTGACTTTCCTTTATACTTTGCTTTCCTTTCCATTATATCTACCTTTCCTTTCTTTTCTATTCCCTTCCTTTCCCTTCCTTTATACTTACCTTTGCTTCCTTTCTTTTATACTTTCCCTTCCTTTATACTTTCCATTCCCTTATACTTTCCTTTCCATTCCTATTTTTAAACTTACCCATTCCTTTCATTTATACTTTCTTATCCTTTCCAATATACTTACCTTGGCTTTCCTTTCTTTTATACTTTCCCTTCCTTTATACTTTCCTTTTCTTTATACTTTCCTTTATACTTTCCTTTTCTGTATACTTTCCTTTCCTTTACACTTTCATTTCAATTCCTATTTTTAAACTTAGCCTCTCCTTTCATTTATAGTTTCCTTTCCTTTCCTTTCATACTTACCTTTGCTTTCCTTTCTTTTATAAATTCCCTTCTTTTATAATTCCCTTCCCTTTGCATTATACCTACATTCCCTTTCTGTTCTGTAACATTTTCCCTTAGACCTTCCTTTCCATTCCTTTTTTTTTTTAAATTAACCTTTCCTTTCCTTTTTTATATACTTGCCTATCCTTACAATTCTACATACATTGATTTTCCTTTATACATTGCTTTCCTTTCCATTATATCTACCTTTCCTTTCTTTTCTATTCCCTTCCTTTCCCTTCCTTTATACTTACCTTTGCTTCCTTTCTTTTATACTTTCCCTTCCTTTATACTTTCCATTCCCTTATACTTTCCTTTCCATTCCTATTTTTAAACTTACCCATTCCTTTCATTTATACTTTCTTATCCTTTCCAATATACTTACCTTTGCTTTCCTTTCTTTTATACTTTCCCTTCCTTTATACTTTCCTTTTCTTTATACTTTCCTTTATACTTTCCTTTTCTGTATACTTTCCTTTCCTTTACACTTTCATTTCAATTCCTATTTTTAAACTTAGCCTCTCCTTTCATTTATAGTTTCCTTTCCTTTCCTTTCATACTTACCTTTGCTTTCCTTTCTTTTATAAATTCCCTTCTTTTATAATTCCCTTCCCTTTGCATTATACCTACATTCCCTTTCAGTTCTGTAACATTTTCCTTTAGACCTTCCTTTCCATTCCTTTTTTTTTTTTAAATTAACCTTTCCTTTCCTTTTTTATATACTTCCCTATACTTACAATTCTACATACATTGATTTTCCTTTATACATTCCTTTTCTTTCCATTATATCTACCTTTCCTTTCTTTTCTATTCCTTTCCTTTCCCTTCCTTTATACTTACCTTTGCTTCCTTTCTTTTATACTTTCCCTTCCTTTATACTTTCCATTCCCTTATACTTTCCTTTCCATTCCTATTTTTAAACTTACCCATTCCTTTCATTTATACTTTCTTATCCTTTCCAATATACTTACCTTTGCTTTCCTTTCTTTTATACTTTCCCTTCCTTTATACTTTCCTTTTCTTTATACTTTCCTTTCCTTTATACTTTCCTTTTATGTATACTTTCCTTTCCTTTACACTTTCATTTCAATTCCTATTTTAAAACTTAGCCTCTCCTTTCATTTATAGTTTCCTTTCCTTTCCTTTCATACTTACCTTTGCTTTCCTTTCTTTTATAAATTCCCTTCTTTTATAATTCCCTTCCCTTTGCATTATACCTACATTCCCTTTCTGTTCTGTAACATTTTCCTTTTGACCTTCCTTTGCATTCCTTTTTTTTTTTAAATTAACCTTTCCTTTCCTTTTTTATATACTTCCCTATCCTTACAATTCTACAGACATTGACTTTCCTTTATACATTGCTTTCCTTTCCATTATATCTACCTTTCCTTTCTTTCCTATTCCCTTCCTTTCCCTTCCTTTATACTTACCTTTGCTTCCTTTCTTTTATACTTTTCCTTCCTTTATACTTTCCATTCCCTTATACTTTCCTTTCCATTCCTATTTTTAAACTTACCCATCCCTTTCATTTATACTTTCTTATCCTTTCCAATATACTTACCTTTGCTTTCCTTTCTTTTATACTTTCCCTTCCTTTATACTTTCCTTTTCTTTATACTTTCCTTTCCTTTATACTTTCCTTTTCTGTATACTTTCCTTTCCTTTACACTTTCATTTAAATTCCTATTTTTAAACTTAGCCTCTCCTTTCATTTATACTTTCCTTTCCTTTCCTTTCATACTTACCTTTGCTTTCCTTTCTTTTATAAATTCCCTTCTTTTATAATTCCCTTCCCTTTGCATTATACCTACATTCCCTTTCTGTTTTGTAACATTTTCCCTTAGACCTTCCTTTCCATTCCTTTTTTTTTTTAAATTAACCTTTCCTTTCCTTTTTTATATACTTGCCTATCCTTACAATTCTACATACATTGATTTTCCTTTATACATTGCTTTCCTTTCCATTATATCTACCTTTCCTTTCTTTTCTATTCCCTTCCTTTCCCTTCCTTTATACTTACCTTTGCTTCCTTTCTTTTATACTTTCCCTTCCTTTATACTTTCCTTTTCTTTATACTTTCCTTTTCTTTATACTTTCCTTTTTCTGTATACTTTCCTTTCCTTTACACTTTCATTTCAATTCCTATTTTTAAACTTAGCCTCTCCTTTCATTTATACTTTCCTTTCCTTTCATACTTACCTTTGCTTTCCTTTCCTTTATAAATTCCCTTCTTTTATAATTCCCTTCCCTTTGCATTATACCTACATTCCCTTTCTGTTCTGTAACATTTTCCCTTAGACCTTCCTTTCCATTCCTTTTTTTTTGTTTAAATTAACCTTTCCTTTCCTTTTTTATATACTTCCCTATCCTTACAATTCTACATACATTGACTTTCCTTTATACTTTGCTTTCCTTTCCATTATATCTACCTTTCCTTTCTTTTCTATTCCCTTCCTTTCCCTTCCTTTATACTTACCTTTGCTTCCTTTCTTTTATACTTTCCCTTCCTTTATACTTTCCATTCCCTTATACTTTCCTTTCCATTCCTATTTTTAAACTTACCCATTCCTTTCATTTATACTTTCTTATCCTTTCCAATATACTTACCTTGGCTTTCCTTTCTTTTATACTTTCCCTTCCTTTATACTTTCCTTTTCTTTATACTTTCCTTTCCTTTATACTTTCCTTTTCTGTATACTTTCCTTTCCTTTACACTTTCATTTCAATTCCTATTTTTAAACTTAGCCTCTCCTTTCATTTATAGTTTCCTTTCCTTTCCTTTCATACTTACCTTTGCTTTCCTTTCTTTTATAAATTCCCTTCTTTTATAATTCCCTTCCCTTTGCATTATACCTACATTCCCTTTCTGTTCTGTAACATTTTCCCTTAGACCTTCCTTTCCATTCCTTTTTTTTTTTAAATTAACCTTTCCTTTCCTTTTTTATATACTTGCCTATCCTTACAATTCTACATACATTGATTTTCCTTTATACATTGCTTTCCTTTCCATTATATCTACCTTTCCTTTCTTTTCTATTCCCTTCCTTTCCCTTCCTTTATACTTACCTTTGCTTCCTTTCTTTTATACTTTCCCTTCCTTTATACTTTCCATTCCCTTATACTTTCCTTTCCATTCCTATTTTTAAACTTACCCATTCCTTTCATTTATACTTTCTTATCCTTTCCAATATACTTACCTTTGCTTTCCTTTCTTTTATACTTTCCCTTCCTTTATACTTTCCTTTTCTTTATACTTTCCTTTCCTTTATACTTTCCTTTTATGTATACTTTCCTTTCCTTTACACTTTCATTTCAATTCCTATTTTAAAACTTAGCCTCTCCTTTCATTTATAGTTTCCTTTCCTTTCCTTTCATACTTACCTTTGCTTTCCTTTCTTTTATAAATTCCCTTCTTTTATAATTCCCTTCCCTTTGCATTATACCTACATTCCCTTTCTGTTCTGTAACATTTTCCTTTTGACCTTCCTTTGCATTCCTTTTTTTTTTTAAATTAACCTTTCCTTTCCTTTTTTATATACTTCCCTATCCTTACAATTCTACAGACATTGACTTTCCTTTATACATTGCTTTCCTTTCCATTATATCTACCTTTCCTTTCTTTCCTATTCCCTTCCTTTCCCTTCCTTTATACTTACCTTTGCTTCCTTTCTTTTATACTTTTCCTTCCTTTATACTTTCCATTCCCTTATACTTTCCTTTCCATTCCTATTTTTAAACTTACCCATCCCTTTCATTTATACTTTCTTATCCTTTCCAATATACTTACCTTTGCTTTCCTTTCTTTTATACTTTCCCTTCCTTTATACTTTCCTTTTCTTTATACTTTCCTTTCCTTTATACTTTCCTTTTCTGTATACTTTCCTTTCCTTTACACTTTCATTTAAATTCCTATTTTTAAACTTAGCCTCTCCTTTCATTTATACTTTCCTTTCCTTTCCTTTCATACTTACCTTTGCTTTCCTTTCTTTTATAAATTCCCTTCTTTTATAATTCCCTTCCCTTTGCATTATACCTACATTCCCTTTCAGTTCTGTAACATTTTCCTTTAGACCTTCCTTTCCATTCCTTTTTTTTTTTTAAATTAACCTTTCCTTTCCTTTTTTATATACTTCCCTATACTTACAATTCTACATACATTGATTTTCCTTTATACATTCCTTTTCTTTCCATTATATCTACCTTTCCTTTCTTTTCTATTCCTTTCCTTTCCCTTCATTTATACTTACCTTTGCTTCCTTTCTTTTATACTTTCCCTTCCTTTATACTTTCCATTCCCTTATACTTTCCTTTCCATTCCTATTTTTAAACTTACCCATTCCTTTCATTTATACTTTCTTATCCTTTCCAATATACTTACCTTTGCTTTCCTTTCTTTTATACTTTCCCTTCCTTTATACTTTCCTTTTCTTTATACTTTCCTTTCCTTTATACTTTCCTTTTATGTATACTTTCCTTTCCTTTACACTTTCATTTCAATTCCTATTTTAAAACTTAGCCTCTCCTTTCATTTATACTTTCCTTTCCTTTCCTTTCATACTTACCTTTGCTTTCCTTTCTTTTATAAATTCCCTTCTTTTATAATTCCCTTCCCTTTGCATTATACCTACATTCCCTTTCTGTTCTGTAACATTTTCCTTTTGACCTTCCTTTGCATTCCTTTTTTTTTTTAAATTAACCTTTCCTTTCCTTTTTTATATACTTCCCTATCCTTACAATTCTACATACATTGACTTTCCTTTATACATTGCTTTCCTTTCCATTATATGTACCTTTCCTTTCTTTTCTATTCCCTTCCTTTCCCTTCCTTTATACTTACCTTTGCTTCCTTTCTTTTATACTTTCCCTTCCTTTATACTTTCCATTCCCTTATACTTTCCTTTCCATTCCTATTTTCAAACTTACCCATCCCTTTCATTTATACTTTCTTATCCTTTCCAATATACTTACCTTTGCTTTCCTTTCTTTATACTTTCCCTTCCTTTATACTTTCCTTTTCTTTATACTTTCCTTTCCTTTACACTTTCATTTCAATTCCTATTTTTAAACTTAGCCTCTCCTTTCATTTATACTTTCCTTTCCTTTCCTTTCATACTTACCTTTGCTTTCCTTTCTTTTATAAATTCCCTTCTTTTATAATTCCCTTCCCTTTGCATTATACCTACATTCCCTTTCTGTTCTGTAACATTTTCCCTTAGACCTTCCTTTCCATTCCTTTTTTTTTTTAAATTAACCTTTCCTTTCCTTTTTTATATACTTCCCTATCCTTACAATTCTACATACATTGATTTTCCTTTATACATTGCTTTCCTTTCCATTATATCTACCTTTCCTTTCTTTTCTATTCCCTTCCTTTCCCTTCCTTTATACTTACCTTTGCTTCCTTTCTTTTATACTTTCCCTTCCTTTATACTTTCCATTCCCTTATACTTTCCTTTCCATTCCTATTTTTAAACTTACCCATTCCTTTCATTTATACTTTCTTATCCTTTCCAATATACTTACCTTTGCTTTCCTTTCTTTTATACTTTCCCTTCCTTTATACTTTCCTTTTCTTTATACTTTCCTTTCCTTTATACTTTCCTTTTCTGTATACTTTCCTTTCCTTTACACTTTCATTTCAACTCCTATTTTTAAACTTAGCCTCTCCTTTCATTTATACTTTCCTTTCCTTTCATACTTACCTTTGCTTTCCTTTCCTTTATAAATTCCCTTCTTTTATAATTCCCTTCCCTTTGCATTATACCTACATTCCCTTTCTGTTCTGTAACATTTTCCCTTAGACCTTCCTTTCCATTCCTTTTTTTTTGTTTAAATTAACCTTTCCTTTCCTTTTTTATATACTTCCCTATCCTTACAATTCTACATACATTGACTTTCCTTTATACTTTGCTTTCCTTTCCATTATATCTACCTTTCCTTTCTTTTCTATTCCCTTCCTTTCCCTTCCTTTATACTTACCTTTGCTTCCTTTCTTTTATACTTTCCCTTCCTTTATACTTTCCATTCCCTTATACTTTCCTTTCCATTCCTATTTTTAAACTTACCCATTCCTTTCATTTATACTTTCTTATCCTTTCCAATATACTTACCTTGGCTTTCCTTTCTTTTATACTTTCCTTTCTTTTATACTTTCCCTTCCTTTATACTTTCCTTTCCTTTATACTTTCCTTTTCTGTATACTTTCCTTTCCTTTACACTTTCATTTCAATTCCTATTTTTAAACTTAGCCTCTCCTTTAATTTATACTTTCCTTTCCTTTCCTTTCATACTTACCTTTGCTTTCCTTTCTTTTATAAATTCCCTTCTTTTATAATTCCCTTCCCTTTGCATTATACCTACATTCCCTTTCTGTTCTGTAACATTTTCCCTTAGACCTTCCTTTCCATTCCTTTTTTTTTTAAAATTAACCTTTCCTTTCCTTTTTTATATACTTGCCTATCCTTACAATTCTACATTCATTGATTTTCCTTTATACATTGCTTTCCTTTCCATTATATCTACCTTTCCTTTCTTTTCTATTCCCTTCCTTTCCCTTCCTTTATACTTACCTTTGCTTCCTTTCTTTTATACTTTCCCTTCCTTTATACTTTCCATTCCCTTATACTTTCCTTTCCATTCCTATTTTTAAACTTACCCATTCCTTTCATTTATACTTTCTTATCCTTTCCAATATATTTACCTTGGCTTTCCTTTCTTTTATACTTTCCCTTCCTTTATACTTTCCTTTTCTTTATACTTTCCTTTCCTTTATACTTTCCTTTTCTGTATACTTTCCTTTCCTTTACACTTTCATTTCAATTCCTACTTTTAAACTTAGCCTCTCCTTTCATTTATACTTTCCTTTCCTTTCCTTTCATACTTACCTTTTCTTTCCTTTCTTTTATAAATTCCCTTCTTTTATAATTCCCTTCCCTTTGCATTATACCTACATTCCCTTTCAGTTCTGTAACATTTTCCTTTAGACCTTCCTTTCCATTCCTTTTTTTTTTTTAAATTAACCTTTCCTTTCCTTTTTTATATACTTCCCTATACTTACAATTCTACATACATTGATTTTCCTTTATACATTCCTTTTCTTTCCATTATATCTACCTTTCCTTTCTTTTCTATTCCTTTCCTTTCCCTTCATTTATACTTACCTTTGCTTCCTTTCTTTTATACTTTCCCTTCCTTTATACTTTCCATTCCCTTATACTTTCCTTTCCATTCCTATTTTTAAACTTACCCATTCCTTTCATTTATACTTTCTTATCCTTTCCAATATACTTACCTTTGCTTTCCTTTCTTTTATACTTTCCCTTCCTTTATACTTTCCTTTTCTTTATACTTTCCTTTCCTTTATACTTTCCTTTTATGTATACTTTCCTTTCCTTTACACTTTCATTTCAATTCCTATTTTAAAACTTAGCCTCTCCTTTCATTTATAGTTTCCTTTCCTTTCCTTTCATACTTACCTTTGCTTTCCTTTCTTTTATAAATTCCCTTCTTTTATAATTCCCTTCCCTTTGCATTATACCTACATTCCCTTTCTGTTCTGTAACATTTTCCTTTTGACCTTCCTTTGCATTCCTTTTTTTTTTTAAATTAACCTTTCCTTTCCTTTTTTATATACTTCCCTATCCTTACAATTCTACATACATTGACTTTCCTTTATACATTGCTTTCCTTTCCATTATATGTACCTTTCCTTTCTTTTCTATTCCCTTCCTTTCCCTTCCTTTATACTTACCTTTGCTTCCTTTCTTTTATACTTTCCCTTCCTTTATACTTTCCATTCCCTTATACTTTCCTTTCCATTCCTATTTTTAAACTTACCCATCCCTTTCATTTATACTTTCTTATCCTTTCCAATATACTTACCTTTGCTTTCCTTTCTTTATACTTTCCCTTCCTTTATACTTTCCTTTTCTGTATACTTTCCTTTCCTTTACACTTTCATTTCAATTCCTATTTTTAAACTTAGCCTCTCCTTTCATTTATACTTTCCTTTCCTTTCCTTTCATACTTACCTTTGCTTTCCTTTCTTTTATAAATTCCCTTCTTTTATAATTCCCTTCCCTTTGCATTATACCTACATTCCCTTTCTGTTCTGTAACATTTTCCCTTAGACCTTCCTTTCCATTCCTTTTTTTTTTTAAATTAACCTTTCCTTTCCTTTTTTATATACTTCCCTATCCTTACAATTCTACATACATTGATTTTCCTTTATACATTGCTTTCCTTTCCATTATATCTACCTTTCCTTTCTTTTCTATTCCCTTCCTTTCCCTTCCTTTATACTTACCTTTGCTTCCTTTCTTTTATACTTTCCCTTCCTTTATACTTTCCATTCCCTTATACTTTCCTTTCCATTCCTATTTTTAAACTTACCCATTCCTTTCATTTATACTTTCTTATCCTTTCCAATATACTTACCTTTGCTTTCCTTTCTTTTATACTTTCCCTTCCTTTATACTTTCCTTTTCTTTATACTTTCCTTTCCTTTATACTTTCCTTTTCTGTATACTTTCCTTTCCTTTACACTTTCATTTCAACTCCTATTTTTAAACTTAGCCTCTCCTTTCATTTATACTTTCCTTTCCTTTCATACTTACCTTTGCTTTCCTTTCCTTTATAAATTCCCTTCTTTTATAATTCCCTTCCCTTTGCATTATACCTACATTCCCTTTCTGTTCTGTAACATTTTCCCTTAGACCTTCCTTTCCATTCCTTTTTTTTTGTTTAAATTAACCTTTCCTTTCCTTTTTTATATACTTCCCTATCCTTACAATTCTACATACATTGACTTTCCTTTATACTTTGCTTTCCTTTCCATTATATCTACCTTTCCTTTCTTTTCTATTCCCTTCCTTTCCCTTCCTTTATACTTACCTTTGCTTCCTTTCTTTTATACTTTCCCTTCCTTTATACTTTCCATTCCCTTATACTTTCCTTTCCATTCCTATTTTTAAACTTACCCATTCCTTTCATTTATACTTTCTTATCCTTTCCAATATACTTACCTTGGCTTTCCTTTCTTTTATACTTTCCCTTCCTTTATACTTTCCTTTTCTTTATACTTTCCTTTCCTTTATACTTTCCTTTTCTGTATACTTTCCTTTCCTTTACACTTTCATTTCAATTCCTATTTTTAAACTTAGCCTCTCCTTTAATTTATACTTTCCTTTCCTTTCCTTTCATACTTACCTTTGCTTTCCTTTCTTTTATAAATTCCCTTCTTTTATAATTCCCTTCCCTTTGCATTATACCTACATTCCCTTTCTGTTCTGTAACATTTTCCCTTAGACCTTCCTTTCCATTCCTTTTTTTTTTTAAATTAACCTTTCCTTTCCTTTTTTATATACTTGCCTATCCTTACAATTCTACATTCATTGATTTTCCTTTATACATTGCTTTCCTTTCCATTATATCTACCTTTCCTTTCTTTTCTATTCCCTTCCTTTCCCTTCCTTTATACTTACCTTTGCTTCCTTTCTTTTATACTTTCCCTTCCTTTATACTTTCCATTCCCTTATACTTTCCTTTCCATTCCTATTTTTAAACTTACCCATTCCTTTCATTTATACTTTCTTATCCTTTCCAATATACTTACCTTGGCTTTCCTTTCTTTTATACTTTCCCTTCCTTTATACTTTCCTTTTCTTTATACTTTCCTTTCCTTTATACTTTCCTTTTCTGTATACTTTCCTTTCCTTTACACTTTCATTTCAATTCCTATTTTTAAACTTAGCCTCTCCTTTCATTTATACTTTCCTTTCCTTTCCTTTCATACTTACCTTTGCTTTCCTTTCTTTTATAAATTCCCTTCTTTTATAATTCCCTTCCCTTTGCATTATACCTACATTCCCTTTCTGTTCTGTAACATTTTCCCTTAGACCTTCCTTTCCATTCCTTTTTTTTTTTAAATTAACCTTTCCTTTCCTTTTTTATATACTTCCCTATCCTTACAATTCTACATACATTGATTTTCCTTTATACATTGCTTTCCTTTCCATTATATCTACCTTTCCTTTCTTTTCTATTCCCTTCCTTTCCCTTCCTTTATACTTACCTTTGCTTCCTTTCTTTTATACTTTCCCTTCCTTTATACTTTCCATTCCCTTATACTTTCCTTTCCATTCCTATTTTTAAACTTACCCATTCCTTTCATTTATACTTTCTTATCCTTTCCAATATACTTACCTTTGCTTTCCTTTCTTTTATACTTTCCCTTCCTTTATACTTTCCTTTTCTTTATACTTTCCTTTCCTTTATACTTTCCTTTTCTGTATACTTTCCTTTCCTTTACACTTTCATTTCAACTCCTATTTTTAAACTTAGCCTCTCCTTTCATTTATACTTTCCTTTCCTTTCATACTTACCTTTGCTTTCCTTTCCTTTATAAATTCCCTTCTTTTATAATTCCCTTCCCTTTGCATTATACCTACATTCCCTTTCTGTTCTGTAACATTTTCCCTTAGACCTTCCTTTCCATTCCTTTTTTTTTGTTTAAATTAACCTTTCCTTTCCTTTTTTATATACTTCCCTATCCTTACAATTCTACATACATTGACTTTCCTTTATACTTTGCTTTCCTTTCCATTATATCTACCTTTCCTTTCTTTTCTATTCCCTTCCTTTCCCTTCCTTTATACTTACCTTTGCTTCCTTTCTTTTATACTTTCCCTTCCTTTATACTTTCCATTCCCTTATACTTTCCTTTCCATTCCTATTTTTAAACTTACCCATTCCTTTCATTTATACTTTCTTATCCTTTCCAATATACTTACCTTGGCTTTCCTTTCTTTTATACTTTCCCTTCCTTTATACTTTCCTTTTCTTTATACTTTCCTTTCCTTTATACTTTCCTTTTCTGTATACTTTCCTTTCCTTTACACTTTCATTTCAATTCCTATTTTTAAACTTAGCCTCTCCTTTAATTTATACTTTCCTTTCCTTTCCTTTCATACTTACCTTTGCTTTCCTTTCTTTTATAAATTCCCTTCTTTTATAATTCCCTTCCCTTTGCATTATACCTACATTCCCTTTCTGTTCTGTAACATTTTCCCTTAGACCTTCCTTTCCATTCCTTTTTTTTTTTAAATTAACCTTTCCTTTCCTTTTTTATATACTTGCCTATCCTTACAATTCTACATTCATTGATTTTCCTTTATACATTGCTTTCCTTTCCATTATATCTACCTTTCCTTTCTTTTCTATTCCCTTCCTTTCCCTTCCTTTATACTTACCTTTGCTTCCTTTCTTTTATACTTTCCCTTCCTTTATACTTTCCATTCCCTTATACTTTCCTTTCCATTCCTATTTTTAAACTTACCCATTCCTTTCATTTATACTTTCTTATCCTTTCCAATATACTTACCTTGGCTTTCCTTTCTTTTATACTTTCCCTTCCTTTATACTTTCCTTTTCTTTATACTTTCCTTTCCTTTATACTTTCCTTTTCTGTATACTTTCCTTTCCTTTACACTTTCATTTCAATTCCTATTTTTAAACTTAGCCTCTCCTTTCATTTATACTTTCCTTTCCTTTCCTTTCATACTTACCTTTGCTTTCCTTTCTTTTATAAATTCCCTTCTTTTATAATTCCCTTCCCTTTGCATTATACCTACATTCCCTTTCTGTTCTGTAACATTTTCCCTTAGACCTTCCTTTCCATTCCTTTTTTTTTTTAAATTAACCTTTCCTTTCCTTTTTTATATACTTGCCTATCCTTACAATTCTACATACATTGATTTTCCTTTATACATTGCTTTCCTTTCCATTATATCTACCTTTCCTTTCTTTTCTATTCCCTTCCTTTCCCTTCCTTTATACTTACCTTTGCTTCCTTTCTTTTATACTTTCCCTTCCTTTATACTTTCCATTCCCTTATACTTTCCTTTCCATTCCTATTTTTAAACTTACCCATTCCTTTCATTTATACTTTCTTATCCTTTCCAATATACTTACCTTTGCTTTCCTTTCTTTTATACTTTCCCTTCCTTTATACTTTCCTTTTCTTTATACTTTCCTTTCCTTTATACTTTCCTTTTCTGTATACTTTCCTTTCCTTTACACTTTCATTTCAATTCCTATTTTTAAACTTAGCCTCTCCTTTCATTTATACTTTCCTTTCCTTTCCTTTAATACTTACCTTTGCTTTCCTTTCTTTTATAAATTCCCTTCTTTTATAATTCCCTTCCCTTTGCATTATACCTACATTCCCTTTCAGTTCTGTAACATTTTCCTTTAGACCTTCCTTTCCATTCCTTTTTTTTTTTTAAATTAACCTTTCCTTTCCTTTTTTATATACTTCCCTATACTTACAATTCTACATACATTGATTTTCCTTTATACATTGCTTTCCTTTCCATTATATCTACCTTTCCTTTCTTTTCTATTCCTTTCCTTTCCCTTCCTTTATACTTACCTTTGCTTCCTTTCTTTTATACTTTCCCTTCCTTTATACTTTCCTTTCCTTTATACTTTCCTTTTCTGTATACTTTCCTTTCCTTTACACTTTCATTTCAATTCCTATTTTTAAACTTAGCCTCTCCTTTCATTTATACTTTCCTTTCCTTTCCTTTCATACTTACCTTTGCTTCCTTTCTTTTATACTTTCCCTTCCTTTATACTTTCCATTCCCTTATACTTTCCTTTCCATTCCTATTTTTAAACTTACCCATTCCTTTCATTTATACTTTCTTATCCTTTCCAATATACTTACCTTTGCTTTCCTTTCTTTTATACTTTCCCTTCCTTTATACTTTCCTTTTCTTTATACTTTCCTTTCCTTTATACTTTCCTTTTCTGTATACTTTTCTTTCCTTTACACTTTCATTTCTATTCCTATTTTTAAACTTAGCCTCTCCTTTCATTTATACTTTCCTTTCCTTTCCTTTCATACTTACCTTTGCTTTCCTTTCTTTTATAAATTCCCTTCTTTTATAATTCCCTTCCCTTTGCATTATACCTACATTCCCTTTCTGTTCTGTAACATTTTCCCTTAGACCTTCCTTTCCATTCCTTTTTTTTTTAAATTAACCTTTCCTTTCCTTTTTTATATACTTGCCTATCTATACAATTCTACATAAATTGATTTTCCTTTATACATTGCTTTCCTTTCCATTATATCTACCTTTCCTTTCTTTTCTATTCCCTTCCTTTCCCTTCCTTTATACTTACCTTTGCTTCCTTTCTTTTATACTTTCCCATCCTTTAGACTTTCCATTCCCTTATACTTTCCTTTCCATTCCTATTTTTAAACTTACCCATTCCTTTCATTTATACTTTCTTATCCTTTCCAATATACTTACCTTTGCTTTCCTTTCTTTTATACCTTCCCTTCCTTTATACTTTCCTTTTCTTTATACTTTCCTTTCCTTTATACTTTCCTTTTCTGTATACTTTCCTTTCCTTTACACTTTCATTTCAATTCCTATTTTTAAACTTAGCCTCTCCTTTCATTTATACTTTCCTTTCCTTTCCTTTCATACTTACCTTTGCTTTCCTTTCATTTATAAATTCCCTTCTTTTATAATTCCCTTCCCTTTGCATTATACCTACATTCCCTTTCAGTTCTGTAACATTTTCCCTTAGACCTTCCTTTCCATTCCTTTTTTTTTTTTAAATTAACCTTTCCTTTCCTTTTTTATATACTTCCCTATCCTTACAATTCTACATACATTGATTTTCCTTTATACATTGCTTTCCTTTCCATTATATCTACCTTTCCTTTCTTTTCTATTCCTTTCCTTTCCCTTCCTTTATACTTACCTTTGCTTCCTTTCTTTTATACTTTCCCTTCCTTTATACGTTCCATTCCCTTATACTTTCCTTTCCATTCCTATTTTTAAACTTACCCATTCCTTTCATTTATACTTTCTTATCCTTTCCAATATACTTACCTTTGCTTTCCTTTCTTTTATACTTTCCCTTCCTTTAAACTTTCCTTTTCTTTATACTTTCCTTTCCTTTATACTTTCCTTTTCTGTATACTTTCCTTTCCTTTACACTTTCATTTCAATTCCTATTTTTAAACTTAGCCTCTCCTTTCATTTATACTTTCCTTTCCTTTCCTTTCCTTTCCTTTCCTTTCCTTTCCTTTCCTTTCCTTTCCTTTCCTTTCCTTTCCTTTCCTTTCCTTTCCTTTCCTTTCCTTTCCTTTCCTTTCCTTTCCTTTCCTTTCCTTTCCTTTCCTTTCATACTTACCTTTGCTTTCCTTTCTTTTATAAATTCCCTTCTTTTATAATTCCCTTCCCTTTGCATTATACCTACATTCCCTTTCTGTTCTGTAACATTTTCCCTTAGACCTTCCGTTCCATTCCTTTTTTTTTTTAAATTAACCTTTCCTTTCCTTTTTTATATACTTGCCTATCCTTACAATTCTACATACATTGATTTTCCTTTATACATTGCTTTCCTTTCCATTATATCTACCTTTCCTTTCTTTTCTATTCCCTTCCTTTCCCTTCCTTTATACTTACCTTTGCTTCCTTTCTTTTATACTTTCCCTTCCTTTATACTTTCCATTCCCTTATACTTTCCTTTCCATTCCTATTTTTAAACTTACCCATTCCTTTCATTTATACTTTCTTATCCTTTCCAATATACTTACCTTGGCTTTCCTTTCTTTTATACTTTCCCTTCCTTTATACTTTCCTTTTCTTTATACTTTCCTTTCCTTTATACTTTCCTTTTCTGTATACTTTCCTTTCCTTTACACTTCCATTTCAATTCCTATTTTTAAACTTAGCCTCTCCTTTCATTTATACTTTCCTTTCCTTTCATACTTACCTTTGCTTTCCTTTCTTTTATAAATTCCCTTCTTTTATAGTTCCCTTCCCTTTGCATTATACCTACATTCCCTTTCTGTTCTGTAACATTTTCCCTTAGACCTTCCTTTCCATTCCTTTTTTTTTTAAATTAACCTTTCCTTTCCTTTTTTATATACTTCCCTATCCTTACAATTCTACATACATTGACTTTCCTTTATACATTGCTTTCCTTTCCATTATATCTACCTTTCCTTTCTTTTCTATTCCCTTCCTTTCCCTTCCTTTATACTTACCTTTGCTTCCTTTCTTTTATACTTTCCCTTCCTTTATACTTTCCTTTTCTTTATACTTTCCTTTTCTGTATATTTTCCTTTCCTTTACACTTTCATTTCAATTCCTATTTTTAAACTTAGCCTCTCTTTTCATTTATACTTTCCTTTCCTTTCATACTTACCTTTGCTTTCCTTTCCTTTATAAATTCCCTTCTTTTATAATTCCCTTCCCTTTGCATTATACCTACATTCCCTTTCTGTTCTGTAACATCTTCCCTTAGACCTTCCTTTCCATTCCTTTTTTTTTTTTAAATTAACCTTTCCTTTCCTTTTTTATATACTTCCCTATCCTTACAATTCTACATACATTGACTTTCCTTTATACTTTGCTTTCCTTTCCATTATATCTACCTTTCCTTTCTTTTCTATTCCCTTCCTTTCCCTTCCTTTATACTTACCTTTGCTTCCTTTCTTTTATACTTTCCCTTCCTTTATACTTTCCATTCCCTTATACTTTCCTTTCCATTCCTATTTTTAAACTTACCCATTCCTTTCATTTATACTTTCTTATCCTTTCCAATATACTTACCTTTGCTTTCCTTTCTTTTATACTTTCCCTTCCTTTGTACTTTCTTTTTCTTTATACTTTCCCTTCCTTTATACTTTCCTTTTCTTTATACTTTCCTTTCCTTTATACTTTCCTTTTCTGTATACTTTCCTTTCCTTTACACTTTCATTTCAATTCCTATTTTTAAACTTAGCCTCTCCTTTCATTTATACTTTCCTTTCCTTTCATACTTACCTTTGCTTTCCTTTCTTTTATAAATTCCCTTCTTTTATAATTCCCTTCCCTTTGCATTATACCTACATTCCCTTTCAGTTCTGTAACATTTTCCCTTAGACCTTCCTTTCCATTCCTTTTTTTTTTTAAATTAACCTGTCCTTTCCTTTTTTATATACTTCCCTATCCTTACGTAAATTGACTTTCCTTTATACATTGCTTTCCTTTCCATTATATCTACCTTTCCTTTCTTTTCTATTCCCTTCCTTTCCCTTCCTTTATACTTACCTTTGCTTCCTTTCTTTTTTACTTTCCCTTCCTTTATACTTTCCATTCCCTTATACTTTCCTTTCCATTCCTATTTTTAAACTTACCCATTCCTTTCATTTATACTTTCTTATCCTTTCCAATATACTTACCTTTGCTTTCCTTTCTTTTATACTTTCCCTTTCCTTTTCTGTATACTTTCTTTTCCTTTACACTTTCATTTCAATTCCTATTTTTAAACTTAGACTTTCCTTTCATTTATACTTTCCTTTCCTTTCATACTTACTTTTGCTTTCCTATCTTTTATAAATTCCCTTCTTTAATAATTCCCTTCCTTTTGCATTATACCTACCTTCCCTTTTTGTTCTGTAACATTTTCCTTTAGACCTTCCTTTCCATTCCTTTTTTTTTTTTTAAATTAACCTTTCCTTTCCTTTTTTATATACTTCCCTATCCTTACAATTCTACATACATTGACTTTCCTTTATACATTGCTTTCCTTGCCATTATATCTACCTTTCCTTTCTTTTCTATTCCCTTCCTTTCCCTTCCTTTATACTTACCTTTGCTTCCTTTCTTTTATACTTTCCCTTCCTTTATACTTTCCTTTTCTTTATACTTTCCTTTTCTGTATACTTTCCTTTCCTTTACACTTTCATTTCAATTCCTATTTTTAAACTTAGCCTCACCTTTCATTTATACTTTCCTTTCCTTTCCTTTCATACTTACCTTTGCTTTCCTTTCTTTTATAAATTCCCTTCTTTTATAATTCCCTTCCCTTTGCATTATACCTACATTCCCTTTCTGTTCTGTAACATTTTCCTTTAGACCTTCCTTTCCATTCCTTTTTTTTTTTTAAATTAACCTTTCCTATCCTTTTTTCTATACTTCCCTATCCTTACAATTCTACATACATTGACTTTCCTTTATACATTGCTTTCCTTTCCATTATATCTACCTTTCCTTTCTTTTCTATTCCCTTCCTTTCCCTTCCTTTATACTTACCTTTGCTTCCTTTCTTTTATACTTTCCCTTCCTTTATACTTTCCATTCCCTTATACTTTCCTTTCCATTCCTATTTTTAAACTTACCCATTCCTTTCATTTATACTTTCTTAACCTTTCCAATATACTTACCTTTGCTTTCCTTTCTTTTATACTTTCCCTTTCCTTTTCTGTATACTTTCTTTTCCTTTACACTTTCATTTCAATTCCTATTTTTAAACTTAGCCTCTCCTTTCATTTATACTTTCCTTCCCTTTCATACTTACCTTTGCTTTCCTTTCTTTTATAAATTCCCTTCTTTTATAATTCCCTTCCCTTTGCATTATACCTACATTCCCTTTCTGTTCTGTAACATTTCCCCTTAAACCTTCCTTTCCATTCCTTTTTTTTTTTTTAAATTAACCTTTCCTTTCCTTTTCTATATACTTCCCTATCCTTACAATTCTACATACATTGACTTTCCTTTATACTTTGCTTTCCTTTCCATTATATCTACCTTTTCTTTCTTTTCTATTCCCTTCCTTTCCCTTCCTTTATACTTACCTTTGCTTCCTTTCTTTTATACATTCCCTTCCTTTATACTTTCCATTCCCTTATACTTTCCTTTCCATTCCTATTTTTAAACTTACCCATTCCTTTCATTTATACTTTCTTATCCTTTCCAATATACTTACCTTTGCTTTCCTTTCTTTTATACTTTCCCTTCCTTTATACTTTCCTTTTCTTTATACTTTCCTTTCCTTTATAATTTCCTTTTCTGTATACTTTCCTTTCCTTTACACTTTCATTTCAATTCCTATTTTTAAACTTATCCTCTCCTTTCATTTATACTTTCCTTTCCTTTCCTTTCCTTTCATACTTACCTTTGCTTCCTTTCTTTTATACTTTCCCTTCCTTTATACTTTCCATTCCCTTATACTTTCCTTTCCATTCCTATTTTTAAACTTACCCATTCCTTTCATTTATACTTTCTTATCCTTTCCAATATACTTACCTTTGCTTTCCTTTCTTTTATACTTTCCCTTCCTTTATACTTTCCTTTTCTTTATACTTTCCCTTCCTTTATACTTTCCTTTTCTTTATACTTTCCTTTCCTTTATACTTTCCTTTTCTGTATACTTTCCTTTCCTTTACACTTTCATTTCAATTCCTATTTTTAAACTTAGCCTCTCCTTTCATTTATAGTTTCCTTTCCTTTCCTTTCATACTTACCTTTGCTTTCCTTTCTTTTATAAATTCCCTTCTTTTATAATTCCCTTCCCTTTGCATTATACCTACATTCCCTTTCTGTTCTGTAACATTTTCCCTTAGACCTTCCTTTCCATTCCTTTTTTTTTTTTTAAATTAACCTTTCCTTTCCTTTTCTATATACTTTCCCTATCCTTACAATTCTACATACATTGACTTTCCTTTATACTTTGCTTTCCTTTCAATTATATCTAACTTTCCTTTCTTTTCTATTCCCTTCCTTTCCCTTCCTTTATACTTACCTTTGCTTCCTTTCTTTTATACTTTCCCTTCCTTTATACTTTCCATTCCCTTATACTTTCCTTTCCATTCCTATTTTTAAACTTACCCATTCCTTTCATTTACACTTTCTTATCCTTTCCAATATACTTACCTTTGCTTTCCTTTCTTTTATACTTTCCCTTTCCTTTTCTGTATACTTTCTTTTCCTTTACACTTTCATTTCAATTCCTATTTTTAAACTTAGCCTCTCCTTTCATTTATACTTTCCTTCCCTTTCATACTTACCTTTGCTTTCCTTTCTTTTATAAATTCCCTTCTTTTATAATTCCCTTCCCTTTGCATTATACCTACATTCCCTTTCTGTTCTGTAACATTTTCCTTTAGACCTTCCTTTGCATTCCTTTTTTTTTTTTAAATTAACCTTTCCTATCCTTTTTTCTATACTTCCCTATCCTTACAATTCTACATACATTGACTTTCCTTTATACATTGCTTTCCTTTCCATTATATCTACCTTTCCTTTCTTTTCTATTCCCTTCCTTTCCCTTCCTTTATACTTACCTTTGCTTCCTTTCTTTTATACTTTCCCTTCCTTTATACTTTCCATTCCCTTATACTTTCCTTTCCATTCCTATTTTTAAACTTACCCATTCCTTTCATTTATACTTTCTTATCCTTTCCAATATACTTACCTTTGCATTCCTTTCTTTTATACTTTCCCTTTCCTTTTCTGTATACTTTCTTTTCCTTTACACTTTCATTTCAATTCCTATTTTTAAACTTAGCCTCTCCTTTCATTTATACTTCCCTTTCATACTTACCTTTGCTTTCCTTTCTTTTATAAATTCCCTTCTTTTATAATTCCCTTCCCTTTGCATTATACCTACATTCCCTTTCTGTTCTGTAACATTTTCCCTTAAACCTTCCTTTCCATTCCTTTTTTTTTTTTTAAATTAACCTTTCCTTTCCTTTTCTATATACTTCCCTATCCTTACAATTCTACATACATTCGACTTTCCTTTATACTTTGCTTTCCTTTCCATTATATCTACCTTTCCTTTCTTTTCTATTCCCTTCCTTTCCCTTCCTTTATACTTACCTTTGCTTCCTTTCTTTTATACTTTCCCTTCCTTTATACTTTCCATTCCCTTATACTTTCCTTTCCATTCCTATTTTTAAACTTACCCATTCCTTTCATTTATACTTTCTTATCCTTTCCAATATACTTACCTTTGCTTTCCTTTCTTTTATACTTTCCCTTCCTTTATACTTTCCTTTTCTTTATACTTTCCTTTCCTTTATAATTTCCTTTTCTGTATACTTTCCTTTCCTTTACACTTTCATTTCAATTCCTACTTTTAAACTTATCCTCTCCTTTCATTTATACTTTCCTTTCCTTTCCTTTCATACTTACCTTTGCTTCCTTTCTTTTATACTTTCCCTTCCTTTATACTTTCCATTCCCTTATACTTTCCTTTCCATTCCTATTTTTAAACTTACCCATTCCTTTCATTTATACTTTCTTATCCTTTCCAATATACTTACCTTTGCTTTCCTTTCTTTTATACTTTCCCTTCCTTTATACTTTCCTTTTCTTTATACTTTCCCTTCCTTTATACTTTCCTTTTCTTTATACTTTCCTTTCCTTTATACTTTCCTTTTCTGTATACTTTCCTTTCCTTTACACTTTCATTTCAATTCCTATTTTTAAACTTAGCCTCTCCTTTCATTTATAGTTTCCTTTCCTTTCCTTTCATACTTACCTTTGCTTTCCTTTCTTTTATAAATTCCATTCTTTTATAATTCCCTTCCCTTTGCATTATACCTACATTCCCTTTCTGTTCTGTAACATTTTCCCTTAGACCTTCCTTTCCTTTCCTTTTTTTTTTTTAAATTAACCTTTCCTTTCCTTTTCTATATACTTCCCTATCCTTAAAATTCTACATACATTGACTTTCCTTTATACTTTGCTTTCCTTTCCATTATATCTACCTTTCCTTTCTTTTCTATTCCCTTCCTTTCCCTTCCTTTATACTTACCTTTGCTTCCTTTCTTTTATACTTTCCCTTTCCTTTTCTGTATACTTTCTTTTCCTTTACACTTTCATTTCAATTCCTATTTTTAAACTTAGCCTCTCCTTTCATTTATACTTTCCTTCCCTTTCATACTTACCTTTGCTTTCCTTTCTTTTATAAATTCCCTTCTTTTATAATTCCCTTCCCTTTGCATTATACCTACATTCCCTTTCTGTTCTGTAACATTTTCCTTTAGACCTTCCTTTCCATTCCTTTTTTTTTTTTTAAATTAACCTTTCCTTTCCTTTTTTATATACTTCCCTATCCTTACAATTCTACATACATTGACTTTCCTTTATACATTGCTTTCCTTGCCATTATATCTACCTTTCCTTTCTTTTCTATTCCCTTCCTTTCCCTTCCTTTATACTTACCTTTGCTTCCTTTCTTTTATACTTTCCCTTCCTTTATACTTTCCTTTTCTTTATACTTTCCTTTTCTGTATACTTTCCTTTCCTTTACAATTTCATTTCAATTCCTATTTTTAAACTTAGCCTCTCCTTTCATTTATACTTTCCTTTCCTTTCCTTTCATTCTTACCTTTGCTTTCCTTTCTTTTATAAATTCCCTTCTTTTATAATTCCCTTCCCTTTGCATTATACCTACATTCCCTTTCTGTTCTGTAACATTTTCCTTTAGACCTTCCTTTCCATTCCTTTTTTTTTTTTAAATTAACCTTTCCTATCCTTTTTTCTATACTTCCCTATCCTTACAATTCTACATACATTGACTTTCCTTTATATATTGCTTTCCTTTCCATTATATCTACCTTTCCTTTCTTTTCTATTCCCTTCCTTTCCCTTCCTTTATACTTACCTTTGCTTCCTTTCTTTTATACTTTCCCTTCCTTTATACTTTCCATTCCCTTATACTTTCCTTTCCATTCCTATTTTTAAACTTACCCATTCCTTTCATTTATACTTTCTTATCCTTTCCAATATACTTACCTTTGCTTTCCTTTCTTTTATACTTTCCCTTTCCTTTTCTGTATACTTTCTTTTCCTTTACACTTTCATTTCAATTCCTATTTTTAAACTTAGCCTCTCCTTTCATTTATACTTTCCTTCCCTTTCATACTTACCTTTGCTTTCCTTTCTTTTATAAATTCCCTTCTTTTATAATTCCCTTCCCTTTGCATTATACCTACATTCCCTTTCTGTTCTGTAACATTTTCCCTTAAACCTTCCTTTCCATTCCTTTTTTTTTTTTTAAATTAACCTTTCCTTTCCTTTTCTATATACTTCCCTATCCTTACAATTCTACATACATTGACTTTCCTTTATACTTTGCTTTCCTTTCCATTATATCTACCTTTCCTTTCTTTTCTATTCCCTTCCTTTCCCTTCCTTTATACTTACCTTTGCTTCCTTTCTTTTATACTTTCCCTTCCTTTATACTTTCCATTCCCTTATACTTTCCTTTCCATTCCTATTTTTAAACTTACCCATTCCTTTCATTTATTCTTTCTTATCCTTTCCAATATACTTACCTTTGCTTTCCTTTCTTTTATACTTTCCCTTCCTTTATACTTTCCTTTTCTTTATACTTTCCTTTCCTTTATAATTTCCTTTTCTGTATACTTTCCTTTCCTTTACACTTTCATTTCAATTCCTATTTTTAAACTTATCCTCTCCTTTCATTTATACTTTCCTTTCCTTTCCTTTCCTTTCCTTTCATACTTACCTTTGCTTCCTTTCTTTTATACTTTCCCTTCCTTTATACTTTCCATTCCCTTATACTTTCAATTCCATTCCTATTTTTAAACTTACCCATTCCTTTCATTTATACTTTCTTATCCTTTCCAATATACTTACCTTTGCTTTCCTTTCTTTTATACTTTCCCTTCCTTTATACTTTCCTTTTCTTTATACTTTCCTTTTCTGTATACTTTCCTTTCCTTTACACTTTCATTTCAATTCCTATTTTTAAACTTAGCCTCTCCTTTCATTTATACTTTCCTTTCCTTTCCTTTCATACTTACCTTTGCTTTCCTTTCTTTTATAAATTCCCTTCTTTTATAATTCCCTTCCCTTTGCATTATACCTACATTCCCTTTCTGTTCTGTAACATTTTCCTTTAGACCTTCCTTTCCATTCCTTTTTTTTTTTTTAAATTAACCTTTCCTATCCTTTTTTCTATACTTCCCTATCCTTACAATTCTACATACATTGACTTTCCTTTATACATTGCTTTCCTTTCCATTATATCTACCTTTCCTTTCTTTTCTATTCCCTTCCTTTCCCTTCCTTTATACTTACCTTTGCTTCCTTTCTTTTATACTTTCCCTTCCTTTATACTTTCCATTCCCTTATACTTTCCTTTCCATTCCTATTTTTAAACTTACCCATTCCTTTCATTTATACTTTCTTATCCTTTCCAATATACTTACCTTTGCTTTCCTTTCTTTTATACTTTCCCTTTCCTTTTCTGTATACTTTCTTTTCCTTTACACTTTCATTTCAATTCCTATTTTTAAACTTAGCCTCTCCTTTCATTTATACTTTCCTTCCCTTTCATACTTACCTTTGCTTTCCTTTCTTTTATAAATTCCCTTCTTTTATAATTCCCTTCCCTTTGCAATATACCTACATTCCCTTTCTGTTCTGTAACATTGTCCCTTAAACCTTCCTTTCCATTCCTTTTTTTTTTTTTAAATTAACCTTTCCTTTCCTTTTCTATATACTTCCCTATCCTTACAATTCTACATACATTGACTTTCCTTTACACTTTGCTTTCCTTTCCATTATATCTACCTTTCCTTTCTTTTCTATTCCCTTCCTTTCCCTTCCTTTATACTTACCTTTGCTTCCTTTCTTTTATACTTTCCCTTCCTTTATACTTTCCATTCCCTTATACTTTCCTTTCCATTCCTATTTTTAAACTTACCCATTCCTTTCATTTATACTTTCTTATCCTTTCCAATATACTTACCTTTGCTTTCCTTTCTTTTATACTTTCCCTTCCTTTATACTTTCCTTTTCTTTATACTTTCCTTTCCTTTATAATTTCCTTTTCTGTATACTTTCCTTTCCTTTACACTTTCAATTCAATTCCTATTTTTAAACTTATCCTCTCCTTTCATTTATACTTTCCTTTCCTTTCCTTTCCTTTCCTTTCATACTTACCTTTGCTTCCTTTCTTTTATACTTTCCCTTCCTTTATACTTTCCATTCCCTTATACTTTCCTTTCCATTCCTATTTTTAAACTTACCCATTCCTTTCATTTATACTTTCTTATCCTTTCCAATATACTTACCTTTGCTTTCCTTTCTTTTATACTTTCCCTTCCTTTATACTTTCCTTTTCTTTATACTTTCCCTTCCTTTATACTTTCCTTTTCTTTATACTTTCCTTTCCTTTATACTTTCCTTTTCTGTATACTTTCCTTTCCTTTACACTTTCATTTCAATTCCTATTTTTAAACTTAGCCTCTCCTTTCATTTATAGTTTCCTTTCCTTTCCTTTCATACTTACCTTTGCTTTCCTTTCTTTTATAAATTCCCTTCTTTTATAATTCCCTTCCCTTTGCATTATACCTACATTCCCTTTCTGTTCTGTAACATTTTCCCTTAGACCTTCCTTTCCATTCCTTTTTTTTTTTTTAAATTAACCTTTCCTTTCCTTTTCTATATACTTCCCTATCCTTACAATTCTACATACATTGACTTTCCTTTATACTTTGCTTTCCTTTCCATTATATCTACCTTTCCTTTCTTTTCTATTCCCTTCCTTTCCCTTCCTTTATACTTACCTTTGCTTCCTTTCTTTTATACTTTCCCTTCCTTTATACTTTCCATTCCCTTATACTTTCCTTTCCATTCCTATTTTTAAACTTACCCATTCCTTTCATTTATACTTTCTTATCCTTTCCAATATACTTACCTTTGCTTTACTTTCTTTTATACTTTCCCTTTCCTTTTCTGTATACTTTCTTTTCCTTTACACTTTCATTTCAATTCCTATTTTTAAACTTAGCCTCTCCTTTCATTTATACTTTCCTTCCCTTTCATACTTACCTTTGCTTTCCTTTCTTTTATAAATTCCCTTCTTTTATAATTCCCTTCCCTTTGCATTATACCTACATTCCCTTTCTGTTCTGTAACATTTTCCTTTAGACCTTCCTTTGCATTCCTTTTTTTTTTTTAAATTAACCTTTCCTATCCTTTTTTCTATACTTCCCTATCCTTACAATTCTACATACATTGACTTTCCTTTATACATTGCTTTCCTTTCCATTATATCTACCTTTCCTTTCTTTTCTATTCCCTTCCTTTCCCTTCCTTTATACTTACCTTTGCTTCCTTTCTTTTATACTTTCCCTTCCTTTATACTTTCCATTCCCTTATACTTTCCTTTCCATTCCTATTTTTAAACTTACCCATTCCTTTCATTTATACTTTCTTATCCTTTCCAATATACTTACCTTTGCTTTCCTTTCTTTTATACTTTCCCTTCCTTTATACTTTCCTTTCCTTTATACTTTCCCTTCCTTTGCGCTTTCATTTCAATTCCTATTTTTAAACTTAGCCTCTCCTTTCATTTATACTTTCTTAGCCTTTCCAATATACTTACCTTTGCTTTCCTTTCTTTTATATTTTCCCTTCCTTTATACTTTCCTTTTCTCTATACTTTCCCTTCCTTTATACTTTCCTTTTCTGTACACTTTCCTTTCCTTTACACTTTCATTTCAATTCCTATTTTTAAACTTAGACTTTCCTTTCATTTATACTTTCCTTTCCTTTCATACTTACCTTTGCTTTCCTATCTTTTATAAATTCCCTTCTTTAATAATTCCTTTCCCTTTGCATTATACCTACCTTCCCTTTTTGTTCTGTAACATTTTCCTTTAGACCTTCCTTTCCATTGCTTTTTTTTTTTAAATTAACCTTTCCTTTCCTTTTTTATATACTTCCCTATCCTTACAATTCTACATACATTGACTTTCCTTTATACATTGCTTTCCTTTCCATTATATCTACCTTTCCTTTCTTTTCTATTCCCTTCCTTTCCCTTCCTTTATACTTACCTTTGCTTCCTTTCTTTTATACTTTCCCTTCCTTTATACTTTCCATTCCCTTATACTTTCCTTTCCATTCCTATTTTTAAACTTACCCATTCCTTTCATTTATACTTTCTTATCCTTTCCAATATACTTACCTTGGCTTTCCTTTCTTTTATACTTTCCTTTCCTTTATACTTTCCTTTTCTTTATACTTCCCTTTCCTTTATACTTTCCTTTTCTGTATACTTTCCTTTCCTTTACACTTTCATTTCAATTCCTATTTTTAAACTTAGCCTCTCCTTTCATTTATACTTTCCTTTCCTTTCCTTTCCTTTCCTTTCCTTTCCTTTCCTTTCCTTTCCTTTCCTTTCCTTTCCTTTCCTTTCCTTTCCTTTCCTTTCCTTTCATACTTACCTTTGCTTCCTTTCTTTTATACTTTCCCTTCCTTTATACTTTCCATTCCTGTATACCTTCCTTTCCATTCCTGTTTTTAAACTAACCATTCCTTTCATTTATACTTTCTTATCCTTTCCAATATACTTACCTTTGCTTTCCTTTCTTTTATACTTTCCTTTCCTTTATACTTTCCTTTTCTTTATACTTTCCTTTCCATTATACTTTCCTTTCTTTTGTACCTTCCTTTCCTTTACACTTTCCTTTCCTTAGCATACCTTTATACTTTCCTTTCATTTATTTTTTTCTTGCCTATATATTTGATTTTTTTTTCTTATTTTCTTCCTTCCCCCCCCTAACCCCCCTTTTTTCTGTTCTTATATATTTTTTATTTCATTTTCTTTTCCTTTTCCTTCCCCCCCCCTTTTTTCTTCTTTTCTCTTTACTTTTTCTTTTTTTTCTACTTATTTTTCTTGCCTTCTTTTCTTATCCTTTGGCTTTTTCTTCCTCTTTTTGTTTTGTTTTTCTTCCCCATTTTCTTTCCCTTCTCCTTTTTCGATTCTTTTTCTTCCCAAATCTTCTTCTATTTTCTTCCCTGTTTTCTTCCCTCGTCTTTCTTCCCCTTTTATCTTTTACTTTCTCCTGTTTTATGTTTTTTTTTCCCTGTGTCTTTTTCTTTACCTTTTTCTTCCCTACCTCCATTTTATTTTTCTTCTTTCTTGCTTTCTTTTTAATTTTCATTTTCTTTACATTTTTCTTCCGCTTTTCTGATTATTTTTTATTTCTTGCTTTTCTTCCCTCTTCCCCCCCCCCGACACCCACCCATCCTCATTTTGTCTTTTACATCCTCCTTTTAAAATCTTGATTGTTTTTTTCTTATTTTCTTCCATTCCCCCCCTCTTTTTTTGTTCCCATATATTTTTTACTTGTTTATGTTTTCCTCTTCCTTTTCTATCCCCCCCCCCCCCCACCATTTTTCTTTTGCTTTTGGTTCTTCTTAACCTGTTTTTCTTTTGCTTCCCTCTTTTTGTTCTCCTTTCTCTATTTAATTTTCATTTTCTCTTCCCCCTTTCCTTGCCTCTTTTTTCTTGCTCCCTTTTTTCTTCCCCTTTATGTTTCCCTTTCCCTTTCTTTCCCTTTATCTTTTTTTCTCTTTTTTCTTTTATTTTCCTGTCTTTTCTTTCTTTACTTTTTTTTTTTTCTTCTTCTTTTTCTTCCCTTCTTTCCTTTTGCTTTTGCTTCTTCTTCCCCTTTTTGTTTTATTTTTCTTCCCCATTTTCTTTCCCTTCTCCTTTTTCTATTCTTTTTCTTCCCTATTATCATTCTTCTTCTATTTTCTTCCCTGTTTTCTCCCCTCTTTTTTCTTCCCCTTTTATCTTGACTTTCTCCTGTTTCATGTTTTTTTCCCTATTTCTTTTTTTTAATTTTTTTTCCCTATCTTTATTTTTCTTCTTTCTTGCTTTTTTCTCTTTTTAATATTCGTTTTCTTTCCATTTTTCTTCCCCTTTTCTCATTCTTTTTTATTTCTTGATTTTCTTCCCTCTTTTCTTTTTACCCTGACCCATTCTTTGTCTTCTTTTTTCTTTTTAAAGTTTGATAATTTTTTTTCTTCTTCTCTTCCCTTCCCCCTTTTTTTTATAGCCCATATATTTACTTCTTTTTTTTTTTCCTTTTCCAATCATTCCCCCACCCCCCAACCCCTATTTTCTTTAGCTTTTGTTTCTTTTTACCCTGTTTTACTTTCGCTTCCTCCTTTTCTGTTCTCTTTTCTCTTTTTCTTCCCTATTTAATTTTCTTTTTTGCTTCCCCATTTCCTTCCCTCTTTTTTCTTGCTTTTTTTTCTTTCCCTTTATGTTTCTTTTTCTTCTTCTCTATTCTTTTTCTTTTTTTTCTTTTCTTTTCTTTTTCCTTTTTTTTCTTTTTTCTTTTTTCTTTTTTCCTTTGTTTTCCTTTTTTTTTTCTTTTCCTTTCTTTTTTTATTCTTTTCTTCTTCTTTTCTTTTTCTTCCCTTCTTTCCTTTCGCTTTTACTTTCTCTTCCCCTTTTTGTTTTTTCTTCCCCATTTTTTCCCTTCTCCTTTTCCTATTCTTTTTCTTCCCTATTATCATTCTTCTTCTATTTCCTTCCCTGTATTCTTCCCTCTTTTTTCTTCCCTCTTTTTTTCTTCCTTTTATCTTTACTTTCCCCCTTCTGTTTCCTGTTTTTTATTTCTCCTATTTCTTTTCCATTACCTTTTTTCCCTATCTTCCCCCTTTTCTATTCCCTTTTCTCTTTTTCTTCACTGTTTAATTTTCATTTCCTCTTTCTTCCCCCTTTCCTTCCCTGTTTTTTCTTGCTCTTTTTTTTTTCCTTCCCCTTTATGTTTCCTTATCGCTTTCTTTCTCTTTCCCTCTCTCTTTCGTATTCCCTTCCTTCTTCACTTCCCTCTTTTCTTTACTCTTCATTCCTTTCTTTTTCTTCTTCTTCTTTTTCTTCCTTTTCTTTGCCTTCTTTTTCTTCACTTCTTTCATTTTCCTTTTGTTCATTTCTCCTGTTTTTGTTTTTCTTCCCCATTTTCTTTTCCTTCTATTTTTTATATTCTTTTTCTTCCCTATTATCATTTTTCTTCTTTTTTTCCCCGTTTTCTTACCTTTACCCCCCCCAATTTTATTTTTGTCTTCCCTCTTCTATTTCCTTTTATCTTTCTCCTATTACTTTTTTTCTCTTCTTCTTTCCTTTCTTTATATTCTCTTCTTTTCTTCCTTCTTTTCTTTTTTCCTTTCTTTTTTCTATCCTCTTTCCATTTTCTCCCCTCCCCTCTCCTCATTTCTTTTTTTTTTCCCTCTCTTCCCCTTTCTTTCCCTTTTCCTTTCTATTTCCCTTTCCCTTTATTTCCCTTTCCCTTCCCTTTCTCTTTTCTTCTTTTCATTTCTTCTTTTAATTTTTTTTTCTTCTTCGACTTCCCTTCTTTCCTTTTGCTTTTGTTTTTTCTTCCCCTATTTTTTTCTTCCTCATTTTCTTTCCCTTCTCCTCTCACTATTCTTTTTCTTCCCAACTATCATTCTTCTTCTATTTTCCTCCCTCTTTTCTTCCCCCTTTATTCTTCCCCTTTTATCTTTGCTTTCCCACTTCTCTTTCCCTTCCCTCCCCTTTCTTTCCCTTTACCCCCTTCTATCCCTTTCCCTTTCTTTTTTCTTATTTTCTTTTTTTTTATTCTTTTCTTTTGCTACCCTATTTTTCTTCTCTATTTTTTCTTCTTTTTTCTTTTTCTTTTTCTCTTCTTTTTTCTTTTTCTATTTTCTTTTGGCTTTGCTATTACCTTATCCTTTTTGTTTTTCTATATCTTCATTTTTTCCCTTTATTCTATTCTTCTTTCTCTTTTCTATCCCTATTATTTTTTCCTTTTTCATTAACTTTTTTCTTTTTCTTTATCTTTTTTTCTTTTTTTTTTTCTTTCTTTTCTGTTGCTCTTTCTTCTTGTTTCTTTTTCTTTTATTTTTTTCTGCTGCTTTTTCTTCTTGTTTCATTGTTTTTCCTTTTCTTTTGCTTTTTAAATCTCTCTATTTTTCCTTTCCTTTTTTTCTTTCTCTTTTTCTTCCCTCGTTTCTTTTTTATCCCAATTTTCTTCACCTTTTTCTTTCATCTTCTTCCCCTTCTTCATTTCCTTCCCTTTTTTTTTTACTTTTAAAGCACAATTACTTCATGAAATGATACTTCTCGATGTACAAACAGATATAAAAATATCATCTGATACCTCTTTGCGCTGTACTCACAATCATAGAGTAGCCATCAGTAGCTTTGGTTTTGGTAAAAAAAAAAAAAAAAAAATCTGCAGGACTGTCGTACAAATACTAGTGATGGGGGATGGAGGGGAGATATTCTGGCCATCAGTGACCTTTCCCTTCCATTTCCCCCCCTTATTTTCTTTTGCTTTTGGTTCTTCTTACCCTATTTGTTTCTCTCGTCCTTCCCCCTTTTCTGTTCTCCTTTCTCTTTTTCTTCCCTATTTTCTCTTCCCCCTTTCCTTCCCTCTTTTTTCTTGCTCTTTTTTTCAACTTCCCCTTTATGTTTCCCTTTCCCTTTCCTTTTATTTCCCTTTCCCTTTATTTCCCTTCCCTTTTTCTTTTCTCTTTTCTATTCTTTTTTTTAGGGAAGCTGTATTTATGTTGTATTTACTTTGGTATTTATCTTACCTTTTTAGAGGAGTTGTGCCTGCTTCTGCTTCTTCAAAAAGGAACAGGGAGCTCTACAGTAGAAGCCTGAAGGTGAGGTGGGCTGGCCTCTCTGCCTGCCTGTGCTCCTTCCTTCCCCCTGGAAAGTTTATCACATGAGATTTTGATAGGCTTCTTCTTACCCTATTTGTTTTACTATTCCTCCCCCCTTTTGTGTTCTCCTTTTTCTTTTTCTTCCCTATTTAATTTTCATTTTCTCTTTACTTCCCCCTTTCCTTCCCTCTTTTTTCTTGCTCTTTCTTTTTCTTCCCCTTTATGTTTCCCTTTCTCTTGATTTCTCTTTCTCTTCCTCTTTCCCTTCCCCTTCCCTTTTCTTTTCCCCTTCTGTTTCTTCCCTTACTTCCCTTCTTTTTTGGGAAGATGTATTTATCTTGTATTTACTTTTGTATTTATCTTACCTTTTTAGAGGTGTTGTGCCTGCTTCTGCTGGCTTCAAAAAGGAACAAGGAGCTCTACAGTAGAAGCCTGAAGTTGAGGTGGGCTGGCCTCTCTGCCTGCCTGTGCTCCTTCCTTCCCCCTGAAAAGATCACCACATGAGATTTTGATAGGATTCTTTTTGCTCTATTTGTTTTTCTTTTCCTTCCATCTTTTCTGTTCTCCTTTCTCTTTTTCTTCCCTATTTAATTTTCATTTTCTCTTTGCTTCCCAATTTCCTTCCCTCTTTTTTCTTGCTTTTTTTTCCTTCCCTTTTATGTTTCTCTTTTTCTTTTCCATTTCCCTTTCCTTTTTTTTAAAAAAAGCACAATAAATTCATGAAATGACACTTCTCGACGTACAAACATAAAAATATCATCTGATACCTCTTTGCGCTGTTCTCACAATCATAGAGTAGCCATCAGTAGCTTTGATTTTGGTAATAAATAAATAAATAAATAAATAAATAAATAAATAATCTGCAGGACTGTGGTACAAATAATAGTGATGAGGGATGGAGGGGAGATATCCTGGCCACCTCTCCCTTCCATTTCCCCACCTTATTTTCTTTTGCTTTTGGTTCTTCTTAACCTATTTGTTTTCCTTTTCCTTCCCCCTTTTCTGTTCTCCTTTCTCTTTTTCTTCCCTATTTAGGTTTCTTTTTGTCTTTACTTCCCCCTTTCCTTCCCTCTTTTTTCTTGCTCTTTTTTTTTACTTCCAATTTATTTTTCCCTTTCCCTTTATTTCCCTTTCTCTATCCCTTCCCTTTTTCTTTTCTCTTTTCTATTCTTTTCTTTGGGGAAGCTGTATTTATGTTGTATTTACTTTGGTATTTATCTTACCTTTTTAGAGGAGTTGTGCCTGCTTCTGCTTCTTCAAAAAGGAACAGGGAGCTCTACAGTAGAAGCCTGAAGGTGAGGTGGGCTGACCTCTCTGTCTGCCTGTGCTCCTTCCTTCCCCCTGGAAAGTTCACCACATGAGACTTTGATAGGCTTCTTCTTACCCTATTTGTTTTACTTTTCCTCCCCCCTTTCGTGTTCTCCTTTCTCTTTTTCTTCCCTATTTAATTTTCATTTTCTGTTTACTTCCCCCTTTTCTTCCCTCTTTCTTCTTGCTCTTTCTTTTTCATCCCCTTTATGTTTCCGTTTCCCTTCCTCTTTCCCTTTCCCTTCCACTTCCCCTTTCTCTTTCCCTTTCCCTTCCCCTTTCCCTTTTCCTTCCCTTTTCTCTTTCCTTTCCCTTTTTGTTTCCCCTTCCCTTCCCTTCTTTTCCTTCCAAGAAGCTGTATTTATCTTGTATTTACTTATGTATTTATCTTACCTTTTTAGAGATGTTGTGCCTGCTTCTGCTGGCTTCAAAAAGGAACAGGGAGCTCTACAGTAGAAGCCTGAAGTTGAGGTGGGGTGGCCTCTCTGCCTGTACTCCTTCCTTCCTCCTGGAAAGTTCACCACATGAGGTTTTGATAGGCTTCCATAATGTATGGGTATGGAAAGCTGCAACTAACTCTGCAGATGACTGGTATATACTTAACATTTGAAATCTCAATAAAATTTTCTGCTTGTTGAGTTATTGTCTGGCATTCACTTATTTCCTGATTTGGCCATCACTTCTGGCTGCTCTTTTGACAGATTTTCACTATTTCTGCAGTCACATTGGTCTGGCAACAGGGGAATCAGCTGTGGCTGTGGGTGTGGTGAGAGCAGCACAACCACCCCATCCTTCTCTGAGTCCTCACTTCCTCTGCAGCATTGCTTCACAGACCCTTGCACACCCTAAAAGCAGCGGCCAGCAACCAGCCACAGTGACCTGGGTTTAATTTGTCTGCAGTTGAATACAATTAGTCCCCAGACAAACTTGGGTCGCCTTTTTGTTTCACCAAAAAAATCACTGATGCTGAAGATCTGGCATATGCTCCAGCCTTACAGCTCAAGTCCTGTCACCCGCCCCGCCCTCCCCCATCTCCCCCCCCCCCCCCCCCGTCCCGTCCCGTCCCGTCCCATCTAACCCCCCCCCCCCCGGCCGGCAATGTGTGAGTTCAGCTGAAAGTGAACTGTATATACAAGACATTTGAGAGCTCCTTGTGAAATGGGCTTGTATTTTAAACTTCCAAGCGTCTGGAACCTCAACTGGCTTTGAATGCATCCCTGAGCCGAGCCCAATCTGGACACATACCTGAGGGCGGAGAGCAGAGACGATCCGCTTTTGGGAGCCGGGCTGAAAACGGCTGCGCCATAACCCGCATAGTACATCAGGATCACTCCGTCGGGCAAGCGGCTCCATCTAGCGGCCGTGCCCCGTTTCATGCCGGACGCTCGGTGATGTCACCAACGAATGAGCTGACGTTACAGAACGGGGCGACCCTTCCCCGATCCCGGGCAGCCCCAGGATCTTTCTGGGAGCGATATGAGCAGAGCAGGGGTGGGGTGCATTGTAACCCCTCTTCTCAGCGTCACCCGCAGGTTCACCAGCAACTCACTGCAGCGCTCCCTGAGAACCACGGAAAGGGCTTGGTGCTGTGAGCACCTGGAGGAGCTCTTTGGGATAGGGAGTGGCCGAATGTTGCTTCCGGCTTTGCTGCTGGCTAGATTTGCTGTGTGGACTGATATCAAATGCATTACAGTAGTTTGAGGCACCGGGAGATGACTGCCAGGCCCTCTGTCAAAGGAAAAACAAGTCTTTTGGCAGTGTGAAAAATAAACTGGGCTGTTCTCCAGTAGCAACCCAGAAAGATTATTGGATTTTGCACTTTGTTAGTAATTTGTAAGCAAATACTCAAACTATCAAATAGAAAATAATATTTCCTTATTTTATTTTATTTTATTTTATCTTATTTTATTTTAGAATGTGAGCTGCATAACATCTTCATCCTCACCTCCAGATTGCAGTATGGGAGCCAGTTGAGATGTCTCCTTCATGCTTTTGGTCTGGCAATCAGCTACTTTGCTGGATCAAACAGCCTGGAGACCCAATAGTGGCTGTCATCAGATGGTGAAGACATCACAGGCCATTTCCTGTTCCTGCTCCCACTCAGCCCCATCTGCACATTGGTCAGATGCACAGCTTCTGAATGTGCAGCTGCTCAAGGGATATTCTCTCCTTCCCACAGCCACACACACCAGAGATAACTCACATCAAGGACTGGATGTGAGCCCTTGGCAGGGCCCTCCATGACAGGAATCCAAACTGTTTTGAGATCTTTCAGCACATTAACCACTTCACAGCCATCTTTTCTGTGGATGTTATCATAAAAGCTGAGGAGATCTTATCTTTCACTGTTAAGTGCTGGCTCATGAGAAAAGGCTGCTCTGATGTCTCCTCATGCTTAACAACATAATGGTATATTTGAATGAACACATCTTCACTAGCAGACAAGGGTGTGGGTCTAGAGCATAAGCAGAGGATAAATTTTCCCCACCATTTGTGCTGGGAGTGAATTATCCTGTAACATTCTCAAGGAACAGGAAGAAGGAGGAAACTGTAACGAGGCAGTGCCACTTCCATGCTCAGAAGAGGATATGTGAGCATCTTCCTGCACTCAGCTTGAAGTTCCCACACACAAAAGGACCTAGACCCTTGTTTTTCAGTCTTCTGCTGACATATATCATGTAGCACTTCATATGCCTTTATTTTTACTTAGCCTTACTGACATGCCTATATAAACCAGTGTAACCTGTAAGACTGGCATTGTCAAAGTGATTGTTCAGGAAGCTATTTTCACAGTTGAAGGCCAAGAAGATGCTACCGCTTTTCAAGTGCTACATGGAATTTGTTGCTTGTAAAGGTCAGCTTTCATGGTTCATGCTGTAACACTACCCTAATCCTCATCAGGATCAACAACATGGATGATGACAATGATCCTTTTTCTCCACCAGAGTCCTCTGTTTCACTGGCAAAAATACTGGAGGCAGGAAGAAGGCTGTGGGTTGGATCCTTGGGTACTTTTTCCACTGATGAAATGAAGGCAAGCAAATGACAGATCCAACTGTGCAGCCTTGGGTGTATGAATCAGTATTATCTGCTGGCTGGAGCTCCTGGTAGGTTTTGCACTAAGAAATGGTTTTGGTGTCACATTTGACATGAGACTCAGACTATCATGGGGTGTTTTGGGCTCATCTTATACACTATCTCAAGCTCTTTGGGAACAAGCAGCCTATTTTTCATTATGCAATATCGTCTTTATTCATCTACATGTTAATTGCTGGTTTCTAGGCTTTCTAGATCTGTGACCTAAGAATCACAAATCACGACAGGGGCAGAGGCAATTAGTTGTCCTCGGGCTGCTCTCTAAGACTCGAGTGTGTAAATTGCTCTTTCATTCGCACGTGAATTATTCTTAATATCCCTTCTCTGGTAATAAATACGTGGCTGTGAAGGCATGAAGATGTGTGTGTGTGTGTGTGTGAGAGGGGAGGGTGGTGGGGGGGGGGATTAAGAGGGAAAGGTAGCATGACCCTCCCGTTCTCTTTTCTTTTTCAAGTAAAAGCTACCCCTAGGTCTTAACATTCTCTCAAAAAGATAATGCTACCGGTTTGTTTGCTTTCTGCATTCCCCTTGGATGCTAAGGCAAGACTAACGCAGAGAGCATAAAGAAGTTCATATGCACGTTGCCTCATATTGTATACGTGCTTCTCTATTAGCTCTGGACAGAGAGCATAACCAGATGAAAAACGGGTAAGCAGCACAGGTCAGGCAATTCAAAGAGAAAGATGGGGTCTTCAGAAGGGCACCTCAGCTTTATTCCCACTCTCATCTTCTGCAACCCGAGCCAGCAACACCCGCGGCTCCACAGGACGGCCATCGCTCCTGCCTCGGGCAGAGAACAGCCCTTTGCCATGCTGACTGTCTGCTCTGCTCTGCCAGGAGCTGATGGTTTACTTACAGCAGAGGAATGTATCTCCTGTTCTGGACAGCATGGTCACCTCCTGCTCAGCTTACTCAGACTCCTTTCTCAGAGTGACAAAGTGGGTAAATTGCACCAGAAATGCCCTGTCCATTCCCAGGGTGAGAGATTGAGGCAGACCTGTAGGAGGCCAGTGGCCAGGATTTTCCATTTACATGCCCTTAGTTCCCTCTCAGTCTGGTAGGGGTGTCTGTGAGCACAATTTGGAAGCCTTTGCTTGCTTCACGCCATATCTACTTGGGCTCATCACTGTGGGCTTGGGAAACCAGACAAGTACTTCCATTGGTTTCTGCAGACCATCTTTCACATTTGTGCATTCAGAAGCTCTGCTGTGTGAACACAGCCTCTGTCTGCATCAGCTTGCAGTGTCCCCTTCCCCAGCTGCTGATGTTTGTCAGGTCAGCACTGCACTTGCATGAGGGAGGTCAGCAGAACAACATCCTTAGGTAAATGACTGCAAAGGATTTCAAGCAAATACATTGCCCCCTTTTGTGATTGGAGCCCTGGGGTATCTCCCTTTTTGTGTGTACCTCTGGTAAAAACGTGGTCCGTGGGCTTTTGCTCTGCCCTTCTTAGCTTCACACACGACAGGCAAGGTACCTGAAACAAGTGCTGAGGGAGGTTGCTAAGCATCCAGCCTTAGAAATATTTAAAGCTCAGCTGAGCAGGGACTAAAACAAATTGCTCTAGATTTTAGGCTAGTTCTGCTTTGAGCAGGAGGTTGAACCAGATGCCTTCAAGGGGTCCTTTCCAAAAAAAGATTATTTTTTTTCTAAATGTTGTGTTCTAATCAATGAAGGCATCAGGTTTGATCAGGTTTGGAAGAGAAACCTGTTTTTCTTGCTGGGGAATGAACTGGTTTCTGCAGAACAAGAACTAGGATATATTGATTTATATGAACAGCTCTGAGCCAGCAGATGTGGTGCAGTGGTTCTACCAGTGCTGCTGCACTTACAGAGGAAATGTTGGTCTTCCAGGGTATTCTCTCTGAATATTTACATCTTACAACCAGTGCAATAGGAATCTCAGAGTGAAAATGCTCAAGTTCCTCTGAGAGAACTTGCACACTGGGTTGGCTCATTGCTGTCTTGTAACTAGTGAAGAAGGATGGAAGGATTAATATAGCACATCTGATGCAGGAGAAAAAAGGATGCTTTTCTTATACGTGGAAGAATGAGACAGATGACTGAAAAGAAGCACAAAATGCCTAGGTCATGTCTCATGACTCTTGCAGTTTTGTTCTCACGTGACATTGTAAAGAGAATTTAATTTTATCAGAAAAATGCTTTTTTTTTCTTTATTCTTTCTTTCCTTCCCTAGGAGCCTGCTCTGTTCCCTATAGGGAGAGTCTGTCCTCTGGTGTCCATAGAGGCATTTGGACTCAGCATTTGTTGACTTCTCTGCCTTCCTTTGCAGACATCAGTGAGGAGAGGCTGGGTGATGCCAGCGGAACAGACAATGCTGAGACCTACAGTGACAAAGACACAGACCAAAGGAATTCCCCAGACATGGCTAAAGCCAGAACCTGCTTCACCCCTGAAAGCCCAGAAATTGTATAAGTGGATGAGGTATGTTACGCAGTTCAGAAAAATGGTGGGAGCACGGAGAGCCGTCCAGAGAGCCCCAAGTACCATGCAGAGCAGAATCACCTACTGATAGAAGGTCCTTCTGGGACAGTTTCTTTACCTTTCAGCTTGAAAGCCAACAGACCTCCACTGGAAGTGCTGAAAAAGATTTTCCCTAACCAGAAGCCAATGGTGCTGGAGTTGATCCTGAAAGGATGTGGTGGTGACCTGGTGAGCGCTGTTGAGGTTCTCTTGTCCAGCCGGTCTTCAGTGGCCAGTGGTGAGAGAACTTCTGCAGAGTCAGATGGTCTAGTTCTACCTTCCAATGGGCATATTTTTGAACACACGCTGAGTTCCTATCCTATTTCCTCTTCCAAGTGGTCAGTGGGCTCAGCCTTCAGGGTCCCTGACACACTGAGGTTCTCTGCTGACTCCAGCAATGTTGTGCCCAATCCTCTGACTGTACCTTTGCAGCACCCATTTCCTCAGCCACCTCGCTACCCGCTGATGCTGAGGAACACTTTGGCAAGAAACCAGTCCAGTCCTTTCCTGCCTAATGATGTCACCCTTTGGAACACCATGACGCTGCAGCAGCAGTACCAGCTGCGGTCCCAGTATGTCAGTCCTTTCTCTAGCAACTCGGCCAGCGTCTTCCAAAGCTCTTCTGTCCTTCCTTCTCGCTCATCAGAAGATCCTAGGATCTCAATCCCTGATAACGGATGTCCTATTGTGTCTAAGCAACCTCTTTACACAGAAGATGAGTATGATGAAAGGTCTGATTCTTCAGACTCAAGAATACTCAACACATCTTCTTAGGATGACAGTTGCCATATGATAAGTAAGTAAGTGATATTTGCAGTGCAGCTGAACTACTGGGCCTGAAGAGGAGAGACGTATACTCTATGAAACACTTGCAATTGTATTAAAACTTGACTTTGCTTGGTACTGTACTATAGCAATAAAAACATAACTTATTTAATTTCTTGCACTTCATTGGATAATGCCAAATAGCAATACTCTGGCTTTAGCTCTGAGTGCGTACAACAAGGAAAGACTTTATGGCCATCGGTTATGGGACTCTGGAAGATTTGTAGCGGAAACAGAAGCTCAAGGTCTACTTTGTTCCTTAACTCAGACAACTGGGGATATTAAACTAGAATACTTGAATGCTGTTTTATAAGAGAGAACTCCTCAGGACATAAATCAAACAAAAGTAGTTCAATTGCAAATGGACTAAAACAAGGACCAGTCATCATCTTTGCATTGAAAGGAAAGGCAGAAGAATTATGCACATGGAACTAGCATGAACTGCTTCTGTACTGTTTGAACTTGGACATTTTTTAGAAAAATAATCTTATGAGTTATTCTTTTCCCATGGCTAGGTCAAAACGTGTAATGTCAGTGTAAAACCAATTACGGCTGTGAACTGCATGAAGTGTATTGTGAAATGGACACAAGATTAAACATTGTCAGGTTAATGTAGCATGCTAAGGACTCTAGAAAAATAAACTAAGATGATCATCTTGGTTTATGTCATTTATATTGGGTAAGTAGCATTTCTGAGGATAGAGAGCTGATTAACTGCCAGCTGGGGTAACAATGTCTAGTTCCAGCAACAGCAGACAAGGCAAGTCTATTTTTCCCAGTCCAGGTTCTGCCCCCCTCCCTCGTAGCCTGAAACTGAGTCTCAGCAAATGCTATCATGAGGGAAGCTTAGGTCCTTGGATGTGTGCTACAGACACTTCCAAGTTCAGGAGAGTGAAGCAGAACTTGTAACAGTCACAGTAAGCAGGAAAAAAAATATATATATAAGTCAATAAGAGGCTCTCCTGCCCCTTCAGAAACATTTTTTTTTTTATTTTTATTTTTTTTTATTTTTTTTCCCCCCTATGCTATAGAAATAGAAATAGGAGATAGGGTGTAATAGCAGATCTTTCTTTAAAACAGTGTGGAGTTAAATGGCAGCTTTCCCGAATCTGGAAAAGTAATTATTTGAACAATTTATTGCATGTTTGCATGCATGAACTCCCCTTTTATCCTACTTTCATTACAGTGTCAGAATAACACTACAAATTGCTTCTGGTGAAGAATGCCACTACATTCACTCTCCACCTAGATATTTGTCTGTTAAGCTTTTTGTGCCATTTTTTGAACCATTTGCCACTGACCACATCTGCTTGGCAGTTGGATTTTCCAAAACACTTCTTTCTGTGTGGATGCAATGGCTGGCAGGCCTGCCATGTGTACAGATCAGCCCTACCCCTCAAACCCAATGAGGGTTCCCCTAGAGGGGGGAAGCCTAAAGCAGGTGGGCTGTAGGACCTTAGAATTTGTCAGGCATGTTGCCTAGTATCACTGCTAATGTGAATGCCTGTGTTCTCATTTGGCATTTCATACTTCGTAATGTTTGTGTACTCAATGGATCCCACAGTTTATACTGATATTGAACAGGCACAAGCAGAGGGAGAATAAAATAAATAATGTTTTTATTTTCTCTGGGGGATAAATGATCAGAAATACACTTTTTATTGTGTATTTTTGCAATCTGTTCAGTAAAGCAATTTGTAGTTGTATGCTAGAGAGCAAAGAGGGAAAGGTGGAAAGTGGGAGAAAAGAAAATAAATAGCATTCCTTATGCAAATGTAAGAACATCTGGAATTTTCATAATGCAGAATTACAGTTTTGTACTGACACGTTTTCCTGTGCCCACATGGAATTTGTAAACAAATTCATCTTCAAGACACTCCAAGCAGAAAAGTAATAGACACTCATAAAATAAGCTTGGTCTTGCAAACAGAAAGAGATGAGGTAGTGAAATGCTGTGCTCCGACATCGTAGAGGAGTTAGGTGTGAAAGGCTCGATGCGAACAAACAGGTCCGTGAGCTCAGGTTTTGAGCTCATGCACCAAGCAGATTTCCCTCCAGCAGAGGCTTTTGTATAGGCACCCTCATAGGTTGAATGAATTCTGTTTCTTTTTCTTTCTTTTGTTTCCCAGCAGAGGGTGAATAACCTCCAGCAGGAAGACCAAACAGTGGCAACCGACAGCTCATAGTGATCTTATGCACTGTGGTCTGTGGGTTTTCAGTGAGCAGAACCTTGACATCTTGGAAGTGGAACATATCTTTCAGAGAAAGATGACCTTTGGCCAAGCTGGGGCAAACTGTTCATACTACAAACATGATGGGTGAAAATATGCAGGGTCAGCAATGCAGTTATCAGCAATTATTAAATCCTATCTCTTTTGATAAACTGTTGTGGGTTTTTTGTTTTGTTTTGTTTTGTTTTTTCCTTTGTGAAAGCGCTGAAATTAAAATAGTCATTCTTTCAGGAATCATAGAATATCTTTTGACTAAATTCACAATTATTATGATTATTATTATTAAATAAAGTAAACATAAACATGTTAAAAACAAAAACCAAACACATTTTGTTTGTCTGCAGACAACTTCTGCAGTATTTTGGCTATTTACAAGTTCCATTAAAGCAAACAAACCAACAGGAAAATAAACTAACCAACCAACCAAACTGACCCAAACAAACCAATTGGACTGACCAGCAGTTATATGTCTAGGAAAGGATACTGTTCATACAGCTGTGTTTCCAGGCTGCCACTAAATGTGGATGTCATTTCTAGACTTCACTCAACATGCAGCAAGGATCTGGGGCCCTTGGCATATTGGCAGGGCCCCATGGTGCTGGAGTCTGCTCCTTATGTCTTTACCTGTGGGTAATCCTAACTCCATCCTGCCTTTACAGTGTGGGCAAATAGGAGATGAGAGAACCTCTGCTTCCCTATGCAGATAATAATGTACTATTGCATCCCATCCCATTCCATCTCATCCCACTTTTGGCACCCAGCCCACACGCACTACCCAATTGCACCTTTTCCTTTGCATCAGCAGACGTTCTTGAGAACACCTGTTTTGTCTCAGGCCATGCACTTCCCAGCCCTGGTTCCTGCAGGTCCCAGGTCCCAGCCCTCTGTTTTCTGGCTCCGTCTCGTGGTAAAATAAGGGAGAAGACGCGTGGGTGAAGAGGAAGGAGTGAAACTGGCTGCGTGTCTGGAAACCATAAAGAACGAGCTTAAGCATCAAGAAGATCAGCGAAGCCTTTGTTGTAGTCCTGCAATTAAGTGGTCCTATTTCATTTTGATTTGTTATTTTTTTAGAGGGCGATACCGCAGCCACGAGTCACTTGGAGCAAGAGGACTTCCCCTCATTTCACGGCGCAGTTCTCGCTCTGGGTGCGCGGAGCGGCTGAGCCCAGGTGCATTTTCTGTGGTGCTCCTCCTGTCAGGACGGTGATTTCACGGCTCACCACCCGCCTGTGCGCACAACACAGACGGTAACTCCGCAGGAAGCCCTTCTTCCGGCTGCTCCGCACTCAGCCGCTCCGCGGGGCGGCTGCGATCAGAACACAGCGCTGTGCTGCGCTGCCCCACGTCCCTCCCCGCGGCTCCGCAGTTGGCTGCGTGCTCCCCGCGGCCCCGACGTGCCCTCCTTGCGGCCCCAGGGCCACTCTGCGAACGCTGGCTGAACAGGCTGGCCTCGCGTTCGTGCTGACACGTTTGAAGAACGATTTGGATTCTCCCAGTATACTGTTTCAGTCATTCACTCCTTATGTGGACGTGAGTGGGCGAGTAGGATTGAGGCTAAATTTATATGTTAATTTTAATACTGAAGCCATCCTGTATTTGAAGAAGAAGATTAATTCTTCAATTTCATTTCTTACTTGATATTGCATATTGCCATTACTGGGAAATAAAATTATTTCTGAATGCGCACTTTCCAAACTTCAATTCTAGTGGGCATATAACCCTCAAGCATCATTCTTCTCCCTTCCCTATAACCAACTAACTTAATGCAGAATCTTAATGTTCCTGCACTCGTCTGGAACACACACTGGCAGATAACAAGCCTTCTTCCCCAAGCACATTTTGATAACGCAGTGTCTCAGCAGCTTTCTGCATGACTCAGCAGCTCCTGGTAGGATGCTGTGTGTACACTGGAAATCTCAGCTGAGATTTCCCTTAGAGAGACTAATTACATTGATCTCCACAGTAACACAGTACCAGAGGGCCGTAACCACAGCTGTGTGACAAACACGTGGACACACAGTGTGAGTCCTGACATCACATGGAAGGTCAAACTTTTGCTGCAGGTACTGGGCAGTAGACCTTGTAGATGGTAAGTTTAGAGCATCGTATGTGTTGAAAGATTGGGAATGCAGAGGGAGACATACTTCTAGGAGAACTGCCATTGGAGACCAGGCTTCGTTAGAGTCTCAGCAGAACAGAAACATGTACAGAACCTTTGGGAATGCGGCTTGTTATTTCTGTATTCACTCTATGGAAAATGAAGATGAGACACGGGCAACTCTCACAAGGGTACATCCCTGCTCTGCCCACTGATCTGAGGGAGATCTCGTAGCTCAGTTTGAGCGTCAGATGTCTCTTTCTCCATCTCCATGAGGTAAAAAAAGCTGCTACAAGGAGTACATGGCTATTACCTGTAAATTCTCCAGTGCTCTGTAAGAACTGGACACCAATGCTGGGGCTGATTACCTTTAATATGTTCATTAATGATACTGACAGTGGGGTTGAGTGCACCCTTAGCAAGCTTGTGGATGGCACCAAGCTGTGGGGTGCAGTTGACACTCCAGAGGGACAGGATGCCATCCTGAGGGACCTAAACAGTGCTGAGCAATGGGCACAAGTAACATTATGAGATTCTATAAATCCAAGTACAAGATGTTGCACCTGAGCAGAGGCAAACCCAATACCAATACCACCTGTGGGATGAAAGGATTCAGTGCAGCCCTGTTGGAAGTAACCGCGGGAGACAAGTCTCATGCTATCATGGTCAACAAGCCTCGTTTATTAGGTGTTACAGCATCTCATTTATACAATCAGTAATAAGTTCATGCATATTGCAAAAGTAAAGCTCAGGATTGGTGGGTTACACATTACTTCATCTGACCTTTGTGGTTAGTCTTGTGGATACTTTTTCTTTACAGCTATGTCTTCACCTTGCTACACATCTTGTTTTTCCCTCAGGCCGTCCTTGCCTCTAGCTACATATCCTGTCTTTAGCTACATACCCTGTCTTTTCACATCCTGATTTCTTCTCAGCTGCCTAGCCCGTGATCGGCCCTAGGATAGACCGTCTTTGTCTTCAGTCACGTTCATTCTTTTACAATTTCACTAATGGAATCTCTTCATGTCCTTTCTCACAAAGCCATTCTGCATAAACACTCTCCACACTTACCCCGTTTTCTTTTAAACTGAAAAGGGGTTTGATTTACTGACCGATTAATCATATTTAACAATCAGTTCAGTTCATTTGTTCAATCAGTTCTCATGTAGTTTTATCCTGCTCCATAGCTGCTGCTCTGTGAACTTCTCCTCTCGATCCATGGCTGCTGCTCCGTAGAATTCTTCTTGTATTACAACAATTTCAAGATACTGCCTATAGAGTAACAACACTACTTAAATTAATAACATAACTATTATAACTCAATCAAGACCTCGATTAACAATACTCTAAAAGTGAAAAGAGAGACAAGTCAAATACAACTTAACAACATTACTGTTAAACCTGCTGTAAAGGACAAATGTGTTTGCTCTGCAACCTAAGTTTCTGCAACCTGAAAATACATCTGTGAGGGTCCCATTGTGTTAATCTGTAACTGATCAGGAAAAGTCTTCAATTTTCATATACTCTGATATATTGATTTTAATGACCACTAAAATTTGTGCAATAAATGCTTTTAAGATGCTCATAACCATGCTCTACCGACTGAGTTATCCGGGCTAATAATTGATGAATGATCGTGCAATGTTATGAAGTAGCATGTCAAATAGAACCAATTTTGGAGGACAAATGTACTAGAGTATCAGTAGGGGCATTAATACTTATTGACCCTTGAGAAACAGCAAGCTGTGTTGGTGGTGGATGAGACAGATAGTGCCAGCAGGGCGTCCCCTGCTTCAAGGTGCACCTTTCCTCTCTCACCCATCACAGATTCTCTCCTGCATTCAGGGTCTGAAGGATTTCTTCCAGTTGTACACCACAGCCGCATGGCCAGTGCGTGATATAGAGCCCAAGTGGAACACCTGCTTGGAAAACAAAATAAACTATCAAATTTAGTTCTATTAGCGTGCACTTTTGTCTAAAATGATGCATGGTTATATTTTCAGATCCCAATTAATTGGATGTAAAAGAGGTATCTGTTCTATGATACAGGGTCATCTCTTTGTCTGGGATTCCTTTCCAGGTTTTGTCTTTGCAAATTAAGAAAAGCTAATTAATAGGCTAATAATATCATAAGCAAACAGTACTAAAACATTAAAAGAGCTATTCCTGTAGATTCTAGCATTGATTAGATCAAATCCTGTTTAATACACATCTGATCTATTACTAAAATAGAAGAAGCACACAACATCCTAGCTAATGCCTTCAACTCTAAATCTTGAGACTGCATTGGTAAAACAGAAAATCACACACTATGTCAAACTATTAGTAATATTATCTATAACACAGCAAGTTACAAAGCAATACCACTAAGTAAGAAACACACAATTACAATTACTATAAAGACTGGATGCTATTTTCTGCCTTCAGATGAGACCAAACGTATCATGCTGGAACACACGTAGGGCCAGTCCCTGTGGAAATAAGCGCATATTCACAACCCCAAGTTGTCAATGGTAGGGGACAGTCCCAAAGTCCTGTGGCCATATTCCAAACATTAACCATAGGCTGTTCCTTTAGCACTGGGGAAGCCTCAAAATGACGATCCACATAAGCTGTATCTCTATGAACACGATTCAAAAAATTCAGCACAAACAAAACAAGCAAAACCTTGCATAATATTTCTTGTCGTGTGTCTCCCATATTCCCCCTTTTTGTTTAATAATAAGAATGGATTTCAATGTTTGATAAATGTGATCAGTGATAGCTTGTTCAGTGGGAGAATGAGCAATGGCTGTAGTATGTCTAAAACACCCTTTTTGGAGGAAAGTTTGAGTGGCCTTAGAGGTATACGCAGGCCTATTATCTGTTTTTGTAGTATGTGGGATTCCCATAGCAGTATAAGCAGATAACCAGTGTTTACGGGTGTCATGACTGTGTTCACCTGTATGTGCTGTGGCAAATACGTAAGAAGAATGAATATCTATTGTTACATGTGCATATTTTAGACGGCCAAATTCAGGAATGTGAGTGACATTTGTCTGACACAGTTGAAGAGGTGCTGTGTCACAGGGATTTGTCCGAGTCTGAGGCAAAGAGCTATCAGTCAAATTATGTAGCTGATATTCAGTCATCAACACGGTGTATTGCATAGGAGAGAGGATCATTCTTAACACAGTTTTCCAATCGTGAGGGGTCATAGCGTAACTGTCACTGTTTGTAACCAAAAGATTGTATGGAAAGGCTGACTGAACTCCGAATGTTCTCACTGACTCCCTTAGCTCCTTCACTGCCTCGTAAGGCAGGGATTCCCAACGGGGGACCTGATTAGGAAAGGTTTGCAACGTGTCAGCATCACCCCTTAATATTGTTTCTTTTCTGCACGGCTCTAAGACATCACAGGATGCTGTAGGGAAATTTGTCATTCCTGCTTCCTTCCAAGCATCATCAGGAGGAAATGCATCCGATTCGCTTTCTGGATCTTCTGGACCTGGGTCACAACGATCCCCTGGTTTCAGTCCATCCGTGTCTTTAACCACGTTACACGCGGGCTGCACAGACGCAGCCGCGCACGACGAGGCGGGGGGGGGGGCGGCAGGCAGCCGCTGGCTGGGAACGGCTGCTTGTGTCGGAGCGCGGCCGCTGTTCTTTCTCGCGCTGCTTCTCACGTTTCCCGACTCCCTCTAGCATACAGCAGCGTTGTGGGTGTTGGATTGACACTTGCTGCACCAAATCCCAGTGGCTTGGCACTCGTGACGGATGTGGCCAGTTTTTTCACAACGGAAACATTTCATGCGGGAGCTGTTCTGCGAGCGTGGGCTTGTAGCGACTGCAGCTTGGAGGGGTGCAAGGGCTGCTAAAACCTGAGTATGCGAGGATCTAGATTGCTCCTGAAATGCCTTTGCCTGCTCTTGCAACCCGTCACTAATTTTCTGTAAAGCACTCCTAAGAATGCCTGGGTTCCAGTTGGAACCGAAGCAGCCTTTTCTAGCAACTCGGGGATTGACCAATCTCCGGGCAATGTATTAACCAGAGATCGGGTTGAGGAATTGCCATTTTGGAGCACACGTTGTTTAATCAATGCCCCTTGCATATATTCTGGAACACTAGCCTTCTTGATGGCATCCACAACCTTATCTATGAAATTACCTAGCGGCTCCTCACGCCCCTGTCTTATTCCCATGTAAATGGGCGTTCCCCCCGCAGCTTTTCTACTATCCATAGCTTTCCTGGCTAGATTCCTAGTTTCTCGCAAAACTTCAGGATCAGAAATCGCCTGAGCCTCTATTCGAGTCCATGCCCCGAGACCCAACAATTGTTCCATTGTTACACCTGCTAAGGGGTCTCCTGGTCCTCTCTGTACTGCTGCGGACGCCACAGCCTGCTGATGCCAATGAGCATTAAACAATATTAACTGATGAGGGGTAGAGATCAATTTCGTTATGCTTCTAATATCTGCTGGGAGAAGGATATGCGCACTAAAAAGATCATCTATCATTTGCCTGGCCGGTTCCCTAGTCACCCCATATGTCCCTACTGTAGCCCGCAACTGTGATAACATCTTCCAGTCCAGAGATTGAATCTCAGCCTGGACTCCTCCCTGCGGCAAGGGAGTGTAAACAACAGGGAATGCAAGATTCTCAGTTGCTGTCTGTACTAACTCATTATCGCCATCCTCCATCCCGTGCCTTGCCAGCATAGACCACAACTCGCGTCTTTCCCTTGCGACAGTCCCCGCAAGATCAGACCCAGCCCCAGAGATCGGACCCGACCCGCGCAGAATTGACGGCTCCGGAGCCACCGGGAGCTCAGAGCAGCCGGACGGCTGCGGCTGCGGCACAGGCGGTGCCGAGACATGGAGCGGCGCCGAGGCAGCTCCGGGCGGCGGAGCTCCGGACGGCGGAGGGGGAGGGCTAGAGGAGACCTCCGTGGGCTCCGTTCCTAGGTCAGCCTGCATTTCGCGAGGGGGTGCAGAGGGCGCTGAGGCTGCAGCCGGCAAGGTAACGGAGGAAAAAACAGGGGGGTTCGGGACACTAGTGCCCCATGGCAGCCCATCATCTTGATTCTGTTTTTGCGCAGCTTGAGCTTCCCGAGCTGCCCTTTTTTCCGCCTGACTCATCAACAACTCGTTATGCACTGCTTTCCACAACTTACTTCTCTTTTTTGCTGGCTTATCATCGTCTAAAACTAACTCCCACAGTTTATCCCCATACCGCCGCCACTCCTCTAAGGTGTGCACTGAGTGGGGATTTGCAAAAAAGCCATATGAGACCGCGCGGCTCAATAAAGCAGGGAGATCCTTTACTAAGTCTATACCTTTAAACTGTCTCCGCCTAAGAAAAGCGGAAAATAAATCATATGCTGCTTGCCTGTCCATATTTACTCACGTCGGTTCCGTTGCAGCCCTCCAGGCTTCGGCAGCACGTATCTGCATAAACACTCTCCACACAGCCCTGCCAAAAAACACCTGGCAATGCGCCCCTTGTGTCATGGTTTTGTAATGCCGCTATCAATATTCCACATCATAACATCATGTGCAGTATGGATCACTGAAAGGTTCATACTCCAGTTCCATGGAATAAGCCCTGATTTTTCCTGTTCGTTGTGGGAGAGTCAGACCAGATGGCCATCAGAGGTCCCTTCCAACTCTGAGGTTTCTGTGATTCTATAATTCTGTGAAAGCTTAGCACCTTAGAAGACAAACATTCAAACTATTAGACAAGCCAGGTACTTGACCAGGAAATTAGAATTTGGAGCCTACTAAGTGAATTCTCCTCAATGAGAAATTCTGTTATTGTCTCCAGAGAGAACAGAGTTTTATTCCAGTCAGGCAGTTATCCCACTTGTTCCCTTCTCACAGGATTTCACTGTTTGGTTTTGTTTGTTTGTTTGTTTTTTAACGGTCAAATATTCTGTTATCAGAATACAATAAATTAGTATTTGCTACCGTCTAGTGGTAGCATTTATTTTATTGCCTCTACATGCTTTGTTCTGCAATAACGTTCTTTTCTCCTCAGAAATTCCTAAGCTGATCTTGACTTTATGCTTCTTCGCAGTAGTAAAGGCAAGGAAGGAAAAGCCTGCGTACTTTCAGTGATGGAACTTTTTACATTCATGGTGATATTTTTCTCTTCCTTTCCAAATGTTTTTTTCTTTAAGAGAATTTTGTCTTCAGCTTTTTGTTGAAGGATTTTACTGACACCACTGCGACACTGGATGACGACATCCAAGGTACATTAGGAGCTAAACTTGTGCTTTCTGCCCCCACCATCAGTGAAGGAAGGGTGAATTTAATTAGCTAAGTGAAAAGAACACTTCAGTATTTGAAGAACGTGAAAGCAGCATTTTCTCAGTACAGCTGGACACATTTCCAAGACAAGAAAAATAAATAAATAAAGAGCTTCAACAAAAATAAAGAGCTTCAACAAACGAATAAATAAACAGTCCCATTTAAATCCAAGAAATTGCATGGATTTTATGTTGGGGTACTAAGTTGTTGTTGTAAGGATTTATGAGTGCATACAATTGTTCTGAGTAGATGGAGTGTTCTAGAATAGCTGAGTTGGGCCTGTAGGTTAAGAGTTAGTGGGCGGGGGGTTTAGGTAGGTGTGTGTATAGGTTCTTTTGCATGCATCGGGTTTTGCCTAGTGGGTGTACGCGTCTGCGTGGGATTTAGGATGGTATATAAGGAGTGTGATGCAACAATAAATTGAGAGAAGACATCATGGCGTCCATGTTTGTATCTCTCCCCCAGACAGTTGAGGTCCTGGGACAAGTCAGGTTAGTTGGCGGATACGTCAATTTTACTTATACAACAAAAATGAAACTATTCAAAAATATGATTCCCAGGGATGCTGCAGATGGATGCTGGTGTATGAAATCCTCACTTCTGTTATAGACCACGCGTGCTGTGCTGCTCCTCTGTTTAGCTCTGTAGGTACCGGGAGCAATTTATGTGTTTTGAAGAACTGTCCAACCTGATAACTCATCTTTGCCACATTAAAAGATAGTTTTGTTGATGGCTGTTGGAGTACACAAGCTCTGATAAGACAGTGCAATAAGGCAGCAGAAAAAAAAAAAAAAAGAAAAAAAAAAAGAAAAAAAAAAAAAGGAAAGCTATGAATGTTAAACGTGGAAGGCTGCATTGTGCCCAAGTACCAGTGTGCAGGAAACATGGCCTGCAGCACTCCTGGGAAAGGGTGATGGAAGATAAAGAAGGCTGTGTCATAACATACCTTTGATGAAGAGAAACCACTGGGAAAAACAGATGTGGCATCCCTGAAGTCATCACTCTTAAGCTTGTCTGAACCTTTTTTTCCTGCCCCTGCGTTGAGCACAGATACATGTTGGGCAGAGAAATGGCTTGAGAGCAGCCCTGAGGAGAGGGCTGTGGGGCTGTGGGTTGAGGTAAGATTGAATATGAGCTGGCAATGCGTGCTTGCAGCCCAGAAGGCCACCAGTAGCCTAGACTGCATGAAAAGAAGCGTGAGCAGGCTTTGAGCAAGCTGGTCTAGAGGGAGGTGTCCCCTCCAGCAGGAGGGCTCCCTGGGATCAGCCTTGGGAGCAGTGGGCATCCTGCAGACGGCACGGCTCTGGGAAGTCCCGCGCGTCCCTGCGCGCAGCGCGGCGCCGGCGGGGCTCCGCCGAACGGGGAAGGGGCGGCGCGACCCCGCGCCCTCCCAGGCACCCCCGCTGCGCCGCTCTCCCACCGCCCCCCGGGCCTCCGAGGGGCGAGCCGACCCGCCTCCGTCCCGCGGGGGCCGGCCGTCAGGGAGCCCGAGCCCGCGCCGCTGAGGCGGACGGAACCGCCTCTCTTCGCCCCGCCGTTGGCTCCGACCGGGAGCCTGTGTGAGGCCGCCGCTCCGCAGTGGAGCCGCGGCCGGGCGGGCGGCACCGGGCATCGCTATGGAGAGGAACCCCATCCCGGTGCTGACGGTGCAGACGACGCCCTACGAGGACCAGCGGCCGACGGGCGGCGGGGGGCTGCGGCGCCCCACGGGGCTCTTGGAGAGCCAGCGCAACTACCTGCCCAACTTCGTGCAGAGCCTGCTCTCCTCCGTCGATCTCCGCGACCGCCAGGGCTGCACCATGGTGGTGGGCAGCGACGGCCGCTACTTGAGCAAGACGGCCATCGAGATCGTCGTCCAGATGGCCGCGGCCAACGGGGTAAGCTCTCCATGCACATGGCCAGAAAATGCCTGGAGATAAAGCAGCTGAGCCCTGTTCATGGTTCACATATATCAGCACCAATGTTCCTTTTAACCTTTAAGAGTTTTATTTAGAAAGGAGGTGCCTGTCTCAGAGTCGTATGTGACTTGACATGTGATTCATGGAATCTCAGAACTGTGGGGGTTGGAATGGACAACTGGGGATCATCAAGTCCAATCCTGCTAAAGCAGGTTCACGACAATAGTTTTGTTCTAGGTTCTATCATTTCACTCAAGAATCTTGGTTGTATTTCAAATAAATTTTTGCATTGCTATGGAATTTGTGGGAGAACTTTGTCTTAGAGACTGTCATTGATCCGTATTACTAGCAGCAGGAGGAGTAAGAACATATCTCTGACACCTGTGTGGTAACAAGTGACTTAAGGTTGTAAGTCAGGTAATTGAATGACTGTAATGGCAGCTACGGGGAGGAGAGGTCAGAGGGTTGGACTACTACATACTGTATCGGATTAACAGATGATTTAGTTGCCTGGAAGTAGAATAAAATGTCAGGTAACAGAGGCATCTAAGTAAAGTGTACTGAAAGAACAGACCTACAGAACAGTGAGGATTGGTAAGTGCAGAAATAGTTTTTCATTTCTAGCTTTTTCATTGATAGTTGGCCATAAAATCAGTTCCTTACAATGTAGTCACTTAAGCAGTATGAATGAAAATCATACATTGTGTAAAATGATTTTGGCATAGTTTAAATGCAAATTAATTTGAGCGTTTTTTAAACATGCTTAATCCAGTTGTTTTAATTATTGTCTAGCACTTGACAGAGGAGAAGCCAGAAGGCCTTGTCAACGAAGCATCTCGGTATGGATATCAAAACCACTTTTTTAATCATAGTCAGTGACTGCACTGTGCGGAAGATCATTCAAAATTGATTCTTTTTCTTTTCTAAGGTTTTCCCCTCCCTTGCTTTTAAACAAAGGTAGAAAACAAAACTTACTCTGTACTTCATTTGATCATTCTGCTTAGATAGGAATTTTCTAATAAGTAGGTTGATCTGAAAATAATGCCTCCTCTTTTTTTCCATGGAAGCTACAACAGATAGAGTACAAATATCAGTTTTCAGTATAGTCTCCTCACCATTAGCTATACATTTTTGCTAGCAGTGAAAAAGCCTCAGCATGCTGTGCTTGTAAACATTTCAGTGGCCATGGCTTGTCTTTCATGTCACTGGCTGCTGCTACTTTTGTCTACTGAAATGCACAAGCCACAAGTCACCTCAAGAAGCTAATACTGTAGTCATTCCATGATGTTTTAGTTGGCTGATGGTTTGGTTAATGTTTGCCTTCCTGTACTAACAATCTAGTAATTTTACAGTGCTATGAGAGACATACTGCTTCTGCCTTACAAAAAACTGCTTGTTCAAGGTGTTCCTTTTTTCTTTTTCCAAATGCACAGGCAGGTTGCATTAGCTGATCTTGTAATCGTCAGTAAAACGGATTTGGTTTCAAGGGAAGAATTGAATAAAGTCAGAACAACTGTCAGGTATGAAATTTCTGGTATAACCGTGACATTGTACATGCTCAAATGTTATTAGAAATTAGATCTCATGATTGTTCCAACAGATCATGTAGTGAAAAAGAGCAGTGAGAAAGCAGTGAAAAAGAGTCTGCCCCTTTCTGGAGATGTTTCCAGTGCATTTCTGTGCTTCCACAGTCTTATCAGCTTGCCTAAGTAAGATTTGATGTTACCTGCTCAGAAGTGTAGAATTATAGAATAGAATCCAAGAATGCTCTTAAGTTGGAAGGAACCTTCAAGGACCATTGACTCCAACCTCTGGCTCTACTCAGGACCACCCAAAATTCCAATTCTATGTCTGAGAGCTTTCTCCAAATGTTCCTTGAACTCTGGCTGCTTGGGGCTGTTCCATGTCTACCGCCCTCTGGTGAAGAACCTTTTCCTAATACCCAACCTGACCCTCTTCTGGTGCAACTCCACACCGTTTCCTTGGCTAAATTAGGCCTAACAAATGCCTTATAATAGACCTTTGTCTTAAGTGCTCACATTCTTATACTATTGGGCAGCTGTTGCCATTTGTCTGAGTTAACTACGGGGGGCAATGTCTGCTAGTCCATACATGTTTATTAGCAAATATAAAGGGGTATGGAAGATATCTGAATAATTGTCATGGATGTAAAAGAACAAATGGGCTGAATCAAAGCAGTGTTCAAAAGTGTGTTCCATCTTTCTCAGTACCCTGACAGACAAAATGGAATATTGAGAAATACTTTGCAACGTTATCTGTGGTTCAGACTCTTGAGAATTCTTAACCTTGCAGTTTGTACTGGGAGAAGAAAAATGCTATGTTCAGTAGTAGTATTTTATTGTTAGAAGTTGTGAATTTTGACCTTGGTTCGTCTATAAAATGTCACAAAAGCAAACTTTTTCTTGATGCCTCTTGGACTGTAAAACATTGAGTAACAGTGTGAGAGATGTCGTTATGTTTCTTGTATTGCTCTACATTGCTCAATTGTTCAATCGATATATTACAGTTGCGTTTGCACCTCATTTTGCTTTTTTCTATTTGTTTTAGGTCAATAAATGGACTTGTTGAAATTTTGGAGACACAAAGGTCGAGGTATTAGATTAACCTGTATTCCAACAAGTACCAAATCCTGTCCCACTGACATTATTTTTACAAAGCTTTCATTATGATCTGTTGGCTGTGCACATGCATACCTACCTGTACTGTGTTTTAATGTGTGCTTGTGTTCAAAGAGGTACAGAACGATTGTTCCCATCAGAGAATTAGATAACACTTAGGCATCCAATACAAATCACATCTTTCAGAAAACAGATTCTTGTGTGGTTTTTTTTGTTTGTTTGTTTGTTTGTTTTTAGTATTAATTTGTTTTTTAACTGTATTCACTAAAATTCTCTTTTTATGCTCCCATATTACTGTACAGCTGAAAGCTGCTTTACTCCATGGTAGATAGCACTGACTGCTGACATGTGAAAATAGGGCTAGCTTCTGGTGCTTTGCATTGGAATAAGAGATCAGGGAAAAAAAAAACAACAGACATGAACAATTATTTATATGTTTAAAAATGAGTAATCAAAGCTTCAGTACACATAATTCTTACATGCAGTGAAAATACAAAGCTTTCATTCTCTCCCTATCTGTGCAGAGTTGATCTTTCCAATGTGCTGGACCTGCATGCTTTTGACAGTCTATCTGGAATCAGGTATGGCAGTAATTTCACTTTTATTAAAAGTAATGCTCATTGCATAGATAGACGCATGAAGTAGGTACATTTACATTTAGGCAGAGTCTGCATCTGAATTTCTGTTCCATGTTCTAGTTCAGACACTTGTTTACAATTCTCAGTAAGAGTAAGAAGTAATAGAAAGAGGATGTTTTTCCGCTTGAGATACATGCAGCAAAAGATTGTAGGGTTTGTAAAATGTAATGAGAGCCAAAGCACCCACGATTGTTTGGCGTTTTCCCCCCGTTTCCCTTGTTGAGGCTTTAAGTTGTCCATTAGTACTACTACTACTAAATAAGATCTCAGTGCTTTTTTCTGGTTCTCTTAAAACTCAGAGGATTTAATTTTTTTCTTGCTTTACATTGTGATGAACTGGAGACCTTAGTTTTCACAGGAAACTCTGAGTTCCACAACAACCTAAGCCTTGGAAATGTTGTTCAGCGTGTTCCTGGATCCGTTATGTCCTCTGGTTCTTTTATGACTAAGAGGCTGAGCTTTAAATTAGCAAACACTGCACAGTGTGCAGTGGGAATTAGCTTTGGGAATGAGTTAAGTAGAAAGCGTTGTATAGTATTTCACTTCATTTTATACTGCACATTTTACTCTTAGAAGCAATGGCTTTGTTCATTTTTTACTTCCTAACATAGTTTCAAAAAGTGATGCCCAACAAATCATCCCACAGATGTCAGAAGTTGCTTTTTTGTTTTATAAAGATGTAAGAGTGTAAAATGTAGATAGAAGTCCATGGCGACTTACTCTATGATGGTTAAAAGTTAGTAGGTCGTACTACTAGCCTTGTTGTGAAAATGGGTCTCCTAAGTCTTTCTTGTAAGACACTGACAGCTGAGTTAGAACAAAGCGTTTCTAACCATAACAGACTCTCTTGGCCCAAGGACAGCTTTAATCCAACCAGAAATGACCATCCAATAGGTCACTCCTTGCTTTATCACTCATACGTCAGAATTTTTTTCCTAATCTAGAAAGGAAATCCATAATGGTTCTGTACATTACTATAGTCAAATTAGATAATTGACAGTGGAATTCCAGCAGTCAAGCTATGGCAGACTTCCTATCACAGATCATTTGAAAGATCAAACCAACATAATTAAACATAACTATTCTGAGATTAAAGCTGAATTAACAGTTGAAAATTACTTTGATAACAGCACTTTAGTTTTGGTCTGCAGTACTGAAGAGTTTGTGTAGATCTTGTTTGAGATAATGACACTGCATCCATCCAGTGCAAATGCAACATCTGCTTGTTTACAGCTTGCAGAAAAAATTCGAGAGTATGAAGACAACAGATGCACATCTCGACAAGGTAATTACAACAAGCACTGCTTCAGTCTCGCTGTTAGAAGATAGTTCAGGATAACTGCAACCATGGCATACTAATCATCTTATTTTTTCAGAAGGTTTCAGGTAGAGAATAGTATGTTTGAGATCTCTGGAATATTACACTGAATGCCATGTACTTTGATACAGATAGATAGTAAATGTATATACTGAGTTCTGCTTTCAAATATGGCTTAAGAGTTCTGTTGTTGGAAACAGTGTTCTTGTACATGGAGAGCATTACTACAACAGACAAGTAATACTATTCTTTTCAATATTTGCCTTTATTGAGCAATTGAGATTTGAGAATTGAGCCGTATACTTACACCTGGTATTTATCCCGTAGGTCGAAATGATGTCAGTGTTTGTAGATACTGGGGAGTTGCTGTTCACAACTTTGCATTAATTAAGGCGTTAGAGAGACACATTCTGTGAGTGCTTCCCTTTGTTTTTACACAGAAAATCAACAGATCAACCTGTAACAGTGAATTAGGTTTTCCTATAAATTTGATATAAATCCTATAACCGCATGTGTGCTAGAAGGTTAGGAATGTGAAATGCTTTGCTTTTCCAGATATGTAACCCAGCTTTCATTGATGTCAGGGTAGAATCTTCTCTCTTGCTCTGTACAATAAAACAATCCTTGCATATTACAGTTTAAATTGCATTTTTATCTTGGTGATTGTGTTTTATTTAGAGAGAAAATACAGTATTTTGTCTGTTTTGTGGTTTTGATTTTTAATAAATAATTGAAGGGGAAAGGGTCTGGCCTGTCACTCCTTTAGAGTATAAGCAGTTGTGTGCTAAATGCTGCTTTTAAGCATCTATCTTGTCTGTCTTGTGTGTCTTTCCATTTACAGGACATAGTGACAGTAACACTTGAAGTCCTAGGAAATATTAAGGAAGAAAACCTTAATCTCTTTATACAGGTAAATATTAATACATCGCAGTCAAGTGCGAAATCATTGTGTCCTTTTGTAGAAAATCATCTTACGCTGTTCTGTTTGTGAAAACATTTTTCCTCTTTGTAGAATCTTCTGTGGGAAAAGAATGTGAAAGATAGGACTGGATGTACCATGGATGTCATAAGACTGAAGGTTTGCCTGAAACTTCCAACCTCTTTGTTTTGTGCTTTCCCTCTTTTTAAATGGAAAGAAACTGCAGTGTATTGTCAGCCACATACAGGTCAAAGAGCAGACAAAAGAGAGAACATCAGTTTGTCATTGATCCATGTAGAGACACTTAAATACCTGCTGGCCAATGAGACCACTCAAGGTAGCTGACAGAGAAGCAAACCACAGTACTACTAGCTGTGTAGTGAAAGGGGAGACTTGCAGTCCCAAACATGTGTGGGACAGGATTAATGATCAGGACATAAGTGAAAGGAGGTGATGTTGTTTTCCCCTCCTTTGCTCTGAAAGGTCTCATCCATTTCACCTAGATGGCTCCTTAGTTAGGGATGTAGTTACAGGTTTCTGTCCATGATTACAGTTATTGGCATAATAAACAGAAGCTTAATTGAGTGTAACAATGCAGCACAATGCTAGTTATGGTCCACCTAAAATTTTTTGATTACATCAGACTGCAGTTTTAAAGATGTGATTTACACATAAGTGTATTCATCCCCCTGTACAATTCATTGCATAGTTCTGAGGTGAACGTTGGTGATGCTTGAGGATATACTTTCATTTTCCTTAAACCACAAAGCTAAGTAAATGATAAAAAAGTCGATTGTATGATTAGACAAGGTCTAAGGAAAACAATCAAATGTGCTGTGATTTGTTTCCTGAGAACATATGTGTGTCACAGGCAGCAAGGTAATTATTTCTACTTCACTGGAAGAAAGGTTTATTTCTTGACAAGTAGAACAACAGCAGCATAAAGCCGGCAGTGCTGATGCACTTCAAGCTGTCTGTTGTACTCATTAGCTGTACTGCTGATTAGAAGTATGCTTCTGTTGTACTGAGCTTTGGGATCCGAGTAATATTTACATTCTATTTTTGACAGTTTTCAAGTGATGAAAACTCTTTTAGTGCAACGTTTGGCATGTGAGTTAATGGACTTAGTTTTGAAAGTATTCCATTGTTAATTCCATTGCTAGTCATTTCACCACACAGATATTTGTTCTTTCTCTGCTATTCAGAGATTCTGTTTCAAGACAGTGTAAGTGTTAAGCATGAGAATTCAGTGGGAACAGACTCAGCATTTTTGCCTATTTTACATCACCTTGGACAGGTGATGAGGCTTTAATAGAGACATATATCATGCATACAATCAAAGTGGCATGGTAGGAGATGACATTTAAATTTGCACAAATATTCCAGGTAACCGTCCAAATGAGAAGCTGAAGGCAGAGTATAGCAAAGTATAATTGAGAAGCTGAAGGCAGAGTATAGCAAAGTATAATTCTTAATTGTAAGAATGGTTGTTACAAGAGATGACTCTGTTGCATTGTTATTTTGATCAACCTCTGCATAGTTGTCAGAGGTTTTTCCCTGCTCTGTGTACTTGTAAAGTTGTGGGGTTTTTTTTTTCTCCATAAGTATTTTGTTTTTAAAGGTTTGTTTATATACTCTAACAGTTATTTTTCTGGTAAGGGACTCGTATCTATTCAAGGCAAATCTCATCAAGTGATAGTCCAAGGTGTCCATGAGCTGTATGATCTGGAAGAGACTGCAGTAGAATGGAAAGAAGATGAAAAAAGAACCAATAGACTCGTTTTAATTGGTATGAGTAACTTTGTGCCTTTTTCTGTAACTTTAAGGAGCTTTTTCTTTCAGCAGCAGTCAAGTTTACCTGTCCAGTGAGAAGCAGCCACCCCGTACTAGTCAGAGTAACTGCAGTTATGATGTTCTGAGTAACCTCCAGTCCATGCTCTGTCCATGAAAACCCCCTGCACTTTCTTTAAGCAGCTGAGAGCAGCTGTGCTGTCCTTTGTAGTTGAATAAAGTAAAATACCAGGTATTCAGAAATTATGTAAGCATACTGGGGATTATTTTAAAAACAAATAATTGCTAATACGTTCGTGGGAATGCTTTGAGTATTTGATCACATAATCAATAACTGTGAAGATGATGATGTCATTAAAGCATACAAAGTCAGGTTCGTTTCTGAAAATCTTATAATGCTGAGTTGCGTATTTCTTGAAATCTGTTTTTGTAAATAAAATTAGTGTGGTTTCCTGCAGCTTAGTTTTGATAAAGTACTATTTTAACTCATTGGTAGAGTAAGTATCTTCTCTGGTGAGAAACCTTACAGGATTCTGCTTGCAGGAATGGATTTTTGTAATACGCTCTACAATACAGTTAGCTAATCTTTTTTCTCTTTGCAGGTAGGAACCTGAATAAAGAGATCATCAAAGAAGTATTCATAGGAACTGTGACAGAGAAGCATGAAAACAGTTGACACTGGACTATAAACAGGATGAAGTCTTGTGCTTAAATCTGCAAGTATTTATGATAAGAAGGACTGAATGACACACCATGTTGTAGTAGTTCCTTTTTCTGCTTCCAGTCTACTGGACAGTTAAACTCCTGAGTGAATTCATTTGGCTTTGCAGAAGTACCAATAGGCAGAAACTTGTTTCTTTTGTATGGGAAAAGAGGCCATAAATTACAGTATGTGAGTGTCATGGTTTAATAATTTTGTAATTTTGCTATCGGTATTCCACATCATAACATCATATAAAGCACAAATAATTTTACTGAATATACAACTTACAGAAGAAGACTACATCTCCCAGAGAACATCACGGTCAGAGATAAGTCACGGGACCTGGACACTGTATTATCTGACTCCCAGGCTGGACTGACGTTTTTTGAGTTCTGTCGTTCAGGGGAGTTTGTGGGAGCCTTCAGCCGTTTTGCCTAGAGTTTTACAGTAGGCCTCTCGGTTTTGGGACTCATTCTCTCTCCTATTTTGCTTGATTCGTTAGCTTAATTTCAATTATATTATATTGTGTCTCTTGAACACTGCCAGAGGTTGGTTTATGCCAGTCATGTAATCACAATAAAAAGTATTTAGTATTGGCTATTAAACTTCCTTGCATAGCTTTACGCTTGTTCTTTGATTTTTAAATGCATGCAACCATCCCCGGTAACAAATCTGTTTTATAAATGAAAGCAAGATGTGCAGCCAGTCCCCACACAGCAGCTGTCCCCCCAGGCCTCTCTTCTCAGTTCTGCTGTTTGGTTTTTTTCCACATGATTTCATATGTTATGGAATGTCGCTCTGGCCATTTTAGGTCAGTGGTTCTGGTTCTGTCCCATTCTAGCTCTTTGTGTCAGCAGCAGCCCCTTGCTGGCAGGACAGTCCGAGGTGCTGCTCAGCAACAAGTGACATACTGCTGTGCTACCAACATTGTTTTTCTCCTTAAGCCAAAACAGCATCGTACCAGACACTGGGAAGAAAATCAGCTCTGTCCAGCTGAAACCAGGACACCAGCAGAGGCGAACTGATTCATCGTGTCATAAGTATTAGGTAGCTTGAAGAAGCTTCCACAAACCAGGAACTAATGCAAGGTGAAAAGAACGACTTCATGATAGTGTTACTGTTAAGAATCAAAGAATCACAGAATATCCTGCACAGGAAGGGACTGACACCCTGCTTTACACACGAGCACCCCAGAATGGAAACCCTGGGGCTGAGAGCATAGTCCAGATCCCCTACCCTCCCCTCTTTGCTTTTCTTTTCGGTACATTAAATGGGCATGGGGGGAGGGGACAGCACCGGAGGGGAGGTACCTTCCACCCTACCACAGCCCACCGATGAGATTGGGACTTAATTTTTTTCTCCTTGTTGAAACTCTCTCATCATTGTTTAGTGTCACTGGGTTCATTAAACTGCCGTTCGGTCTCAGATCGTTCTTTTTTTTATATTTTTCCTTCCTAGATCCAATCGCAATCTCCCTTCCTTTCCCCTCTCTCCGAGCACACGTAGCCGGGCCAGGCCTGGCCACCGCACCATGCAGTTAGAGAGGGGAGGTACTTTTGTTCCTTCTCTGCCCGGGTTTGTTCCCGCTGTCACGGAGTGAGCTCTACAGAGAACTCTGTGACATCTACAAAGAGCAGCCTCTGCAAAACCAAAGTGCTTGAGCAGCGCTGTGTGCTGGGTATGTGCTTGGCATCTGTCGTCGTGACAAATTTGCATGTTTTCCCCGGCAGGAAGCAGAGATGCTGTTCCAGAGGCAAATCACAGTGATTTGATGACCTCTGCACCCTCCCCAAAATCTCCTACATGAAATCACCTTTCCAAAGCACCGTTTCCTCCACTGCTCTTTACTTACTGCCGTTTTCCAGGTCTCCTTAAACCCCAGAATAAACACAGTACCTCTGGATCTTATCTCCTGTCATGCTGAGTTTTCAGGAATTAGACCTGGGAGAAGTTGTACTGAGGGACGTGGTTTAGTGAGAACTCTTGGTGATGGGTGGATGGTTGGACTGGGCGATCCCATGGGTCTTTTCCAGTCCTGGTGATTCTGTGATTCCGTGATTCTGTGCTGGAGCAACAGGAGAAGCCAACGGGGAAAATCAATGGAAATACCTAAAAGGAATTAAGGAGTTATCCTTTAAGGAAGTGAGAAGACCAGCTACCCAGCTGAAGTGCTTCTACAGCAGTGCACACAGCTTGGGAAACAAACTGGAGGAGCTGGAAGCTACTGTGCTCCTGTAAAACCACAATATAGTTGCTGTCACCAAAACCTGGTGGGATGATTATCTTGACTGGAGTGAACAGTGAAGCAGGAAACAGATGCTCTGCTGGAATTCGGAATAAAGGGGGGGTAAATGGGGGATAGTTAAAGGTAGTTTACAGAAACCAGGAAGGGAAACTTAAAGGTAGTTTATAGAAATAAGTAAAGGAAACTTAAAGGTAACAAGTAAAAGAAACAAGGGGCCTGGGAGAGCAGGGAGGATGCAGATAAGGAGTGAGACCTCACGGACGACATCAGGCAAGGAGGAGAATAGATATTGTAAATACCAGAAGAGGAGTTGCATCCCCCTGATAAGAACAAGAGGGGGTCTGCATGCTAAAGAACTATTGAAAATGTATCAGAATTCCAAGAACTATTGACTATGTATTAGAATTCTGAGAAATCATTGACTATGTATTAGAATTCCAAGAAATCATTGACTCTGTATTAGATGTACCTATATCTGTGTCACGATTTTACAATTCGGGGTGCAAGTTTGGTGGAGCTATCCCCCTTGCACCCGGCGCTGGAATAAACATACCTGCTTTATAACCCATCTCTGGATTATAGAGTTTTATTCTGCAAGTTAGGAGTGTGCCTATTGGTGGCTACAAGCAGTTCAGAAGGCACAGGTGAGGAAGGAAGGAGTGGGCATTTCTACCTACACAGGAAAGAACAGAATGTGAAGAGCTGTCCCTAAAGAAGTCATATGGGTGACAGTTAAGACACCAAGGCAGGAAAGGGAGCCTTGTGAGCGGTGTCTACTATAGGCCACCTGATCAGTCAGAGCCTGTTATTAGGCTCAGGAAAGCCAAAACCCTGCTTGAATTGAACTTCACAAGGGATGCCACAAAGAACACGTAACTCTTCTACATGTACCTCAACCAGAAAAAGAAAATCCAGGAGGGCGTAACCCCCTTGTCAGTGACACACGCAGGCCTGTACAACAGACGAGGAGAAGGATGAGGAACTCAGCAACTTTTTTTGCCTTGGTCTTCTCTGAAAACTGCTAACCACACAGTCCTCAAACTTTGGGTTTGGTAGGAGGGGGTTTTGGAATCTACATCCTCACTGTAAGCAAAGATCAGGTTCATGAGCACCTGAGGAATCTGAACATCCACAAGTCTATGGGTCCCAAGGAGAAGCATCCCAGCCTCCTTGTCCTATAGCTTTCCAAATTGCATCTGCAGCCCGTTGTTATATTGTTGTTATATTCTGGCTACAGTAGTGCCAGCTGTAGCCAGAAATCCATTGGCTTTGAACGATGCCATCATGCAGCAGACCCTTGCAGCATAATGCTTAACCTCTCTCTTAGTGAGGATATGCAGGAGGGGTCCGATAATTGCCTGTTCTTCAGCAAATGTGCTCTACCCCATCCTGCCCTCGGCTGAGTTCACCACTCCAATGATCAGTGATTTCTTTATCCCAGGTCAGTCCAGCTGACCCGCTCCTGCTGAGGTCTCTCTCTGCGTCGCTGTGCTGGTCCTGATATCACATCGGGGTCACTGTTTACTGGGAAACCTGCAGGTAGGGGATATTTTGAGGGTGGGGATGACTTGCATCTGGGGGATTTGGGGCTGGGGGAGTCAGGAGCAGTTTTTCGAGACCACCCAAGAGCACGACTGAGCCATGTCCGTGTGTCCGCAGGCCGGCAGACAGTGCTTGCGGTGGAGGAAATGGTGGCAGCGAGCAGCAGCACTGAAGCCAGGTAGGTCCTGTGAGGGCCAGCCCATGCCCCAGACCTGTCCAGGAGCATCCATCTCCAGGCTGGGCTGAGCCTCTGGGAGCAGCTGAGCCCTGTTCATGGTTCACATATATCAGCACCAATGTTCCTTTTAAACTTTAATAGTTTTATTTAGAAAGGATGTGCCTGGCTCAGAGCATCTCTGGAGCTCCTGTTCCCCTGTGGCTCAGTGACCTTCCCTGTTTTACAGGTGCCAAGAAACACTGCAAGCCATGGAGGCGCTGCAGTAAGGCTGACCAGGAGCTCCAGCATCCCACAGCTACCATAGCGCTTCCTGGCTCAGACAACACATCAAAGATAAAGGATGCCAGCTGTCAGACAGACTGTGCAAGCTTTTGCATGACTGACATCAAATCCAGGAGCCAGTGCGTCAGCAAAGCGCATGCTGTCATCTCAAAGCTGCAGCTCGGTCATAAAACCTTTGGGAAGCTCTCCATGCACATGGCCAGAAAATGCCTGGAGATAAAGCTTCACTACTTACCTGAGTTAATGCAGAAGTCCATGTGGCGGCAGCGTGGGATGTCCCTCACCCGCCCAGCTGGCACCATGGCATCAAAATCCCAGCTGGTTCACAGATACTTCCCCAGCCATCTGGCTCGGTTCCTGAATAAGACACGCGAGAACCTGGAGCTGCACATCCGCTCCCTGAAGTTGAAGCGCTGTGAGAACCTCCTTATCTCAGCCAGTCCATCGAAGCCTGCAGTGTCCCAGGAGGAAGAATCTACCAGCTCGTATGTGACTGCAACATCCATGGCATCTTGGGCTGAGGTAGGCCTCAAAAAACAAAAGCAGCGGACCCTGTCGAAGAAGTCCCTGAGCAGAGGCAAAAGCAACTGGAACGCCGAAGTGAAGGGCACTGGCTTTCCAACTACCAGAGAAACGTTCTGGGGAGTGGAAGAGAAAACCACCACCTACTCCAATAAGCCTACCTAAATAAATATTTCTTTATCTATAAATAAATTTTTCTATATACCTAAATAAGTAAGTGCCTAAGAGCTTTCTCTGAGGGCCTTCCTGGGGATTGAATGGGGAGATGGGCTCAGGAGGGAAGCTGTGTGTTCCACAGGAGGACATGCAGATGAGGACAAGCCCCGGCAAGGTGGCTGGAGCTTCTCCTCCCCTGTGGCCGTGCCCTGGGTGCAGCCTGGGGCTCTGTGACCCATCTGGAGGCACAGCACCAAGTCCTGACACTGCAAGGGGACTGCAGGCTCCCACAGCACCAGGAACAGCCTGTCAGCTCCTTCTGCAGGCTGGCACATTGAGGTGCTGCAAGGCAAGTCCTTTGGTCACCTTGGCCTGTGATCCAGGAGTCATCCCAGCCTGGTCTGTGGGGATGGGGATGGGGAAGGCAGCATGAAGCAGGGATGACCAAGGCTGCAGAATAGCGTCCGTTGCCCTCCCAGCACAGGCAGCCACCAAAGAGCTCCCTTGCACTGGCCACACCGTGCATATGGAAAGAATAGGGTTCTTGCACTGCTGATGCAGCTTCTGGTCAATCCAACTTATCTGACCGTAGCTTCTGTTCTCTTAGGCAGCCTGGAAGGCCAAGCATATCCTGGGCTGAATTAGAAAAGGGGTGGCCAGCAGGGGAAGGGAAGTGATTGTCTCCCTCCTGTGAGGCCCCATCTGCATCACTGCATCAATAGACAAGGGAAGAGTCACCAATGCCTATCTGTCTTGACTTCTGTAAAGACATGGAGATTTTGGAAAGGGTCCAGAGGAGGGCCACGAAGATGATCAGGGGGCTGGAGCACCTCCCCTATGAGGACAGGCTGAGGGAGTTGGGCTTGTTCATCCTGGAGAAGAGAAGGCTGTGGGGTGACCTCATTGCAGCCTTTCAATACCTGAAGGGAACTTACTCCCAGGAGGGGAGTAAACTCTTCGAAAGGGCTGACAATAGCAGTACATGGGGAAATGGTTTTAAGTTAAATGAGGGAAGATTTAGGTTGGATGTTAGGGGGAAGTTCTTCACTAGGAGAGTGGTTAGGCCCTGGAACAGGCTGCCCAGGGAAGTTGTGGATGCCCCGTCCTTGGAGGTGTTCAAGACCAGGTTGAATGGGGCCCTGGGCAACCTGATCTAGTAAATGTGTATGTTTGGTGGCCCTGCTAGGCAGCGGTGTTGGAACTACATGATCCTTGAGGTTCCTTCCAACCCAGGTCATTCTGTGATTCTGTGATTCTGTAAGGCGTTTGGCACAGTAATTCACAACATCCTTCTCTCCACATTGGGAAGATATAAATTTGATTGGTGAACTTTTCTATGAATGAAGAATTGGATGTAGGATTGGGTCCAGAGAGAGCTGGTCAGTGGCTCAATGTCTGGATGGAGTTTGGTGATGATTGGTGTCTGCTCTACAAAACTGACAGAACAACACCGTTTTTATCAGGACACACTGTGTAAGATTTACTTTTTCTTTTATTATTTATTTTTTAATTTTTTTCCTTTGCCAAAGAAAAGTGGGAGTGTCATCAGCTTTTCCATAGCACAGGATCAGCTTAAGTCAAGGTAATCCTGATACGCTTCAGAGTCAGACACTGTCACAGCAGCTAAAGTCATCATGAGTCCCAAAGTGAGATACACCAAAATAAAGAGAAACCTGGACACCTGAGAAATCCAAAACATGGCTGATCCTTTTATTTGTCTTTTTCCATTTTTCCCCTCTCTTCATTTACTATTCCTCTGCCTTTTTCTATTTCTTTTTTTTTTCTATTTCTTCTCTTTCTCTTCTCTACTTCTTTTCCTCTTTTCTCTTCTTTTCTCTTCTTTTCTCTTTTCTTTTCTTTTCTTTTCTTTTCTTTTCTTTTCTTTTCTTTTCTTTTCTTTTCTTTTCTTTTCTTTTCTTTTCTTTTCTTTTCTTTTCTTTTCTTTCCTCTTTTCTTTTCTTTTCTTTTCTTTTCTTTTCTTTTCTTTTCTTTTCTTTTCTTTTCTTTTCTTTTCTTTTCTTTTCTTTTCTTTTCTTTTCTTTTCTTTTCTCTTTCGTTTCCTTTTCTTTATTTTCCTTTTCTTTTCTTTATTTTCCTTTTCTCTTCCCTTCTCTTCCCTTCTCTTCCCTTCTCTTCCCTTCCCTTCCCTTCCCTTCCCTTCCCTTCCCTTCCCTTCCCTTCCCTTCCCTTCCCTTCCCTTCCCTTCCCTTCCCTTCCCTTCCCTTCCCTTCCCTTCCCTTCCCTTCCCTTCCCTTCCCTTCCCTTCCCTTCTTTTCCCTTCTCTCCCCCTTTTCATATTTTTTTAATTCTTCTCCAATTCTTCTTCTCTATCTTCATTTTTTCTTCTTCTGTCTTGCTTTTTTCTCTATTTTCATTTTCGTTGCAACTTTCTTAAAACTTTTCACATTCTTCATTATTTCTTGCTTTTCATCTTTCTTTTCTTTTTTTTCTATTCCTCTTCCTTTTCCTCTCCCATTTCCCCCCCTATTTTCTTTTGCTTTTGGTTCTCCTTACCCTATTTGTTTTTCTTTTCCTTCCCCAGTTTCTGTTCTCCTTTCTCTTTTTCTTCCCTATTTAATTTTCATTTTCTCTTCCTTCCCTCTTTATACTTTTTTTTTTTTAATTTCCCCTTTATGTTTCCCTTTCCCCTTCCTTTTCCCTTTCCTTGTCTTCCTTTTCTTTATATTTTTCCTTTTCTTAAATTTTTCTTTCTTTTCTTCTTCTTCTTCTCCCCTTCTTTCCTTTTGGCTTTTTTTTTTTTTCCTTTTTCCCCTCTTTGTTTCTTTTTTCTCCCCCATTTTCTTTCTCTTCTCCTTTTTCTATTCTTTTTCTTCCCTATTATCATTTTTCTTCTATTTTCTTCCCTGTTTTCTTCCCTCTTTTTTCTCCCTTTATCTTTACTTTCCCCTTTTGTTTTTTGGTTTTTTGCCCTATTTCTTTTTCTTTACTCTTTTCTTCCCTATCTTCATTTAATTTTTCTTCTTTCTTGCTTTCTTTTTAATTTTCATTTTCTTTCCATTTTTCCTCCCCTTCTTCTTTTTATTTCTTGCTTTTCTTCTCTCTTTTCTTTTTTCCTCCTTTTTTTTTGTTTTTTCTTCCTACTTTTAAAAGCTTGATATCTTTTTTCTTATTTTCTTCCCCCCCCTTTTTTGTTCCCATATATTCTTTACTTCTTTTCCTCTTCCTTTTCCATTTCCCCCCCTATTTTCTATTGCTATTGGTTCTTCTTACCCTGTTTTGCTTCTCCCACTTCTGTTCTCTTTTTCGTTTTTCTTCCCTATTTCATTTTCATTTTCTCTTCCCCCTTTGCTTCCCTCCTTTTTCTTGCCCTTCTTTTTTTCTTCCCCTTTATGTTTCCCTTCTTATTTCTATTTCCTTTTCTTTTTCTTTTCTTTTCTTTTCTTTTCTTTTCTTTTCTTTTCTTTTCTTTTCTTTTCTTTTCTTTTCTTTTCTTTTCTTTTCTTTTCTTTTCTTTTTTCTTTTCTCTTTTCTTTTCTTTTCTTCTTTTCTTTTCTTTCTTTTCTTTTCTTTTCTTTTCTTTTCTTTTCTTTTCTTTTCTTTTCTTTTCTTTTCTTTTCTTTTCTTTTCATTTTTTTTATTCTTTTTCTTCCCTATTATCATTCTTGTCTATTTTCTTCCCTGTTTTCTTCCCTCTTTCTTCTTCCACTTTTATCTTTACTCTCCACTTTCTGTTTCCGTTTTTTGTCCTATTTATTTTTTTTTTAACTTTTTGTTCCCTATCTTCCTTTTATTTTTCTCCTTTCATGCTTTTTTTAATTTTCATTTTCTTTCCATTTTTCCTCCCCATTTCTCCTTCTTTTTTATTTCTTGCTTTTCTTCTCTATTTCCTTCCCCCCCCCCTTTTTTAACTTTTTTTCCTAGTCTTAAAAACTTGATAATTTATTTCATAGTTTCTTCCCTTCCCCCCCCCCCCCCCCCTTTTTTTTGGTTCCCATTTATTTTTACTTCTTTTCCTCTTCCTTTTACATTCTCTCCCCCCCCCCACCCCCTTCCATTTTTTTTTTTTTTGGCTTTTGGTTCTTTTACACTATTAGTTTTTCTTTTGCTTCTCCCATTACTGTTCTTTTTTCCTTTTCTTCAATATTTAATGTTCTTATTCTATTTTCTTCCCCCTTTCCTTCCCTCTATTTATTGCTCTCATTTTTTTATATCCCTTTATGATTGCTTTTTTCCCTATTTATTTTACTTTACCCCTTTATTCCCTATCTTCATTTTATTTTTCTTCTCTCTTGCTTTCTTTTTAATTTTCATTTTCTTCCCATTTTTCTTCCCATTATCTCATTCTTTTTTATTGATTTCCTTTCCTTTCCTTTCCTTTCCTTTCCTTTCCTTTCCTTTCCTTTCCTTTCCTTTCCTTTCCTTTCCTTTCCTTTCCTTTCCTTTCCTTTCCTTTCCTTTCCTTTCCTTTCCTTTCCTTTCCTTTCCTTTCCTTTCCTTCCCTTTCCTTCCCTTTCCTTCCCTTTCCTTCCCTTTCCTTCCCTTTCCTTCCCTTTCCTTCCCTTTCCTTCCCTTTCCTTTCATACTTTCCTATGCTTTCCTTCTTTTATAAATTCCCTTCTTTTATAATTCCCTTCCTTTGCATTATACCTACCTTCCCTTTATGTTCCTTAGCAATTTCCTTTACACCTTCTTTTCCATTCCTTTTTTTAAAAATTAACCTCCCCTTTCCTTTTTTATATACTTCCATATCCTTACAATTCTACATACATTGACTTTCCTTTATACATTGCTTACCCTTTCCTTTCATTTATACATTCCTTTCCTTTCCTTTCATACTTACCTTGGTTTCCTTTCTTTTATAAATTCCCTTCTATTTTAATTCCCTTCCCCTTGCATTATACCTACATTCCCTTTCGGTTCTGTAACATTTTCCTTTAGACCTTCCTTTCCATTACTTTTTTTTTTTTTAAATTAACCTTTCCTTTCCTTACTTATATACTTCCCTATCCTTACAATTCTACATACATTGACTTTCCCTTATACATTGCTTTCCTTTCCATTATATCTACCTTTCCTTTCTTTTCTATTCCCTTCCTTTCCCTTCCTTTATACTTACCTTTGATCCTTTCTTTTATACTTTCCCTTCCATTATACTTTCCATTCCTTTATACTTTCCTTTCCATTCCTATTTTTAAACTTACCCATTCCTTTCATTTATTCTTTCTTCTCCTTTCCAATATACTTACCTTTGCTTTCCTTCCTTTTATACTTTCCCTTCCTATATACTTTCCTTTTCTTTATACTTTCCTTTCTTTTATACTTTTCTTTTCTGTATACTTTCCTTTCCTTTACACTTTCAATTCAATTCCTATTTTTAAACTTAGCCTTTCCTTTCATTTATACTTTCCTTTCCTTTCATACTTACCTTTGCTTTCCTTTCTTTTATAAATTCCCTTCTTTAATAATTCCCTTCCCTTTGCATTATACCTACCTTCCCTTTTTGTTCTTTAACATTTTCCTTTAGACCTTCCTTTCCATTCCTTTTTTTTTTTTAAATTAACCTTTCCTTTCCTTTTTTATATACTTCCCTATCCTTACAATTCTACATACATTGACTTTCCTTTATACATTGCGTTCCTTTCCATTATATCTACCATTCCTTTCTTTTCTATTCCCTTCCTTTCCCATCCTTTATACTTACCTTTGCTTTCCTTTCTTTTATACTTTCCCTTCCTATATACTTTCCTTTTATTTATACTTTCCTTTCCTTTATACTTTCATTTTCTGTATACTTTCCCCTTTCCTTTACACTTTCATTTCAATTCCTATTTTTAAACTTAGCCTCTCCTTACATTTATACTTTCGTTTCCTTTCCTTTATACTTACCTTTGCTTCCTTTCTTTTATACTTTCCCTTCCTTTATACTTTCCATTCCCTTTTACTTTCCTTTCCATTCCAATTTTTAAACTTACCCATTCCTTTCATTTATACTTTCTTATCCTTTCCAATATACTTACTTTTGCTTTACTTTCTTTTATACTTTCCCTTCCTATATACTTTCCTTTTCTTTATACTTTCCTTTCCTTTATACTTTCCTTTTCTGTATACTTTCCTTTCCTTTACACTTTCATTTCAATTCCTATTTTTAGACTTAGCCTCTCCTTTCATTTATACTTTCCTTTCCTTTCCTTTCATACTTACCTTTGCTTTCCTTTCTTTTATAAATTCCCATCTTTTATAATTCCCTTCCCTTTTCATTATACCTACATTCCCTTTCTGTTCTGTAGCATTTTCCTTTAGACCTTCCTTTCCATTCCTTTTTTTTAATTTTAATTAACCATGCCTTTCCTTTTTTATATACTTCCCTATCCTTAAAATTCTACATACATTGACTTTCCCTTATACATTGCTTTCCTTTCCATTATATCTACCTTTCCTTTCTTTTCTATTCCCTTCCTTTCCGTTCCTTTATACTTACCTTTGCTTCCTTTCTTTTATACTTTCCCTTCCTTTATACTTTCCATTCCCTTATACTTTCATTTCAATTCCTATTTTTAAACTTAGCCTTTCCTTTCATTTATACCTTCCTTTCCTTTCATTTTTTTTATAAATTCCCTTCTTTAATAATTCCCTTCCCTTTGCATTATACCTACATTCCCTTTTTGTTCTTTAACATTTTCCTTTAGACCTTCCTTTCCATTCCTTTTTTTTTTTTAATTAACCTTTCCTTTCCTTTTTTATATACTTCTCTATCCTTACAATTCTACATACATTGACTTTCCATTATACTTTGCTTTCCTTTCCATTATATCTACCTTTCCTTTCTTTTCTATTCCCTTCCTTTCCCTTCCTTTATACTTACCTTTGCTTCCTTTCTTTTATACTTTCCCTTCCTTTAAACTTTCCATTCCCTTATACTTTCCTTTCCATTCCTATTTTTAAACTTACCCATTCCTTTCATTTATACTTTCTTATCCTTTCCAATATACTTACCTTTGCTTTCCTTTCTTTTATACTTTCCCTTCGTTTATACTTTCCTTTTCTTTATACTTTCCTTTATACTTTCCTGTTCTGTATACTTTCCTTTCCTTTACACTTTCATTTCAATTCCTATTTTTAAACTTAGCCTCTCCCTTCATTTATACTTTCCTTTCCTTTCATACTTACCTTTGCTTTCCTTTCTATTATAAATTCCCTTCTTTTATAATTCCCTTCCCTTTGCATTATACCTACCTTCCCTTTCTGTTCTGTAACATTTTCCTTTCGACCTTTCTTTCCATTCCTTTATTTTTTTTTTAAATTAACCTTTCCTTTCCTTTTTTATATACTTCCCTATCCTTACAATTCTACATATATTGACTTTCCATTATATATTGCTTTCCTTTCCATTATATCTACCTTTCCTTTCTTTTCTATTCCCTTCCTTTCCCTTCCTTTATACTTACCTTTGCTTCCTTTCTTTTATACTTTCCCTTCCTTTATACTTTCCATTCCCTTATACTTTCCTTTCCATTCCTATTTTTAAACTTACCCATTCCTTTCATTTATACTGTCTTATCCTTTCCAATATACTTACCCTTGCTTTCCTTTCTTTTATACTTTCCATTTCCCTTTCTGTGTACTTTCTTTTCCTTTACACTTTCATTTCAATTCCTATTTTTAAACTTAGCCTTTCCTTTCATTTATACTTTCCTTTCCTTTCATACTTACCTTTGCTTTCCTTTCTTTTATAAATTCCCTTCTTTTATAATTCCCTTCCCTTTGCATTATACCTACATTCCCTTTCTGTTCTGTAACATTTTCCTTTAGACCTTCCTTTCCATTCCTTTTTTTTTTTTTTTAAATTAACATTTCCTTTCCTTTTTTATATACTTCCCTATCCTTACAATTCTACATACAGTGACTTTCCTTCATACATTGCGTTCCTTTCCATTATATCTACCTTTCTTTTCTTTTCTATTCCCTTCCTTTCCCATCCTTTATACTTACCTTTGCTTTCCTTTCTTTTATACTTTCCCTTCCTATATACTTTCCTTTTCTTTAGACTTTCCTTTCCTTTATACTTTCCTTTTCTGTATACTTTCCTTTCCTTTACACTTTCATTTCAATTCCTATTTTTAAACTTAGCCTCTCCTTTCATTTATACTTTCCTTTCCTTTCCTTTCATACTTACATTTGCTTTCCTTTCTTTTATAAATTCTCTTCTTTTATAATTCCCTTCCCTTTTCATTATACCTACATTCCCTTTCTGTTCTGTAGCATTTTCCTTTAGACCTTCCTTTCCATTCCTTTTTTTTAATTTTAATTAACCTTGCCTTTCCTTTTTTATATACTTCCCTATCCTTACAATTCTACATACATTGACTTTCCCTTATACATTGCTTTCCTTTCCATTATATCTACCTTTCCTTTCTTTTCTATTCCCTTCCTTTCCCATCCTTTATACTTACCTTTGCTTCCTTTCTTTTATACTTTCCCTTCCTTTATACTTTCCATTCCCTTATACTTTCCTTTCCATTCCTATTTTTAAACTTACCCATTCCTTTCATTTATACTTTCTTATCCTTTCCAATATACTTACCCTTGCTTTCTTTTCTTTTATACTTTCCCTTTCTGTATACTTCCTTTTCCTTTACACTTTCATTTCAATTCCTATTTTTAAACTTAGACTTTCCTTTCATTTATACTTTCCTTTCCTTTCATACTTACCTTTGCTTTCCTTCCTTTTATAAATTCTCTTCTTTAATAATTCCCTTCCCTTTGCATTATACCTACATTCCCTTTCTGTTCTGTAACATTTTCCTTTAGACCTTCCTTTCCATACCTTTTTTTTTTTTAAAAATTAACCTTGCCTTTCCTTTTTTATATACTTCCCTATCCTTACAATTCTACATACATTGACTTTCCATTATACTTTGCTTTCCTTTCCATTATATCTACCTTTCCTTTCTTTTCTATTCCCTTCCTTTATACTTATTTTTGCTTCCTTTCTTTTATACTTTCCCTTCCTTTATACTTTCCATTCCCTTATACTTTCCTTTCCATTCCTATTTTTAAACTTACCCATTTCTTTCATTTATACTTTCTTATCCTTTCCAATATACTTACCTTTGCTTTCCATTCTTTTATACTTTCCTTTCCGTTATACTTTCCTTTTCTGTATACTTTCCGCTTTCCTTTACACTTTCATTTCAATTCCTATTTTTAAACTTAGCCTCTCCTTTCATTTATACTTTCCTTTCCTTTCATACTTAGCTTTGCTTTCCTTTCTTTTATAAATTCCCTTCTTTTATAATTCCCTTCCCTTTGCATTATACCTACATTCCCTTTCTGTTCTGTAGCATTTTCCTTTAGACCTTCCTTTCCATTCCTTTTTTTTTATTTTAATTAACCATGCCTTTCCTTTTTTATATACTTCCCTATCCTTTCAATTCTACATACATTTACTTTCCCTCATACATTGCTTTCCTTTCCATTATATCTACCTTTCCTTTCTTTTCTATTCCCTTCCTTTCCCTTCCTTTATACTTACCTTTGCTTCCTTTCTTTTATACTTTCCCTTCCTTTATACTTTCCATTCCCTTATACTTTCCTTTCCATTCCTATTTTTAAACTTAACCATTCCTTTCATTTATACTTTCTTATCCTTTCCAATATACTTACTTTTGCTTTCCTTTCTTTTATACTTTCCCTTCCTATATACTTTCCTTTTCTTTATACTTTCCTTTCCTTTATACTTTCCTTTTCTGTATACTTTCCCCTTTCCTTTACACTTTCATTTCAATTCCTATTTTTAAACTTAGCCTCTCCTTTTATTTATACTTTCCTTTCCTTTCCTTTCATACTTACCTTTGCTTTCCTTTCTTTTATAAATTCTCTTCTTTTATAATTCCCTTCCCTTTTCATTATACCTACATTCCCTTTCTGTTCTGTAGCATTTTCCTTTAGACCTTCCTTTCCATTCCTTTTATTTTATTTTAATTAACCTTGCCTTTCCTTTTTCATATACTTCCCTATCCTTACAATTCTACATACATTGACTTTCCCTTATACATTGCTTTCCTTTCCATTATATCTACCTTTCCTTTCTTTTCTATTCCCTTCCTTTCCCATCCTTTATACTTACCTTTGCTTCCTTTCTTTTATACTTTCCCTTCCTTTATCCTTTCCATTCCCTTATACTTTCCTTTCCATTCCTATTTTTAAACTTACCCATTCCTTTCATTTATACTTTCTTATCATTTCCAATATACTTACCCTTGCTTTCCTTTCTTTTATACTTTCCTTTTCTGTATACTTTCTTTTCCTTTACACGTTCATTTCAATTCCTATTTTTAAACTTAGCCTTTCCTCTCATTTATACTTTCCTTTCCTTTCATACTTACCTTTGCTTTCCTTTCTTTTATAAATGCCCTTCTTTAATAATTCCCTTCCCTTTGCATTATACCTACATTCCCTTTCTGTTCTGTAACATTTTCCTTTAGACCTTCCTTTCCATACCTTTTTTTTTTTTTTAAATTAACTTTTCCTTTCCTTTTTATATACTTCCCTATCCTTACAATTCTACATACATTGACTTTCCATTATACTTTGCTTTCCTTTCCATTATATCTACCTTTCCTTTCTTTTCTATTCCCTTCTTTTCCCTTCCTTTATACTTACCTTTGCTTCCTTTCTTTTATACTTTCCCTTCCTTTATACTTTCCATTCCCTTATACTTTCCTTTCCATTCCTATTTTTAAACTTACCCATTCCTTTCATTTATACTTTCTTATCCTTTCCAATATACTTACCTTTGCTTTCCATTCTTTTATACTTTCCTTTCCGTTATACTTTCCTTTTCTGTATACTTTCCCCTTTCCTTTACACTTTCATTTCAATTCCTATTTTTAAACTTAGCCTCTCTTTTCATTTATACTTTCCTTTCCTTTCCTTTCCTTTCCTTTCATACTTACCTTTGCTTTCCTTTCTTTTATAAATTCTCTTCTTTTATAATTCCCTTCCCTTTTCATTATACCTACATTCCCTTTCTGTTCTGTAGCATTTTCCTTTAGACCTTCCTTTCCATTCCTTTTATTTTATTTTTATTAACCTTGCCTTTCCTTTTTCATATACTACCCTATCCTTACAATTCTACATACATTGACTTTCCCTTATACATTGCTTTCCTTTCCATTATATCTACCTTTCCTTTCTTTTCTATTCCCTTCCTTTCCCATCCTTTATACTTACCTTTGCTTCCTTTCTTTTATACTTTCCCTTCCTTTATCCTTTCCATTCCCTTATACTTTCCTTTCCATTCCTATTTTTAAACTTACCCATTCCTTTCATTTATACTTTCTTATCATTTCCAATATACTTACCCTTGCTTTCCTTTCTTTTATACTTTCCTTTTCTGTATACTTTCTTTTCCTTTACACTTTCATTTCAATTCCTATTTTTAAACTTAGCCTTTCCTCTCATTTATACTTTCCTTTCCTTTCATACTTACCTTTGCTTTCCTTTCTTTTATAAATGCCCTTCTTTAATAATTCCCTTCCCTTTGCATTATACCTACATTCCCTTTCTGTTCTGTAACATTATCCTTTAGACTTTCCTTTCCATACCTTTTTTTTTTTTTTAATTTAACCTTTCCTTTCCTTTTTTATATACTTCCCTATCCTTTCAATTCTACATACATTTACTTTCCCTCATACATTGCTTTCCTTTCCATTATATCTTCCTTTCCTTTCTTTTCTATTCCCTTCCTTTCCCTTCCTTTATACTTACCTTTGCTTCCTTTCTTTTATACTTTCCCTTCCTTTATACTTTCCATTCCCTTATACTGTCCTTTCCATTCCTATTTTTAAACTTCCCCATTCCTTTCATTTATACGTACTTATCCTTTCCAATATACTTACCTTTGCTTTCCTTTCTTTTATACTTTCCCTTCCTATATACTTTCCTTTTCTTTATACTTTCCTTTCATTTATTCTTTCCTTTTCTGTATACTTTCCTTTCCTTTACACTTTCATTTCAATTCCTATTTTTAAACTTAGCCTCTCTTTTCATTTATACTTTCCTTTCCTTTCCTTTCATACTTACCTTTGCTTTCCTTTCTTTTATAAATTCCCTTCTTTTATAATTCCCTTCCCTTAGCATTATACCTACCTTCCCTTTCTGTTCTGTAACATTTTCCTTTAGACCTTCCTTTCCATTCCTTTTTTATTTTTTTAAATTAACCTTGCCTTTCCTTTTTTATATACTTCCCTTTCCTTACAATTCTACATACATTGACTTTCCTTTATACTTTGCTTTCCTTTCCATTATATCTACCTTTCCTTTCTTTTCTATTCCCTTCCTTTCCCATCCTTTATACTTACCTTTGCTTCCTTTCTTTTATACTTTCCCTTCCTTTATCCTTTCCATTCCCTTATACTTTCCTTTCCATTCCTATTTTTAAACTTACCCATTCCTTTCATTTATACTTTCTTATCCTTTCCAATATACTTACCCTTGCTTTCCTTTCTTTTATACTTTCCTTTTATGTATACTTTCTTTTCCTTTACACTTTCATTTCAATTCCTATTTTTAAACTTAGCCTTTCCTCTCATTTATACTTTCCTTTCCTTTCATACTTACCTTTGCTTTCCTTTCTTTTATAAATGCCCTTCTTTAATAATTCCCTTCCCTTTGCATTATACCTACATTCCCTTTCTGTTCTGTAACATTTTCCTTTATACCTTCCTTTCCATAACTTTTTTTTTTTTTTTAAATTAACTTTTCCTTTCCTTTTTTATATACTTCCCTATCCTTACAATTCTACATACATTGACTTTCCATTATACTTTGCTTTCCTTTCCATTATATCTACCTTTCCTTTCTTTTCTATTCCCTTCTTTTCCCTTCCTTTATACTTACCTTTGCTTCCTTTTTTTTATACTTTCCCTTCCTTTATACTTTCCATTCCCTTATACTTTCCTTTCCATTCCTATTTTTAAACTTACCCATTCCTTTCATTTATACTTTCTTATCCTTTCCAATATACTTAGCTTTGCTTTCCATTCTTTTATACTTTCCTTTCCGTTATACTTTCCTTTTCTGTATACTTTCCGCTTTCCTTTACACTTTCATTTCAATTCCTATTTTTAAACTTAGCCTCTCCTTTCATTTATACTTTCCTTTCCTTTCCTTTCATACTTACCTTTGCTTTCCTTTCTTTTATAAATTCCCTTCTTTTATAATTCCCTTCCCTTTGCATTATACCTACATTCCCTTTCTGTTCTGTAGCATTTTCCTTTAGACCTATCCTTTCCATTCCTTTTTTTTTATTTTAATTAACTTTGCCTTTCCTTTTTTATATACTTCCCTATCCTTTCAATTCTACATACATTTACTTTCCCTCATACATTGCTTTCCTTTCCATTATATCTACCTTTCCTTTCTTTTCTATTCCCTTCCTTTCCCTTCCTTTATACTTACCTTTGCTTCCTTTCTTTTATACTTTCCCTTCCTTTATACTTTCCATTCCCTTATACTTTCGTTTCCATTCCTATTTTTAAACTTAACCATTCCTTTCATTTATACTTTCTTATCTTTTCCTATATACTTACTTTTGCTTTCCTTTCTTTTATACTTTCCCTTCCTATATACTTTCCTTTTCTTTATACTTTCCTTTCCTTTATAATTTCCTTTTCTGTATACTTTCCTTTCCTTTACACTTTCATTTCAATTCCTATTTTTAAACTTAGCCTCTCCTTTCATTTATAACTTCCTTTCCTTTCCTTTCATACTTACCTTTGCTTTCCTTTCTTTTATAAATTCCCTTCTTTTATAATTCCCTTCCATTTTCATTATACCTACATTCCCTTTCTGTTCTGTAACATTTTCCTTTAGACCTTCCTCTCCATTCCTTTTATTTTATTTTTATTAACCTTGCCTTTCCTTTTTTATATACTTCCCTATCCTTACAATTCTACATACATTGACTTTCCCTTATTCATTGCTTTCCTTTCCATTATATCTACTTTTCCTTTCTTTTCTATTCCCTTCCTTTCCCTTCCTTTATACTTACCTTTGCTTCCTTTCTTTTATACTTTCCCTTCCTTTATACTTTCCATTCCCATATACTTTCCTTTCCATTCCTATTTTTAAACTTACCCATTCCTTTCATTTATACTTTCTTATCCTTTCCAATATACTTACCCTTGCTTTCCTTTCTTTTATACTTTCCCTTTCCCTTTCTGTATACTTTCTTTTCCTTTACACTTTCATTTCAATTCCTATTTTTAAACTTAGCCTCTCTTTTCATTTATACTTTCCTTTTCTGTATACTTTCCGCTTTCCTTTACACTTTCATTTCAATTCCTATTTTTAAACTTAGCCTCTCCTGTCATTTATACTTTGCTTTCCTTTCCTTTCATACTTACCTTTGCTTTCCTTTCATTTATAAATGCCCTTCTTTAATAATTCCCTTCCCTTTGCATTATACCTACATTCCCTTTCTGTTCTGTAACATTTTCCTTTAGACCTTCCTTTCCATTCCTTTTTTTTTTTTTTTTAAATTAACATTTCCTTTCCTTTTTTATATACTTCCCTATCCTTACAATTCTACATACAGTGACTTTCCTTCATACATTGCGTTCCTTTCCATTATATCTACCTTTCTTTTCTTTTCTATTCCCTTCCTTTCCCATCCTTTATACTTACCTTTGCTTTCCTTTCTTTTATACTTTCCCTTCCTATATACTTTCCTTTTCTTTAGACTTTCCTTTCCTTTATACTTTCCTTTTCTGTATACTTTCCTTTCCTTTACACTTTCATTTCAATTCCTATTTTTAAACTTAGCCTCTCCTTTCATTTATACTTTCCTTTCCTTTCCTTTCATACTTACCTTTGCTTTCCTTTCTTTTATAAATTCCCTTCTTTTATAATTCCCTTCCCTTAGCATTATACCTACCTTCCCTTTCTGTTCTGTAACATTTTCCTTTAGACCTTCCTTTCCATTCCTTTTTTATTTTTTTAAATTAACCTTGCCTTTCCTTTTTTATATACTTCCCTTTCCTTACAATTCTACATACATTGACTTTCCTTTATACTTTGCTTTCCTTTCCATTATATCTACCTTTCCTTTCTTTTCTATTCCCTTCCTTTCCCATCCTTTATACTTACCTTTGCTTCCTTTCTTTTATACTTTCCCTTCCTTTATCCTTTCCATTCCCTTATACTTTCCTTTCCATTCCTATTTTTAAACTTACCCATTCCTTTCATTTATACTTTCTTATCCTTTCCAATATACTTACCCTTGCTTTCCTTTCTTTTATACTTTCCTTTTATGTATACTTTCTTTTCCTTTACACTTTCATTTCAATTCCTATTTTTAAACTTAGCCTTTCCTCTCATTTATACTTTCCTTTCCTTTCATACTTACCTTTGCTTTCCTTTCTTTTATAAATGCCCTTCTTTAATAATTCCCTTCCCTTTGCATTATACCTACATTCCCTTTCTGTTCTGTAACATTTTCCTTTATACCTTCCTTTCCATAACTTTTTTTTTTTTTTTAAATTAACTTTTCCTTTCCTTTTTTATATACTTCCCTATCCTTACAATTCTACATACATTGACTTTCCATTATACTTTGCTTTCCTTTCCATTATATCTACCTTTCCTTTCTTTTCTATTCCCTTCTTTTCCCTTCCTTTATACTTACCTTTGCTTCCTTTTTTTTATACTTTCCCTTCCTTTATACTTTCCATTCCCTTATACTTTCCTTTCCATTCCTATTTTTAAACTTACCCATTCCTTTCATTTATACTTTCTTATCCTTTCCAATATACTTAGCTTTGCTTTCCATTCTTTTATACTTTCCTTTCCGTTATACTTTCCTTTTCTGTATACTTTCCGCTTTCCTTTACACTTTCATTTCAATTCCTATTTTTAAACTTAGCCTCTCCTTTCATTTATACTTTCCTTTCCTTTCCTTTCATACTTACCTTTGCTTTCCTTTCTTTTATAAATTCCCTTCTTTTATAATTCCCTTCCCTTTGCATTATACCTACATTCCCTTTCTGTTCTGTAGCATTTTCCTTTAGACCTATCCTTTCCATTCCTTTTTTTTTATTTTAATTAACTTTGCCTTTCCTTTTTTATATACTTCCCTATCCTTTCAATTCTACATACATTTACTTTCCCTCATACATTGCTTTCCTTTCCATTATATCTACCTTTCCTTTCTTTTCTATTCCCTTCCTTTCCCTTCCTTTATACTTACCTTTGCTTCCTTTCTTTTATACTTTCCCTTCCTTTATACTTTCCATTCCCTTATACTTTCGTTTCCATTCCTATTTTTAAACTTAACCATTCCTTTCATTTATACTTTCTTATCTTTTCCTATATACTTACTTTTGCTTTCCTTTCTTTTATACTTTCCCTTCCTATATACTTTCCTTTTCTTTATACTTTCCTTTCCTTTATAATTTCCTTTTCTGTATACTTTCCTTTCCTTTACACTTTCATTTCAATTCCTATTTTTAAACTTAGCCTCTCCTTTCATTTATAACTTCCTTTCCTTTCCTTTCATACTTACCTTTGCTTTCCTTTCTTTTATAAATTCCCTTCTTTTATAATTCCCTTCCATTTTCATTATACCTACATTCCCTTTCTGTTCTGTAACATTTTCCTTTAGACCTTCCTCTCCATTCCTTTTATTTTATTTTTATTAACCTTGCCTTTCCTTTTTTATATACTTCCCTATCCTTACAATTCTACATACATTGACTTTCCCTTATTCATTGCTTTCCTTTCCATTATATCTACTTTTCCTTTCTTTTCTATTCCCTTCCTTTCCCTTCCTTTATACTTACCTTTGCTTCCTTTCTTTTATACTTTCCCTTCCTTTATACTTTCCATTCCCATATACTTTCCTTTCCATTCCTATTTTTAAACTTACCCATTCCTTTCATTTATACTTTCTTATCCTTTCCAATATACTTACCCTTGCTTTCCTTTCTTTTATACTTTCCCTTTCCCTTTCTGTATACTTTCTTTTCCTTTACACTTTCATTTCAATTCCTATTTTTAAACTTAGCCTCTCTTTTCATTTATACTTTCCTTTTCTGTATACTTTCCGCTTTCCTTTACACTTTCATTTCAATTCCTATTTTTAAACTTAGCCTCTCCTGTCATTTATACTTTGCTTTCCTTTCCTTTCATACTTACCTTTGCTTTCCTTTCATTTATAAATGCCCTTCTTTAATAATTCCCTTCCCTTTGCATTATACCTACATTCCCTTTCTGTTCTGTAACATTTTCCTTTAGACCTTCCTTTCCATTCCTTTTTTTTTTTTTTTTAAATTAACATTTCCTTTCCTTTTTTATATACTTCCCTATCCTTACAATTCTACATACAGTGACTTTCCTTCATACATTGCGTTCCTTTCCATTATATCTACCTTTCTTTTCTTTTCTATTCCCTTCCTTTCCCATCCTTTATACTTACCTTTGCTTTCCTTTCTTTTATACTTTCCCTTCCTATATACTTTCCTTTTCTTTAGACTTTCCTTTCCTTTATACTTTCCTTTTCTGTATACTTTCCTTTCCTTTACACTTTCATTTCAATTCCTATTTTTAAACTTAGCCTCTCCTTTCATTTATACTTTCCTTTCCTTTCCTTTCATACTTACATTTGCTTTCCTTTCTTTTATAAATTCTCTTCTTTTATAATTCCCTTCCCTTTTCATTATACCTACATTCCCTTTCTGTTCTGTAGCATTTTCCTTTAGACCTTCCTTTCCATTCCTTTTTTTTAATTTTAATTAACCTTGCCTTTCCTTTTTTATATACTTCCCTATCCTTACAATTCTACATACATTGACTTTCCCTTATACATTGCTTTCCTTTCCATTATATCTACCTTTCCTTTCTTTTCTATTCCCTTCCTTTCCCATCCTTTATACTTACCTTTGCTTCCTTTCTTTTATACTTTCCCTTCCTTTATACTTTCCATTCCCTTATACTTTCCTTTCCATTCCTATTTTTAAACTTACCCATTCCTTTCATTTATACTTTCTTATCCTTTCCAATATACTTACCCTTGCTTTCTTTTCTTTTATACTTTCCCTTTCTGTATACTTCCTTTTCCTTTACACTTTCATTTCAATTCCTATTTTTAAACTTAGACTTTCCTTTCATTTATACTTTCCTTTCCTTTCATACTTACCTTTGCTTTCCTTCCTTTTATAAATTCTCTTCTTTAATAATTCCCTTCCCTTTGCATTATACCTACATTCCCTTTCTGTTCTGTAAAATTTTCCTTTAGACCTTCCTTTCCATACCTTTTTTTTTTTTAAAAATTAACCTTGCCTTTCCTTTTTTATATACTTCCCTATCCTTACAATTCTACATACATTGACTTTCCATTATACTTTGCTTTCCTTTCCATTATATCTACCTTTCCTTTCTTTTCTATTCCCTTCCTTTATACTTATTTTTGCTTCCTTTCTTTTATACTTTCCCTTCCTTTATACTTTCCATTCCCTTATACTTTCCTTTCCATTCCTATTTTTAAACTTACCCATTTCTTTCATTTATACTTTCTTATCCTTTCCAATATACTTACCTTTGCTTTCCATTCTTTTATACTTTCCTTTCCGTTATACTTTCCTTTTCTGTATACTTTCCGCTTTCCTTTACACTTTCATTTCAATTCCTATTTTTAAACTTAGCCTCTCCTTTCATTTATACTTTCCTTTCCTTTCATACTTACCTTTGCTTTCCTTTCTTTTATAAATTCCCTTCTTTTATAATTCCCTTCCCTTTGCATTATACCTACATTCCCTTTCTGTTCTGTAGCATTTTCCTTTAGACCTTCCTTTCCATTCCTTTTTTTTTATTTTAATTAACCATGCCTTTCCTTTTTTATATACTTCCCTATCCTTTCAATTCTACATACATTGACTTTCCCTTATACATTGCTTTCCTTTCCATTATATCTACCTTTCCTTTCTTTTCTATTCCCTTCCTTTCCCTTCCTTTATACTTACCTTTGCTTCCTTTCTTTTATACTTTCCCTTCCTTTATCCTTTCCATTCCCTTATACTTTCCTTTCCATTCCTATTTTTAAACTTACCCATTCCTTTCATTTATACTTTCTTATCATTTCCAATATACTTACCCTTGCTTTCCTTTCTTTTATACTTTCCTTTTCTGTATACTTTCTTTTCCTTTACACGTTCATTTCAATTCCTATTTTTAAACTTAGCCTTTCCTCTCATTTATACTTTCCTTTCCTTTCATACTTACCTTTGCTTTCCTTTCTTTTATAAATGCCCTTCTTTAATAATTCCCTTCCCTTTGCATTATACCTACATTCCCTTTCTGTTCTGTAACATTTTCCTTTAGACCTTCCTTTCCATACCTTTTTTTTTTTTTTAAATTAACTTTTCCTTTCCTTTTTATATACTTCCCTATCCTTACAATTCTACATACATTGACTTTCCATTATACTTTGCTTTCCTTTCCATTATATCTACCTTTCCTTTCTTTTCTATTCCCTTCTTTTCCCTTCCTTTATACTTACCTTTGCTTCCTTTCTTTTATACTTTCCCTTCCTTTATACTTTCCATTCCCTTATACTTTCCTTTCCATTCCTATTTTTAAACTTACCCATTCCTTTCATTTATACTTTCTTATCCTTTCCAATATACTTACCTTTGCTTTCCATTCTTTTATACTTTCCTTTCCGTTATACTTTCCTTTTCTGTATACTTTCCCCTTTCCTTTACACTTTCATTTCAATTCCTATTTTTAAACTTAGCCTCTCTTTTCATTTATACTTTCCTTTCCTTTCCTTTCCTTTCATACTTACCTTTGCTTTCCTTTCTTTTATAAATTCTCTTCTTTTATAATTCCCTTCCCTTTGCATTATACCTACATTCCCTTTCTGTTCTGTAGCATTTTCCTTTAGACCTTCCTTTCCATTCCTTTTATTTTATTTTTATTAACCTTGCCTTTCCTTTTTCATATACTTCCCTATCCTTACAATTCTACATACATTGACTTTCCCTTATACATTGCTTTCCTTTCCATTATATCTACCTTTCCTTTCTTTTCTATTCCCTTCCTTTCCCATCCTTTATACTTACCTTTGCTTCCTTTCTTTTATACTTTCCCTTCCTTTATCCTTTCCATTCCCTTATACTTTCCTTTCCATTCCTATTTTTAAACTTACCCATTCCTTTCATTTATACTTTCTTATCATTTCCAATATACTTACCCTTGCTTTCCTTTCTTTTATACTTTCCTTTTCTGTATACTTTCTTTTCCTTTACACTTTCATTTCAATTCCTATTTTTAAACTTAGCCTTTCCTCTCATTTATACTTTCCTTTCCTTTCATACTTACCTTTGCTTTCCTTTCTTTTATAAATGCCCTTCTTTAATAATTCCCTTCCCTTTGCATTATACCTACATTCCCTTTCTGTTCTGTAACATTATCCTTTAGACTTTCCTTTCCATACCTTTTTTTTTTTTTTAATTTAACCTTTCCTTTCCTTTTTTATATACTTCCCTATCCTTTCAATTCTACATACATTTACTTTCCCTCATACATTGCTTTCCTTGCCATTATATCTTCCTTTCCTTTCTTTTCTATTCCCTTCCTTTCCCTTCCTTTATACTTACCTTTGCTTCCTTTCTTTTATACTTTCCCTTCCTTTATACTTTCCATTCCCTTATACTGTCCTTTCCATTCCTATTTTTAAACTTCCCCATTCCTTTCATTTATACGTACTTATCCTTTCCAATATACTTACCTTTGCTTTCCTTTCTTTTATACTTTCCCTTCCTATATACTTTCCTTTTCTTTATACTTTCCTTTCATTTATTCTTTCCTTTTCTGTATACTTTCCTTTCCTTTACACTTTCATTTCAATTCCTATTTTTAAACTTAGCCTCTCTTTTCATTTATACTTTCCTTTCCTTTCATACTTACCTTTGCTTTCCTTTCTTTTATAAATTCCCTTCTTTTATAATTCCCTTCCCTTAGCATTATACCTACCTTCCCTTTCTGTTCTGTAACATTTTCCTTTAGACCTTCCTTTCCATTCCTTTTTTATTTTTTTAAATTAACCTTGCCTTTCCTTTTTTATATACTTCCCTTTCCTTACAATTCTACATACATTGACTTTCCTTTATACTTTGCTTTCCTTTCCATTATATCTACCTTTCCTTTCTTTTCTATTCCCTTCCTTTCCCATCCTTTATACTTACCTTTGCTTCCTTTCTTTTATACTTTCCCTTCCTTTATCCTTTCCATTCCCTTATACTTTCCTTTCCATTCCTATTTTTAAACTTACCCATTCCTTTCATTTATACTTTCTTATCCTTTCCAATATACTTACCCTTGCTTTCCTTTCTTTTATACTTTCCTTTTATGTATACTTTCTTTTCCTTTACACTTTCATTTCAATTCCTATTTTTAAACTTAGCCTTTCCTCTCATTTATACTTTCCTTTCCTTTCATAATTATCTTTGCTTTCCTTTCTTTTATAAATGCCCTTCTTTAATAATTCCCTTCCCTTTGCATTATACCTACATTCCCTTTCTGTTCTGTAACATTTTCCTTTATACCTTCCTTTCCATAACTTTTTTTTTTTTTTAAATTAACTTTTCCTTTCCTTTTTTATATACTTCCCTATCCTTACAATTCTACATACATTGACTTTCCATTATACTTTGCTTTCCTTTCCATTATATCTACCTTTCCTTTCTTTTCTATTCCCTTCTTTTCCCTTCCTTTATACTTACCTTTGCTTCCTTTTTTTTATACTTTCCCTTCCTTTATACTTTCCATTCCCTTATACTTTCCTTTCCATTCCTATTTTTAAACTTACCCATTCCTTTCATTTATACTTTCTTATCCTTTCCAATATACTTAGCTTTGCTTTCCATTCTTTTATACTTTCCTTTCCGTTATACTTTCCTTTTCTGTATACTTTCCGCTTTCCTTTACACTTTCATTTCAATTCCTATTTTTAAACTTAGCCTCTCCTTTCATTTATACTTTCCTTTCCTTTCCTTTCATACTTACCTTTGCTTTCCTTTCTTTTATAAATTCCCTTCTTTTATAATTCCCTTCCCTTTGCATTATACATACATTCCCTTTCTGTTCTGTAGCATTTTCCTTTAGACCTATCCTTTCCATTCCTTTTTTTTTATTTTAATTAACTTTGCCTTTCCTTTTTTTATATACTTCCCTATCCTTTCAATTCTACATACATTTACTTTCCCTCATACATTGCTTTCCTTTCCATTATATCTACCTTTCCTTTCTTTTCTATTCCCTTCCTTTCCCTTCCTTTATACTTACCTTTGCTTCCTTTCTTTTATACTTTCCCTTCCTTTATACTTTCCATTCCCTTATACTTTCGTTTCCATTCCTATTTTTAAACTTAACCATTCCTTTCATTTATACTTTCTTATCTTTTCCTATATACTTACTTTTGCTTTCCTTTCTTTTATACTTTCCCTTCCTATATACTTTCCTTTTCTTTATACTTTCCTTTCCTTTATACTTTCCTTTTCTGTATACTTTCCTTTCCTTTACACTTTCATTTCAATTCCTATTTTTAAACTTAGCCTCTCCTTTCATTTATAACTTCCTTTCCTTTCCTTTCATACTTACCTTTGCTTTCCTTTCTTTTATAAATTCCCTTCTTTTATAATTCCCTTCCATTTTCATTATACCTACATTCCCTTTCTGTTCTGTAACATTTTCCTTTAGACCTTCCTCTCCATTCCTTTTATTTTATTTTTATTAACCTTGCCTTTCCTTTTTTATATACTTCCCTATCCTTACAATTCTACATACATTGACTTTCCCTTATTCATTGCTTTCCTTTCCATTATATCTACTTTTCCTTTCTTTTCTATTCCCTTCCTTTCCCTTCCTTTATACTTACCTTTGCTTCCTTTCTTTTATACTTTCCCTTCCTTTATACTTTCCATTCCCATATACTTTCCTTTCCATTCCTATTTTTAAACTTACCCATTCCTTTCATTTATACTTTCTTATCCTTTCCAATATACTTACCCTTGCTTTCCTTTCTTTTATACTTTCCCTTTCCCTTTCTGTATACATTCTTTTCCTTTACACTTTCATTTCAATTCCTATTTTTAAACTTAGCCTCTCTTTTCATTTATACTTTCCTTTTCTGTATACTTTCCGCTTTCCTTTACACTTTCATTTCAATTCCTATTTTTAAACTTAGCCTCTCCTGTCATTTATACTTTGCTTTCCTTTCCTTTCATACTTACCTTTGCTTTCCTTTCATTTATAAATTCCCTTCTTTTATAATTCCCTTCCCTTTGCATTATACCTACCTTCCCTTTCTGTTCTGTAACATTTTCCTTTAGACCTTCCTTTCCATGCCTTTTTTTTTTTTTTTAAATTAACCTTTCCTTTCCTTTTTTATATACTTCCCTATGCTTACAATTCTACATACATTGACTTTCGATTATACTTTGCTTTCCTTTCCATTATATCTACCTTTCCTTTCTTTTCTATTCCCTTCCTTTCCCTTCCTTTATACTTACCTTTGCTTCCTTTCTTTTATACTTTCCCTTCCTTTATACTTTCCATTCCCTTATACTTTCCTTTCCATTCCTATTTTTAAACTTACCCATTCCTTTCATTTATACTTTCTTATCCTTTCCAATATACTTACCTTTGCTTTCCTTTCTTTTATACTTTCCCTTCCTTTATACTTTCCTTATCTTTATACTTTCCTTTCCTTTATACTTTCCTGATATGTATACTTTCCTTTTCTTTACACTTTCATTTCAATTCCTATTTTTAAACTTAGCCTCTCCCTTCATTTATACTTTCCTTTCCTTTCATACTTACCTTTGCTTACCTTTCTATTGTAAATTCCCTTCATTTATAATTCCCTTCCCTTTGCATTATACCTACCTTCCCTTTCTGTTCTGTAACATTTTCCTTTAGATCTTTCTTTCCATTCCTTTTTATTTTTAATATTATCCTTGCCTTTCCATTCTTATATAGTTCCCTATCCTTACAATTCTACATACATTGACTTTCCCTTATACATTGCTTTCCTTTCTATTATATCTACCTTTCCTTTCTTTTCTATTCCCTTCCTTTCCCTTCCTTTATACTTACCTTTGCTTCCTTTCTTTTATACTTTCCCTTCCTTTATACTTTCCATTCCCTTATACTTTCCTTTCCATTCCTATTTTTAAACTTACCCATTCCTTTCATTTATACTTTCTTATCATTTCCAATATACTCACCTTTGCTTTCCTTTCTTTTATATTTTCCCTTTCCATTTCTGTATACTTTCCTTTTCTTTACACTTTCATTTCAATTCCTATTTTTAAACTTATCCTCTCTTTTCATTTATACTTTCCTTTCCTTTCCTTTCATACTTACCTTTGCTTTCCTTTATTTATAAATTCCCTTCTTTTATAATTCCCTTCCCTTTGCATTATACCTACATTCCCTTTCTGTTCTGTAGCATTTTCCTTTAGACCTTCCTTTCCATTCCTTTTATTTTATTTTAATTAACCTTGCCTTTCCTTTTTTATATACTTCCCTATCCTTACAATTCTACATACAATGACTTTCCCTTATACATTGCTTTCCTTTCCATTATATCTACCTTTCCTTTCTTTTCTATTCCCTTCCTTTCCCATCCTTTATACTTACCTTTGCTTCCTTTCTTTTATACTTTCCCTTCCTTTATCCTTTCCATTCCCTTATACTTTCCTTTCCATTCCTATTTTTAAACTTACCCATTCCTTTCATTTATACTTTCTTATCCTTTCCAATATACTTACCTTTGCTTTCCATTCTTTTATACTTTCCTTTCCGTTATACTTTCCTTTTCTGTATACTTTCCGCTTTCCTTTACACTTTCATTTCAATTCCTATTTTTAAACTTAGCCTCTCCTTTCATTTATACTTTCCTTTCCTTTCCTTTCATACTTACCTTTGCTTTCCTTTCTTTTATAAATTCCCTTCTTCTATAATTCCCTTCCCTTTGCATTATACCTACATTCCCTTTCTGTTCTGTAGCATTTTCCTTTAGACCTATCCTTTCCATTCCTTTTTTTTTATTTTAATTAACTTTGCCTTTCCTTTTTTATATACTTCCCTATCCTTTCAATTCTACATACATTTACTTTCCCTCATACATTGCTTTCCTTTCCATTATATCTACCTTTCCTTTCTTTTCTATTCCCTTCCTTTCCCTTCCTTTATACTTACCTTTGCTTCCTTTCTTTTATACTTTCCCTTCCTTTATACTTTCCATTCCCTTATACTTTCGTTTCCATTCCTATTTTTAAACTTAACCATTCCTTTCATTTATACTTTCTTATCTTTTCTTATATACTTACTTTTGCTTTCCTTTCTTTTATACTTTCCCTTCCTATATACTTTCCTTTTCTTTATACTTTCCTTTCCTTTATACTTTCCTTTTCTGTATACTTTCCTTTCCTTTACACTTTCATTTCAATTCCTATTTTTAAACTTAGCCTCTCCCTTCATTTATACTTTCCTTTCCTTTCATACTTACCTTTGCTTTCCTTTCTATTATAAATTCCCTTCTTTTATAATTCCCTTCCCTTTGCATTATACCTACCTTCCCTTTCTGTTCTGTAACATTTTCCCTTCGACCTTTCTTTCCATTCCTTTATTTTTTTTTTAAATTAACCTTTCCTTTCCTTTTTTATATACTTCCCTATCCTTACAATTCTACATATATTGACTTTCCATTATATATTGCTTTCCTTTCTATTATATCTACCTTTCCTTTCTTTTCTATTCCCTTCCTTTCCCTTCCTTTATACTTACCTTTGCTTCCTTTCTTTTATACTTTCCCTTCCTTTATACTTTCCATTCCCTTATACTTTCCTTTCCATTCCTATTTTTAAACTTACCCATTCCTTTCATTTATACTTTCTTATCCTTTCCAATATACTTACCCTTGCTTTCCTTTCTTTTATACTTTCCATTTCCCTTTCTGTGTACTTTCTTTTCCTTTACACTTTCATTTCAATTCCTATTTTTAAACTTAGCCTTTCCTTTCATTTATACTTTCCTTTCCTTTCATAATTACCTTTGCTTTCCTTTCTTTTATAAATTCCCTTCTTTTATAATTCCCTTCCCTTTGCATTATACCTACATTCCCTTTCTGTTCTGTAACATTTTCCTTTAGACCTTCCTTTCCATTCCTTTTTTTTTTTTTTTAAATTAACATTTCCTTTCCTTTTTTATATACTTCCCTATCCTTACAATTCTACATACAGTGACTTTCCTTCATACATTGCGTTCCTTTCCATTATATCTACCTTTCTTCTCTTTTCTATTCCCTTCCTTTCCCATCCTTTATACTTACCTTTGCTTTCCTTTCTTTTATACTTTCCCTTCCTATATACTTTCCTTTTCTTTAGACTTTCCTTTCCTTTATACTTTCCTTTTCTGTATACTTTCCTTTCCTTTACACTTTCATTTCAATTCCTATTTTTAAACTTAGCCTCTCCTTTCATTTATACTTTCCTTTCCTTTCCTTTCATACTTACATTTGCTTTCCTTTCTTTTATAAATTCTCTTCTTTTATAATTCCCTTCCCTTTTCATTATACCTACATTCCCTTTCTGTTCTGTAGCATTTTCCTTTAGACCTTCCTTTCCATTCCTTTTTTTTTATTTTAATTAACCTTGCCTTTCCTTTTTTATATACTTCCCTATCCTTACAATTCTACATACATTGACTTTCCCTTATACATTGCTTTCCTTTCCATTATATCTACCTTTCCTTTCTTTTCTATTCCCTTCCTTTCCCATCCTTTATACTTACCTTTGCTTCCTTTCTTTTATACTTTCCCTTCCTTTATACTTTCCATTCCCTTATACTTTCCTTTCCATTCCTATTTTTAAACTTACCCATTCCTTTCATTTATACTTTCTTATCCTTTCCAATATACTTACCCTTGCTTTCTTTTCTTTTATACTTTCCCTTTCTGTATACTTCCTTTTCCTTTACACTTTCATTTCAATTCCTATTTTTAAACTTAGACTTTCCTTTCATTTATACTTTCCTTTCCTTTCATACTTACCTTTGCTTTCCTTCCTTTTATAAATTCTCTTCTTTAATAATTCCCTTCCCTTTGCATTATACCTACATTCCCTTTCTGTTCTGTAACATTTTCCTTTAGACCTTCCTTTCCATACCTTTTTTTTTTTTAAAAATTAACCTTGCCTTTCCTTTTTTATATACTTCCCTATCCTTACAATTCTACATACATTGACTTTCCATTATACTTTGCTTTCCTTTCCATTATATCTACCTTTCCTTTCTTTTCTATTCCCTTCCTTTATACTTATTTTTGCTTCCTTTCTTTTATACTTTCCCTTCCTTTATACTTTCCATTCCCTTATACTTTCCTTTCCATTCCTATTTTTAAACTTACCCATTTCTTTCATTTATACTTTCTTATCCTTTCCAATATACTTACCCTTGCTTTCCTTTCTTTTATACTTTCCTTTTATGTATACTTTCTTTTCCTTTACACTTTCATTTCAATTCCTATTTTTAAACTTAGCCTTTCCTCTCATTTATACTTTTCTTTCCTTTCATACTTACCTTTGCTTTCCTTTCTTTTATAAATGCCCTTCTTTAATAATTCCCTTCCCTTTTCATTATACCTACATTCCCTTTCTGTTCTGTAGCATTTTCCTTTAGACCTATCCTTTCCATTCCTTTTTTTTTATTTTAATTAACTTTGCCTTTCCTTTTTTATATACTTCCCTATCCTTTCAATTCTACATACATTTACTTTCCCTCATACATTGCTTTCCTTTCCATTATATCTACCTTTCCTTTCTTTTCTATTCCCTTCCTTTCCCTTCCTTTATACTTACCTTTGCTTCCTTTCTTTTATACTTTCCCTTCCTTTATACTTTCCATTCCCTTATACTTTCGTTTCCATTCCTATTTTTAAACTTAACCATTCCTTTCATTTATACTTTCTTATCTTTTCCTATATACTTACTTTTGCTTTCCTTTCTTTTATACTTTCCCTTCCGATATACTTTCCTTTTCTTTATACTTTCCTTTCCTTTATACTTTCCTTTTCTGTATACTTTCCTTTCCTTTACACTTTCATTTCAATTCCTATTTTTAAACTTAGCCTCTCCTTTCATTTATAACTTCCTTTCCTTTCCTTTCATACTTACCTTTGCTTTCCTTTCTTTTATAAATTCCCTTCTTTTATAATTCCCTTCCATTTTCATTATACCTACATTCCCTTTCTGTTCTGTAACATTTTCCTTTAGACCTTCCTCTCCATTCCTTTTATTTTATTTTTATTAACCTTGCCTTTCCTTTTTTATATACTTCCCTATCCTTACAATTCTACATACATTGACTTTCCCTTATTCATTGCTTTCCTTTCCATTATATCTACTTTTCCTTTCTTTTCTATTCCCTTCCTTTCCCTTCCTTTATACTTACCTTTGCTTCCTTTCTTTTATACTTTCCCTTCCTTTATACTTTCCATTCCCATATACTTTCCTTTCCATTCCTATTTTTAAACTTACCCATTCCTTTCATTTATACTTTCTTATCCTTTCCAATATACTTACCCTTGCTTTCCTTTCTTTTATACTTTCCCTTTCCCTTTCTGTATACTTTCTTTTCCTTTACACTTTCATTTCAATTCCTATTTTTAAACTTAGCCTCTCTTTTCATTTATACTTTCCTTTTCTGTATACTTTCCGCTTTCCTTTACACTTTCATTTCAATTCCTATTTTTAAACTTAGCCTCTCCTGTCATTTATACTTTGCTTTCCTTTCCTTTCATACTTACCTTTGCTTTCCTTTCATTTATAAATTCCCTTCTTTTATAATTCCCTTCCCTTTGCATTATACCTACATTCCCTTTCTGTTCTGTAACATTTTCCTTTAGACCTTCCTTTCCATGCCTTTTTTTTTTTTTTTAAATTAACCTTTCCTTTCCTTTTTTATATACTTCCCTATGCTTACAATTCTACATACATTGACTTTCGATTATACTTTGCTTTCCTTTCCATTATATCTACCTTTCCTTTCTTTTCTATTCCCTTCCTTTCCCTTCCTTTATACTTACCTTTGCTTCCTTTCTTTTATACTTTCCCTTCCTTTATACTTTTCATTCCCTTATACTTTCCTTTCCATTCCTATTTTTAAACTTACCCATTCCTTTCATTTATACTTTCTTATCCTTTCCAATATACTTACCTTTGCTTTCCTTTCTTTTATACTTTCCCTTCCTTTATACTTTCCTTATCTTTCTACTTTCCTTTCCTTTATACTTTCCTGATCTGTATACTTTCCTTTTCTTTACACTTTCATTTCAATTCCTATTTCTAAACTTAGCCTCTCTTTTCATTTATACTTTCCTTTCCTTTCATACTTACCTTTGCTTACGTTTCTATTGTAAATTCCCTTCATTTATAATTCCCTTCCCTTTGCATTATACCTACCTTCCCTTTCTGTTCTGTAACATTTTCCTTTAGATCTTTCTTTCCATTCCTTTTTATTTTTAATATTATCCTTGCCTTTCCATTCTTATATAGTTCCCTATCCTTACAATTCTACATACATTGACTTTCCCTTATACATTGCTTTCCTTTCTATTATATCTACCTTTCCTTTCTTTTCTATTCCCTTCCTTTCCCTTCCTTTATACTTACCTTTGCTTCCTTTCTTTTATACTTTCCCTTCCTTTATACTTTCCATTCCCTTATACTTTCCTTTCCATTCCTATTTTTAAACTTACCCATTCCTTTCATTTATACTTTCTTATCATTTCCAATATACTCACTTTTGCTTTCCTTTCTTTTATATTTTCCCTTTCCATTTCTGTATACTTTCCTTTTCTTTACACTTTCATTTCAATTCCTATTTTTAAACTTAGCCTCTCTTTTCATTTATACTTTCCTTTCCTTTCCTTTCATACTTACCTTTGCTTTCTTTTATTTATAAATTCCCTTCTTTTATAATTCCCTTCCCTTTGCATTATACCTACATTCCCTTTCTGTTCTGTAACATTATCCTTTAGACTTTCCTTTCCATACCTTTTTTTTTTTTTAAAATTAACCTTGCCTTTCCTTTTTTATATACTTCCCTATCCTTACAATTCTACATACATTGACTTTCCATTATACTTTGCTTTCCTTTCCATTATATCTACCTTTCCTTTCTTTTCTATTCCCTTCCTTTCCCTTCCTTTATACTTACCTTTGCTTCCTTTCTTTTATACTTTCCCTTCCTTTATACTTTCCATTCCCTTATACTGTCCTTTCCATTCCTATTTTTAAACTTCCCCATTCCTTTCATTTATACGTACTTATCCTTTCCAATATACTTACCTTTGCTTTCCTTTCTTTTATACTTTCCCTTCCTTTATACTTTCCATTCCCTTATACTTTCCTTTCCATTCCTATTTTTAAACTTACCCATTCCTTTCATTTATACTTTCTTATCATTTCCAATATACTCACCTTTGCTTTCCTTTCTTTTATATTTTCCCTTTCCATTTCAGTATACTTTCCTTTTCTTTACACTTTCATTTCAATTCCTATTTTTAAACTTAGCCTCTCTTTTCATTTATACTTTCCTTTCCTTTCCTTTCATACTTACCTTTGCTTTCCTTTATTTATAAATTCCCTTCTTTTATAATTCCCTTCCCTTTGCATTATACCTACATTCCCTTTCTGTTCTGTAACATTTTCCTTTAGACCTTCCTTTCCATTCCTTTTTTATTTTTTTAAATTAACCTTGCCTTTCCTTTTTTATATACTTCCCTTTCCTTACAATTCTACATACATTGACTTTCCTTTATACTTTGCTTTCCTTTCCATTATATCTACCTTTCCTTTCTTTTCTATTCCCTTCCTTTCCCATCCTTTATACTTACCTTTGCTTCCTTTCTTTTATACTTTCCCTTCCTTTATCCTTTCCATTCCCTTATACTTTCCTTTCCATTCCTATTTTTAAACTTACCCATTCCTTTCATTTATACTTTCTTATCCTTTCCAATATACTTACCCTTGCTTTCCTTTCTTTTATACTTTCCTTTTCTGTATACTTTCTTTTCCTTTACACTTTCATTTCAATTCCTATTTTTAAACTTAGCCTTTCCTCTCATTTATACTTTCCTTTCCTTTCATACTTACCTTTGCTTTCCTTTCTTTTATAAATGCCCTTCTTTAATAATTCCTTTCCCTTTGCATTATACCTACATTCCCTTTCTGTTCTGTAACATTTTCCTTTAGACCTTCCTTTCCATACCTTTTTTTTTTTTTTAAATTAACTTTTCCTTTCCTTTTTTATATACTTCCCTATCCTTACAATTCTACATACATTGACTTTCCATTATACTTTGCTTTCCTTTCCATTATATCTACCTTTCCTTTCTTTTCTATTCCCTTCTTTTCCCTTCCTTTATACTTACCTTTGCTTCCTTTCTTTTATACTTTCCCTTCCTTTATACTTTCCATTCCCTTATACTTTCCTTTCCATTCCTATTTTTAAACTTACCCATTCCTTTCATTTATACTTTCTTATCCTTTCCAATATACTTACCTTTGCTTTCCATTCTTTTATACTTTCCTTTCCGTTATACTTTCCTTTTCTGTATACTTTCCGCTTTCCTTTACACTTTCATTTCAATTCCTATTTTTAAACTTAGCCTCTCCTTTCATTTATAATTTCCTTTCCTTTCCTTTCATACTTACCTTTGCTTTCCTTTCTTTTATAAATTACCTTCTTTTATAATTCCCATCCCTTTGCATTATACCTACATTCCCTTTCTGTTCTGTAGCATTTTCCTTTAGACCTTCCTTTCCATTCCTTTTTTTTTATTTTAATTAACCTTGCCTTTCCTTTTTTATATACTTCCCTATCCTTTCAATTCTACATACATTTACTTTCCCTCATACATTGCTTTCCTTTCCATTATATCTACCTTTCCTTTCTTTTCTATTCCCTTCCTTTCCCTTCCTTTATACTTACCTTTGCTTCCTTTCTTTTATACTTTCCCTTCCTTTATACTTTCCATTCCCTTATACTTTCGTTTCCATTCCTATTTTTAAACTTAACCATTCCTTTCATTTATACTTTCTTATCCTTTCCTATATACTTACTTTTGCTTTCCTTTCTTTTATACTTTCCCTTCCTATATACTTTCCTTTTCTTTATACTTTCCTTTCCTTTATACTTTCCTTTTCTGTATACTTTCCTTTCCTTTACACTTTCATTTCAATTCCTATTTTTAAACTTAGCCTCTCCTTTCATTTATAACTTCCTTTCCTTTCCTTTCATACTTACCTTTGCTTTCCTTTCTTTTATAAATTCCCTTCTTTTATAATTCCCTTCCCTTTTCATTATACCTACATTCCCTTTCTGTTCTGTAACATTTTCCTTTAGACCTTCCTTTCCATTCCTTTTTTTTTATTTTAATTAACCTTGCCTTTCCTTTTTTATATACTTCCCTATCCTTTCAATTCTACATACATTGACTTTCCCTCATACATTGCTTTCCTTTCCATTATATCTACCTTTCCTTTCTTTTCTATTCCCTTCCTTTCCCTTCCTTTATACTTATTTTTGCTTCCTTTCTTTTATACTTTCCCTTCCTTTATACTTTCCATTCCCATATACTTTCCTTTCCATTCCTATTTTTAAACGTAACCATTCCTTTCATTTATACTTTCTTATCCTTTCCAATATACTTACTTTTGCTTTCCTTTCTTTTATACTTTCCCTTCCTATATACTTTCCTTTTCTTTATACTTTCCTTTCCTTTATACTTTCCTTTTCTTTATACTTTCCCCTTTCCTTTACACTTTCATTTCAATTCCTATTTTTAAACTTAGCCTCTCCTTTCATTTATACTTTCCTTTCCTTTCCTTTCATACTTACCTTTGCTTTCCTTTCTTTTATAAATTCTCTTCTTTTATAATTCCCTTCCCTTTTCATTATACCTACATTCCCTTTCTGTTCTGTAACATTTTCCTTTAGACCTTCCTTTCCATTCCTTGTATTTTATTTTAATTAACCTTGCCTTTCCTTTTTTATATACTTCCCTATCCTTACAATTCTACATACAATGACTTTCCCTTATACATTGCTTTCCTTTCCATTATATCTACCTTTCCTTTCTTTTCTATTCCCTTCCTTTCCCATCCTTTATACTTACCTTTGCTTCCTTTCTTTTATACTTTCCCTTCCTTTATCCTTTCCATTCCCTTATACTTTCCTTTCCATTCCTATTTTTAAACTTACCCATTCCTTTCATTTATACTTTCTTATCCTTTCCAATATACTTACCCTTGCTTTCCTTTCTTTTATACTTTCCTTTTCTGTATACTTTCTTTTCCTTTACACTTTCATTTCAATTCCTATTTTTAAACTTAGCCTTTCCTCTCATTTATACTTTCCTTTCCTTTCATACTTACCTTTGCTTTCCTTTCTTTTATAAATGCCCTTCTTTAAAAATTCCCTTCCCTTTGCATTATACCTACATTCCCTTTCTGTTCTGTAACATTTTCCTTTAGACCTTCCTTTCCATACCTTTTTTTTTTTTTTTAAATTAACTTTTCCTTTCCTTTTTTATATACTTCCCTATCCTTACAATTCTACATACATTGACTTTCCATTATACTTTGCTTTCCTTTCCATTATATCTACCTTTCCTTTCTTTTCTATTCCCTTCTTTTCCCTTCCTTTATACTTACCTTTGCTTCCTTTCTTTTATACTTTCCCTTCCTTTATACTTTCCATTCCCTTATACTTTCCGTTCCATTCCTATTTTTAAACTTACCCATTCCTTTCATTTATACTTTCTTATCCTTTCCAATATACTTACCTTTGCTTTCCATTCTTTTATACTTTCCTTTCCGTTATACTTTCCTTTTCTGTATACTTTCCTTTCCTTTACACTTTCATTTCAATTCCTATTTTTAAACTTAGCCTCTCCTTTCATTTATACTTTCTTTTCCTTTCCTTTCATACTTACCTTTGCTTTCCTTTCTTTTATAAATTCCCTTCTTTTATAATTCCGTTCCCTTTGCATTATACCTACATTCCCTTTCTGTTCTGTAGCATTTTCTTTTAGACCTATCCTTTCCATTTCTTTTTTTTTATTTTAATTAACTTTGCCTTTCCTTTTTTATATACTTCCCTATCCTTTCAATTCTACATACATTTACTTTCCCTCATACATTGCTTTCCTTTCCATTATATCTACCTTTCCTTTCTTTTCTATTCCCTTCCTTTCCCTTCCTTTATACTTACCTTTGCTTCCTTTCTTTTATACTTTCCCTTCCTTTATACTTTCCATTCCCTTATACTTTCGTTTCAATTCCTATTTTTAAACTTAACCATTCCTTTCATTTATACTTTCTTATCTTTTCCTATATACTTACTTTTGCTTTCCTTTCTTTTATACTTTCCCTTCCTATATACTTTCCTTTTCTTTATACTTTCCTTTCTTTTATACTTTCCTTTTCTGTATACTTTCCTTTCCTTTACACTTTCATTTCAATTCCTATTTTTAAACTTAGCCTCTCCTTTCATTTATAACTTCCTTTCCTTTCCTTTCATACTTACCTTTGCTTTCCTTTCTTTTATAAATTCCCTTCTTTAATAATTCCCTTCCCTTTGCATTATACCTACATTCCCTTTCTGTTCTGTAACATTATCCTTTAGACTTTCCTTTCCATACCTTTTTTTTTTTTTAAAATTAACCTTGCCTTTCCTTTTTTATATACTTCCCTATCCTTACAATTCTACATACATTGACTTTCCCTTATTCATTGCTTTCCTTTCCATTATATCTACTTTTCCTTTCTTTTCTATTCCCTTCCTTTCCCTTCCTTTATACTTACCTTTGCTTCCTTTCTTTTATACTTTCCCTTCCTTTATACTTTCCATTCCCATATACTTTCCTTTCCATTCCTATTTTTAAACTTACCCATTCCTTTCATTTATACTTTCTTATCCTTTCCAATATACTTACCTTTGCTTTCCTTTCTTTTATACTTTCCCTTCCTTTATACTTTCCTTATCTTTATACTTTCCTTTCCTTTATACTTTCCTGATCTGTATACTTTCCTTTTCTTTACACTTTCATTTCAATTCCTATATTTAAACTTAGCCTCTACCTTCGTTTATACTTTCCTTTCCTTTCATACTTACCTTTGCTTTCCTTTCTATTATAAATTCCCTTCATTTATAATTCCCTTCCCTTTGCATTATACCTACCTTCCCTTTCTGTTCTGTAACATTTTCCTTTAGATCTTTCTTTCCATTCCTTTTTATTTTTAATATTATCCTTGCCTTTCCATTCTTATATAGTTCCCTATCCTTACAATTCTACATACATTGACTTTCCCTTATACATTGCTTTCCTTTCTATTATATCTACCTTTCCTTTCTTTTCTATTCCCTTCCTTTCCCTTCCTTTATACTTACCTTTGCTTCCTTTCTTTTATACTTTCCCTTCCTTTATACTTTCCATTCCCTTATACTTTCCTTTCCATTCCTATTTTTAAACTTAACCATTCCTTTCATTTATACTTTCTTATCCTTTCCAATATACTTACTTTTGCTTTCCTTTCTTTTATACTTTCCCTTCCTATATACTTTCCTTTTCTTTATACTTTCCTTTCCTTTATACTTTCCTTTTCTGTATACTTTCCCCTTTCCTTTACACTTTCATTTCAATTCCTATTTTTAAACTTAGCCTCTCCTTTCATTTATACTTTCCTTTCCTTTCCTTTCATACTTACCTTTGCTTTCCTTTCTTTTATAAATTCTCTTCTTTTATAATTCCCTTCCCTTTTCATTATACCTACATTCCCTTTCTGTTCTGTAGCATTTTCCTTTAGACCTTCCTTTCCATTCCTTGTATTTTATTTTAATTAACCTTGCCTTTCCTTTTTTATATACTTCCCTATCCTTACAATTCTACATACAATGACTTTCCCTTATACATTGCTTTCCTTTCCATTATATCTACCTTTCCTTTCTTTTCTATTCCCTTCCTTTCCCATCCTTTATACTTACCTTTGCTTCCTTTCTTTTATACTTTCCCTTCCTTTATCCTTTCCATTCCCTTATACTTTCCTTTCCATTCCTATTTTTAAACGTACCCATTCCTTTCATTTATACTTTCTTATCCTTTCCAATATACTTACCCTTGCTTTCCTTTCTTTTATACTTTCCTTTTCTGTATACTTTCTTTTCCTTTACACTTTCATTTCAATTCCTATTTTTAAACTTAGCCTTTCCTCTCATTTATACTTTCCTTTCCTTTCATACTTACCTTTGCTTTCCTTTCTTTTATAAATGCCCTTCTTTAATAATTCCCTTCCCTTTGCATTATACCTACATTCCCTTTCTGTTCTGTAACATTTTCCTTTAGACCTTCCTTTCCATACCTTTTTTTTTTTTTTTAAATTAACTTTTCCTTTCCTTTTTTATATACTTCCCTATCCTTACAATTCTACATACATTGACTTTCCATTATACTTTGCTTTCCTTTCCATTATATCTACCTTTCCTTTCTTTTCTATTCCCTTCTTTTCCCTTCCTTTATACTTACCTTTGCTTCCTTTCTTTTATACTTTCCCTTCCTTTATACTTTCCATTCCCTTATACTTTCCGTTCCATTCCTATTTTTAAACTTACCCATTCCTTTCATTTATACTTTCTTATCCTTTCCAATATACTTACCTTTGCTTTCCATTCTTTTATACTTTCCTTTCCGTTATACTTTCCTTTTCTGTATACTTTCCTTTCCTTTACACTTTCATTTCAATTCCTATTTTTAAACTTAGCCTCTCCTTTCATTTATACTTTCTTTTCCTTTCCTTTCATACTTACCTTTGCTTTCCTTTCTTTTATAAATTCCCTTCTTTTATAATTCCCTTCCCTTTGCATTATACCTACATTCCCTTTCTGTTCTGTAGCATTTTCCTTTAGACCTATCCTTTCCATTCCTTTTTTTTTATTTTAATTAACTTTGCCTTTCCTTTTTTATATACTTCCCTATCCTTACAATTCTACATACATTTACTTTCCCTCATACATTGCTTTCCTTTCCATTATATCTACCTTTCCTTTCTTTTCTATTCCCTTCCTTTCCCTTCCTTTATACTTACCTTTGCTTCCTTTCTTTTATACTTTCCCTTCCTTTATACTTTCCATTCCCTTATACTTTCCTTTCCATTCCTATTTTTAAACTTAACCATTCCTTTCATTTATACTTTCTTATCCTTTCCAATATACTTACTTTTGCTTTCCTTTCTTTTATACTTTCCCTTCCTATATACTTTCCTTTTCTTTATACTTTCCTTTCTTTTATACTTTCCTTTTCTGTATACTTTCCTTTCCTTTACACTTTCATTTCAATTCCTATTTTTAAACTTAGCCTCTCCTTTCATTTATAACTTCCTTTCCTTTCCTTTCATACTTACCTTTGCTTTCCTTTCTTTTATAAATTCCCTTCTTTTATAATTCCCTTCCATTTTCATTATACCTACATTCCCTTTCTGTTCTGTAACATTTTTCTTTAGACCTTCCTCTCCATTCCTTTTATTTTATTTTTATTAACCTTGCCTTTCCTTTTTTATATACTTCCCTATCCTTACAATTCTACATACATTGACTTTCCCTTATTCATTGCTTTCCTTTCCATTATATCTACTTTTCCTTTCTTTTCTATTCCCTTTGCTTTCCCTTCCTTTATACTTACCTTTGCTTCCTTTCTTTTATACTTTCCCTTCCTTTATACTTTCCATTCCCATATACTTTCCTTTCCATTCCTATTTTTAAACTTACCCATTCCTTTCATTTATACTTTCTTATCCTTTCCAATATACTTACCTTTGCTTTCCTTTCTTTTATACTTTCCCTTCCTTTATACTTTCCTTATCTTTATACTTTCCTTTCCTTTATACTTTCCTGATCTGTATACTTTCCTTTTCTTTACAATTTCATTTCATTTCCTATTTTTAAACTTAGCCTCTACCTTCGTTTATACTTTCCTTTCCTTTCATACTTACCTTTGCTTTCCTTTCTATTATAAATTCCCTTCATTTATAATTCCCTTCCCTTTGCATTATACCTACCTTCCCTTTCTGTTCTGTAACATTTTCCTTTAGATCTTTCTTTCCATTCCTTTTTATTTTTAATATTATCCTTGCCTTTCCATTCTTATATAGTTCCCTATCCTTACAATTCTACATACATTGACTTTCCCTTATACATTGCTTTCCTTTCTATTATATCTACCTTTCCTTTCTTTTCTATTCCCTTCCTTTCCCTTCCTTTATACTTACCTTTGCTTCCTTTCTTTTATACTTCCCTTCCTTTATACTTTCCATTCCCTTATACTTTCCTTTCCATTCCTATTTTTAAACTTACCCATTCCTTTCATTTATACTTTCTTATCATTTCCAATATACTCACCTTTGCTTTCCTTTCTTTTATATTTTCCCTTTCCATTTCTGTATACTTTCCTTTCTTTTACACTTTCATTTCAATTCCTATTTTTAAACTTAGCCTCTCCTTTCATTTATACTTTCCTTTCCTTTCCTTTCCTTTCCTTTCATACTTACCTTTGCTTTCCTTTCTTTTATAAATTCCCTTCTTTAATAATTCCCTTCCCTTTGCATTATACCTACATTCCCTTTCTGTTCTGTAACATTCTCCTTTAGACCTTCCTTTCCATATCTTTTTTTTTTTTTAAATTAACCTTTCCTTTCTTTTTTTATATACTTCCCTATCCTTACAATTCTACGTACATTGACTTTCCATTATACTTTGCTTTCCTTTCCATTATATCTACCTTTCCTTTCTTTTCTATTCCTTTCCTTTCCCTTCCTTTATACTTACCTTTGCTTCCTTTCTTTTATACTTTCCCTTCCTTTATACTTTCCATTCCCTTATACTTTCCCTTCCATTCCTATTTTTAAACTTACCCATTCCTTTCATTTATACTTTCTTATCCTTTCCAATATACTTACCTTTGCTTTCCTTTCTTTTATACTTTCCCTTCGTTTATACTTTCCTTTTCTATATACTTTCCTTTCCTTTATACTTTCCTTTTCTGTATACTTTCCTTTCCTTTACACTTTCATTTCAATTCCTATTTTTAAACTTAGCATCTCCCTTCATTTATACTTTCCTTTCCTTTCATACTTACCTTTGCTTTCCTTTCTTTTATAAATTCCCTTCTTTTATAATTCCCTTCCCTTTGCATTATACCTACATTCCCTTTCTGTTCTGTAACATTTTCTTTTAGACCTTCCTTTCCATACCTTTTTTTTTTAAAAAAATTAACCTTGCCTTTCCTTTCTTATATACTTCCCTTTCCTTACAATTCTACATACATTGACTTTCCCTTATACATTGCTTTCCTTTCCATTATATCAACCTTTCCTTTCTTTTCTATTCCCTTCCTTTCCCTTCCTTTATACTTCCATTCCCTTATACTTTCCTTTCCATTCCTATTTTTAAACTTACCCATTCCTTTCATTTATACTTTCTTATCCTTTCCAATATACTTACCTTTGCTTTCCTTTCTTTTATACTTTCCCTTCCTTTATACTTTCCTTATCTTTATACTTTCCTTTCCTCTATACTTTCCTGATCTGTATACTTTCCTTTTCTTTACACTTTCATTTCAATTCCTATTTTTAAACTTAGCCTCTCCCTTCTATTATACTTTCCTTTCCTTTCATACTTACCTTTGCTTACCTTTCTATTATAAATTCCCTTCATTTATAATTCCCTTCCCTTTGCATTATACCTACCTTCCCTTTCTGTTCTGTAACATTTTCCTTTAGATCTTTCTTTCCATTCCTTTTTTTTTTTAATATTAACCTTGCCTTTCCATTCTTATATAGTTCCCTATCCTTACAATTCTACATACATTGACTTTCCCTTATACATTGCTTTCCTTTCTATTATATCTACCTTTCCTTTCTTTTCTATTCCCTTCCTTTCCCTTCCTTTATACTTACCTTTGCTTCCTTTCTTTTATACTTTCCCTTCCTTTATACTTTCCATTCCCTTATACTTTCCTTTCCATTCCTATTTTTAAACTTACCCATTCCTTTCATTTATACTTTCTTATCATTTCCAATATACTCACCTTTGCTTTCCATTCTTTTATATTTTCCCTTTCCATTTCTGTATACTTTCCTTTCCTTTACACTTTCATTTCAATTCCTATTTTTAAACTTAGCCTCTCCTTTCATTTATACTTTCCTTTCCTTTCCTTTCCTTTCATACTTACCTTTGCTTTCCTTTCTTTTATAAATTCCCTTCTTTAATAATTCCCTTCCCTTTGCATTATACCTACATTCCCTTTCTGTTCTGTAACATTTTCCTTTAGACCTTCCTTTCCATATCTTTTTTTTTTTTTTAAATTAACCTTTCCTTTCCTTTTTTATATACTTCCCTATCCTTACAATTCTACGTACATTGACTTTCCCTTATACATTGCTTTCCTTTCCATTATATCAACCTTTCCTTTCTTTTCTATTCCCTTCCTTTCCCTTCCTTTATACTTACCTTTGCTTCCTTTCTTTTATACTTTCCCTTCCTTTATACTTCCATTCCCTTATACTTTCCTTTCCATTCCTATTTTTAAACTTACCCATTCCTTTCATTTATACTTTCTTATCCTTTCCAATATACTTACCTTTGCTTTCCTTTCTTTTATACTTTCCCTTCCTTTATACTTTCCTTATCTTTATACTTTCCTTTCCTCTATACTTTCCTGATCTGTATACTTTCCTTTTCTTTACACTTTCATTTCAATTCCTATTTTTAAACTTAGCCTCTCCCTTCGTTTATACTTTCCTTTCCTTTCATACTTACCTTTATTTACCTTTCTATTATAAATTCCCTTCATTTATAATTCCCTTCCCTTTGCATTATACCTACCTTCCCTTTCTGTTCTGTAACATTTTCCTTTAGATCTTTCGTTCCATTCCTTTTTATTTTTAATATTAACCTTGCCTTTCCATTCTTACATAGTTCCCTATCCTTACAATTCTACATACATTGACTTTCCCTTATACATTGCTTTCCTTTCTATTATATCTACCTTTCCTTTCTTTTCTATTCCCTTCCTTTCCCTTCCTTTATACTTACCTTTGCTTCCTTTCTTTTATACTTTCCCTTCGTTTATACTTTCCATTCCCTTATACTTTCCTTTCCATTCCTATTTTTAAACTTACCCATTCCTTTCATTTATACTTTCTTATCCTTTCCAGTATACTTACCTTTGCTTTCCTTTCTTTTATACTTTCCCTTCCTTTATACTTTACTTTTCTTTATACTTTCCTTTCCTTTATACTTTCCTTTTCTGTATACTTTCCTTTCCTTTACACTTTCATTTCAATTCCTATTTTTAAACTTAGCCTCTCTTTACATTTATACTTTCCTTTCCTTTCCTTTCATACTTACCTTTGCTTTCCTTTATTTATAAATTCCCTTCTTTTATAATTCCCTTCCCTTTGCATTATACCTACATTCCCTTTCTGTTCTGTAACATTATCCTTTAGACTTTCCTTTCCATACCTTTTTTTTTTTTTAAAATTAACCTTTCCTTTCCTTTTTTATATACTTCCCTATCCTTACAATTCTACATACATTGACTTTCCATTATACTTTGCTTTCCTTTCCATTATATCTACCTTTCCTTTCTTTTCTATTCCCTTCCTTTCCCTTCCTTTATACTTACCTTTGCTTCCTTTCTTTTATACTTTCCCTTCCTTTATACTTTCCATTCCCTTATACTGTCCTTTCCATTCCTATTTTTAAACTTACCCATTCCTTTCATTTATACTTTCTTATCCTTTCCTATATACTTACCTTTGCTTTCCTTTCTTTTATACTTTCCCTTCCTATATACTTTCCTTTTCTTTATACTTTCCTTTCCTTTATACTTTCCTTTTCTGTATACTTTCCTTTCCTTTACACTTTCATTTCAATTCCTATTTTTAAACTTAGCCTCTCTTTTCATTTATACTTTCCTTTCCTTTCCTTTCATACTTACCTTTGCTTTCCTTTCTTTTATAAATTCCCTTCTTTTATAATTCCCTTCCCTTTGCATTATACCTACATTCCATTTCTGTTCTGTAACATTTTCCTTTAGACCTTCCTTTCCATACCTTTTTTTGTAAAAAAAATTAACCTTGCCTTTCCTTTTTTCTATACTTCCCTTTCCTAACAATTCTACATACATTGACTTTCCCTTATACATTGCTTTCCTTTCCATTATATCAACCTTTCCTTTCTTTTCTATTCCCTTCCTTTCCCTTCCTTTATACTTACCTTTGCTTCCTTTCTTTTATACTTTCCCTTCCTTTATACTTCCATTCCCTTATACTTTCCTTTCCATTCCTATTTTTAAACTTACCCATTCCTTTCATTTATACTTTCTTATCCTTTCCAATATACTTACTTTTGCTTTCCTTTCTTTTATACTTTCCCTTCCTTTATACTTTCCTTATCTTTATACATTCCTTTCCTTTATACTTTCCTGATCTGTATACTTTCCTTTTCTTTACACTTTCATTTCAATTCCTATTTTTAAACTTAGCCTCTCTTTTCATTTATACTTTCCTTTCCTTTCCTTTCATACTTACCTTTGCTTACCTTTCTATTATAAATTCCCTTCATTTATAATTCCCTTCCCTTTGCACTATACCTACCTTCCCTTTCTGTTCTGTAACATTTTCCTTTAGATCTTTCTTTCCATTCCTTTTTTTTTTAATATTAACCTTGCCTTTCCATTCTTATATAGTTCCCTATCCTTACAATTCTACATACATTGACTTTCCCTTATACATTGCTTTCCTTTCTATTATATCTACCTTTCCTTTCTTTTCTATTCCCTTCCTTTCCCTTCCTTTATACTTACCTTTGCTTCCTTTCTTTTATACTTTCCCTTCCTTTATACTTTCCATTCCCTTATACTTTCCTTTCCATTCCTATTTTTAAACTTACCCATTCCTTTCATTTATACTTTCTTGTCCTTTCCAATATACTTACCTTTGCTTTCCTTTCTTTTATACTTTCCCTTCCTTTATACTTTCCTTTTCTTTATACTTTCCTTTCCTTCATACTTTCCTTTTCTGTATACTTTCCTTTCCTTTACACTTTCATTTCAATTCCTATTTTTAAACTTAGCCTCTCTTTTCATTTATACTTTCCTTTCCTTTCCTTTCATACTTACCTTTGCTTTCCTTTCTTTTATAAATTCCCTTCTTTTTAATTCCCTTCCCTTTGCATTATACCTACATTCCCTTTATGTTCTGTAACATTTTCCTTTAGACCTTCCTTTCCATTCCTTTTTTTTTTTTTAAATTAACCTTGCCTTTCCTTTTTTATATACTTCCCTTTCCTTACAATTCTACATACATTGACTTTCCTTTATACTTTGCTTTCCTTTCCATTATATCTACCTTTTCTTTCTTTTCTATTCCCTGCCTTTCCCTTCCTTTATACTTACCTTTGCTTCCTTTCTTTTATACTTTCCCTTCCTTTATACTTTCCATTCCCTTATACTTTCCTTTCCATTCCTATTTTTAAACTTACCCATTCCTTTCATTTATACTTTCTTATCCTTTCCAATATACTCACCTTTGCTTTCCTTTCTTTTATACTTTCCCTTTCCTTTTCTGTATACTTTCCTTTCCTTTACACTTTCATTTCAATTCCTATTTTTAAACTTAGCCTCTCCTTTCATTTATACTTTCCTTTCCTTTCCTTTCATACTTACCTTTGCTTTCCTTTCCTTTACAAATTCCCTTCTTTTATAATTCCCTTTCCTTTGCATTATACCTACATTCCCTTTCTGTTCTGTAACATTTTCCTTTAGACCTTCCTTTCCATACCTTTTTTTTTTTAAAAAAATTAACCTTTCCTTTCCTTTCTTATATACTTCCCTATCCTTACAATTCTACATACATTGACTTTCCATTATACTTTGCTTTCCTTTCCATTATATCTACCTTTCCTTTCTTTTCTATTCCCTTCCTTTCCCTTCCTTTATACTTACCTTTGCTTCCTTTCTTTTATACTTTCCCTTCCTTTATACTTTCCATTCCCTTATACTTTCCATTCCTATTTTTAAACTTACCCATTCCTTTCATTTATACTTTCTTATCCTTTCCAATATACTTACCTTTGCTTTCCTTTCTTTTATACTTTCCCTTCCTATATACTTTCCTTTTCTTTATACTTTCCTTTCCTTTATACTTTCCTTTTCTGTATACTTTCCGCTTTCCTTTACACTTTCATTTCAATTCCTATTTTTAAACTTAGCCTCTCCTTTCATTTATACTTTCCTTTCCTTTCCTTTCATACTTACCTTTGTTTTCCTTTCTTTTATAAATTCCCTTCTTTTATAATTCCCTTCCATTTACATTATACCTACATTCCCTTTCTGTTCTGTAACATTTTCCTTTAGACCTTCCTTTCCATTCCTTTTTTTTTTTTTAAATTAACCCTTCCTTTCCTTTTTTATATACTTCCCTATCCTTACAATTCTACATACATTGACTTTCCATTATACTTTGCTTTCCTTTCCATTATATCTACCTTTCCTTTCTTTTCTATTCCCTTCCTTTCCCTTCCTTTATACTTACCTTTGCTTCCTTTCTTTTATACTTTCCCTTCCTTTATACTTTCCATTCCCTTATACTTTCCTTTCCATTCCTATTTTTAAACTTACCCATTCCTTTCATTTATACTTTCTTATCCTTTCCAATATACTTACCTTTTCTTTCCTTTCTTTTATACTTTCCCTTCCTTTATACTTTCCTTTTCTTTATACTTTCCATTATACTTTCCTTTCTTTTGTACCTTCCTTTCCTTCATACTTTCCTTTCCTTAGCATACCTTTATACTTTCCTTTCGTTTTCTTTTCCTTTTCCTTCCCCCCCCCTTTTTTCTTCTTTTCTCTTTACTTTTTCTTTTTTTTCTACTTATTTTTCTTGCCTTCTTTCCTTATCCTTTGGCTTTTTCTTCCCCTTTTTGTTTTATTTTTCTTCCCCATTTTCTTTCCCTTCTCCTTTTTCTATTCTTTTTCTTCCCAAATCTTTCTCTATTTTCTTCCCTGTTTTCTTCCCTCCTCTTTCTTCCCCTTTTATCTTTACTTTCTCCTGTTTTACGTTTTTTTTTCCCTGTGTCTTTTTCTTTACCTTTTTTTTCCCTACCTCCATTTTATTTTTCTTCTTTCTTGCTTTCTTTTTAATTTTCATTTTCTTTTCATTTTTCTTCCACTTTTATCATTACTTTTTATTTCTTGCTTTTCTTCCCTCTCCCCCCCCCCAACACCCACCCATCCACATTTTGTCTTTTGCTTCCTCCTTTTAAAATCTTGATTGTTTTTTTCTTATTTTCTTCCCTTCCCCCCCCTTTTTCTGTTCCCATATATTTTTTACTTGTTTATGTTTTCCTCTTCCTTTTCCATCCCCTCCCCCCCCATTTTTCTTTTGCTTTTGGTTCTTCTTAACCTGTTTTTCTTTTGCTTTTCTCTTTTTGTTCTCCTTTCTCTATTTAATTTTCATTTTCTCTTCCCCCTTTCCTTTCCTCTTTTTTCTTGCTCCTTTTTTTCTTCCCCTTTATGTTTCCCTTTCCCTTTCTTTCCCTTTATCTTTTTTTCTCTTTTTTCTTTTATTTTCCTGTCTTTTCTTTCTTTACTTTTTCCTTTTTTCTTTTTGTTCTTCCCTTCTTTCCTTTTGCTTTTGCTTCTTCTTCCCCTTTTTGTTTTATTTTTCTTCCCCATTTTCTTTCCCTTCTCCTTTTTCTATTCTTTTTCTTCCCTATTATCATTTTTCTTCTATTTTCTTCCCTGTTTTCTCCCCTCTTTTTTCTTCCCTTTTTATCTTGACTTTCTCCTGTTTCATGTTTTTTTCCCTATTTCTTTTTTTTTAACTTTTTCTTCCCTATCTTTATTTTTCTTCTTTCTCACTTTTTTTCTCTTTTTAATATTCGTTTTCTTTCCATTTTTCTTCCCCTTTTCTCATTCTTTTTTATTTCTTGATTTTCTTCCCTCTTTTCTTTTTACCCCGACCCATTCTTTGTCTTTTTTTTCTTTTTAAAGTTTGATAATTTTTTTTTCTTCTTCTCTTCCCGTCCCCCTTTTTTTTATAGCCCATATATTCTTTACTTCTTTTCCTTTTCCTTTTCCAATCATTCCCCCATCCCCCACCCCCTATTTTCTTTAGCTTTTGTTTCTTTTTACCCTATCTGTTTTACTTTCGCTTCCTCCTTTTCTGTTCTCTTTTCTCTTTTTCTTCCCTATTTAATTTTCTTTTTTGCTTCCCCATTTCCTTCCCTCTTTTTTCTTGCTTTTTTTTCTTTCCCTTTATGTTTCTTTTTCTTCTTCTCTATTCTTTTTCTTTTTTTTCTTTTCTTTTCTTTTTCCTTTTTTTTCTTTTTTCTTTTTTCTTTTTTCCTTTGTTTTCCTTTTTTTTTTCTTTTCCTTTCTTTTTTTATTCTTTTCTTCTTCTTTTCTTTTTCTTCCCTTCTTTCCTTTCGCTTTTACTTTCTCTTCCCCTTTTTGTTTTTTCTTCCCCATTTTTTCCCTTCTCCTTTTCCTATTCTTTTTCTTCCCTATTATCATTCTTCTTCTATTTCCTTCCCTGTATTCTTCCCTCTTTTTTCTTCCCTCTTTTTTTCTTCCTTTTATCTTTACTTTCCCCCTTCTGTTTCCTGTTTTTTATTTCTCCTATTTCTTTTCCATTACCTTTTTTCCCTATCTTCTCCCTTTTCTATTCCCTTTTCTCTTTTTCTTCACTGTTTAATTTTCATTTCCTCTTTCTTCCCCCTTTCCTTCCCTGTTTTTTCTTGCTCCTTTTTTTTTCCCTTCCCTTTTATGTTTCCTTATTGCTTTCTTTCTCTTTCCCTCTCTCTTTCTTCTTCACTACCCTCTTTTCTTTACTCTTCATTCATTTCTTTTTCTTCTTCTTCTTTTTCTTCCCTTTCTTTGCCTTCTTTTTCTTCACTTCTTTCATTTTCCTTTTGTTCATTTCTCCTGTTTTTGTTTTTCTTTTCTTCCCCATTTTCTTTTCCTTCTATTTTTTATATTCTTTTTCTTCCCTATTATCATTTTTCTTCTTTTTTTCCCCGTTTTCTTACCTTTACCCCCCCCAATTTTATTTTTGTCTTCCCTCTTCTATTTCCTTTTATCTTTCTCCTATTACTTTTTTTTCTCTTCTTCTTTCCTTTCCTTATATTCTCTTCTTTTCTTCTTTTCTTTTTTCCTTTCTTTTTTCTATCCTCTTTCCATTTTCTCCCCTCCCCTCTCCTCATTTCTTTTTTTTCCCTCTCTTTCCCTTTCTTTCCCTTTTCCTTTCTCTTTCCCTTTCCCTTTATTTCCCTTTCCCTTCCCTTTCTCTTCTTTTCATTTCTTCTTTTAATTTTTTTTTCTTTGACTTCGCTTCTTTCCTTTTGCTTTTGTTTTTTCTTCCCCTATTTTTTTCTTCCTCATTTTCTTTCCCTTCTCCTCTCACTATTCTTTTTCTTCCCAACTATCATTCTTCTATTTTCCTCCCTCTTTTCTTCCCCCTTTATTCTTCCCCTTTTATCTTTGCTTTCCCACTTCTCTTTCCCTTCCCTCCCCTTTCTTTCCCTTTACCCCCTTCTATCCCTTTCCCTTTCTTTTTTCTTATTTTCTTGTCTTTTTTTAATTCTTTTCTTTTGCTACCCTATTTTTCTTCTCTATTTTTTCTTCTTTTTTCTTTTTCTTTTTCTCTTCTTTTTTCTTTTTCTATTTTCTTTTGGCTTTGCTATTACCTTATTCTTTTTGTTTTTCTATATCTTCCTTTTTTTCCCTTTATTCTATTCTTCTTTCTCTTTTCTATCCCTATTATTTTTTTCCTTTTTCATTAACTTTTTTCTTTTTCTTTATCTTTTTTCTTTTTTTTTCTTTCTTTTCTGTTGCTCTTTCTTCTTGTTCCTTTTTCTTTTATTTTTTTCTGCTGCTTTTTCTTCTTGTTTCATTGATTTTCCTTTTCTTTTGCTTTTTAAATCTATTTTTCCTCTCCTTTTTTTTCTTTCTCTTTTTCTTCCCTTGTTTCTTTTTATCCCAATTTTCTTCACCTTTTTCTTTCATCTTCTTCCCCTTCTTCATTTCCTTTACTTTCCTTTTTTTTTACTTTTAAAGCACAATTACTTCATGAAATGATACTTCTCGATGTACAAACAGATATAAAAATATCATCTGATACCTCTTTGCGCTGTTCTCACAATCATAGAGTAGCCATCAGTAGCTTTGGTTTTGGTAAAAAAAAAAAAGAAAAAAAAATCTGCAGGACTGTCGTACAAATACTGGTGATGGGGGATGGAAGGGAGATATTCTGGCCATCAGTGACCTTTCCCTTCCATTTCCCCCCCTTATTTTCTTTTGCTTTTGGTTCTTCTTACCCTATTTGTTTCTCTCTTCCTTCCCCCTTTTCTGTTCTCCTTTCTCTTTTTCTTCCCTATTTTCTCTTCCCCCTTTCCTTCCCCCTTTTTTCTTGCTCTTTTTTTTTACTTCCCCTTTATGTTTCCCTTTCCCTTTCCTTTTATTTCCCTTTCCCTTTATTTCCCTTCCCTTTTTCTTTTCTCTTTTCTATTCTTTTCTTTGGGGAAGCTGTATTTATGTTGTATTTACTTTGGTATTTATCTTACCTTTTTAGAGGAGTTGTGCCTGCTTCTTCTTCTTCAAAAAGGAACAGGGAGCTCTACAGTAGAAGCCTGAAGGTGAGGTGGGCTGGCCTCTCTGTCTGCCTGTGCTCCTTCCTTCCCCCTGGAAAGTTTATCACATGTGATTTTGATAGGCTTCTTCTTACCCTATTTGTTTTACTATTCCTCCCCCCTTTTGTGTTCTCCTTTCTCTTTTTCTTCCCTATTTAATTTTCATTTTCTGTTTACTTCCCCCTTTCCTTCCCTCTTTTTTCTTGCTCTTTCTTTTTCTTCCCCTTTACGTTTCCCTTTCCCTTGATTTCTCTTTCTCTTCCTCTTTCCCTTCCCCTTCCCTTTTCTTTTCCCCTTCTGTTTCTTCCCTTACTTCCCTTCTTTTTTGGGAAGCTGTATTCATCTTGTATTTAGTTTTGTATTTATCTTACCTTTTTAGAGGTGTTGTGCCTGCTTCTGCTGGCTTCAAAAAGGAACAAGGAGCTCTACAGTAGAAGCCTGAAGGTGAGTTGGGCTGGCCTCTCTGCCTGCCTGTGCTCCTTCCTTCCCCCTGCAAAGATCACCACATGAGATTTTGATAGGATTCTTTTTACTCTATTTGTTTTTCTTTTCCTTCCATCTTTTCTGTTCTCCTTTCTCTTTTTCTTCCCTATTTATTTTCATTTTCTCTTTTCTTCCCCATTTCCTTGCCTCTTTTTTCTTGCTTCTTTTCTTCACCTTTCTCTTTCACCTTCTTCCCCTTTTTCTTTTCCATTTCCCTTACTTGCCTTTTTTTTAAAAAAAAGCACAATAAATTCATGAAATGACACTTCTCGACGTACAAACATATAAAAATATCATCTGATACCTCTTTGCGCTGTTCTCACAATCATCAGTAGCTTTGGTAAAGAAAGAAAGAAAGAAAGAAAGAAAGAAAGAAAGAAAGAAAGAAAGAAAGAAAGAAAGAAAGAAAGAAAGAAAGAAAGAAAGATAGAAAGAAAGAAAGAAAGAAAGAGAAAGAAAGAAAAAAGCAGGACTGTGGTACAAATAATAGTGATGAGGGATGGAGGGGAGATATCCTGGCCACCTCTCCCTTCCATTTCCCCACCTTATTTTCTTTTGCTTTTGGTTCTTCTTACCCTATTTGTTTCTCTCTTCCTTCCCCCTTTTCTGTTCTCCTTTCTCTTTTTCTTCCCTATTTTCTCTTCCCCCTTTCCTTCCCCCTTTTTTCTTGCTCTTTTTTTTTACTTCCCCTTTATGTTTCCCTTTCCCTTTCCTTTTATTTCCCTTTCCCTTTATTTCCCTTCCCTTTTTCTTTTCTCTTTTCTATTCTTTTCTTTGGGGAAGCTGTATTTATGTTGTATTTACTTTGGTATTTATCTTACCTTTTTAGAGGAGTTGTGCCTGCTTCTTCTTCTTCAAAAAGGAACAGGGAGCTCTACAGTAGAAGCCTGAAGGTGAGGTGGGCTGGCCTCTCTGTCTGCCTGTGCTCCTTCCTTCCCCCTGGAAAGTTCACCACATGAGACTTTGATAGGCTTCTTCTTACCCTATTTGTTTTACTTTTCCTCCCCCCTTTTGTGTTCTCCTTTCTCTTTTTCTTCCCTATTTAATTTACATTTTCTGTTTACTTCCCCCTTTCCTTCCCTCTTTTTTCTTGCTCTTTCTTTTTCATCCCCTTTATGTTTCTTCTTACCCTATTTGTTTTACTTTTCCTCCCCCCTTTTGTGTTCTCCTTTCTCTTTTTCTTCCCTATTTAATTTTCATTTTCTGTTTACTTCCCCCTTTCCTTCCCTCTTTTTTCTTGCTCTTTCTTTTTCATCCCCTTTATGTTTCCGTTTCCCTTCCTCTTTCCCTTTCCCTTCCACTTCCCCTTTCTCTTTCCCTTTCCCTTCCCCTTTCCCTTTTCCTTCCCTTTTCTCTTTCCTTTCCCTTTTTGTTTCCCCTTCCCTTCCCTTCTTTTCCTTTTAAGAAGCTGTATTTATCTTGTATTTACTTATGTATTTATCTTACCTTTTTAGAGGTGTTGTGCCTGCTTCTGCTGGCTTCAAAAAGGAACAGGGAGCTCTACAGTAGAAGCCTGAAGTTGAGGTGTGGTGGGCTGTCTGCCTGTACTCCTTCCTTCCTCCTGGAAGTTCACCACATGAGGTTTTGATAGGCTTCCATAATGTACGGGTATGGAAAGCTGCAACTAACTCTGCAGATGACTGGTATATACTTAACATCTGAAATCTCAATCAAATTTTCTGCTTGTTGAGTTATTGTCTGGCATTCACTTATTTCCTGATTTGGCCATCACTTCTGGCTGCTCTTTTGACAGATTTTCACTATTTCTGCAGTCACATTGGTCTGGCAACAGGGGAATCAGCTGTGGCTGTGGGTGTGGTGAGAGCAGCACAACCACCCCATCCTTCTCTGAGTCCTCACTTCCTCTGCAGCATTGCTTCACAGACCCTTGCACACCCTAAAAGCAGCGGCCAGCAACCAGCCATAGTGACCTGGGTTTAATTTGTCTGCAGTTGAATACAATTAGTCCCCAGACAAACTTGGGTCGCCTTTTTGTTTCACCAAAAAAATCACTGATGCTGAAGATCTGGCATATGCTCCAGCCTTACAGCTCAAGTCCTGTCACCCGCCCCGCCCTCCCCCATCTCCCCCCCGTCCCGTCCCGTCCCGTCCCATCTAACCCCCCCCCCCCCGGCCGGCAATGTGTGAGTTCAGCTGAAATTGAACTGTATATACAAGACATTTGAGAGCTCCTTGTGAAATGGGCTTGTATTTTAAACTTCCAAGCATCTGGAACCTCAACTGGCTTTGAATGCATCCCTCAACCGAGCCCAATCTGGACACATACCTGAGGGCGGAGAGCAGAGACGATCCGCTTTTGGGAGCCGGGCTGAAAACGGCTGCGCCATAACCCGCATAGTACATCAGGATCACTCCGTCGGGCAAGCGGCTCCATCTAGCGGCCGTGCCCCGTTTCATGCCGGACGCTCGGTGATGTCACCAACGAATGAGCTGACGTTACAGAACGGGGCGACCCTTCCCCGATCCCGGGCAGCCCCAGGATCTTTCTGGGAGCGATATGAGCAGAGCAGGGGTGGGGTGCATTGTAACTGCTCTTCTCAGCGTCACCCGCAGGTTCACCAGCAACTCACTGCAGCGCTCCCTGAGAACCACTGAAAGGGCTTGGTGCTGTGAGCACCTGGAGGAGCTCTTTGTGATAGGGAGTGGCCGAATGTTGCTTCCGGCTTTGCTGCTGGCTAGATTTGCTGGGTGGACTGATATCAAATGCATTACAGTAGTTTGAGGCACCGGGAGATGACTGCCAGGCCCTCTGTCAAAGGAAAAACAAGTCTTTTGGCAGTGTGAAAAATAAACTGGGCTGTTCTCCAGTAGCAACCCAGAAAGATTATTGGATTTTGCACTTTGTTAGTAATTTGTAAGCAAATACTCAAACTATCAAATAGAAAATAATATTTCCTTATTTTATTTTATTTTATTTTATTTTATTTTATTTTATTTTATTTTATTTTATTTTATTTTATTTTATTTTATTTTATTTTATTTTATTTTATTTTAGAATGTGAGCTGAATAACATCTTCATCCTCACCTCCAGATTGCAGTATGGGAGCCAGTTGAGATGTCTCCTTCATGCTTTTGGTCTGGCAATCAGCTACTTTGCTGGATCAAACAGCCTGGAGACCCAATAGTGGCTGTCATCAGATGGTGAAGACATCACAGGCCATTTCCTGTTCCTGCTCCCACTCAGCCCCATCTGCACATTGTTCAGATGCACAGCTTCTGAATGTGCAGCTGCTCAAGGGATATTCTCTCCTTCCCACAGCCACACACACCAGAGATAACTCACATCAAGGACTGGATGTGAGCCCTTGGCAGGGCCCTCCATGACAGGAATCCAAACTGTTTTGAGATCTTTCAGCACATTAACCACTTCACAGCCATCTTTTCTGTGGATGTTATCATAAAAGCTGAGGAGATCTTATCTTTCACTGTTAAGTGCTGGCTCATGAGCAAGGGCTGCTCTGATGTCTCCTCATGCTTAACAACATAATGGTATATTTGAATGAACACATCTTCACTAGCAGACAAGGGTGTGGGTCTAGAGCATAAGCAGAGAATAAATTTTCCCCACCATTTGTGCTGGGAGTGAATTATCCTGTAACATTCTCAGGGAACAGGAAGAAGGAGGAAACTGTAACGAGGCAGTGCCACTTCCATGCTCAGAAGAGGATATGTGAGCATCTTCCTGCACTCAGCTTGAAGTTCCCACACACAAAAGGACCTAGACCCTTGTTTTTCAGTCTTCTGCTGACATATATCATGTAGCACTTCATATGCCTTTATTTTTACTTAGCCTTACTGACATGCCTATATAAACCAGTGTAACTTGTAAGACTGGCATTGTCAAAGTGATTGTTCAGGAAGCTATTTTCACAGTTGAAGGCCAAGAAGATGCTACCCCTTTTCAAGTGCTACATGGAATTTGTTGCTTGTAAAGGTCAGCTTTCATGGTTCATGCTGTAACACTACCCTAATCCTCATCAGGATCAACAACATGGATGATGACAATGATCCTTTTTCTCCACCAGAGTCCTCTGTTTCACTGGCAAAAATACTGGAGGCAGGAAGAAGGCTGTGGGTTGGATCCTTGGGTACTTTTTCCACTGCTGAAATGAAGGCAAGCAAATGACAGATCCAACTGTGCAGCCTTGGGTGTATGAATCAGTATTATCTGCTGGCTGGAGCTCCTGGTAGGTTTTGCACTAAGAAATGATTTTGGTGTCACATTTGACATGAGACTCAGACTATCATGGGGTGTTTTGGGCTCATCTTATACACTATCTCAAGCTCTTTGGGAACAAGCAGCCTATTTTTCATTATGCAATATCGTCTTTATTCATCTACATGTTAATTGCTGGTTTCTAGCCTTTCTAGATCTGTGACCTAAGAATCACAAATCACGACAGGGGCAGAGGCAATTAGTTGTCCTCGGGCTGCTCTCTAAGACTCAAGTGTGTAAATTGCTCTTTCATTCGCACGTGAATTATTCTTAATGTCCCTTCTCTGGTAATAAATACGTGGCTGTGAAGGCATGAAGATGTGTGTGTGTGTGTGTGTGTGTGTGTGTGTGAGGGGGGTGGGGATGGGGGGGGATTAAGAGGGAAAGGTAGCATGACCCTCCCGTTCTCCTTTCTTTTTCAAGTAAAAGCTACCCCTAGGTCTTAACATTCTCTCAAAAAGATAATGCTACCGGTTTGTTTGCTTTCTGCATTCCCCTTGGATGCTAAGGCAAGACTAACGCAGAGAGCATAAAGAAGTTCATATGCACGTTGCCTCATATTGTATACGTGCTTCTCTATTAGCTCTGGACAGAGAGCATAACCAGATGAAAAACGGGTAAGCAGCACAGGTCAGGCAATTCAAAGAGAAAGATGGGGTCTTCAGAAGGGCACCTCAGCTTTATTCCCACTCTCATCTTCTGCAACCCGAGCCAGCAACACCCGCGGCTCCACAGGACGGCCATCGCTCCTGCCTCGGGCAGAGAACAGCCCTCTGCCATGCTGACTGTCTGCTCTGCTCTGCCAGGAGCTGATGGTTTACTTACAGCAGAGGAATGTATCTCCCGTTCTGGACAGCATGGTGACCTCCTGCTCAGCTTACTCAGACTCCTTTCTCAGAGTGACAAAGTGGGTAAATTGCACCAGAAATGCCCTGTCCATTCCCAGGGTGAGAGAGTGAGGCAGACCTGTAGGAGGCCAGTGGCCAGGATTTTCCATTTACATGCCCTTAGTTCCCTCTCAGTCTGGTAGGGGTGACTGTGAGCACAATTTGGAAGCCTTTGCTTGCTTCATGCCATATCTACTTGGGCTCATCACTGTGGGCTTGGGAAACCAGACAAGTACTTCCATTGGTTTCTGCAGACCATCTTTCACATTTGTGCATTCAGAAGCTGTGCTGTGTGAACACAGCCTCTGTCTGCATCAGCTTGCAGTGTCCCCTTCCCCAGCTGCTGATGTTTGTCAGGTCAGCACTGCACTTGCATGAGGGAGGTCAGCAGAACAACATCCTTAGGTAAATGACTGCAAAGGATTTCAAGCAAATACATTGCCCCCTTTTGTGATTGGAGCCCTGGGGTATATCCCTTTTTGTGTGTACCTCTGGTAAAAACGTGGTCCGTGGGCTTTTGCTCTGCCCTTCTTAGCTTCACACACGACAGGCAAGGTACCTGAAACAAGTGCTGAGGGAGGTTGCTAAGCATCCAGCCTTAGAAATATTTAAAGCTCAGCTGAGCAGGGACTAAAACAAATTGCTCTAGATTTTAGGCTAGTTCTGCTTTGAGCAGGAGGTTGAACCAGATGCCTTCAAGGGGTCCTTTCCAAAAAAAGATTATTTTTTTCTAAATGTTGTGTTCTAATCAATGAAGGCATCAGGTTTGATCAGGTTTGGAAGAGAAACCTGTTTTTCTTGCTGGGGAATGAACTGGTTTCTGCAGAACAAGAACTAGGATATATTGATTTATATGCACAGCTCTGAGCCAGCAGATGTGGTGCAGTGGTTCTACCAGTGCTGCTGCACTTACAGAGGAAATGTTGGTCTTCCAGGGTATTCTCTCTGAATATTTACATCTTACAACCAGTGCAATAGGAATCCCAGAGTGAAAATGCTCAAGTTCCTCTGAGAGAACTTGCACACTGGGTTGACTCATTGCTGTCTTGTAACTAGTGAAGAAGGATGGAAGGATTAGTATAGCACATCTGATGCAGGAGAAAAAAGGATGCTTTTCTTATATGTGGAAGAATGAGACAGATGACTGAAAAGAAGCACAAAATGCCTAGGTCATGTCTCATGACTCTTGCAGTTTTGTTCTCACGTGACATTGTAAAGAGAATTTAATTTTATCAGAAAAATGCTTTTTTTTTCTTTTTTCTTTCTTTCCTTCCCTAGGAGCCTGCTCTGTTCCCTATAGGGAGAGTCTGTCCTCTGGTGTCCATAGAGGCATTTGGACTCAGCATTTGTTGACTTCTCTGCCTTCCTTTGCAGACATCAGTGAGGAGAGGCTGGGTGATGCCAGCGGAACAGACAATGCTGAGACCTACAGTGACGAAGACACAGACCAAAGGAATTCCCCAGACATGGCTAAAGCCAAAACCTGCTTCACCCCTGAAAGCCCAGAAATTGTATAAGTGGATGAGGTAGGTTACGCAGTTCAGAAAAATGGTGGGAGCACAGAGAGCCATCCAGAGAGCCCCAAGTACCATGCAGAGCAGAATCACCTACTGATAGAAGGTCCTTCTGGGACAGTTTCTTTACCTTTCAGCTTGAAAGCCAACAGACCTCCACTGGAAGTGCTGAAAAAGATTTTCCCTAACCAGAAGCCAATGGTGCTGGAGTTGATCCTGAAAGGATGTGGTGGTGACCTGGTGAGCGCTGTTGAGGTTCTCTTGTTGTCTCGCTCCAATTTGTAGGAGGGAGGCAAGGTTCTTTGATATGTGTATACCCGGCATGAGATTAAGAAGCAACGGTTCAAATGTTGGTCCAACCAGTTTATTAAAGTCCTAGCCGTTTTTAGGGAGATGGGGAAGGGAAGGTAGGCGATAGAAAAAGTAGGAAATATAAGCAAGGAGTCTGTGCAGAGAGCAAAAGAGATAGTCACCACCGTGGGTCCAGCGAGGTACACAATAGGTCCAATGATCTCAGGAACTTGTCTGATCACCGCAGGGGATGGGGGACAGCCAGGGAGCTCCGGAGCAAGCTGGTCCCGGGGGTTCTTCCGACGAGGTTTTCCCCTCAGGGAATTCTCCATCAAAGGTGTCTTTGGGAGTTTGTCTCCCAAGTCCCCAGTTTAGCGAGGGTCTTTTATCCCCCATTTCGGTGGGGGTTTTTCTTCTTCTTTGAAGTTTGACTCAGCATTTTTGGGAATGTATCTCGAGCAAACATTGAACTTCCAAACAAGCAGGTAAATACACTTTGTAATAGGGTTTAAAACCAGCTTTTGTGACATTCCTGGCCCACAGATAAGCCAGCAAGGAGGGGCGGGGGGGGGGGGGGAAAGGCTCTGTTGCCAGACACAAGCATTATCGCCTTCTGCAGTGGTCAGCTCCTTCGAGCAGCACCCCTGAAGAAGACTGCAAATCCTGCTTCTGCTTATCTTTGCAATCATAAGCAGAGGTACTGTGGCACAACAACACCCACCATTCACCCTCCTAGATAGTTAGCAGTCGCCAGTCAGAGTCTTATCATCAGAAAGGCCTCACGAAGCAAGGTTTGAGACAATAAAAGAAAAACAGTTCAGTCCTTCACACCACCCCGTGGCTCAAAGGTTGCTTGAAATTGATGCAGAAATGACCATTCACGGTGGTGAGGAAAGGGAAAAAAAAAAAGTAAGCATAAAGGAAAGAGGGATGGGTGATATGGGGGAATTAAATGTTAAACATTTAACAATCACAAAGACAGTGACAGTTTCTTTTTCTTTCTTTTGTTTCCCAGCAGAGGGTGAATAACCTCCAGCAGGAAGACCAAACAGTGGCAACCGACAGCTCATAGTGATCTTATGCACTGTGGTCTGTGGGTTTTCAGTGAGCAGAACCTTGACATCTTGGAAGTGGAACATATCTTTCAGAGAAAGATGACCTTTGGCCAAGCTGGGGCAAACTGTTCATACTACAAACATGATGGCTGAAAAAATGCAGGGTCAGCAATGCAGTTATCAGCAATTATTAAATCCTATCTCTTTTGATAAACTGTTGTGGGGGTTTTTTTTGTTTGTTTGTTTGTTTGTTTTTCCTTTGTGAAAGCGCTGAAATTAAAATAGTCATTCTTTCAGGAATCATAGAATATCTTTTGACTAAATTCACAATTATTATTATTATTATTTTTAAATAAAGTAAACATAAACATGTTAAAAACAAAAACCAAACACATTTTGTTTGTCTGCAGACAACTTCTGCAGTATTTTGGCTATTTACAAGTTCCATTAAAGCAAACAAACCAACAGGAAAATAAACTAACCAACCAACCAAACTGACCCAAACAAACCAATTGGACTGACCAGCAGTTATATGTCTAGGAAAGGATACTGTTCATACAGCTGTGTTTCCAGGCTGCCACTAAATGTGGATGTCATTTCTAGACTTCACTCAACATGCAGCAAGGATCTGGGGCCCTTGGCATATTGGCAGGGCCCCATGATGCTGGAGTCTGCTCCTTATGTCTTTACCTGTGGGTAATCCTAACTCCATCCTGCCTTTACAGTGTGGGCAAATAGGAGATGAGAGAACCTCTGCTTCCCTATGCACCATAATGTACTATTGCATCCCATCCCATCCCATCCCATTCCATCTCATCCCACTCCTGGCACCTGGCCCACACACACTACCCAATTGCACCTTTTCCTTTGCATCAGCTGGTTCCTGCAGGTCCCAGGTCCCAGCCCTCTGTTTTCTGGCTCCGTCTCGTGGTAAAATAAGGGAGAAGACGCGTGGGTGAAGAGGAAGGAGTGAAACTGGCTGCGTGTCTGGAAACCATAAAGAACGAGCTTAAGCATCAAGAAGATCAGCGAAGCCTTTGTTGTAGTCCTGCAATTAAGTGGTCCTATTTCATTTTTATTTGATATTTTTTTAGGGGGCGATACCGCAGCCACGAGTCACTTGGAGCAAGAGGACTTCCCCTCATTTCACGGCGCAGTTCTCGCTCTGGGTGCGCGGAGCGGCTGAGCCCAGGTGCATTTTCTGTGGTGCTCCTCCTGTCAGGACGGTGATTTCACGGCTCACCACCCGCCTGTGCGCACAACACAGACGGTAACTCCGCAGGAAGCCCTTCTTCCGGCTGCTCCGCACTCAGCCGCTCCGCGGGGCGGCTGCGATCAGAACACAGCGCTGTGCTGCGCTGCCCCACGTCCCTCCCCGCGGCTCCGCAGTTGGCTGCGTGCTCCCCGCGGCCCCGACGTGCCCTCCTTGCGGCCCCAGGGCCACTCTGCGAACGCTGGCTGAACAGGCTGGCCTCGCGTTCGTGCTGACACGTTTGAAGAACGATTTGGATTCTCCCAGTATACTGTTTCAGTCATTCACTCCTTATGTGGACGTGAGTGGGGGAGTAGGATTGAGGCTAAATTTATATGTTAATTTTAATACTGAAGCCATCCTGTATTTGAAGAAGAAGATTAATTCTTCAATTTCATTTCTTACTTGATATTGCATATTGCCATTACTGGGAAATAAAATGATTTCTGAATGCGCACTTTCCAAACTTCAATTCTAGTGGGCATATAACCCTCAAGCATCATTCTTCTCCCTTCCCTATAACCAACTAACTTAATGCAGAATCTTAATGTTCCTGCACTCGTCTGCCACTGGCAGATAACAAGCCTTCTTCCCCAAGCACATTTTGATAATGCAGTGTCTCAGCAGCTTTCTGCATGACTCAGCAGCTCCTGGTAGGATGCTGTGTGTACACTGGAAATCTCAGCTGAGATTTCCCTTAGAGAGACTAATTACATTGATCTCCACAGTAACACAGTACCAGAGGGCCGTAACCACAGCTGTGTGACAAACACATGGACACACAGTGTGAGTCCTGACATCACATGGAAGGTCAAACTTTTGTGCAGGTACTGGGCAGTAGACCTTGTAGATGGTAAGTTTAGAGCATCGTATGTGTTGAAAGATTGGGAATGCAGAGGGAGACATACTTCTAGGAGAACTGCCGTTGGAGACCAGGCTTCGTTAGAGTCTCAGCAGAACAGAAACATGTACAGAACCTTTGGGAATGCGGCTTGTTATTTCTGTATTCACTCTATGGAAAATGAAGATGAGACATGGGCAACTCTCACAAGGGTACATCCCTGCTCTGCCCACTGATCTGAGGGAGATCTCGTAGCTCAGTTTGAGCGGCAGATGTCTCTTTCTCCATCTCCATGAGGTAAAAAAAGCTGCTACAAGGAGTACATGGCTATTACCTGTAAATTCTCCAGTGCTCTGTAAGAACTGGACACCAGTGCTGGGGCTGATTACCTTTAATATGTTCATTAATGATACTGACAGTGGGGTTGAGTGCACCCTTAGCAAGCTTGTGGATGGCACCAAGCTGTGGGGTGCAGTTGACACTCCAGAGGGACAGGATGCCATCCTGAGGGACCTAGACAGTGCTGAGCAATGGGCACAAGTAACATTATGAGATTCTATAAATCCAAGTACAAGATGTTGCACCTGAGCAGAGGCAAACCCAATACCAATACCACCTGTGGGATGAAAGGATTCAGTGCAGCCCTGTTGGAAGTAACCGCGGGAGACAAGTCTCATGCTATCATGGTCAACAAGCCTCGTTTACTAGGTGTTACAGCATCTCAGTTATACAATCAGTAATAAGTTCATGTATATTGCAAAAGTAAAGCTCAGGATTGGTGGGTTACACATTACTTCATCTGACCTTTGTGGTTAGTCTTGTGGATACTTTTTCTTTACAGCTATGTCTTCACCTTGCTACACATCTTGTTTTTCCCTCAGGCCGTCCTTGCCTCTAGCTACATATCCTGTCTTTAGCTACATACCCTGTCTTTTCACATCCTGATTTCTTCTCAGCTGCCTAGCCCGTGATCGGCCCTAGGATAGACCGTCTTTGTCTTCAGTCACGTTCATTCTTTTACAATTTCACTAATGGAATCTCTTCATGTCCTTTCTCACAAAGCCATTCTGCATAAACACTCTCCACACTTCCCCCGTTTTCTTTTAAACTGAAAAGGGGTTTGATTTACTGACCGATTAATCATATTTAACAATCAGTTCAGTTCATTTGTTCAATCAGTTCTCATGTAGTTTTATCCTGCTCCATAGCTGCTGCTCTGTGAACTTCTCATCTTGATCCATGGCTGCTGCTCCGTAGAATTCTTCTTGTATTACAACAATTTCAAGATACTGCCTATAGAGTAACAACACTACTTAAATTAATAACATAACTATTATAACTCAATCAAGACCTCGATTAACAATACTCTAAAAGTGAAAAAAGAGACAAGTCAAATACAACTTAACAACATTACTGTTAAACCTGCTGTAAAGGACAAATGTGTTTGCTCTGCAACCTAAGTTTCTGCAACCTGAAAATAAATCTGTGAGGGTCCCATTGTGTTAATCTGTAACTGATCAGGAAAAGTCTTCAATTTTCATATATTCTGATATATTGATTTTAATGACCACTAAAATTTGTGCAATAAATGCTTTTAAGATGCTCATAACCATGCTCTACCGACTGAGTTATCCGGGCTAATAATTGATTAATGATCGTGCAATTTTATGAAGTAGCATGTCAAATAGAACCAATTTTAGAGGACAAATGGACTAGAGTATCAGTAGGGGCATTAATACTTATTGACCCTTGAGAAACAGCAAGCTGTGTTGGTGGTGGATGAGACAGATAGTGCCAGCAGGGCGTCCCCTGCTTCAAGGTGCACCTTTCCTCTCTCACCCATCACAGATTCTCTCCTGCATTCAGGGTCTGAAGGATTTCTTCCAGTTGTATACCACATCCGCATGGCCAGTGCGTGATATAGAGCCCAAGTGGAACACCTGCTTGGAAAACAAAATAAACTATCAAATTCAGTTCTATTAGCATGCACTTTTGTCAAATGATGCATGGTTATATTTTCAGATCCCAATTAATTGGATGTAAAAGAGATATCTGTTCTATGATACAGGGTCATCTCTTTGTCTGGGATTCCTTTCCAGGTTTTGTCTTTGCAAATTAAGAAAAGCTAATTAATAGGCTAATAATATCATAACCAAACAGTACTAAAACATTAAAAGAGCTATTCCTGTAGATTCTAGCATTGATTAGATCAAATCCTGTTTAATACACATCTGATCTATTACTAAAATAGAAGAAGCACACAACATCCTAGCTAATGCCTTAAACTCTAAATCTTGAGACTGCATTGGTAAAACAGAAAATCACACACTATGTCAAACTATTTGTAATATTATCTATAACACAGCAAGTTACAAAGCAATACCACTAAGTAAGAAACACACAATTACAATTACTATAAAGGCTGGATGCTATTTTCTGCCTTCAGATGAGACCAAACGTATCATGCTGGAACCCACGTAGGGCCAGTCCCTGTGGAAATAAGAGCATATTCACGACCCCAAGTTGTCGATGGTAGGGGACAGTCCCAAAGTCCTGTGGCCATATTCCAAACATTAACCATAGGCTGTTCCTTTAGCACTGGGGAAGCCTCAAAATGACGATCCACATAAGCTGTATCTCTATGAACACGATTCAAAAAATTCAGCACAAACAAAACAAGCAAAACCTTGCATAATATTTCTTGTAGTGTGTCTCCCATATTCCCCCTTTTTGTTTAATAATAAGAATGGATTTCAATGTTTGATAAATGTGATCAGTGATAGCTTGTTCAGTGGGAGAATGAGCAATGGCTGTAGTATGTCTCAAACACCCTTTTTGGAGGAAAGTTTGAGTGGCCTTAGAGGTATATGCAGGCCTATTCTCTGTTTTTGTAGTATGTGGGATTCCCATAGCAGTATAAGCAGATAACCAGTGTTTACGGGTGTCATGACTGTGTTCACCTGTATGTGCTGTGGCAAATACGTAAGAAGAATGAATATCTATTGTTACATGTGCATATTTTAGACGGCCAAATTCAGGAATGTGAGTGACATTTGTCTGACACAGTTGAAGAGGTGCTGTGTCACAGGGATTTGTCCCAGTCTGAGGCAAAGAGCTATCAGTCAAATTATGTAGCTGATATTCAGTCATCAACACGGTGTATTGCATAGGAGAGAGGATCATTCTTAACACAGTTTTCCAATCGTGAGGGGTCATAGCGTAACTGTCACTGTTTGTAACCAAAAGATTGTATGGAAAGGCTGACTGAAGTCCGAATGTTCTCACTGACTCCCTTAGCTCCTTCACTGCCTCGTAAGGCAGGGATTCCCAACGGGGGACCTGATTAGGAAAGGTTTGCAACGTGTCAGCATCACCCCTTAATATTGTTTCTTTTCTGCACGGCTCTAAGACATCACAGGATGCTGTAGGGAAATTTGTCATTTATCAGGAGGAAATGCATTCCTCCTGCATTCGCTTTCTGGATCTTCTGGACCTGGGTCACAACGATCCCCTGGTTTCAGTCCATCCGTGTCTTTAACCACGTTACACGCGCACGACGAGGGGGGGGGGGGGGGGCGGCAGGCGGCCGCTGGCTGGGAACGGCTGCTTGTGTCGGAGCGCGGCCGCTGTTCTTTCTCGCGCTGCTTCTCACGTTTCCCGACTCCCTCTAGCATACAGCAGCGTTGTGGGTGTTGGATTGACACTTGCTGCACCAAATCCCAGTGGCTTGGCACTCGTGACGGATGTGGCCAGTTTTTTCACAACGGAAACATTTCACGCGGGAGCTGTTCTGCGAGCGTGGGCTTGTAGCGACTGCAGCTTGGAGGGGTGCAAGGGCTGCTAAAACCCGAGTATGCGAGGATCTAGATTGCTCCTGAAATGCCTTTGCCTGCTCTTGCAACCCGTCACTAATTTTCTGTAAAGCACTCCTAAGAATGCCTGGGTTCCAGTTGGAACCGAAGCAGCCTTTTCTAGCAACTCGGGGATTGACCAATCTCCGGGCAATGTATTAACCAGAGATCGGGTTGAGGAATTGCCATTTTGGAGCACACGTTGTTTAATCAATGCCCCTTGCATATATTCTGGAACACTAGCCTTCTTGATGGCATCCACAACCTTATCTATGAAATTACCTAGCGGCTCCTCACGCCCCTGTCTTATTCCCATGTAAATGGGCGTTCCCCCCGCAGCTTTTCTACTATCCATAGCTTTCCTGGCTATATTCCTAGTTTCTCGCAAAACTTCAGGATCAGAAATCGCCTGAGCCTCTATTCGAGTCCATGCCCCAAGACCCAACAATTGTTCCATTGTTACACCTGCTAAGGGGTCTCCTGGTCCTCTCTGTACTGCTGCGGACGCCACAGCCTGCTGATGCCAATGAGCATTAAACAATATTAACTGATGAGGGGTAGAGATCAATTTCGTTATGCTTCTAATATCTGCTGGGAGAAGGATATGCGCACTAAAAAGATCATCTATCATTTGCCTGGCCGGTTCACTAGTCACCCCATATGTCCCTACTGTAGCCCGCAACTGTGATAACATCTTCCAGTCCAGAGATTGAATCTCAGCCTGGACTCCTCCCTGCGGCAAGGGAGTGTAAACAACAGGGAATGCAAGATTCTCAGTCGCTGTCTGTACTAACTCATTATCGCCATCCTCCATCCCGTGCCTTGCCAGCATAGACCACAACTCGCGTCTTTCCCTTGCGACAGTCCCCGCAAGATCAGACCCAGCCCCAGAGATCGGACCCGACCCGCGCAGAATTGACGGCTCCGGAGCCACCGGGAGCTCAGAGCAGCCGGACGGCTGCGGCTGCGGCACAGGCGGTGCCGAGACATGGAGCGGCGCCGAGGCAGCTCCGGACGGCGGAGCTCCGGACGGCGGAGGGGGAGGGCTAGAGGAGACCTCCGTGGGCTCCGTTCCTAGGTCAGCCTGCATTTCGCGAGGGGGTGCAGAGGGCGCTGAGGCTGCAGCCGGCAAGGTAACGGAGGAAAAAACAGGGGGGTTCGGGACACTAGTGCCCCATGGCAGCCCATCATCTTGATTCTGTTTTTGCGCAGCTTGAGCTTCCCGAGCTGCCCTTTTTTCCGCCTGACTCATCAACAACTCGTTATGCACTGCTTTCCACAACTTACTTCTCTTTTTTGCTGGCTTATCATCGTCTAAAACTAACTGCCACAGTTTATCCCCATACCGCCGCCACTCCTCTAAGGTGTGCACTGAGTGGGGATTTGCAAAAAAGCCATATGAGACCGCGCGGCTCAATAAAGCAGGGAGATCCTTTACTAAGTCTATACCTTTAAACTGTCTCCGCCTAAGAAAAGCGGAAAATAAATCATATGCTGCTTGCCTGTCCATATTTACTCACGTCGGTTCCGTTGCAGCCCTCCAGGCTTCGGCAGCACGTATCTGCATAAACACTCTCCACACAGCCCTGCCAAAAAACACCTGGCAATGCGCCCCTTGTGTCATGGTTTTGTAATGCCGCTATCAATATTCCACATCATAACATCATGTGCAGTATGGATCATTGAAAGGTTCATACTCCAGTTCCGTGGAATAAGCCCTGAATTTTCCTGTTCGTTGTGGGAGAGTCAGACCAGATGGCCATCAGAGGTCCCTTCCAACTCTGAGGTTTCTGTGATTCTATAATTCTGTGAAAGCTTAGCACCTTAGAAGACAAACATTCAAACTATTAGACAAGCCAGGTACTTGACCAGGAAATTAGAATTTGGAGCCTACTAAGTGAATTATCCTCAACGAGAAATTCTGTTATTGTCTCCAGAGAGAACAGAGTTTTATTCCAGTCAGGCAGTTATCCCACTTGTTCCCTTCTCACAGGATTTCACTGTTTGGTTTTGTTTGTTTGTTTGTTTGTTTTTTAATGGTCAAATATTCTGTTATCATGATACAATAAATTAGTATTTGCTACCGTCTAGTGGTAGCATTTATTTTATTGCCTCTACATGCTTTGTTCTGCAATAACGTTCTTTTCTCCTCAGAAATTCCTAAGCTGATCTTGACTTTATGCTTCTTCGCAGTAGTAAAGGCAAGGAAGGAAAAGCCTGCGTACTTTTAGTGATGGAGCTTTTTACATTCATGGTGATATTTTTCTCTTCCTTTCCAAATGTTTTTTTCTTTAAGAGAATTTTGTCTTCAGCTTTTTGTTGAAGGATTTTACTGACACCACTGCGACATTGGATGACGACATCCAAGGTACGTTAGGAGCTAAACTTGTGCTTTCTGCCACCACCATCAGTGAAGGAAGGGTGAATTTAATGAGCTAAGTGAAAAGAACACTTCAGTATTTGAAGAACGTGAAAGCAGCTTTTTCTCAGTACAGCTGGACACATTTCCAAGACAAGAAAAATAAATAAATAAAGAGCTTCAACAAAAATAAAGAGCTTCAACAAACGAATAAATAAACAATCCCATTTAAATCCAAGAAATTGCATGGATTTTATGTTGGGGTACTAAGTTGTTGTTGTAAGGATTTATGAGTGCATACAATTGTTCTGAGTAGATGGGCTGTTCTAGAATAGCTGAGTTGGGCCTGTAGGTTAAGAGTTAGTGGGCGGGGGGTTTAGGTAGGTGTGTGTATAGGTTCTTTTGCGTGCATCGGGTTTTGCCTAGTGGGTGTACGCATCTGCATGGGATTTAGGATGGTATATAAGGAGTGTGATGCAACAATAAATTGAGAGAAGACATCATGGCGTCCATGTTTGTATCTCTCCCCCAGACAGTTGAGGTCCTGGGACAAGTCAGGTTAGTTGGCGGATACGTCAATTTTACTTATACAACAAAAATGAAACTATTCAAAAATATGATTCCCAGGGATGCTGCAGATGGATGCTGGTGTATGAAATCCTCACTTCTGTTATAGACCACGCGTGCTGTGCTGCTCCTCTGTTTAGCTCTGTAGGTACCGGGAGCAATTTATGTGTTTTGAAGAACTGTCCAACCTGATAACTCATCTTTGCCACATTAAAAGATAGTTTTGTTGATGGCTGTTGGAGTACACAAGCTCTGATAAGACAGTGCAAAAAGGCAGCAGAAAAAAAAAAAAAAAAAAGGAAAAGAAAAAAGAAAAAGGAAAGCTATGAATGTTAAACGTGGAAGGCTGCATTGTGCCCAAGTACCAGTGTGCAGGAAACATGGCCTGCAGCACTCCTGGGAAAGGGTGATGGAAGATAAAGAAGGCTGTGTCATAACATACCTTTGATGAAGAGAAACCACTGGGAAAAACAGATGTGGCATCCCTGAAGTCATCACTTTTTTTCCTGCCCCTGCGTTGAGTACAGATACATGTTGGGCAGAGAAATGGCTTGAGAGCAGCCCTGAGGAGAGGGCTGTGGGGCTGTGGGTTGAGGTAAGATTCAATATGAGCTGGCAATGCGTGCTTGCAGCCCAGAAGGCCACCAGTAGCCTAGACTGCATGAAAAGAAGCGTGAGCAGGCTTTGAGCAAGCTGGTCTAGAGGGAGGTGTCCCCTCCAGCAGGAGGGCTCCCTGGGATCAGCCTTGGGAGCAGTGGGCATCCTGCAGACGGCACGGCTCTGGGAAGTCCCGCGCGTCCCTGCGCGCAGCGCGGCGCCGGCGGGGCTCCGCCGAACGGGGAAGGGGCGGCGCGACCCCGCGCCCTCCCAGGCACCCCCGCTGCGCCGCTCTCCCACCGCCCCCCGGGCCTCCGAGGGGCGAGCCGACCCGCCTCCGTCCCGCGGGGGCCGGCCGTCAGGGAGCCCGAGCCCGCGCCGCTGAGGCGGACGGAACCGCCTCTCTTCGCCCCGCCGTTGGCTCCGACCGGGAGCCTGTGTGAGGCCGCCGCTCCGCAGTGGAGCCGCGGCCGGGCGGGCGGCACCGGGCATCGCTATGGAGAGGAACCCCATCCCGGTGCTGACGGTGCAGACGACGCCCTACGAGGACCAGCGGCCGACGGGCGGCGGGGGGCTGCGGCGCCCCACGGGGCTCTTGGAGAGCCAGCGCAACTACCTGCCCAGCTTCGTGCAGAGCCTGCTCTCCTCCGTCGATCTCCGCGACCGCCAGGGCTGCACCATGGTGGTGGGCAGCGACGGCCGCTACTTGAGCAAGACGGCCATCGAGATCGTCGTCCAGATGGCCGCGGCCAACGGGGTAAGCTCTCCATGCACATGGCCAGAAAATGCCTGGAGATAAAGCAGCTGAGCCCTGTTCATGGTTCACATATATCAGCACCAATGTTCCTTTTAACCTTTAATAGTTTTATTTAGAAAGGAGGTGCCTGTCTCAGAGTCGTATGTGACTTGATATTCTGAGATTCTTGGAATCTCAGAACTGTGGGGGTTGGAATGGACAACTGGGGATCATCAAGTCCAATCCTGCTAAAGCAGGTTCATGACAATAGTTTTGTTCTAGGTTCTATCATTTCACTCAAGAATCTTGGTTGTATTTCAAATAGATTTTTGCATTGCTATTAAAGTAGAGGGAGAATTTTGTCTTAGAGACTGTCATTGATCTGTATTACTAGCAGCAGGAGGAGTAAGAACATATCTCTGACACCAGTGTGGTAACAAGTGACTTAAGATTGTAAGTCAGGTAATTTAATGACTGTAATGGCAGCTACGGGGAGGAGATGTTAGAGGGTTGGACTACTACATACTGTATCAGATTAACGGATGATTTAGTTGCCTGGAAGTAGAATAAAATGTCAGGTAACAGAGGCATCTAAGTAAAGTGTACTGAAAGAACAGACCTACAGAACAGTGAGGATTGGTAAGTGCAGAAATAGTTTTTCATTTCTAGCTTTTTCATTGATAGTTGGCCATAAAAATAGTTCCTTACAATGTAGTCACTTAAGCAGTATGAATGAAAATCATACATTGTGTAAAATGATTTTGGCATAGTTTAAATGCAAATTAATTTGAGCGTTTTTTAAACATGCTCAATCCAGTTGTTTTAATTATTGTCTAGCACTTGACAGAGGAGAAGCCAGAAGGCCTTGTCAACGAAGCATCTCGGTATGGATATCAAAACCACTTTTTTAATCATAGTCAGTGACTGCACTGTGCGGAAGATCATTCAAAATTGATTCTTTTTCTTTTCTAAGGTTTTCCCCTCCCTTGCTTTTAAACAGAGGTAGAAAACAAAACTTACTCTGTACTTCATTTGATCATTCTGCTTAGATATGAATTTTCTAATAAGTAGGTTGATCTGAAAATAATGCCTCCTCTTTTTTTCCATGGAAACTACAACAGATAGAGTACAAATAACAGGTTGAAAGAAGCTCAACTTTCAGCTACAAAAACAGTTTCCAGTATAGTCTCCTCACCATTAGCTATACATTTTTGCTAGCAGTGAAAAAGCCTCAGCATGCTGTGCTTGTAAACATTTCAGTGGCCATGGCTTGTCTTTCATGTCACTGTCTGCTGCTACTTTTGTCTACTGAAATGCACAAGCCACAAGTAACCTCAAGAAGCTAATACTGTAGTCGTTCCATGATGTTTTAGTTGGCTGATGGTTTGGTTAATGTTTGCCTTCCTGTACTAACAATATAGTAATTTTACAGTGCTATGAGAGACATACTGCTTCTGCCTTACAAAAAACTGCTTGTTCAAGGTGTTCCTTTTTTCTTTTTCCAAATGCATAGGCAGGTTGCATTAGCTGATCTTGTAATCGTCAATAAAACGGATTTGGTGTCAAGGGAAGAATTGAATAAAGTCAGAACAACTGTCAGGTATGAAATTTCTGGTATAACCGTGACATTGTACATGCTCAAATGTTATTAGAAATTAGATCTCATGATTGTTCCAACAGATCGTGTAGTGAAAAAGAGCAGTGAGAAAGCAGTGAAAAAGAGTCTGCCCCTTTCTGGAGATGTTTCCAGTGCATTTCTGTGCTTCCACAGTCTTATCAGCTTGCCTAAGTAAGATTTGATGTTACCTGCTCAGAAGTGTAGAATTATAGAATAGAATCCAAGAATGCTCTTAAGTTGGAAGGAACCTTCAAGGACCATTGACTCCAACCTCTGGCTCTACTCAGGACCACCCAAAATTCCAATTCTATGTCTGAGAGCTTTCTCCAAATGTTCCTTGAACTCTGGCTGCTTGGGGCTGTTCCATGTCTACGGCCCTCTGGTGAAGAACCTTTTCCTAATACCCAACCTGACCCTCTTCTGGTGCAACTCCACACCGTTTCCTTGGCTAAATTAGGCCTAACAAATGCCTTATAATAGACCTTTGTCTTAAGTGCTCACATTCTTATACTATTGGGCAGCTGTTGCCATTTGTCTGAGTTAACTACAGGGGGCAGTGTCTGGTAGTCCATACATGTTTATTAGCAAATATAAAGGGGTATGGAAGATATCTGAATAATTGTCATGGATGTAAAAGAACAAACGGGCTGAATCAAAGCAGTGTTCAAAGGTGTGTTCCATCTTTCTCAGTACCCTGACAGACAAAATGGAATATTGAGAAATACTTTGCAACGTTATTTGTGGTTCAGACTCTTGAGAATTCTTAACCTTGCAGTTTGTACTGGGAGAAGAAAAATGCTATGTTCAGTAGTAGTATTTTATTGTTAGAAGTTGTGAATTTTGACCTTGGTTCGTCTATAAAATGTCACAAAAGCAAACTTTTTCTTGATGCCTCTTGGACTGTAAAACATTGAGTAACAGTGTGAGAGATGTCGTTATGTTTCTTGTATTGCTCTACATTGTTAAATAGTTCAATGGATATATTACAGTTGCATTTGAACCTCATTTTGCTTTTTTCTATTTGTTTTAGGTCAATAAATGGACTTGTCGAAATTTTGGAGACACAAAGGTCGAGGTATTAGATTAACCTGTATTCCAACAAGTACCAAATCCTGTCCCACTGACATTATTTTTACAAAGCTTTCATTATGATCTGTTGGCTGTGCACATGCATACCTACCTGTACTGTGTTTTAATGTGTGCTTGTGTTCAAAGAGGTACAGAACGATTGTTCCCATCAGAGAATTATATAACACTTAGGCATCCAAAACAAATCACATCTTTCAGAAAACAGATTCTTGTGTGGTTTTTTTTGTTTGTTTGTTTGTTTGTTTGTTTAGTATTAATTTGTTTTTTATCTGTATTCACTAAAATTCTCTTTTTATGCTCCCATATTACTGTACAGCTGAAAGCTGCTTTACTCCACGGTAGATAGCACTGACTGCTGACATCTGAAAATAGGGCTAGCTTCTGGTGCTTTGCATTGGAATAAGAGATCAGGAAAAAAAAACAACAGACATGAACAATTATTTATATGTTTAAAAATGAGTAATCAAAGCTTCAGTACACATAATTCTTACATGCAGTGAAAATACAAAGCTTTCTTTCTCTCCCTATCTGTGCAGAGTTGATCTTTCCAATGTGCTGGACCTGCATGCTTTAGACAGTCTATCTGGAATCAGGTATGGCAGTAATTTCACTTTTATTAAAAGGAATGCTCATTGCATAGATACACGCATGAAGTAGGTACATTTACATTTAGGCAGAGTCTGCATCTGAATTTCTGTTCCATGTTCTAGTTCAGACACTTGTTTACAATTCTCAGTAAGAGTAAGAAGTACTAGAAAGAGGATGTTTTTCCACTTGAGATACATGCAGCAAAAGATTGTAGGGTTTGTAAAATGAAATGAGAGCCAAAGCACCCATGATTGTTTGGCGTTTTCCCCCCGTTTCCCTTGTTGAGGCTTTCAGTTGTCCATTAGTACTACTGCTACTAAATAAGATCTCAGTGCTTTTTTCTGGTTCTCTTAAAACTCAGAGGATTTAATTTTTTTCTTGCTTTACATTGTGATGAACTGGAGACCTTAGTTGTCTCAGGAAACTCTGAGTTCCACAACAACCTAAGCCTTGGAAATGTTGTTCAGCGTGTTCCTGGATCCGTTATGTCCTCTGGTTCTTTTATGACTAAGAGGCTGAGCTTTAAATTAGCAAACACTGCACAGTGTGCAGTGGGAATTAGCTTTGGGAATGAGTTAAGTAGAAAGTGGTGTATAGTATTTCACTTCATTTTGTACTGCACATTTTACTCTTAGAAGCAATGGCTTTGTTCCTTTTTTACTTCCTAACATAGTTTCAAAAAGTGATGCCCAACAAATCATCCCACAGATGTCAGAAGTTACTTTTTTGTTTTATAAAGATGTAAGAGTGTAAAATGTAGATAGAAGTCCATGGCGACTTACTCTATGATGGTTAAAAGTTAGTAGGTCGTAGTACTAGCCTTGTTGTGAAGATGGGTCTCCTAAGTCTTTCTTGTAAGACACTGACAGCTGAGTTAGAACAAAGCGTTTCTAACCATAACAGACTCTCTTGGCCCAAGGACAGCTTGAATCCAACCAGAAATGACCATCCAATAGGTCACTCCTTGCTTTATAACTCATACGTCAGAATTTTTTTCCTAATCTAGAAAGGAAATCCGTAATGGTTCTGTACATTACTATAGTCAAATTAGAGAATTGACAGTGGAATTCCAGCAGTTAAGCTGTGGCAGACTTCCTATCACAGATCATTTGAAAGATCAAACAAACATAATTAAACATAACTATTCTGAGATTAAAGCTGAATTAACAGTTGAAAATTACTTTGATAACAGCACTTTAGTTTTGGTCTGCAGTACTGAAGAGTTTGTGTAGATCTTGTTTGAGATAATGACACTGCATCCATCCAGTGCAAATGCAACATCTGCTTGTTTACAGCTTGCAGAAAAAATTGGAGAGTATGAAGACAACAGATGCACATCTCGACAAGGTAATTACAACAAGCACTGCTTCAGTCTCGCTGTTAGAAGATAGTTCAGGATAACTGCAACCATGGCATACTAATCATCTTATTTTTTCAGAAGGTTTCAGGTAGAGAATAGTATGTTTAAGATCTCTGGAATATTACACTGAATGCCATGTACTTTGATACAGATAGATAGTAAATGTATATACTGAGTTCTGCTTTCAAATATGGTTTAAGAGTTCTGTTTTTGGAAACAGTGTTCTTGTACATTATTACAACAGACAAGTAATACTATTCTTTTCAATATTTGTCCTTATTGAGCAATTGAGATTTGAGAATTGAGCCCTATACTTACACCTGATATTTATCCCGTAGGTCGAAATGATGTCAGTGTTTGTAGATATTGGGGAGTTGCTGTTCACAACTTTGCATTAATTAAGGTGTTAGAGAGACACATTCTGTGAGTGCTTCCCTTCGTTTTTACACAGAAAATCAACAGATCAACCTGTAACAGTGAATTAGGTTTTCCTATAAATTTGATATAAATCCTATAATCACACGTGTGCTAGAAGGTTAGGAATGTGAAATGCTTTGTTTTTCCAGATATGTAACCCAGCTTTTATTTATGTCAGGGTAGAATCTTCTCTCTTGCTCTGTGCAATAAAACAATCCTTGCATATTACAGTTTAAATTGCATTTTTATCTTGGTGATTGTGTTTTATTTAGAGAGAAAATACAGTATTTTGTCTGTTTTGTGGTTTTGATTTTTAATAAATAATTGAAGGGGAAAGGGTCTGGCCTGTCACTCCTTTAGAGTATAAGCAGTTGTGTGCTAAATGCTGCTTTTAAGCATCTATCTTGTCTGTCTTGTGTGTCTTTCCATTTACAGGACATAGTGACAGTAACACTTGAAGTCCTAGGAAATATTAAGGAAGAAAACGTTAATCTCTTTATACAGGTAAATATGAATACATCGCAGTCAAGTGCGAAATCACTGTGTCCTTTTGTAGAAAATCATCTTACGCTGTTCTGTTTGTGAAAACATTTTTCCTCTTTGTAGAATCTTGTGTGGGAAAAGAATGTGAAAGATAGGACTGGATGTACCATGGATGTCATAAGACTGAAGGTTTGCCTGAAACTTCCAACCTCTTTGTTTTGTGCTTTCCCTCTTTTTAAATGGAAAGAAACTGCAGTGTATTGTCAGCCACATACAGGTCAAAGAGCAGACAAAAGAGAGAACATCAGTTTGTCATTGATCCATGTAGAGACACTTAAATACCTGCTGGCCAATGAGACCACTCAAGGTAGCTGACAGAGAAGCAAACCACAGTACTACTTGCTGTGTAGTGAAAGGGGAGACTTGCAGTCCCAAACATGAGTGGGACAGGATGAATGATCAGGACATAAGTGAAAGGAGGTGATGTTGTTTTCCCCTCCTTTGCTCTGAAAGGTCTCATCCGGATATTTCACCTAGATGGCTCCTTAGCTAGGGATGTAGTTACAGGTTTCTGTCCACGATTACAGTTATTGGCATAATAAACAGAAGTTTAATTGAGTGTAACAATGCAGCACAATGCTAGTTATGGTCCACCTAAAATTTTTTGATTACATCAGACTGCAGTTTTAAAGATGTGATTTACACATAAGTGTATTCATCCCCGTGTACGATTCATTGCATAGTTCTGAGGTGAACGTTGGTGATGCTTGAGGATATACTTTCATTTTCCTTAAACCACAAAGCTAAGTAAATGATAAAAAAGTCGATTGTATGATTAGACAAGGTCTAAGGAAAACAATCAAATGTGCTGTGATTTGTTTCCTGAGAACATATGTGTGTCACAGGCAGCAAGGTAATTATTTCTACTTCACTGGAAGAAAGGTTTATTTCTTGACAAGTAGAACAACAGCAGCATAAAGCCGGCAGTGCTGATGCACTTCAAGCTGTCTGTTGTACTCATTAGCTGTACTGCTGATTAGAAGTATGCTTCTGTTGTACTGAGCTTTGGGATCAAAGTAATATTTACATTCTATTTTAGACAGTTTTCTAGTGATGAAAACTCTTTTAGTGCAACGTTTGGCATGTGAGTTAATGGACTTAGTTTTGAAGGTGTTCCGTTGTTAATTCCATTGCTAGTCATTTCACCACACAGATATTTGTTCTTTCTCTGCTATTCAGAGATTCTGTTTCAAGACAGTGTAAGTGTTAAGCATGAGAACTCAGTGGGAACAGACTCAGCATTTTTGCCTATTTTACATCACCTTGGACAGGTGATGAGGCTTTCATAGAGACATATATCATACATACAATCAAAGTGGCATGGTAGGAGATGACATTGAAATTTGCACAAATATTCCAGGTTACCGTCCAAATGAGAAGCTGAAGGCAGAGTATAGCAAAGTATAATTATTAATTGTAAGAATGGTTGTTACAAGAGATGACTCTGTTGCATTGTTATTTTGATCAACCTCAGCATATTTGTCAGAGGTTTTTCCCTGCTCTGTGTACTTGTAAAGTTGTTTTTGTTTTTTTTTCTCCATAAGTATTTTGTTTTTAAAGGTTTGTTTATATACTCTAACAGTTATTTTTCTGGTAAGGGACTCGTATCTATTCAAGGCAAATCTCATCAAGAGATAGTCCAAGGTGTCCATGAGCTGTATGATCTGGAAGAGACTGCAATAGAATGGAAAGAAGATGAAAAAAGAACCAATAGGTTCATTCCCAGGGTGAGAGAGTGAGGCAGACTACTACATACTGTATCGGATTAACAGATGATGTAGTTGCCTGGAAGTAGAATAAAATGTCAGGTAACAGAGGCATCTAAGTAAAGTGTACTGAAAGAACAGACCTACAGAACAGTGAGGATTGGTAAGTGCAGAAATAGTTTTTCATTTCTAGCTTTTTCATTGATAGTTGGCCATAAAAACAGTTCCTTACAACGTAGTAACTTAAGCAGTATGAATGAAAATCATACATTGTGTAAAATGATTTTGGCATAGTTTAAATGCAAATTAATTTGAGCGTTTTTTAAACATGCTCAATCCAGTTGTTTTAATTATTGTCTAGCACTTGACAGAGGAGAAGCCAGAAGGCCTTGTCAACGAAGCATCTCGGTATGGATATCAAAACCACTTTTTTAATCATAGTCAGTGACTGCACTGTGCGGAAGATCATTCAAAATTGATTCTTTTTCTTTCCTAAGGTTTTCCCCTCCCTTGCTTTTAAACAAAGGTAGAAAACAAAAATTACTCTGTACTTCATTTGATCATTCTGCTTAGATATGAATTTTCTAATAAGTAGGTTGATCTGAAAATAATGCCTCCTCTTTTTTTCCATGGAAACTACAACAGATAGAGTACAAATAACAGGTTGAAAGAAGCTCAACTTTCAGCTACAAAAACAGTTTTCAGTATAGTCTCCTCACCATTAGCTATACATTTTTGCTAGCAGTGAAAAAGCCTCAGCATGCTGTGCTTGTAAACATTTCAGTGGCCATGGCTTGTCTTTCATGTCACTGTCTGCTGCTACTTTTGTCTACTGGAATGCACAAGCCACAAGTAACCTCAAGAAGCTAATACTGTAGTCATTCCATGATGTTTTAGTTGGCTGATGGTTTGGTTAATGTTTGCCTTCCTGTACTAACAATCTAGTAATTTTACAGTGCTATGAGAGACATACTGCTTCTGCCTTACAAAAAACTGCTTGTTCAAGGTGTTCCTTTTTTCTTTTTCCAAATGCATAGGCAGGTTGCATTAGCTGATCTTGTAATCGTCAATAAAACGGATTTGGTGTCAAGGGAAGAATTGAATAAAGTCAGAACAACTGTCAGGTATGAAATTTCTGGTATAACCGTGACATTGTACATGCTCAAATGTTATTAGAAATTAGATCTCATGATTGTTCCAACAGATCGTGTAGTGAAAAAGAGCAGTGAGAAAGCAGTGAAAAAGAGTCTGCCCCTTTCTGGAGATGTTTGCAGTGCATTTCTGTGCTTCCACAGTCTTATCAGCTTGCCTAAGTAAGATTTGATGTTACCTGCTCAGAAGTGTAGAATTATAGAATAGAATCAAAGAATGCTCTTAAGTTGGAAGGAACCTTCAAGGACCATTGACTCCAACCTCTGGCTCTACTCAGGACCACCCAAAATTCCAATTCTATGTCTGAGAGCTTTCTCCAAATGTTCCTTGAACTCTGGCTGCTTGGGGCTGTTCCATGTCTACGGCCCTCTGGTGAAGAACCTTTTCCTAATACCCAACCTGACCCTCTTCTGGTGCAACTCCACACCGTTTCCTTGGCTAAATTAGGCCTAAAAAATGCCTTATAATAGACCTTTGTCTTAAGTGCTCACATTCTTATACTATTGGGCAGCTGTTGCCATTTGTCTGAGTTAACTACAGGGGGCAGTGTCTGGTAGTCCATACATGTTTATTAGCAAATATAAAGGGGTATGGAAGATATCTGAATAATTGTCATGGATGTAAAAGAACAAACGGGCTGAATCAAAGCAGTGTTCAAAGGTGTGTTCCATCTTTCTCAGTACCCTGGCAGACAAAATGGAATATTGAGAAATACTTTGCAACGTTATTTGTGGTTCAGACTCTTGAGAATTCTTAACCTTGCAGTTTGTACTGGGAGAAGAAAAATGCTCTGTTCAGTAGTAGTATTTTATTGTCAGAAGTTGTGAATTTTGACCTTGGTTCGGCTATAAAATGTCACAAAAGCAAACTTTTTCTTGATGCCTCTTGGACTGTAAAACATTGAGTAACAGTGTGAGAGATGTCGTTATGTTTCTTGTATTGCTCTACATTGTTAAATTGTTCAATGGATATATTACAGTTGCGTTTGCACCTCATTTTGCTTTTTTCTATTTGTTTTAGGTCAATAAATGGACTTGTCGAAATTTTGGAGACACAAAGGTCGAGGTATTAGATTAACCTGTATTCCAACAAGTACCAAATCCTGTCCCACTGACATTATTTTTACAAAGCTTTCATTATGATCTGTTGGCTGTGCACATGCATACCTACCTGTACTGTGTTTTAATGTGTGCTTGTGTTCAAAGAGGTACAGAACGATTGTTCCCATCAGAGAATTAGATAACACTTAGGCATCCAATACAAATCACATCTTTCAGAAAACAGATTCTTGTGTGGTTTTTGTTTGTTTGTTTGTTTGTTTGTTTAGTATTAATTTATTCTTTAACTGTATTCACTAAAATTCTCTTTTTATGCTCCCATATTACTGTACAGCTGAAAGCTGCTTTACTCCACGGTAGATAGCACTGACTGCTGACATCTGAAAATAGGGCTAGCTTCTGGTGCTTTGCATTGGAATAAGAGATCAGGAAAAAAAAACAACAGACATGAACAATTATTTATATGTTTAAAAATGAGTAATCAAAGCTTCAGTACACATAATTCTTACATGCAGTGAAAATACAAAGCTTTCTTTCTCTCCCTATCTGTGCAGAGTTGATCTTTCCAATGTGCTGGACCTGCATGCTTTAGACAGTCTATCTGGAATCAGGTATGGCAATAATTTCACTTTTATTAAAAGGAATGCTCATTGCATAGATACACGCATGAAGTAGGTACATTTACATTTAGGCAGAGTCTGCATCTGAATTTCTGTTCCATGTTCTAGTTCAGACACTTGTTTACAATTCTCAGTAAGAGTAAGAAGTACTAGAAAGAGGATGTTTTTCCACTTGAGATACATGCAGCAAAAGATTGTAGGGTTCGTAAAATGAAATGAGAGCCAAAGCACCCATGATTGTTTGGCGTTTTCCCCCCGTTTCCCTTGTTGAGGCTTTCAGTTGTCCATTAGTACTACTGCTACTAAATAAGATCTCAGTGCTTTTTTCTGGTTCTCTTAAAACTCAGAGGATTTAATTTTTTTCTTGCTTTACATTGTGATGAACTGGAGACCTTAGTTTTCACAGGAAACTCTGAGTTCCACAACAACCTAAGCCTTGGAAATGTTGTTCAGCGTGTTCCTGGATCCGTTATGTCCTCTGGTTCTTTTATGACTAAGAGGCTCAGCTTTAAATTAGCAAACACTGCACAGTGTGCAGTGGGAATTAGCTTTGGGAATGAGTTAAGTAGAAAGTGGTGTATAGTATTTCACTTCATTTTATACTGCACATTTTACTCTTAGAAGCAATGGCTTTGTTCCTTTTTTACTTCCTAACATAGTTTCAAAAAGTGATGCCCAACAAATCATCCCACAGATGTCAGAAGTTACTTTTTGTTTTATAAAGATGTAAGAGTGTAAAATGTAGATAGAAGTCCATGGCGACTTACTCTATGATGGTTAAAAGTTAGTAGGAGGGTCGTACTATTAGCCTTGTTGTGAAAATGGGTCTCCTAAGTCTTTCTTGTAAGACACTGACAGCTGAGTTAGAACAAAGCGTTTCTAACCATAACAGACTCTCTTGGCCCAAGGACAGCTTGAATCCAACCAGAAATGACCATCCAATAGGTCACTCCTTGCTTTATCACTCATATGTCAGAATTTTTTTCCTAATCTAGAAAGGAAATCCGTAATTGTTCTGTACATTACTATAGTCAAATTAGATAATTGACAGTGGAATTCCAGCAGTTAAGCTGTGGCAGACTTCCTATCACAGATCATTTGAAAGATCAAACAAACATAATTAAACATAACTATTCTGAGATTAAAGCTGAATTAACAGTTGAAAATTACTTTGATAACAGCACTTTAGTTTTGGTCTGCAGTACTGAAGAGTTTGTGTAGATCTTGTTTGAGATAATGACACTGCATCCATCCAGTGCAAATGCAACATCTGCTTGTTTACAGCTTGCAGAAAAAATTGGAGAGTATGAAGACAACAGATGCACATCTCGACAAGGTAATTACAACAAGCACTGCTTCAGTCTCGCTGTTAGAAGATAGTTCAGGATAACTGCAACCATGCATACTAATCATCTTATTTTTTCAGAAGGTTTCAGGTAGAGAATAGTATGTTTAAGATCTCTGGAATATTACACTGAATGCCATGTACTTTGATACAGATAGATAGTAAATGTATATACTGAGTTCTGCTTTCAAATATGGTTTAAGAGTTCTATTGTTGGAAACAGTGTTCTTGTACATAGAGAGCATTACTACAACAGACAAGTAATACTATTCTTTCAATATTTGTCCTTATTGAGCAATTGAGATTTGAGAATTGAGCCCTATACTTACACCTGATATTTATCCCGTAGGTCGAAATGATGTCAGTGTTTGTAGATACTGGGGAGTTGCTGTTCACAACTTTGCATTAATTAAGGTGTTAGAGAGACACATTCTGTGAGTGCTTCCCTTTGTTTTTACACAGAAAATCAACAGATCAACCTGTAACAGTGAATTAGGTTTTCCTATAAATTTGATATAATACCTACAATCGCATGTGTGCTAGAAGGTTAGGAATGTGAAATGCTTTGTTTTTCCAGATATGTAACCCAGCTTTTATTTATGTCAGGGTAGAATCTTCTCTCTTGCTCTGTGCAATAAAACAATCCTTGCATATTACAGTTTAAATTGCATTTTTATCTTGGTGATTGTGTTTTATTTAGAGAGAAAATACAGTATTTTGTCTGTTTTGTGGTTTTGATTTTTAATAAATAATTGAAGGGGAAAGGGTCTGGTCTGTCACTCCTTTAGAGTATAAGCAGTTGTGTGCTAAATGCTGCTTTTAAGCATCTATCTTGTCTGTCTTGTGTGTCTTTCCATTTACAGGACATAGTGACAGTAACACTTGAAGTCCTAGGAAATATTAAGGAAGAAAACGTTAATCTCTTTATACAGGTAAATATGAATACATCGCAGTCAAGTGCGAAATCACTGTGTCCTTTTGTAGAAAATCATCTTACGCTGTTCTGTTTGTGAAAACATTTTTCCTCTTTGTAGAATCTTGTGTGGGAAAAGAATGTGAAAGATAGGACTGGATGTACCATGGATGTCATAAGACTGAAGGTTTGCCTGAAACTTCCAACCTCTTTGTTTTGTGCTTTCCCTCTTTTTAAATGGAAAGAAACTGCAGTGTATTGTCAGCCACATACAGGTCAAAGAGCAGACAAAAGAGAGAACATCAGTTTGTCATTGATCCATGTAGAGACACTTAAATACCTGCTGGCCAATGAGACCACTCAAGGTAGCTGACAGAGAAGCAAACCACAGTACTACTTGCTGTGTAGTGAAAGGGGAGACTTGCAGTCCCAAACATGAGTGGGACAGGATGAATGATCAGGACATAAGTGAAAGGAGGTGATGTTGTTTTCCCCTCCTTTGCTCTGAAAGGTCTCATCCGGATATTTCACCTAGATGGCTCCTTAGCTAGGGATGTAGTTACAGGTTTCTGTCCATGATTACAGTTATTGGCATAATAAACAGAAGTTTAATTGAGTGTAACAATGCAGCACAATGCTAGTTATGGTCCACCTAAAATTTTTTGATTACATCAGGCTGCAGTTTTAAAGATGTGATTTACACATAAGTGTATTCATCCCCGTGTACGATTCATTGCATAGTTCTGAGGTGAACGTTGGTGATGCTTGAGGATATACTTTCATTTTCCTTAAACCACAAAGCTAAGTAAATGATAAAAAAGTCGATTGTATGATTAGACAAGGTCTAAGGAAAACAATCAAATGTGCTGTGATTTGTTTCCTGAGAACATATGTGTGTCACAGGCAGCAAGGTAATTATTTCTACTTCACTGGAAGAAAGGTTTGTTTCTTGACAAGTAGAACAACAGCAGCATAAAGCCGGCAGTGCTGATGCACTTCAAGCTGTCTGTTGTACTCATTAGCTGTACTGCTGATTAGAAGTATGCTTCTGTTGTACTGAGCTTTGGGATCAAAGTAATATTTACATTCTATTTTAGACAGTTTTCTAGTGATGAAAACTCTTTTAGTGCAACGTTTGGCATGTGAGTTAATGGACTTAGTTTTGAAAGTATTCCGTTGTTAATTCCATTGCTAGTCATTTCACCAAACAGATATTTGTTCTTTCTCTGCTATTCAGAGATTCTGTTTCAAGACAGTGTAAGTGTTAAGCATGAGAACTCAGTGGGAACAGACTCAGCATTTTTGCCTATTTTACATCACCTTGGACAGGTGATGAGGCTTTCATAGAGACATATATCATACATACAATCAAAGTGGCATGGTAGGAGATGACATTGAAATTTGCACAAATATTCCAGGTTACCGTCCAAATGAGAAGCTGAAGGCAGAGTATAGCGAAGTATAATTATTAATTGTAAGAATGGTTGTTACAAGAGATGACTCTGTTGCATTGTTATTTTGATCAACCTCTGCATATTTGTCAGAGGTTTTTCCCTGCTCTGTGTACTTGTAAAGTTGTTTTGTTTTTTTTTCTCCATAAGTATTTTGTTTTTAAAGGTTTGTTTATATACTCTAAGAGTTATTTTTCTGGTAAGGGACTCGTATCTATTCAAGGCAAATCTCATCAAGAGATAGTCCAAGGTGTCCATGAGCTGTATGATCTGGAAGAGACTGCAATAGAATGGAAAGAAGATGAAAAAAGAACCAATAGGTTCATTCCCAGGGTGAGAGAGTGAGGCAGACTACTACATACTGTATCGGATTAACAGATGATGTAGTTGCCTGGAAGTAGAATAAAATGTCAGGTAACAGGGGCATCTAAGTAAAGTGTACTGAAAGAACAGACCTACAGAACAGTGAGGATTGGTAAGTGCAGAAATAGTTTTTCATTTCTAGCTTTTTCATTGATAGTTGGCCATAAAAACAGTTCCTTACAACGTAGTAACTTAAGCAGTATGAATGAAAATCATACATTGTGTAAAATGATTTTGGCATAGTTTAAATGCAAATTAATTTGAGCGTTTATTAAACATGCTCAATCCAGTTGTTTTAATTATTGTCTAGCACTTGACAGAGGAGAAGCCAGAAGGCCTTGTCAACGAAGCATCTCGGTATGGATATCAAAACCACTTTTTTAATCATAGTCAGTGACTGCACTGTGCGGAAGATCATTCAAAATTGATTCTTTTTCTTTTCTAAGGTTTTCCCCTCCCTTGCTTTTAAACAAAGGTAGAAAACAAAAATTACTCTGTACTTCATTTGATCATTCTGCTTAGATATGAATTTTCTAATAAGTAGGTTGATCTGAAAATAATGCCTCCTCTTTTTTTCCATGGAAACTACAACAGATAGAGTACAAATAACAGGTTGAAAGAAGCTCAACTTTCAGCTACAAAAACAGTTTCCAGTATAGTCTCCTCACCATTAGCTATACATTTTTGCTAGCAGTGAAAAAGCCTCAGCATGCTGTGCTTGTAAACATTTCAGTGGCCATGGCTTGTCTTTCATGTCACTGTCTGCTGCTACTTTTGTCTACTGAAATGCACAAGCCACAAGTAACCTCAAGAAGCTAATACTGTAGTCATTCCATGATGTTTTAGTTGGCTGATGGTTTGGTTAATGTTTGCCTTCCTGTACTAACAATCTAGTAATTTTACAGTGCTATGAGAGACATACTGCTTCTGCCTTACAAAAAACTGCTTGTTCAAGGTGTTCCTTTTTTCTTTTTCCAAATGCATAGGCAGGTTGCATTAGCTGATCTTGTAATCGTCAATAAAACGGATTTGGTGTCAAGGGAAGAATTGAATAAAGTCAGAACAACTGTCAGGTATGAAATTTCTGGTGATAAACCGTGACATTGTACATGCTCAAATGTTATTAGAAATTAGATCTCATGATTGTTCCAACAGATCGTGTAGTGAAAAAGAGCAGTGAGAAAGCAGTGAAAAAGAGTCTGCCCCTTTCTGGAGATGTTTGCAGTGCATTTCTGTGCTTCCACAGTCTTATCAGCTTGCCTAAGTAAGATTTGATGTTACCTGCTCAGAAGTGTAGAATTATAGAATAGAATCAAAGAATGCTCTTAAGTTGGAAGGAACCTTCAAGGACCATTGACTCCAACCTCTGGCTCTACTCAGGACCACCCAAAATTCCAATTCTATGTCTGAGAGCTTTCTCCAAATGTTCCTTGAACTCTGGCTGCTTGGGGCTGTTCCATGTCTACGGCCCTCTGGTGAAGAACCTTTTCCTAATACCCAACCTGACCCTCTTCTGGTGCAACTCCACACCGTTTCCTTGGCTAAATTAGGCCTAAAAAATGCCTTATAATAGACCTTTGTCTTAAGTGCTCACATTCTTATACTATTGGGCAGCTGTTGCCATTTGTCTGAGTTAACTACAGGGGGCAGTGTCTGGTAGTCCATACATGTTTATTAGCAAATATAAAGGGGTATGGAAGATATCTGAATAATTGTCATGGATGTAAAAGAACAAACGGGCTGAATCAAAGCAGTGTTCAAAGGTGTGTTCCATCTTTCTCAGTACCCTGGCAGACAAAATGGAATATTGAGAAATACTTTGCAACGTTATTTGTGGTTCAGACTCTTGAGAATTCTTAACCTTGCAGTTTGTACTGGGAGAAGAAAAATGCTCTGTTCAGTAGTAGTATTTTATTGTCAGAAGTTGTGAATTTTGACCTTGGTTCGGCTATAAAATGTCACAAAAGCAAACTTTTTCTTGATGCCTCTTGGACTGTAAAACATTGAGTAACAGTGTGAGAGATGTCGTTATGTTTCTTGTATTGCTCTACATTGTTAAATTGTTCAATGGATATATTACAGTTGCGTTTGCACCTCATTTTGCTTTTTTCTATTTGTTTTAGGTCAATAAATGGACTTGTCGAAATTTTGGAGACACAAAGGTCGAGGTATTAGATTAACCTGTATTCCAACAAGTACCAAATCCTGTCCCACTGACATTATTTTTACAAAGCTTTCATTATGATCTGTTGGCTGTGCACATGCATACCTACCTGTACTGTGTTTTAATGTGTGCTTGTGTTCAAAGAGGTACAGAACGATTGTTCCCATCAGAGAATTAGATAACACTTAGGCATCCAATACAAATCACATCTTTCAGAAAACAGATTCTTGTGTGGTTTTTGTTTGTTTGTTTGTTTGTTTGTTTAGTATTAATTTATTCTTTAACTGTATTCACTAAAATTCTCTTTTTATGCTCCCATATTACTGTACAGCTGAAAGCTGCTTTACTCCACGGTAGATAGCACTGACTGCTGACATCTGAAAATAGGGCTAGCTTCTGGTGCTTTGCATTGGAATAAGAGATCAGGAAAAAAAAACAACAGACATGAACAATTATTTATATGTTTAAAAATGAGTAATCAAAGCTTCAGTACACATAATTCTTACATGCAGTGAAAATACAAAGCTTTCTTTCTCTCCCTATCTGTGCAGAGTTGATCTTTCCAATGTGCTGGACCTGCATGCTTTAGACAGTCTATCTGGAATCAGGTATGGCAATAATTTCACTTTTATTAAAAGGAATGCTCATTGCATAGATACACGCATGAAGTAGGTACATTTACATTTAGGCAGAGTCTGCATCTGAATTTCTGTTCCATGTTCTAGTTCAGACACTTGTTTACAATTCTCAGTAAGAGTAAGAAGTACTAGAAAGAGGATGTTTTTCCACTTGAGATACATGCAGCAAAAGATTGTAGGGTTCGTAAAATGAAATGAGAGCCAAAGCACCCATGATTGTTTGGCGTTTTCCCCCCGTTTCCCTTGTTGAGGCTTTCAGTTGTCCATTAGTACTACTGCTACTAAATAAGATCTCAGTGCTTTTTTCTGGTTCTCTTAAAACTCAGAGGATTTAATTTTTTTCTTGCTTTACATTGTGATGAACTGGAGACCTTAGTTTTCACAGGAAACTCTGAGTTCCACAACAACCTAAGCCTTGGAAATGTTGTTCAGCGTGTTCCTGGATCCGTTATGTCCTCTGGTTCTTTTATGACTAAGAGGCTCAGCTTTAAATTAGCAAACACTGCACAGTGTGCAGTGGGAATTAGCTTTGGGAATGAGTTAAGTAGAAAGTGGTGTATAGTATTTCACTTCATTTTATACTGCACATTTTACTCTTAGAAGCAATGGCTTTGTTCCTTTTTTACTTCCTAACATAGTTTCAAAAAGTGATGCCCAACAAATCATCCCACAGATGTCAGAAGTTACTTTTTGTTTTATAAAGATGTAAGAGTGTAAAATGTAGATAGAAGTCCATGGCGACTTACTCTATGATGGTTAAAAGTTAGTAGGAGGGTCGTACTATTAGCCTTGTTGTGAAAATGGGTCTCCTAAGTCTTTCTTGTAAGACACTGACAGCTGAGTTAGAACAAAGCGTTTCTAACCATAACAGACTCTCTTGGCCCAAGGACAGCTTGAATCCAACCAGAAATGACCATCCAATAGGTCACTCCTTGCTTTATCACTCATATGTCAGAATTTTTTTCCTAATCTAGAAAGGAAATCCGTAATTGTTCTGTACATTACTATAGTCAAATTAGAGAATTGACAGTGGAATTCCAGCAGTTAAGCTGTGGCAGACTTCCTATCACAGATCATTTGAAAGATCAAACAAACATAATTAAACATAACTGTTCTGAGATTAAAGCTGAATTAACAGTTGAAAATTACTTTGATAACAGCACTTTAGTTTTGGTCTGCAGTACTGAAGAGTTTGTGTAGATCTTGTTTGAGATAATGACATTGCATCCATCCAGTGCAAATGCAACATCTGCTTGTTTACAGCTTGCAGAAAAAATTGGAGAGTATGAAGACAACAGATGCACATCTCGACAAGGTAATTACAACAAGCACTGCTTCAGTCTCGCTGTTAGAAGATAGTTCAGGATAACTGCAACCATGGCATACTAATCATCTTATTTTTTCAGAAGGTTTCAGGTAGAGAATAGTATGTTTAAGATCTCTGGAATATTACACTGAATGCCATGTACTTTGATACAGATAGATAGTAAATGTATATACTGAGTTCTGCTTTCAAATATGGTTTAAGAGTTCTGTTTTTGGAAGCAGTGTTCTTGTACATTACTACAACAGACAAGTAATACTATTCTTTTCAATATTTGTCCTTATTGAGCAATTGAGATTTGAGAATTGAGCCCTATACTTACACCTGATATTTATCCCGTAGGTCGAAATGATGTCAGTGTTTGTAGATATTGGGGAGTTGCTGTTCACAACTTTGCATTAATTAAGGTGTTAGAGAGACACATTCTGTGAGTGCTTCCCTTCGTTTTTACACAGAAAATCAACAGATCAACCTGTAACAGTGAATTAGGTTTTCCTATAAATTTGATATAATACCTACAATCACACGTGTGCTAGAAGGTTAGGAATGTGAAATGCTTTGTTTTTCCAGATATGTAACCCAGCTTTTATTTATGTCAGGGTAGAATCTTCTCTCTTGCTCTGTGCAATAAAACAATCCTTGCATATTACAGTTTAAATTGCATTTTTATCTTGGTGATTGTGTTTTATTTAGAGAGAAAATACAGTATTTTGTCTGTTTTGTGGTTTTGATTTTTAATAAATAATTGAAGGGGAAAGGGTCTGGTCTGTCACTCCTTTAGAGTATAAGCAGTTGTGTGCTAAATGCTGCTTTTAAGCATCTATCTTGTCTGTCTTGTGTGTCTTTCCATTTACAGGACATAGTGACAGTAACACTTGAAGTCCTAGGAAATATTAAGGAAGAAAACGTTAATCTCTTTATACAGGTAAATATGAATACATCGCAGTCAAGTGCGAAATCACTGTGTCCTTTTGTAGAAAATCATCTTACGCTGTTCTGTTTGTGAAAACATTTTTCCTCTTTGTAGAATCTTGTGTGGGAAAAGAATGTGAAAGATAGGACTGGATGTACCATGGATGTCATAAGACTGAAGGTTTGCCTGAAACTTCCAACCTCTTTGTTTTGTGCTTTCCCTCTTTTTAAATGGAAAGAAACTGCAGTGTATTGTCAGCCACATACAGGTCAAAGAGCAGACAAAAGAGAGAACATCAGTTTGTCATTGATCCATGTAGAGACACTTAAATAGCTGCTGGCCAATGAGACCACTCAAGGTAGCTGACAGAGAAGCAAACCACAGTACTACTTGCTGTGTAGTGAAAGGGGAGACTTGCAGTCCCAAACATGAGTGGGACAGGATGAATGATCAGGACATAAGTGAAAGGAGGTGATGTTGTTTTCCCCTCCTTTGCTCTGAAAGGTCTCATCCGGATATTTCACCTAGATGGCTCCTTAGCTAGGGATGTAGTTACAGGTTTCTGTCCACGATTACAGTTATTGGCATAATAAACAGAATTTTAATTGAGTGTAACAATGCAGCACAATGCTAGTTATGGTCCACCTAAAATTTTTTGATTACATCAGGCTGCAGTTTTAAAGATGTGATTTACACATAAGTGTATTCATCCCCGTGTACGATTCATTGCATAGTTCTGAGGTGAACGTTGGTGATGCTTGAGGATATACTTTCATTTTCCTTAAACCACAAAGCTAAGTAAATGATAAAAAAGTCGATTGTATGATTAGACAAGGTCTAAGGAAAACAATCAAATGTGCTGTGATTTGTTTCCTGAGAACATATGTGTGTCACAGGCAGCAAGGTAATTATTTCTACTTCACTGGAAGAAAGGTTTGTTTCTTGACAAGTAGAACAACAGCAGCATAAAGCCGGCAGTGCTGATGCACTTCAAGCTGTCTGTTGTACTCATTAGCTGTACTGCTGATTAGAAGTATGCTTCTGTTGTACTGAGCTTTGGGATCAAAGTAATATTTACATTCTATTTTAGACAGTTTTCTAGTGATGAAAACTCTTTTAGTGCAACGTTTGGCATGTGAGTTAATGGACTTAGTTTTGAAAGTATTCCGTTGTTAATTCCATTGCTAGTCATTTCACCACACAGATATTTGTTCTTTCTCTGCTATTCAGAGATTCTGTTTCAAGACAGTGTAAGTGTTAAGCATGAGAACTCAGTGGGAACAGACTCAGCATTTTTGCCTATTTTACATCACCTTGGACAGGTGATGAGGCTTTCATAGAGACATATATCATACATACAATCAAAGTGGCATGGTAGGAGATGACATTGAAATTTGCACAAATATTCCAGGTTACCGTCCAAATGAGAAGCTGAAGGCAGAGTATAGCAAAGTATAATTATTAATTGTAAGAATGGTTGTTACAAGAGATGACTCTGTTGCATTGTTATTTTGATCAACCTCTGCATATTTGTCAGAGGTTTTTCCCTGCTCTGTGTACTTGTAAAGTTGTTTTGTTTTTTTTTCTCCATAAGTATTTTGTTTTTAAAGGTTTGTTTATATACTCTAAGAGTTATTTTTCTGGTAAGGGACTCGTATCTATTCAAGGCAAATCTCATCAAGAGATAGTCCAAGGTGTCCATGAGCTGTATGATCTGGAAGAGACTGCAATAGAATGGAAAGAAGATGAAAAAAGAACCAATAGGTTCATTCCCAGGGTGAGAGAGTGAGGCAGACTACTACATACTGTATCGGATTAACAGATGATGTAGTTGCCTGGAAGTAGAATAAAATGTCAGGTAACAGAGGCATCTAAGTAAAGTGTACTGAAAGAACAGACCTACAGAACAGTGAGGATTGGTAAGTGCAGAAATAGTTTTTCATTTCTAGCTTTTTCATTGATAGTTGGCCATAAAAACAGTTCCTTACAACGTAGTAACTTAAGCAGTATGAATGAAAATCATACATTGTGTAAAATGATTTTGGCATAGTTTAAATGCAAATTAATTTGAGCGTTTATTAAACATGCTCAATCCAGTTGTTTTAATTATTGTCTAGCACTTGACAGAGGAGAAGCCAGAAGGCCTTGTCAACGAAGCATCTCGGTATGGATATCAAAACCACTTTTTTAATCATAGTCAGTGACTGCACTGTGCGGAAGATCATTCAAAATTGATTCTTTTTCTTTTCTAAGGTTTTCCCCTCCCTTGCTTTTAAACAAAGGTAGAAAACAAAAATTACTCTGTACTTCATTTGATCATTCTGCTTAGATATGAATTTTCTAATAAGTAGGTTGATCTGAAAATAATGCCTCCTCTTTTTTTCCATGGAAACTACAACAGATAGAGTACAAATAACAGGTTGAAAGAAGCTCAACTTTCAGCTACAAAAACAGTTTCCAGTATAGTCTCCTCACCATTAGCTATACATTTTTGCTAGCAGTGAAAAAGCCTCAGCATGCTGTGCTTGTAAACATTTCAGTGGCCATGGCTTGTCTTTCATGTCACTGTCTGCTGCTACTTTTGTCTACTGAAATGCACAAGCCACAAGTAACCTCAAGAAGCTAATACTGTAGTCGTTCCATGATGTTTTAGTTGGCTGATGGTTTGGTTAATGTTTGCCTTCCTGTACTAACAATCTAGTAATTTTACAGTGCTATGAGAGACATACTGCTTCTGCCTTACAAAAAACTGCTTGTTCAAGGTGTTCCTTTTTTCTTTTTCCAAATGCATAGGCAGGTTGCATTAGCTGATCTTGTAATCGTCAATAAAACGGATTTGGTGTCAAGGGAAGAATTGAATAAAGTCAGAACAACTGTCAGGTATGAAATTTCTGGTATAACCGTGACATTGTACATGCTCAAATGTTATTAGAAATTAGATCTCATGATTGTTCCAACAGATCGTGTAGTGAAAAAGAGCAGTGAGAAAGCAGTGAAAAAGAGTCTGCCCCTTTCTGGAGATGTTTCCAGTGCATTTCTGTGCTTCCACAGTCTTATCAGCTTGCCTAAGTAAGATTTGTTGTTACCTGCTCAGAAGTGTAGAATTATAGAATAGAATCAAAGAATGCTCTTAAGTTGGAAGGAACCTTCAAGGACCATTGACTCCAACCTCTGGCTCTACTCAGGACCACCCAAAATTCCAATTCTATGTCTGAGAGCTTTCTCCAAATGTTCCTTGAACTCTGGCTGCTTGGGGCTGTTCCATGTCTACGGCCCTCTGGTGAAGAACCTTTTCCTAATACCCAACCTGACCCTCTTCTGGTGCAACTCCACACCGTTTCCTTGGCTAAATTAGGCCTAAAAAATGCCTTATAATAGACTTTGTCTTAAGTGCTCACATTCTTATACTATTGGGCAGCTGTTGCCATTTGTCTGAGTTAACTACAGGGGGCAGTGTCTGGTAGTCCATACATGTTTATTAGCAAATATAAAGGGGTATGGAAGATATCTGAATAATTGTCATGGATGTAAAAGAACAAACGGGCTGAATCAAAGCAGTGTTCAAAGATGTGTTCCATCTTTCTCAGTACCCTGGCAGACAAAATGGAATATTGAGAAATACTTTGCAACGTTATTTGTGGTTCAGACTCTTGAGAATTCTTAACCTTGCAGTTTGTACTGGGAGAAGAAAAATGCTATGTTCAGTAGTAGTATTTTATTGTCAGAAGTTGTGAATTTTGACCTTGGTTCGGCTATAAAATGTCACAAAAGCAAACTTTTTCTTGATGCCTCTTGGACTGTAAAACATTGAGTAACAGTGTGAGAGATGTCGTTATGTTTCTTGTATTGCTCTACATTGTTAAATTGTTCAATGGATATATTACAGTTGCGTTTGCACCTCATTTTGCTTTTTTCTATTTGTTTTAGGTCAATAAGTGGACTTGTCGAAATTTTGGAGACACAAAGGTCGAGGTATTAGATTAACCTGTATTCCAACAAGTACCAAATCCTGTCCCACTGACATTATTTTTACAAAGCTTTCATTATGATCTGTTGGCTGTGCACATGCATACCTACCTGTACTGTGTTTTAATGTGTGCTTGTGTTCGAAGAGGTACAGAACGATTGTTCCCATCAGAGAATTAGATAACACTTAGGCATCCAATACAAATCACATCTTTCAGAAAACAGATTCTTGTGTGGTTTTTGTTTGTTTGTTTGTTTGTTTGTTTAGTATTAATTTATTCTTTAACTGTATTCACTAAAATTCTCTTTTTATGCTCCCATATTACTGTACAGCTGAAAGCTGCTTTACTCCACGGTAGATAGCACTGACTGCTGACATCTGAAAATAGGGCTAGCTTCTGGTGCTTTGCATTGGAATAAGAGATCAGGAAAAAAAAACAACAGACATGAACAATTATTTATATGTTTAAAAATGAGTAATCAAAGCTTCAGTACACATAATTCTTACATGCAGTGAAAATACAAAGCTTTCTTTCTCTCCCTATCTGTGCAGAGTTGATCTTTCCAATGTGCTGGACCTGCATGCTTTAGACAGTCTATCTGGAATCAGGTATGGCAATAATTTCACTTTTATTAAAAGGAATGCTCATTGCATAGATACACGCATGAAGTAGGTACATTTACATTTAGGCAGAGTCTGCATCTGAATTTCTGTTCCATGTTCTAGTTCAGACACTTGTTTACAATTCTCAGTAAGAGTAAGAAGTACTAGAAAGAGGATGTTTTTCCACTTGAGATACATGCAGCAAAAGATTGTAGGGTTCGTAAAATGAAATGAGAGCCAAAGCACCCATGATTGTTTGGCGTTTTCCCCCCGTTTCCCTTGTTGAGGCTTTCAGTTGTCCATTAGTACTACTGCTACTAAATAAGATCTCAGTGCTTTTTTCTGGTTCTCTTAAAACTCAGAGGATTTAATTTTTTTCTTGCTTTACATTGTGATGAACTGGAGACCTTAGTTTTCACAGGAAACTCTGAGTTCCACAACAACCTAAGCCTTGGAAATGTTGTTCAGCGTGTTCCTGGATCCGTTATGTCCTCTGGTTCTTTTATGACTAAGAGGCTCAGCTTTAAATTAGCAAACACTGCACAGTGTGCAGTGGGAATTAGCTTTGGGAATGAGTTAAGTAGAAAGTGGTGTATAGTATTTCACTTCATTTTATACTGCACATTTTACTCTTAGAAGCAATGGCTTTGTTCCTTTTTTACTTCCTAACATAGTTTCAAAAAGTGATGCCCAACAAATCATCCCACAGATGTCAGAAGTTACTTTTTGTTTTATAAAGATGTAAGAGTGTAAAATGTAGATAGAAGTCCATGGCGACTTACTCTATGATGGTTAAAAGTTAGTAGGTTGTACTACTAGCCTTGTTGTGAAAATGGGTCTCCTAAGTCTTTCTTGTAAGACACTGACAGCTGAGTTAGAACAAAGCGTTTCTAACCATAACAGACTCTCTTGGCCCAAGGACAGCTTGAATCCAACCAGAAATGACCATCCAATAGGTCACTCCTTGCTTTATCACTCATATGTCAGAATTTTTTTCCTAATCTAGAAAGGAAATCCGTAATTGTTCTGTACATTACTATAGTCAAATTAGAGAATTGACAGTGGAATTCCAGCAGTTAAGCTGTGGCAGACTTCCTATCACAGATCATTTGAAAGATCAAACAAACATAATTAAACATAACTGTTCTGAGATTAAAGCTGAATTAACAGTTGAAAATTACTTTGATAACAGCACTTTAGTTTTGGTCTGCAGTACTGAAGAGTTTGTGTAGATCTTGTTTGAGATAATGACATTGCATCCATCCAGTGCAAATGCAACATCTGCTTGTTTACAGCTTGCAGAAAAAATTGGAGAGTATGAAGACAACAGATGCACATCTCGACAAGGTAATTACAACAAGCACTGCTTCAGTCTCGCTGTTAGAAGATAGTTCAGGATAACTGCAACCATGGCATACTAATCATCTTATTTTTTCAGAAGGTTTCAGGTAGAGAATAGTATGTTTAAGATCTCTGGAATATTACACTGAATGCCATGTACTTTGATACAGATAGATAGTAAATGTATATACTGAGTTCTGCTTTCAAATATGGTTTAAGAGTTCTGTTTTTGGAAGCAGTGTTCTTGTACATTACTACAACAGACAAGTAATACTATTCTTTTCAATATTTGTCCTTATTGAGCAATTGAGATTTGAGAATTGAGCCCTATACTTACACCTGATATTTATCCCGTAGGTCGAAATGATGTCAGTGTTTGTAGATATTGGGGAGTTGCTGTTCACAACTTTGCATTAATTAAGGTGTTAGAGAGACACATTCTGTGAGTGCTTCCCTTCGTTTTTACACAGAAAATCAACAGATCAACCTGTAACAGTGAATTAGGTTTTCCTATAAATTTGATATAAATCCTATAATCACACGTGTGCTAGAAGGTTAGGAATGTGAAATGCTTTGTTTTTCCAGATATGTAACCCAGCTTTTATTTATGTCAGGGTAGAATCTTCTCTCTTGCTCTGTGCAATAAAACAATCCTTGCATATTACAGTTTAAATTGCATTTTTATCTTGGTGATTGTGTTTTATTTAGAGAGAAAATACAGTATTTTGTCTGTTTTGTGGTTTTGATTTTTAATAAATAATTGAAGGGGAAAGGGTCTGGTCTGTCACTCCTTTAGAGTATAAGCAGTTGTGTGCTAAATGCTGCTTTTAAGCATCTATCTTGTCTGTCTTGTGTGTCTTTCCATTTACAGGACATAGTGACAGTAACACTTGAAGTCCTAGGAAATATTAAGGAAGAAAACGTTAATCTCTTTATACAGGTAAATATGAATACATCGCAGTCAAGTGCGAAATCACTGTGTCCTTTTGTAGAAAATCATCTTACGCTGTTCTGTTTGTGAAAACATTTTTCCTCTTTGTAGAATCTTGTGTGGGAAAAGAATGTGAAAGATAGGACTGGATGTACCATGGATGTCATAAGACTGAAGGTTTGCCTGAAACTTCCAACCTCTTTGTTTTGTGCTTTCCCTCTTTTTAAATGGAAAGAAACTGCAGTGTATTGTCAGCCACATACAGGTCAAAGAGCAGACAAAAGAGAGAACATCAGTTTGTCATTGATCCATGTAGAGACACTTAAATACCTGCTGGCCAATGAGACCACTCAAGGTAGCTGACAGAGAAGCAAACCACAGTACTACTTGCTGTGTAGTGAAAGGGGAGACTTGCAGTCCCAAACATGAGTGGGACAGGATGAATGATCAGGACATAAGTGAAAGGAGGTGATGTTGTTTTCCCCTCCTTTACTCTGAAAGGTCTCATCCGGATATTTCACCTAGATGGCTCCTTAGCTAGGGATGTAGTTACAGGTTTCTGTCCACGATTACAGTTATTGGCATAATAAACAGAAGTTTAATTGAGTGTAACAATGCAGCACAATGCTAGTTATGGTCCACCTAAAATTTTTTGATTACATCAGGCTGCAGTTTTAAAGATGTGATTTACACATAAGTGTATTCATCCCCGTGTACGATTCATTGCATAGTTCTGAGGTGAACGTTGGTGATGCTTGAGGATATACTTTCATTTTCCTTAAACCACAAAGCTAAGTAAATGATAAAAAAGTCGATTGTATGATTAGACAAGGTCTAAGGAAAACAATCAAATGTGCTGTGATTTGTTTCCTGAGAACATATGTGTGTCACAGGCAGCAAGGTAATTATTTCTACTTCACTGGAAGAAAGGTTTGTTTCTTGACAAGTAGAACAACAGCAGCATAAAGCCGGCAGTGCTGATGCACTTCAAGCTGTCTGTTGTACTCATTAGCTGTACTGCTGATTAGAAGTATGCTTCTGTTGTACTGAGCTTTGGGATCAAAGTAATATTTACATTCTATTTTAGACAGTTTTCTAGTGATGAAAACTCTTTTAGTGCAACGTTTGGCATGTGAGTTAATGGACTTAGTTTTGAAAGTATTCCGTTGTTAATTCCATTGCTAGTCATTTCACCACACAGATATTTGTTCTTTCTCTGCTATTGAGAGATTCTGTTTCAAGACAGTGTAAGTGTTAAGCATGAGAACTCAGTGGGAACAGACTCAGCATTTTTGCCTATTTTACATCACCTTGGACAGGTGATGAGGCTTTCATAGAGACATATATCATACATACAATCAAAGTGGCATGGTAGGAGATGACATTGAAATTTGCACAAATATTCCAGGTTACCGTCCAAATGAGAAGCTGAAGGCAGAGTATAGCAAAGTATAATTATTAATTGTAAGAATGGTTGTTACAAGAGATGACTCTGTTGCATTGTTATTTTGATCAACCTCTGCATATTTGTCAGAGGTTTTTCCCTGCTCTGTGTACTTGTAAAGTTGTTTTGTTTTTTTTTCTCCATAAGTATTTTGTTTTTAAAGGTTTGTTTATATACTCTAAGAGTTATTTTTCTGGTAAGGGACTCGTATCTATTCAAGGCAAATCTCATCAAGAGATAGTCCAAGGTGTCCATGAGCTGTATGATCTGGAAGAGACTGCAATAGAATGGAAAGAAGATGAAAAAAGAACCAATAGGTTCATTCCCAGGGTGAGAGAGTGAGGCAGACTACTACATACTGTATCGGATTAACAGATGATGTAGTTGCCTGGAAGTAGAATAAAATGTCAGGTAACAGAGGCATCTAAGTAAAGTGTACTGAAAGAACAGACCTACAGAACAGTGAGGATTGGTAAGTGCAGAAATAGTTTTTCATTTCTAGCTTTTTCATTGATAGTTGGCCATAAAAACAGTTCCTTACAACGTAGTAACTTAAGCAGTATGAATGAAAATCATACATTGTGTAAAATGATTTTGGCATAGTTTAAATGCAAATTAATTTGAGCGTTTATTAAACATGCTCAATCCAGTTGTTTTAATTATTGTCTAGCACTTGACAGAGGAGAAGCCAGAAGGCCTTGTCAACGAAGCATCTCGGTATGGATATCAAAACCACTTTTTTAATCATTGTCAGTGACTGCACTGTGCGGAAGATCATTCAAAATTGATTCTTTTTCTTTTCTAAGGTTTTCCCCTCCCTTGCTTTTAAACAAAGGTAGAAAACAAAAATTACTCTGTACTTCATTTGATCATTCTGCTTAGATATGAATTTTCTAATAAGTAGGTTGATCTGAAAATAATGCCTCCTCTTTTTTTCCATGGAAACTACAACAGATAGAGTACAAATAACAGGTTGAAAGAAGCTCAACTTTCAGCTACAAAAACAGTTTTCAGTATAGTCTCCTCACCATTAGCTATACATTTTTGCTAGCAGTGAAAAAGCCTCAGCATGCTGTGCTTGTAAACATTTCAGTGGCCATGGCTTGTCTTTCATGTCACTGTCTGCTGCTACTTTTGTCTACTGAAATGCACAAGCCACAAGTAACCTCAAGAAGCTAATACTGTAGTCATTCCATGATGTTTTAGTTGGCTGATGGTTTGGTTAATGTTTGCCTTCCTGTACTAACAATCTAGTAATTTTACAGTGCTATGAGAGACATACTGCTTCTGCCTTACAAAAAACTGCTTGTTCAAGGTGTTCCTTTTTTCTTTTTCCAAATGCATAGGCAGGTTGCATTAGCTGATCTTGTAATCGTCAATAAAACGGATTTGGTGTCAAGGGAAGAATTGAATAAAGTCAGAACAACTGTCAGGTATGAAATTTCTGGTATAACCGTGACATTGTACATGCTCAAATGTTATTAGAAATTAGATCTCACGATTGTTCCAACAGATCGTGTAGTGAAAAAGAGCAGTGAGAAAGCAGTGAAAAAGAGTCTGCCCCTTTCTGGAGATGTTTCCAGTGCATTTCTGTGCTTCCACAGTCTTATCAGCTTGCCTAAGTAAGATTTGATGTTACCTGCTCAGAAGTGTAGAATTATAGAATAGAATCAAAGAATGCTCTTAAGTTGGAAGGAACCTTCAAGGACCATTGACTCCAACCTCTGGCTCTACTCAGGACCACCCAAAATTCCAATTCTATGTCTGAGAGCTTTCTCCAAATGTTCCTTGAACTCTGGCTGCTTGGGGCTGTTCCATGTCTACGGCCCTCTGGTGAAGAACCTTTTCCTAATACCCAACCTGACCCTCTTCTGGTGCAACTCCACACCGTTTCCTTGGCTAAATTAGGCCTAAAAAATGCCTTATAATAGACTTTGTCTTAAGTGCTCACATTCTTATACTATTGGGCAGCTGTTGCCATTTGTCTGAGTTAACTACAGGGGGCAGTGTCTGGTAGTCCATACATGTTTATTAGCAAATATAAAGGGGTATGGAAGATATCTGAATAATTGTCATGGATGTAAAAGAACAAACGGGCTGAATCAAAGCAGTGTTCAAAGATGTGTTCCATCTTTCTCAGTACCCTGGCAGACAAAATGGAATATTGAGAAATACTTTGCAACGTTATTTGTGGTTCAGACTCTTGAGAATTCTTAACCTTGCAGTTTGTACTGGGAGAAGAAAAATGCTATGTTCAGTAGTAGTATTTTATTGTCAGAAGTTGTGAATTTTGACCTTGGTTCGGCTATAAAATGTCACAAAAGCAAACTTTTTCTTGATGCCTCTTGGACTGTAAAACATTGAGTAACAGTGTGAGAGATGTCGTTATGTTTCTTGTATTGCTCTACATTGTTAAATTGTTCAATGGATATATTACAGTTGCGTTTGCACCTCATTTTGCTTTTTTCTATTTGTTTTAGGTCAATAAGTGGACTTGTCGAAATTTTGGAGACACAAAGGTCGAGGTATTAGATTAACCTGTATTCCAACAAGTACCAAATCCTGTCCCACTGACATTATTTTTACAAAGCTTTCATTATGATCTGTTGGCTGTGCACATGCATACCTACCTGTACTGTGTTTTAATGTGTGCTTGTGTTCGAAGAGGTACAGAAAGATTGTTCCCATCAGAGAATTAGATAACACTTAGGCATCCAATACAAATCACATCTTTCAGAAAACAGATTCTTGTGTGGTTTTTTTTTTGTTTGTTTGTTTGTTTAGTATTAATTTATTTTTAAACTGTATTCACTAAAAATCTCTTTTTATGCTCCCATATTACTGTACAGCTGAAAGCTGCTTTACTCCACGGTAGATAGCACTGACTGCTGACATCTGAAAATAGGGCTAGCTTCTGGTGCTTTGCATTGGAATAAGAGATCAGGAAAAAAAACCAACAAACATGAACAATTATTTATATGTTTAAAAATGAGTAATCAAAGCTTCAGTACACATAATTCTTACATGCAGTGAAAATACAAAGCTTTCTTTCTCTCCCTATCTGTGCAGAGTTGATCTTTCCAATGTGCTGGACCTGCATGCTTTAGACAGTCTATCTGGAATCAGGTATGGCAATAATTTCACTTTTATTAAAAGGAATGCTCATTGCATAGATACACGCATGAAGTAGGTACATTTACATTTAGGCAGAGTCTGCATCTGAATTTCTGTTCCATGTTCTAGTTCAGACACTTGTTTACAATTCTCAGTAAGAGTAAGAAGTACTAGAAAGAGGATGTTTTTCCACTTGAGATACATGCAGCAAAAGATTGTAGGGTTCGTAAAATGAAATGAGAGCCAAAGCACCCATGATTGTTTGGCGTTTTCCCCCCGTTTCCCTTGTTGAGGCTTTCAGTTGTCCATTAGTACTACTGCTACTAAATAAGATCTCAGTGCTTTTTTCTGGTTCTCTTAAAACTCAGAGGATTTAATTTTTTTCTTGCTTTACATTGTGATGAACTGGAGACCTTAGTTGTCTCAGGAAACTCTGAGTTCCACAACAACCTAAGCCTTGGAAATGTTGTTCAGCGTGTTCCTGGATCCGTTATGTCCTCTGGTTCTTTTATGACTAAGAGGCTCAGCTTTAAATTAGCAAACACTGCACAGTGTGCAGTGGGAATTAGCTTTGGGAATGAGTTAAGTAGAAAGTGGTGTATAGTATTTCACTTCATTTTATACTGCACATTTTACTCTTAGAAGCAATGGCTTTGTTCCTTTTTTACTTCCTAACATAGTTTCAAAAAGTGATGCCCAACAAATCATCCCACAGGTGTCAGAAGTTACTTTTTGTTTTATAAAGATGTAAGAGTGTAAAATGTAGATAGAAGTCCATGGCGACTTACTCTATGATGGTTAAAAGTTAGTAGGAGGGTCGTACTATTAGCCTTGTTGTGAAAATGGGTCTCCTAAGTCTTTCTTGTAAGACACTGACAGCTGAGTTAGAACAAAGCGTTTCTAACCATAACAGACTCTCTTGGCCCAAGGACAGCTTGAATCCAACCAGAAATGACCATCCAATAGGTCACTCCTTGCTTTATCACTCATATGTCAGAATTTTTTTCCTAATCTAGAAAGGAAATCCGTAATTGTTCTGTACATTACTATAGTCAAATTAGAGAATTGACAGTGGAATTCCAGCAGTTAAGCTGTGGCAGACTTCCTATCACAGATCATTTGAAAGATCAAACAAACATAATTAAACATAACTATTCTGAGATTAAAGCTGAATTAACAGTTGAAAATTACTTTGATAACAGCACTTTAGTTTTGGTCTGCAGTACTGAAGAGTTTGTGTAGATCTTGTTTGAGATAATGACACTGCATCCATCCAGTGCAAATGCAACATCTGCTTGTTTACAGCTTGCAGAAAAAATTGGAGAGTATGAAGACAACAGATGCACATCTCGACAAGGTAATTACAACAAGGACTGCTTCAGTCTCGCTGTTAGAAGATAGTTCAGGATAACTGCAACCATGGCATACTAATCATCTTATTTTTTCAGAAGGTTTCAGGTAGAGAATAGTATGTTTAAGATCTCTGGAATATTACACTGAATGCCATGTACTTTGATAGAGATAGATAGTAAATGTATATACTGAGTTCTGCTTTCAAATATGGTTTAAGAGTTCTGTTTTTGGAAACAGTGTTCTTGTACATTACTACAACAGACAAGTAATACTATTCTTTCCAATATTTGTCCTTATTGAGCAATTGAGATTTGAGAATTGAGCCCTATACTTACACCTGATATTTATCCCGTAGGTCGAAATGATGTCAGTGTTTGTAGATATTGGGGAGTTGCTGTTCACAACTTTGCATTAATTAAGGTGTTAGAGAGACACATTCTGTGAGTGCTTCCCTTTGTTTTTACACAGAAAATCAACAGATCAACCTGTAACAGTGAATTAGGTTTTCCTATAAATTTGATATAATACCTACAATCGCATGTGTGCTAGAAGGTTAGGAATGTGAAATGCTTTGTTTTTCCAGATATGTAACCCAGCTTTTATTTATGTCAGGGTAGAATCTTCTCTCTTGCTCTGTGCAATAAAACAATCCTTGCATATTACAGTTTAAATTGCATTTTTATCTTGGTGATTGTGTTTTATTTAGAGAGAAAATACAGTATTTTGTCTGTTTTGTGGTTTTGATTTTTAATAAATAATTGAAGGGGAAAGGGTCTGGCCTGTCACTCCTTTAGAGTATAAGCAGTTGTGTGCTAAATGCTGCTTTTAAGCATCTATCTTGTCTGTCTTGTGTGTCTTTCCATTTACAGGACATAGTGACAGTAACACTTGAAGTCCTAGGAAATATTAAGGAAGAAAACGTTAATCTCTTTATACAGGTAAATATGAATACATCGCAGTCAAGTGCGAAATCACTGTGTCCTTTTGTAGAAAATCATCTTACGCTGTTCTGTTTGTGAAAACATTTTTCCTCTTTGTAGAATCTTGTGTGGGAAAAGAATGTGAAAGATAGGACTGGATGTACCATGGATGTCATAAGACTGAAGGTTTGCCTGAAACTTCCAACCTCTTTGTTTTGTGCTTTCCCTCTTTTTAAATGGAAAGAAACTGCAGTGTATTGTCAGCCACATACAGGTCAAAGAGCAGACAAAAGAGAGAACATCAGTTTGTCATTGATCCATGTAGAGACACTTAAATACCTGCTGGCCAATGAGACCACTCAAGGTAGCTGACAGAGAAGCAAACCACAGTACTACTTGCTGTGTAGTGAAAGGGGAGACTTGCAGTCCCAAACATGAGTGGGACAGGATGAATGATCAGGACATAAGTGAAAGGAGGTGATGTTGTTTTCCCCTCCTTTGCTCTGAAAGGTCTCATCCGGATATTTCACCTAGATGGCTCCTTAGCTAGGGATGTAGTTACAGGTTTCTGTCCACGATTACAGTTATTGGCATAATAAACAGAAGTTTAATCGAGTGTAACAATGCAGCACAATGCTAGTTATGGTCCACCTAAAATTTTTTTATTACATCAGGCTGCAGTTTTAAAGATGTGATTTACACATAAGTGTATTCATCCCCGTGTACGATTCATTGCATAGTTCTGAGGTGAACGTTGGTGATGCTTGAGGATATACTTTCATTTTCCTTAAACCACAAAGCTAAGTAAATGATAAAAAAGTCGATTGTATGATTAGACAAGGTCTAAGGAAAACAATCAAATGTGCTGTGATTTGTTTCCTGAGAACATATGTGTGTCACAGGCAGCAAGGTAATTATTTCTACTTCACTGGAAGAAAGGTTTGTTTCTTGACAAGTAGAACAACAGCAGCATAAAGCCGGCAGTGCTGATGCACTTCAAGCTGTCTGTTGTACTCATTAGCTGTACTGCTGATTAGAAGTATGCTTCTGTTGTACTGAGCTTTGGGATCAAAGTAATATTTACATTCTATTTTAGACAGTTTTCTAGTGATGAAAACTCTTTTAGTGCAACGTTTGGCATGTGAGTTAATGGACTTAGTTTTGAAAGTATTCCGTTGTTAATTCCATTGCTAGTCATTTCACCACACAGATATTTGTTCTTTCTCTGCTATTGAGAGATTCTGTTTCAAGACAGTGTAAGCGTTAAGCATGAGAACTCAGTGGGAACAGACTCAGCATTTTTGCCTATTTTACATCACCTTGGACAGGTGATGAGGCTTTCATAGAGACATATATCATACATACAATCAAAGTGGCATGGTAGGAGATGACATTGAAATTTGCACAAATATTCCAGGTAACCGTCCAAATGAGAAGCTGAAGGCAGAGTATAGCAAAGTATAATTATTAATTGTAAGAATGGTTGTTACAAGAGATGACTCTGTTGCATTGTTATTTTGATCAACCTCTGCATATTTGTCAGAGGTTTTTCCCTGCTCTGTGTACTTGTAAAGTTGTTTTGTTTTTCTTTTTTTCTCCATAAGTATTTTGTTTTTAAAGGTTTGTTTATATACTCTAACAGTTATTTTTCTGGTAAGGGACTGGTATCTATTCAAGGCAAATCTCATCAAGAGATAGTCCAAGGTGTCCATGAGCTGTATGATCTGGAAGAGACTGCAATAGAATGGAAAGAAGATGAAAAAAGAACCAATAGGTTCATTCCCAGGGTGAGAGAGTGAGGCAGACTACTACATACTGTATCGGATTAACAGATGATGTAGTTGCCTGGAAGTAGAATAAAATGTCAGGTAACAGAGGCATCTAAGTAAAGTGTACTGAAAGAACAGACCTACAGAACAGTGAGGATTGGTAAGTGCAGAAATAGTTTTTCATTTCTAGCTTTTTCATTGATAGTTGGCCATAAAAATAGTTCCTTACAATGTAGTCACTTAAGCGGTATGAATGAAAATCATACATTGTGTAAAATGATTTTGGCATAGTTTAAATGCAAATTAATTTGAGCATTTTTTAAACATGCTTAATCCATCTGTTTTAATTATTGTCTAGCACTTGAGACAGGAGAAGCCAGAAGGCCTTGTCAATGAAGCATCTCGGTATGGATATCAAAACCACTTTTTTAATCATAGTCAGTGACTGCACTGTGCGGAAGATCATTCAAAATTGATTCTTTTTCTTTTCTAAGGTTTTCCCCTCCCTTGCTTTTAAACAAAGGTAGAAAACAAAACTTACTCTGTACTTCATTTGATCATTCTGCTTAGATATGAATTTTCTAATAAGTAGGTTGATCTGAAAATAATGCCTCCTCTTTTTTTCCATGGAAACTACAACAGATGGAGTACAAATAACAGGTTGAAAGAAGCTCAACTTTCAGCTACAAAAACAGTTTTCAGTATAGTCTCCTCACCATTAGCTATACATTTTTGCTAGCAGTGAAAAAGCCTCAGCATGCTGTGCTTGTAAACATTTCAGTGGCCATGGCTTGTCTTTCATGTCACTGGCTGCTGCTACTTATGTCTCCTGAAATGCACAAGCCACAAGTCACCTCAAGAAGCTAATACTGTAGTCATTCCATGATGTTTTAGTTGGCTGATGGTTTGGTTAATGTTTGCCTTCCTGTACTAACAATCTAGTAATTTTACAGCGCTATGAGAGACATACTGCTTCTGCCTTACAAAAAACTGCTTTTTTTTTCAAGGTGTTCCTTTTTTCTTTTTCCAAATGCATAGGCAGGTTGCATTAGCTGATCTTGTAATCATCAATAAAACGGATTTGGTGTCAAGGGAAGAATTGAATAAAGTCAGACCAACTGTCAGGTATGAAATTTCTGGTATAACCGTGACGTTGTACATGCTCAAATGTTATTAGAAATTAGATCTCATGATTGTTCCAACAGATCGTGTAGTGAAAAAGAGCAGTGAGAAAGCAGTGAAAAAGAGTCTGCCCCTTTCTGGAGATGTTTCCAGTGCATTTCTGTGCTTCCACAGTCTTATCAGCTTGCCTAAGTAAGATTTGATGTTACCTGCTCAGAAGTGTAGAATTATAGAATAGAATCAAAGAATGCTTTTAAGTTGGAAGGAACCTTCAAGGACCATTGACTCCAACCTCTGGCTCTACTCAGGACCACCCAAAATTCCAATTCTATGTCTGAGAGCTTTCTCCAAATGTTCCTTGAACTCTGGCTGCTTGGGGCTGTTCCATGTCTACCGCCCTCTGGTGAAGAACCTTTTCCTAATACCCAACCTGACCCTCTTCTGGTGCAACTCCACACCGTTTCCTTGGCTAAATTAGGCCTAACAAATGCCTTATAATAGACCTTTGTCTTAAGTGCTCACATTCTTATACTATTGGGCAGCTGTTGCCATTTGTCTGAGTTAACTACGGGGGGCAATGTCTGCTAGTCCATACATGTTTATTAGCAAATATAAAGGGGTATGGAAGATATCTGAATAATTGTCATGGATGTAAAAGAACAAATGGGCTGAATCAAAGCAGTGTTCAAAGGTGTGTTCCATCTTTCTCAGTACCCTGACAGACAAAATGGAATATTGAGAAATACTTTGCAACGTTATTTGTGGTTCAGACTCTTGAGAATTCTTAACCATGCAGCTTGTACTGGGAGAAGAAAAATGCTCTGTTCAGTAGTAATATTTTATTGTCAGAAGTTGTGAATTTTGACCTTGGTTCGGCTATAAAATGTCACAAAAGCAAACTTTTTCTTGATGCCTCTTGGACTGTAAAACATTGAGTAACAGTGTGAGAGATGTCGTTATGTTTCTTGTATTGCTCTACATTGTTAAATTGTTCAATGGATATATTACAGTTGCGTTTGCACCTCATTTTGCTTTTTTCTATTTGTTTTAGGTCAATAAATGGACTTGTCGAAATTTTGGAGACACAAAGGTTGAGGTATTAGATTAACCTGTATTCCAACAAGTACCAAATCCTGTCCCACTGACATTATTTTTACAAAGCTTTCATTATGATCTGTTGGCTGTGCACATGCATACCTACCTGTACTGTGTTTTAATGTGTGCTTGTGTTCGAAGAGGTACAGAAAGATTGTTCCCATCAGAGAATTAGATAACACTTAGGCATCCAATACAAATCACATCTTTCAGAAAACAGATTCTTGTGTGGTTTTTTTTTTGTTTGTTTGTTTGTTTAGTATTAATTTATTTTTAAACTGTATTCACTAAAATTCTCTTTTTATGCTCCCATATTACTGTACAGCTGAAAGCTGCTTTACTCCACGGTAGATAGCACTGACTGCTGACATCTGAAAATAGGGCTAGCTTCTGGTGCTTTGCATTGGAATAAGAGATCAGGAAAAAAAACCAACAAACATGAACAATTATTTATATGTTTAAAAATGAGTAATCAAAGCTTCAGTACACATAATTCTTACATGCAGTGAAAATACAAAGCTTTCTTTCTCTCCCTATCTGTGCAGAGTTGATCTTTCCAATGTGCTGGACCTGCATGCTTTAGACAGTCTATCTGGAATCAGGTATGGCAATAATTTCACTTTTATTAAAAGGAATGCTCATTGCATAGATACACGCATGAAGTAGGTACATTTACATTTAGGCAGAGTCTGCATCTGAATTTCTGTTCCATGTTCTAGTTCAGACACTTGTTTACAATTCTCAGTAAGAGTAAGAAGTACTAGAAAGAGGATGTTTTTCCACTTGAGATACATGCAGCAAAAGATTGTAGGGTTCGTAAAATGAAATGAGAGCCAAAGCACCCATGATTGTTTGGCGTTTTCCCCCCGTTTCCCTTGTTGAGGCTTTAAGTTGTCCATTAGTACTACTAGTAATCAATAAGATCTCAGTGCTTTTTTCTGGTTCTCTTAAAACTCAGAGGATTTAATTTTTTTCTTGCTTTACATTGTGATGAACTGGAGACCTTAGTTGTCTCAGGAAACTCTGAGTTCCACAACAACCTAAGCCTTGGAAATGTTGTTCAGCGTGTTCCTGGATCCGTTATGTCCTCTGGTTCTTTTATGACTAAGAGGCTCAGCTTTAAATTAGGAAGCACTGCACAGTGTGCAGTGGGAATTAGCTTTGGGAATGAGTTAAGTAGAAAGTGGTGTATAGTATTTCACTTCATTTTATACTGCACATTTTACTCTTAGAAGCAATGGCTTTGTTCCTTTTTTACTTCCTAACATAGTTTCAAAAAGTGATGCCCAACAAATCATCCCACAGATGTCAGAAGTTACTTTTTTGTTTTATAAAGATGTAAGAGTGTAAAATGTATATAGAAGTCCATGGCGACTTACTCTGTGATGGTTAAAAGTTAATAGGAGGGTCGTACTACTAGCCTTGTTGTGAAGATGGGTCTCCTAAGTCTTTCTTGTAAGACACTGACAGCTGAGTTAGAACAAAGCGTTTCTAACCATAACAGACTCTCTTGGCCCAAGGACAGCTTGAATCCAACCAGAAATGACCATCCAATAGGTCACTCCTTGCTTTATCACTCATAGGTCAGAATTTTTTTCCTAATCTAGAAAGGAAATCCGTAATTGTTCTGTACATTACTATAGTCAAATTAGAGAATTGACAGTGGAATTCCAGCAGTTAAGCTGTGGCAGACTTCCTATCACAGATCATTTGAAAGATCAAACAAACATAATTAAACATAACTATTCTGAGATTAAAGCTGAATTAACAGTTGAAAATTACTTTGATAACAGCACTTTAGTTTTGGTCTGCAGTACTGAAGAGTTTGTGTAGATCTTGTTTGAGATAATGACATTGCATCCATCCAGTGCAAATGCAACATCTGCTTGTTTACAGCTTGCAGAAAAAATTGGAGAGTATGAAGACAACAGATGCACATCTCGACAAGGTAATTATAACAAGCACTGCTTCAGTCTCGCTGTTAGAAGATAGTTCAGGATAACTGCAGCCATGGCATACTAATCATCTTATTTTTTCAGAAGGTTTCAGGTAGAGAATAGTATGTTTAAGATCTCTGGAATATTACCCTGAATGCCATGTACTTTGATATAGATAGATAGTAAATGTATATACTGAGTTCTGCTTTCAAATATGGCTTAAGAGTAATTCACAACATCCTTCTCTCCACATTGGGAAGATATAAATTTGATTGGTGAACTTTTCTATGAATGAAGAATTGGATGTAGGATTGGGTCCAGAGACAGCTTGTAAGTGGCTCAATGTCTGGATGGAGTTTGGTGATGATTGGTGCCCGCTCTACAAAACTGACAGAACAACACCATTTTTATCAGGACACACTCTGTAAGATTTACTTTTTCTTTAATTATTTATTTTTTAATTTTTTTCCTTTGCCAAAGAAAAGTGGGAGTGTCATCAGCTTTTCCATAGCACAGGATCAGCTTAAGTCAAGGTCTCTTCTCTTCTCTTCTCTTCTCTTCTCTTCTCTTCTCTTCTCTTCTCTTCTCTTCTCTTCTCTTCTCTTCTCTTCTCTTCTCTTCTCTTCTCTTCTCTTCTCTTCTCTTCTCTTCTCTTCTCTTCTCTTCTCTTCTCTCTTCTCTACTTTTCTCTACTTTTCTTCTCTTTTCCCCTTTCCTTTCCTTTCCTTTCCTTTCCTTTCCTTTCCTTTCCTTTCCTTTCCTTTCCTTTCCTTTCCTTTCCTTTCCTTTCCTTTCCTTTCCTTTCCTTTCCTTTCCTTTCCTTTCCTTTCCTTTCCTTTCCTTTCCTTTCCTTTCCTTTCCTTTCCTTTCCTTTTTTCTTCCCTTCCCTTCCCTTCCCTTCCCTTCCCTTCCCTTCCCTTCCCTTCCCTTCCCTTCCCTTCCCTTCCCTTCCCTTCCCTTCCCTTCCCTTCCCTTCCCTTCCCTTCCCTTCCCTTCCCTTCCCTTCCCTTCCCTTCCCTTCCCTTCCCTTCCCTTCCCTTCCCTTCCCTTCCCATTCCCATTCCCATTCCTTTCCTTTCTTCCTTTTTTTTTTTAATCCTCTATCCCCTCTCCTCCTCTCCCACCCCCTCCCCTTCTCTCCCCTCCTGTCCTCTCCCTTCCCATCCTTACCCCTCCCCTCTTTTTCTTTTTCTTCCCCCTTTTCATATTTTTCTAATTCTTCTCCAGTTCTTCTTCTCTATCTTCATTTTTTCTTCTTCTGCCTTGCTTTTTTCTCTATTTTCATTTTCGTTGCAACTTTCTTAAAACTTTTCACATTCTTCATTATTTCTTGCTTTTCATCTTTCTTTTCTTTTTTTTCTATTCCTCTTCCTTTTCCTCTCCCATTTCCCCCCCTATTTTCTTTTGCTTTTGGTTCTCCTTACCCTATTTGTTTTTCTTTTCCTTCCCCATTTTCTGTTCTCCTTTCTCTTTTTCTTCCCTATTTAATTTTCATTTTCTCTTCCTTCCCTCTTTATACTTTTTTTTTTTTTTAATTTCCCCTTTATGTTTCCCTTTCCCCTTCCTTTTCCCTTTCCTTGTCTTACTTTTCTTTATATTTTTCCTTTTTTTAAATTTTTCTTTCTTTTCTTCTTCTTCTCCCCTTCTTTCCTTTGGCTTTTTTTTTTTTCTTTCTTCCCCTCTTTGTTTCTTCTTTCTCCCCCATTTTCTTTCTCTTCTCCTTTTTCTATTCTTTTTCTTCCCTATTATCATTCTTCTTCTATTTTCTTCCCTGTTTTCTTCCCTCTTTTTTCTCCCTTTATCTTTACTTTCCCCTTTTGTTTTTGGTTTTTTTGCCCTATTTCTTTTTCTTTACCCTTTTCTTCCCTATCTTCATTTAATTTTTCTTCTTTCTTGCTTTCTTTTTAATTTTCATTTTCTTTCCATTTTTCCTCCCCTTATCTCATTCTTTTTTATTTCTTGCTTTTCTTCTCTCTTTTCTTTTTTCCTCCTTTTTATTGTTCTTTTTCTTCCTACTTTTAAAAGCTTGATATCTTTTTTCTTATTTTCTTCCCCCCTTTTTTTTGTTCCCATATATTCTTTACTTCTTTTCCTCTTTCTTTTCCATTTCCCCCCCTATTTTCTATTGCTATTGGTTCTTCTTACCCTGTTTTTCTTTTGCTTCTCCCACTTCTGTTCTCTTTTTCGTTTTTCTTCCCTATTTCATTTTCATTTTCTATTCCCCCTTTGCTTTCCTCCTTTTTCTTGCCCTTCTTTTTTTCTTCCCCTTTATGTTTCCCTTCTTCTTTTCTATTTCCTTTTCTTTTCTTTTCTTTTCTTTTCTTTTCTTTTCTTTTCTTTTCTTTTCTTTTCTTTTCTTTTCTTTTCTTTTCTTTTCTTTTCTTTTCTTTTCTTTTCTTTTCTTTTCTTCTCTTCTCTTCTCTTTTCTTTTCTTTTCTTTTCTTTTCTTTTCTTTTCTTTTCTTTTCTTTTCTTTTCTTTTCTTTTCTTTTCTTTTCTTTTCTTTTCTTTTCTTTTCTTTTCTTTCTCTTTTCTTCTTTTTCTTCCCTATTATCATTCTTGTCTATTTTCTTCCCCGTTTTCTTCCCTCTTTCTTCTTCCACTTTTATCTTTACTCTCCACTTTCTGTTTCCGTTTTTTTTTCCTATTTATTTTTTTTTTAACTATTTGTTCCCTATCTTCCTTTTATTTTTCTCCTTTCATGCTTTTTTTAATTTTCATTTTCTTTCCATTTTTCCTCCCCATTTCTCCTTCTTTTTTATTTCTTGCTTTTCTTCTCTATTTTCTCCCCCCCCCCCTTTTTTAAACTTTTTTTCCTAGTCTTAAAAACTTGATAATTTATTTCATAATAAATGTTTCTTCCCTTCCCCCCCCGCCCCCTTTTTTTTTGTTCCCATTTATTTTTACTTCTTTTCCTCTTCCTTTTACATTCTCCCCCCACCCCCCCTTCCATTTTTTTTTTGGCTTTTGGTTCTTTTACACTACTTGTTTTTCTTTTGCTTCTCCCATTACTCTTCTTTTTTCCTTTTCTTCAATATTTAATGTTCTTATTCTATTTTCTTCCCCCTTTCCTTCCCTCTATTTATTGCTCTCATTTTTTTCTATCCCTTTATGTTTCCCTTTTTTCCCTATTTATTTTACTTTACCCCTTTATTCCCTATCTTCATTTTATTTTTCTTCTCTCTTGCTTTCTTTTTAATTTTCATTTTCTTCCCATTTTTCTTCCCCTTATCTCATTCTTTTTAATTCCTTTCCTTTCCTTTCCTTTCCTTTCCTTTCCTTTCCTTTCCTTTCCTTTCCTTTCCTTTCCTTTCCTTTCCTTTCCTTTCCTTTCCTTTCCTTTCCTTTCCTTTCCTTTCCTTTCCTTTCCTTTCCTTTCCTTTCCTTTCCTTTCCTTTCCTTTCCTTTCCTTTCCTTTCCTTTCCTTTCCTTTCCTTTCCTTTCCTTTCCTTTCATACTTTCCTTTGCTTTCCTTTCTTTTATAAATTCCCTTCTTTTCTAATTCCCTTCCTTTGCATTATACCTACCTTCCCTTTGTGTTCCTTAGCAGTTTCCTTTAGACCTTCCTTTGCATTCCTTTTTTTAGAAATTAACCTCCCCTTCCTTTTTTATATACTTCCCTATCCTTACAATTCTACATACATTGACTTTCCTTTATACATTGCTTTCCTTTCCATTATATCTACCTTTCCTTTCTTTTCTATTCCCTTCCTTTCCCTTCCTTTATACTTACCTTTGCTTCCTTTATTTTATACTTTCCCTTCCTTTATACTTTCCATTCCCTTATACTTTCCTTTCCATTCCTATTTTTAAACTTACCCATTCCTTTCATTTATACTTTCTTATCCTTTCCAATATACTTACCTTTGCTTTCCATTCTTTTATACTTTCCCTTCCTTTATACTTTCCTTTCTTTTATACTTTCCCTTCCTTTATACTTTCCTTTTCTTTATACTTTCCTTTCCTTTATACTTTCCTTTTCTGTATACTTTCCTTTCCTTTACACTTTCATTTCAATTCCTATTTTTAAACTTAGCCTCTCCTTTCATTTATACTTTCCTTTCCTTTCATACTTACATTTGCTTTCCTATCTTTTATAAATTCCCTTCTTTTATAATTCCCTTCCCTTTGCAATATACCTACATTCCCTTTCTGTTCTGTAACATTTTCCTTTAGACCTTCCTTTCCATTCCTTTTTTTGTTTTAAATTAACCTTTCCTTTCCTTTTTTATATACTTGCCTATCCTTACAATTCTACATACATTGATTTTCCTTTATACATTGCTTTCCTTTCCATTATATCTACCTTTCCTTTTTTTTCTATTCCCTTCCTTTACCTTCCTTTATACTTAACTTTGCTTCCTTTCTTTTATACTTTCCCTTCCTTTATACTTTCCATTCCCTTATACTTTCCTTTCCATTCCTATTTTTAAACTTACCCATTCCTTTCATTTATACTTTCTTATCCTTTCCAATATACTTTCCTTTGCTTTCCTTTCTTTTATACTTTCCCTTCCTTTATACTTTCCTTTTCTTTATACTTTCCTTTCTTTTATACTTTCCTTTTCTGTATACTTTCCTTTCCTTTACACTTTCATTTCAATTCCTATTTTTAAACTTACTCTTTCCTTTCATTTATACATTCCGTTCATACTTACCTTTGCTTTCCTTTCTTTTATAAATTCTTTTCTTTTATAATTCCCTTCCCTTTGCATTTTACCTACATTCCCTTTCTGTTCTGTAACATTTTCCTTTAGAACTTCTTTTCCATTCCTTTTTTTTTTTTAAATTAACCTTTCCTTTCCTTTTTTATATACTTCCCTATACTTACAATTCTAGATACATTGATTTTCCTTTATACATTGCTTTCCTTTCCATTATATCTACCTTTCCTTTCTTTTCTATTCCCTTCCTTTCCCTTCCTTTATACTTAACTTTGCTTCCTTTCTTTTATACTTTCCCTTCCTTTATACTTTCCTTTTCTTTATACTTTCCCTTCCTTTATACTTTCCTTTTCTTTATACTTTCCTTTATACTTTCCTTTTCTGTATACTTTCCTTTCCTTTACACTTTCATTTCAATTCCTATTTTTAAACTTAGCCTCTCCTTTCATTTATGGTTTCCTTTCCTTTCCTTTCATACTTACCTTTGCTTTCCTTTCTTTTATAAATTCCCTTCTTTTATAATTCCCTTCCCTTTGCATTATACCTACATTCCCTTTCTGTTCTGTAACATTTTCCCTTAGACCTTCCTTTCCATTCCTTTTTTTTTTTTTAAATTAACCTTTCCTTTCCTTTTTTATATACTTCCCTATCCTTACAATTCTACATACATTGACTTTCCTTTATACTTTGCTTTCCTTTCCATTATATCTACCTTTCCTTTCTTTTCTATTCCCTTCCTTTCCCTTCCTTTATACTTACCTTTGCTTCCTTTCTTTTATACTTTCCCTTCCTTTATACTTTCCATTCCCTTATACTTTCCTTTCCATTCCTATTTTTAATCTTACCCATTCCTTTCATTTATACTTTCTTATCCTTTCCAATATACTTACCTTTGCTTTCCTTTCTTTTATACTTTCCCTTTCCTTTTCTGTATACTTTCTTTTCCTTTACACTTTCATTTCAATTCCTATTTTTAAACTTAGCCTCTCCTTTCATTTATACTTTCCTTTCCTTTCATACTTACCTTGTCTTTCCTTTCCTTTATAAATTCCCATCTTTTATAATTCCCTTCCCTTTGAATTATACCTACATTCCCTTACTGTTCTGTAACATTTTCCCTTAGACCTTCCTTTGCATTCCTTTTTTTTTTTTAAATTAACCTTTCCTTTCCTTTTTTATATACTTCCCTATCCTTACAATTCTACATACATTGACTTTCCTTTATACTTTGCTTTCCTTTCCATTATATCTACCTTTCCTTTCTTTTCTATTCCCTTCCTTTCCCTTCCTTTATACTTACCTTTGCTTCCTTTCTTTTATACTTTCCCTTCCTTTATACTTTCCTTTTCTTTATACTTTCCTTTCTTTTATACTTTCCTTTTCTGTATACTTTCCTTTACTTTACACTTTCATTTCAATTCCTATTTTTAAACTTAGCCTCTCCTTTCATTTATACTTTCCTTTCCTTTCCTTTCATACTTACCTTTGCTTTCCTTTCTTTTATAAATTCCCTTCTTTTATAATTCCCTTCCCTTTGCATTATACCTACATTCCCTTTCTGTTCTGTAACATTTTCCCTTAGACCTTCCTTTCCATTCCTTTTTTTTTTTAAATTAAGCTTTCCTTTCCTTTTTTATATACTTCCCTATCCTTACAATTCTACATACATTGATTTTCCTTTATACATTGCTTTCCTTTCCATTATATCTACCTTTCCTTTCTTTTCTATTCCCTTCCTTTCCCTTCCTTTATACTTACCTTTGCTTCCTTTCTTTTATACTTTCCCTTCCTTTATACTTTCCATTCCCTTATACTTTCCTTTCCATTCCTATTTTTAAACTTACCCATTCCTTTCATTTATACTTTCTTATCCTTTCCAATATACTTACCTTTGCTTTCCTTTCTTTTATACTATCCCTTCCTTTATACTTTCCTTTTCTTTATACTTCCCTTTCCTTTATACTTTCCTTTTCTGTATACTTTCCTTTCCTTTACACTTTCATTTCAATTCCTATTTTTAAACTTACCCTTTCCTTTCATTTATACTTTCCGTTCATACTTACCTTTGCTTTCCTTTCTTTTATAAATTATTTTCTTTTATAATTCCCTTCCCTTTGCATTATACCTACATTCCCTTTCTGTTCTGTAACATTTTCCTTTAGACCTTCCTTTCCATTCCTTTTTTTTTTTTTAAATTAACCTTTCCTTTTTTATATACTTCCCTATCCTTACAATTCTACATACATTGACTTTCCTTTATACATTGCTTTCCTTTCCATTATATCTACCTTTCCTTTCTTTTCTATTCCCTTCCTTTCCCTTCCTTTATACTTACCTTTGCTTCCTTTATTTTATACTTTCCCTTCTTTTATACTTTCCATTCCCTTATACTTTCCTTTCCATTCCTATTTTTAATCTTACCCATTCCTTTCATTTATACTTTCTTATCCTTTCCAATATACTTACCTTTGCTTTCCTTTCTTTTATACTTTCCCTTTCCTTTTCTGTATACTTTCTTTTCCTTTACACTTTCATTTCAATTCCTATTTTTAAACTTAGCCTCTCCTTTCATTTATACTTTCCTTTCCTTTCATACTTACCTTGTCTTTCCTTTCCTTTATAAATTCCCATCTTTTATAATTCCCTTCCCTTTGAATTATACCTACATTCCCTTACTGTTCTGTAACATTTTCCCTTAGACCTTCCTTTGCATTCCTTTTTTTTTTTTTAAATTAACCTTTCCTTTCCTTTTTTATATACTTCCCTATCCTTACAATTCTACATACATTGACTTTCCTTTATACTTTGCTTTCCTTTCCATTATATCTACCTTTCCTTTCTTTTCTATTCCCTTCCTTTCCCTTCCTTTATACTTACCTTTGCTTCCTTTCTTTTATACTTTCCCTTCCTTTATACTTTCCTTTTCTTTATACTTTCCTTTCTTTTATACTTTCCTTTTCTGTATACTTTCCTTTACTTTACACTTTCATTTCAATTCCTATTTTTAAACTTAGCCTCTCCTTTCATTTATACTTTCCTTTCCTTTCCTTTCATACTTACCTTTGCTTTCCTTTCTTTTATAAATTCCCTTCTTTTATAATTCCCTTCCCTTTGCATTATACCTACATTCCCTTTCTGTTCTGTAACATTTTCCCTTAGACCTTCCTTTCCATTCCTTTTTTTTTTTAAATTAAGCTTTCCTTTCCTTTTTTATATACTTCCCTATCCTTACAATTCTACATACATTGATTTTCCTTTATACATTGCTTTCCTTTCCATTATATCTACCTTTCCTTTCTTTTCTATTCCCTTCCTTTCCCTTCCTTTATACTTACCTTTGCTTCCTTTCTTTTATACTTTCCCTTCCTTTATACTTTCCATTCCCTTATACTTTCCTTTCCATTCCTATTTTTAAACTTACCCATTCCTTTCATTTATACTTTCTTATCCTTTCCAATATACTTACCTTTGCTTTCCTTTCTTTTATACTATCCCTTCCTTTATACTTTCCTTTTCTTTATACTTCCCTTTCCTTTATACTTTCCTTTTCTGTATACTTTCCTTTCCTTTACACTTTCATTTCAATTCCTATTTTTAAACTTACCCTTTCCTTTCATTTATACTTTCCGTTCATACTTACCTTTGCTTTCCTTTCTTTTATAAATTATTTTCTTTTATAATTCCCTTCCCTTTGCATTATACCTACATTCCCTTTCTGTTCTGTAACATTTTCCCTTAGACCTTCCTTTGCATTCCTTTTTTTTTTTTTTAAATTAACCTTTCCTTTCCTTTTTTATATACTTCCCTATCCTTACAATTCTACATACATTGACTTTCCTTTATACATTGCTTTCCTTTCCATTATATCTACCTTTCCTTTCTTTTCTATTCCCTTCCTTTCCCTTCCTTTATACTTACCTTTGCTTCCTCTCTTTTATACTTTCCCTTCCTTTATACTTTCCTTTTCTTTATACTTTCCTTTTCTTTATACTTTCCTTTTCTGTATACTTTCCTTTCCTTTACACTTTCATTTCAATTCCTATTTTTAAACTTAGCCTCTCCTTTCATTTATACTTTCCTTTCCTTTCATACTTACCTTTGCTTTCCTTTCCTTTATAAATTCCCTTCTTTTATAATTCCCTTCCCTTTGCATTATACCTACATTCCCTTTCTGTTCTGTAACATTTTCCCTTAGACCTTCCTTTGCATTCCTTTTTTTTTTTTTAAATTAACCTTTCCTTTCCTTTTTTATATACTTCCCTATCCTTACAATTCTACATACATTGACTTTCCTTTATACTTTGCTTTCCTTTCCATTATATCTACCTTTCCTTTCTTTTCTATTCCCTTCCTTTCCCTTCCTTTATACTTACCTTTGCTTCCATTCTTTTATACTTTCCCTTCCTTTATACTTTCCTTTTCTTTCTACTTTCCTTTCCTTTATACTTTCCTTTTCTGTATACTTTCCTTTCCTTTACACTTTCATTTCAATTCCTATTTTTAAACTTAGCCTCTCCTTTCATTTATACTTTCCTTTCCTTTCCTTTCCTTTCCTTTCATACTTACCTTTGCTTTCCTTTCTTTTATAAATTCCCTTCTTTTATAATTCCCTTCCCTTTGCATTATACCTACATTCCCTTTCTGTTCTGTAACATTTTCCCTTAGACCTTCCTTTCCATTCCTTTTTTTTTTTAAATTAACCTTTCCTTTCCTTTTTTATATACTTCCCTATACTTACAATTCTACATACATTGATTTTCCTTTATACATTGCTTTCCTTTCCATTATATCTACCTTTCCTTTCTTTTCTATTCCCTTCCTTTCCCTTCCTTTATACTTACCTTTGCTTCCTTTCTTTTATACTTTCCCTTCCTTTATACTTTCCATTCCCTTATACTTTCCTTTCCATTCCTATTTTTAAACTTACCCATTCCTTTCATTTATACTTTCTTATCCTTTCCAATATACTTTCCTTTGCTTTCCTTTCTTTTATACTTTCCCTTCCTTTATACTTTCCTTTTCTTTATACTTTCCTTTCTTTTATACTTTCCTTTTCTGTATACTTTCCTTTCCTTTACACTTTCATTTCAATTCCTATTTTTAAACTTACTCTTTCCTTTCATTTATACATTCCGTTCATACTTACCTTTGCTTTCCTTTCTTTTATAAATTCTTTTCTTTTATAATTCCCTTCCCTTTGCATTATACCTACATTCCCTTTCTGTTCTGTAACATTTTCCCTTAGACCTTCCTTTGCATTCCTTTTTTTTTTTTTTAAATTAACCTTTCCTTTCCTTTTTTATATACTTCCCTATCCTTACAATTCTACATACATTGACTTTCCTTTATACATTGCTTTCCTTTCCATTATATCTACCTTTCCTTTCTTTTCTATTCCCTTCCTTTCCCTTCCTTTATACTTACCTTTGCTTCCTCTCTTTTATACTTTCCCTTCCTTTATACTTTCCTTTTCTTTATACTTTCCTTTTCTTTATACTTTCCTTTTCTGTATACTTTCCTTTCCTTTACACTTTCATTTCAATTCCTATTTTTAAACTTAGCCTCTCCTTTCATTTATACTTTCCTTTCCTTTCATACTTACCTTTGCTTTCCTTTCCTTTATAAATTCCCTTCTTTTATAATTCCCTTCCCTTTGCATTATACCTACATTCCCTTTCTGTTCTGTAACATTTTCCCTTAGACCTTCCTTTGCATTCCTTTTTTTTTTTTTAAATTAACCTTTCCTTTCCTTTTTTATATACTTCCCTATCCTTACAATTCTACATACATTGACTTTCCTTTATACTTTGCTTTCCTTTCCATTATATCTACCTTTCCTTTCTTTTCTATTCCCTTCCTTTCCCTTCCTTTATACTTACCTTTGCTTCCATTCTTTTATACTTTCCCTTCCTTTATACTTTCCTTTTCTTTCTACTTTCCTTTCCTTTATACTTTCCTTTTCTGTATACTTTCCTTTCCTTTACACTTTCATTTCAATTCCTATTTTTAAACTTAGCCTCTCCTTTCATTTATACTTTCCTTTCCTTTCCTTTCCTTTCCTTTCATACTTACCTTTGCTTTCCTTTCTTTTATAAATTCCCTTCTTTTATAATTCCCTTCCCTTTGCATTATACCTACATTCCCTTTCTGTTCTGTAACATTTTCCCTTAGACCTTCCTTTCCATTCCTTTTTTTTTTTAAATTAAGCTTTCCTTTCCTTTTTTATATACTTCCCTATCCTTACAATTCTACATACATTGATTTTCCTTTATACATTGCTTTCCTTTCCATTATATCTACCTTTCCTTTCTTTTCTATTCCCTTCCTTTCCCTTCCTTTATACTTACCTTTGCTTCCTTTCTTTTATACTTTCCCTTCCTTTATACTTTCCATTCCCTTATACTTTCCTTTCCATTCCTATTTTTAAACTTACCCATTCCTTTCATTTATACTTTCTTATCCTTTCCAATATACTTACCTTTGCTTTCCTTTCTTTTATACTATCCCTTCCTTTATACTTTCCTTTTCTTTATACTTCCCTTTCCTTTATACTTTCCTTTTCTGTATACTTTCCTTTCCTTTACACTTTCATTTCAATTCCTATTTTTAAACTTACCCTTTCCTTTCATTTATACTTTCCGTTCATACTTACCTTTGCTTTCCTTTCTTTTATAAATTCTTTTCTTTTATAATTCCCTTCCCTTTGCATTATACCTACATTCCCTTTCTGTTCTGTAACATTTTCCCTTAGACCTTCCTTTGCATTCCTTTTTTTTTTTTTTTAAATTAACCTTTCCTTTCCTTTTTTATATACTTCCCTATCCTTACAATTCTACATACATTGACTTTCCTTTATACATTGCTTTCCTTTCCATTATATCTACCTTTCCTTTCTTTTCTATTCCCTTCCTTTCCCTTCCTTTATACTTACCTTTGCTTCCTCTCTTTTATACTTTCCCTTCCTTTATACTTTCCTTTTCTTTATACTTTCCTTTTCTTTATACTTTCCTTTTCTGTATACTTTCCTTTCCTTTACACTTTCATTTCAATTCCTATTTTTAAACTTAGCCTCTCCTTTCATTTATACTTTCCTTTCCTTTCATACTTACCTTTGCTTTCCTTTCCTTTATAAATTCCCTTCTTTTATAATTCCCTTCCCTTTGCATTATACCTACATTCCCTTTCTGTTCTGTAACATTTTCCCTTAGACCTTCCTTTGCATTCCTTTTTTTTTTTTTAAATTAACCTTTCCTTTCCTTTTTTATATACTTCCCTATCCTTACAATTCTACATACATTGACTTTCCTTTATACTTTGCTTTCCTTTCCATTATATCTACCTTTCCTTTCTTTTCTATTCCCTTCCTTTCCCTTCCTTTATACTTACCTTTGCTTCCATTCTTTTATACTTTCCCTTCCTTTATACTTTCCTTTTCTTTCTACTTTCCTTTCCTTTATACTTTCCTTTTCTGTATACTTTCCTTTCCTTTACACTTTCATTTCAATTCCTATTTTTAAACTTAGCCTCTCCTTTCATTTATACTTTCCTTTCCTTTCCTTTCCTTTCCTTTCATACTTACCTTTGCTTTCCTTTCTTTTATAAATTCCCTTCTTTTATAATTCCCTTCCCTTTGCATTATACCTACATTCCCTTTCTGTTCTGTAACATTTTCCCTTAGACCTTCCTTTCCATTCCTTTTTTTTTTTAAATTAAGCTTTCCTTTCCTTTTTTATATACTTCCCTATCCTTACAATTCTACATACATTGATTTTCCTTTATACATTGCTTTCCTTTCCATTATATCTACCTTTCCTTTCTTTTCTATTCCCTTCCTTTCCCTTCCTTTATACTTACCTTTGCTTCCTTTCTTTTATACTTTCCCTTCCTTTATACTTTCCATTCCCTTATACTTTCCTTTCCATTCCTATTTTTAAACTTACCCATTCCTTTCATTTATACTTTCTTATCCTTTCCAATATACTTACCTTTGCTTTCCTTTCTTTTATACTATCCCTTCCTTTATACTTTCCTTTTCTTTATACTTCCCTTTCCTTTATACTTTCCTTTTCTGTATACTTTCCTTTCCTTTACACTTTCATTTCAATTCCTATTTTTAAACTTACCCTTTCCTTTCATTTATACTTTCCGTTCATACTTACCTTTGCTTTCCTTTCTTTTATAAATTATTTTCTTTTATAATTCCCTTCCCTTTGCATTATACCTACATTCCCTTTCTGTTCTGTAACATTTTCCCTTAGACCTTCCTTTGCATTCCTTTTTTTTTTTTTTAAATTAACCTTTCCTTTCCTTTTTTATATACTTCCCTATCCTTACAATTCTACATACATTGACTTTCCTTTATACATTGCTTTCCTTTCCATTATATCTACCTTTCCTTTCTTTTCTATTCCCTTCCTTTCCCTTCCTTTATACTTACCTTTGCTTCCTCTCTTTTATACTTTCCCTTCCTTTATACTTTCCTTTTCTTTATACTTTCCTTTTCTTTATACTTTCCTTTTCTGTATACTTTCCTTTCCTTTACACTTTCATTTCAATTCCTATTTTTAAACTTAGCCTCTCCTTTCATTTATACTTTCCTTTCCTTTCATACTTACCTTTGCTTTCCTTTCCTTTATAAATTCCCTTCTTTTATAATTCCCTTCCCTTTGCATTATACCTACATTCCCTTTCTGTTCTGTAACATTTTCCCTTAGACCTTCCTTTGCATTCCTTTTTTTTTTTTTAAATTAACCTTTCCTTTCCTTTTTTATATACTTCCCTATCCTTACAATTCTACATACATTGACTTTCCTTTATACTTTGCTTTCCTTTCCATTATATCTACCTTTCCTTTCTTTTCTATTCCCTTCCTTTCCCTTCCTTTATACTTACCTTTGCTTCCATTCTTTTATACTTTCCCTTCCTTTATACTTTCCTTTTCTTTCTACTTTCCTTTCCTTTATACTTTCCTTTTCTGTATACTTTCCTTTCCTTTACACTTTCATTTCAATTCCTATTTTTAAACTTAGCCTCTCCTTTCATTTATACTTTCCTTTCCTTTCCTTTCCTTTCCTTTCCTTTCATACTTACCTTTGCTTTCCTTTCTTTTATAAATTCCCTTCTTTTATAATTCCCTTCCCTTTGCATTATACCTACATTCCCTTTCTGTTCTGTAACATTTTCCCTTAGACCTTCCTTTCCATTCCTTTTTTTTTTTAAATTAAGCTTTCCTTTCCTTTTTTATATACTTCCCTATCCTTACAATTCTACATACATTGATTTTCCTTTATACATTGCTTTCCTTTCCATTATATCTACCTTTCCTTTCTTTTCTATTCCCTTCCTTTCCCTTCCTTTATACTTACCTTTGCTTCCTTTCTTTTATACTTTCCCTTCCTTTATACTTTCCATTCCCTTATACTTTCCTTTCCATTCCTATTTTTAAACTTACCCATTCCTTTCATTTATACTTTCTTATCCTTTCCAATATACTTACCTTTGCTTTCCTTTCTTTTATACTATCCCTTCCTTTATACTTTCCTTTTCTTTATACTTCCCTTTCCTTTATACTTTCCTTTTCTGTATACTTTCCTTTCCTTTACACTTTCATTTCAATTCCTAGTTTTAATCTTACCCTTTCCTTTCATTTATACTTTCCGTTCATACTTACCTTTGCTTTCCTTTCTTTTATAAATTCTTTTCTTTTATAATTCCCTTCCCTTTGCATTATACCTACATTCCCTTTCTGTTCTGTAACATTTTCCCTTAGACCTTCCTTTGCATTCCTTTTTTTTTTTTTTAAATTAACCTTTCCTTTCCTTTTTTATATACTTCCCTATCCTTACAATTCTACATACATTGACTTTCCTTTATACATTGCTTTCCTTTCCATTATATCTACCTTTCCTTTCTTTTCTATTCCCTTCCTTTCCCTTCCTTTATACTTACCTTTGCTTCCTTTCTTTTATACTTTCCCTTCCTTTATACTTTCCTTTTCTTTATACTTTCCTTTTCTTTATACTTTCCTTTTCTGTATACTTTCCTTTCCTTTACACTTTCATTTCAATTCCTATTTTTAAACTTAGCCTCTCCTTTCATTTATACTTTCCTTTCCTTTCATACTTACCTTTGCTTTCCTTTCCTTTATAAATTCCCTTCTTTTATAATTCCCTTCCCTTTGCATTATACCTACATTCCCTTTCTGTTCTGTAACATTTTCCCTTAGACCTTCCTTTGCATTCCTTTTTTTTTTTTTAAATTAACCTTTCCTTTCCTTTTTTATATACTTCCCTATCCTTACAATTCTACATACATTGACTTTCCTTTATACTTTGCTTTCCTTTCCATTATATCTACCTTTCCTTTCTTTTCTATTCCCTTCCTTTCCCTTCCTTTATACTTACCTTTGCTTCCATTCTTTTATACTTTCCCTTCCTTTATACTTTCCTTTTCTTTCTACTTTCCTTTCCTTTATACTTTCCTTTTCTGTATACTTTCCTTTCCTTTACACTTTCATTTCAATTCCTATTTTTAAACTTAGCCTCTCCTTTCATTTATACTTTCCTTTCCTTTCCTTTCCTTTCCTTTCATACTTACCTTTGCTTTCCTTTCTTTTATAAATTCCCTTCTTTTATAATTCCCTTCCCTTTGCATTATACCTACATTCCCTTTCTGTTCTGTAACATTTTCCCTTAGACCTTCCTTTCCATTCCTTTTTTTTTTTAAATTAAGCTTTCCTTTCCTTTTTTATATACTTCCCTATCCTTACAATTCTACATACATTGATTTTCCTTTATACATTGCTTTCCTTTCCATTATATCTACCTTTCCTTTCTTTTCTATTCCCTTCCTTTCCCTTCCTTTATACTTACCTTTGCTTCCTTTCTTTTATACTTTCCCTTCCTTTATACTTTCCATTCCCTTATACTTTCCTTTCCATTCCTATTTTTAAACTTACCCATTCCTTTCATTTATACTTTCTTATCCTTTCCAATATACTTACCTTTGCTTTCCTTTCTTTTATACTATCCCTTCCTTTATACTTTCCTTTTCTTTATACTTCCCTTTCCTTTATACTTTCCTTTTCTGTATACTTTCCTTTCCTTTACACTTTCATTTCAATTCCTATTTTTAAACTTACCCTTTCCTTTCATTTATACTTTCCGTTCATACTTACCTTTGCTTTCCTTTCTTTTATAAATTATTTTCTTTTATAATTCCCTTCCCTTTGCATTATACCTACATTCCCTTTCTGTTCTGTAACATTTTCCCTTAGACCTTCCTTTGCATTCCTTTTTTTTTTTTTTAAATTAACCTTTCCTTTCCTTTTTTATATACTTCCCTATCCTTACAATTCTACATACATTGACTTTCCTTTATACATTGCTTTCCTTTCCATTATATCTACCTTTCCTTTCTTTTCTATTCCCTTCCTTTCCCTTCCTTTATACTTACCTTTGCTTCCTCTCTTTTATACTTTCCCTTCCTTTATACTTTCCTTTTCTTTATACTTTCCTTTTCTTTATACTTTCCTTTTCTGTATACTTTCCTTTCCTTTACACTTTCATTTCAATTCCTATTTTTAAACTTAGCCTCTCCTTTCATTTATACTTTCCTTTCCTTTCATACTTACCTTTGCTTTCCTTTCCTTTATAAATTCCCTTCTTTTATAATTCCCTTCCCTTTGCATTATACCTACATTCCCTTTCTGTTCTGTAACATTTTCCCTTAGACCTTCCTTTGCATTCCTTTTTTTTTTTTTAAATTAACCTTTCCTTTCCTTTTTTATATACTTCCCTATCCTTACAATTCTACATACATTGACTTTCCTTTATACTTTGCTTTCCTTTCCATTATATCTACCTTTCCTTTCTTTTCTATTCCCTTCCTTTCCCTTCCTTTATACTTACCTTTGCTTCCATTCTTTTATACTTTCCCTTCCTTTATACTTTCCTTTTCTTTCTACTTTCCTTTCCTTTATACTTTCCTTTTCTGTATACTTTCCTTTCCTTTACACTTTCATTTCAATTCCTATTTTTAAACTTAGCCTCTCCTTTCATTTATACTTTCCTTTCCTTTCCTTTCCTTTCCTTTCATACTTACCTTTGCTTTCCTTTCTTTTATAAATTCCCTTCTTTTATAATTCCCTTCCCTTTGCATTATACCTACATTCCCTTTCTGTTCTGTAACATTTTCCCTTAGACCTTCCTTTCCATTCCTTTTTTTTTTTAAATTAAGCTTTCCTTTCCTTTTTTATATACTTCCCTATCCTTACAATTCTACATACATTGATTTTCCTTTATACATTGCTTTCCTTTCCATTATATCTACCTTTCCTTTCTTTTCTATTCCCTTCCTTTCCCTTCCTTTATACTTACCTTTGCTTCCTTTCTTTTATACTTTCCCTTCCTTTATACTTTCCATTCCCTTATACTTTCCTTTCCATTCCTATTTTTAAACTTACCCATTCCTTTCATTTATACTTTCTTATCCTTTCCAATATACTTACCTTTGCTTTCCTTTCTTTTATACTATCCCTTCCTTTATACTTTCCTTTTCTTTATACTTCCCTTTCTTTTATACTTTCCTTTTCTGTATACTTTCCTTTCCTTTACACTTTCATTTCAATTCCTATTTTTAAACTTACCCTTTCCTTTCATTTATACTTTCCGTTCATACTTACCTTTGCTTTCCTTTCTTTTGTAAATTATTTTCTTTTATAATTCCCTTCCCTTTGCATTATACCTACATTCCCTTTCTGTTCTGTAACATTTTCCCTTAGACCTTCCTTTGCATTCCTTTTTTTTTTTTTTAAATTAACCTTTCCTTTCCTTTTTTATATACTTCCCTATCCTTACAATTCTACATACATTGACTTTCCTTTATACATTGCTTTCCTTTCCATTATATCTACCTTTCCTTTCTTTTCTATTCCCTTCCTTTCCCTTCCTTTATACTTACCTTTGCTTCCTCTCTTTTATACTTTCCCTTCCTTTATACTTTCCTTTTCTTTATACTTTCCTTTTCTTTATACTTTCCTTTTCTGTATACTTTCCTTTCCTTTACACTTTCATTTCAATTCCTATTTTTAAACTTAGCCTCTCCTTTCATTTATACTTTCCTTTCCTTTCATACTTACCTTTGCTTTCCTTTCCTTTATAAATTCCCTTCTTTTATAATTCCCTTCCCTTTGCATTATACCTACATTCCCTTTCTGTTCTGTAACATTTTCCCTTAGACCTTCCTTTGCATTCCTTTTTTTTTTTTTAAATTAACCTTTCCTTTCCTTTTTTATATACTTCCCTATCCTTACAATTCTACATACATTGACTTTCCTTTATACTTTGCTTTCCTTTCCATTATATCTACCTTTCCTTTCTTTTCTATTCCCTTCCTTTCCCTTCCTTTATACTTACCTTTGCTTCCATTCTTTTATACTTTCCCTTCCTTTATACTTTCCTTTTCTTTCTACTTTCCTTTCCTTTATACTTTCCTTTTCTGTATACTTTCCTTTCCTTTACACTTTCATTTCAATTCCTATTTTTAAACTTAGCCTCTCCTTTCATTTATACTTTCCTTTCCTTTCCTTTCCTTTCCTTTCATACTTACCTTTGCTTTCCTTTCTTTTATAAATTCCCTTCTTTTATAATTCCCTTCCCTTTGCATTATACCTACATTCCCTTTCTGTTCTGTAACATTTTCCCTTAGACCTTCCTTTCCATTCCTTTTTTTTTTTAAATTAAGCTTTCCTTTCCTTTTTTATATACTTCCCTATCCTTACAATTCTACATACATTGATTTTCCTTTATACATTGCTTTCCTTTCCATTATATCTACCTTTCCTTTCTTTTCTATTCCCTTCCTTTCCCTTCCTTTATACTTACCTTTGCTTCCTTTCTTTTATACTTTCCCTTCCTTTATACTTTCCATTCCCTTATACTTTCCTTTCCATTCCTATTTTTAAACTTACCCATTCCTTTCATTTATACTTTCTTATCCTTTCCAATATACTTACCTTTGCTTTCCTTTCTTTTATACTATCCCTTCCTTTATACTTTCCTTTTCTTTATACTTCCCTTTCCTTTATACTTTCCTTTTCTGTATACTTTCCTTTCCTTTACACTTTCATTTCAATTCCTAGTTTTAATCTTACCCTTTCCTTTCATTTATACTTTCCGTTCATACTTACCTTTGCTTTCCTTTCTTTTATAAATTATTTTCTTTTATAATTCCCTTCCCTTTGCATTATACCTACATTCCCTTTCTGTTCTGTAACATTTTCCCTTAGACCTTCCTTTGCATTCCTTTTTTTTTTTTTTAAATTAACCTTTCCTTTCCTTTTTTATATACTTCCCTATCCTTACAATTCTACATACATTGACTTTCCTTTATACATTGCTTTCCTTTCCATTATATCTACCTTTCCTTTCTTTTCTATTCCCTTCCTTTCCCTTCCTTTATACTTACCTTTGCTTCCTCTCTTTTATACTTTCCCTTCCTTTATACTTTCCTTTTCTTTATACTTTCCTTTTCTTTATACTTTCCTTTTCTGTATACTTTCCTTTCCTTTACACTTTCATTTCAATTCCTATTTTTAAACTTAGCCTCTCCTTTCATTTATACTTTCCTTTCCTTTCATACTTACCTTTGCTTTCCTTTCCTTTATAAATTCCCTTCTTTTATAATTCCCTTCCCTTTGCATTATACCTACATTCCCTTTCTGTTCTGTAACATTTTCCCTTAGACCTTCCTTTGCATTCCTTTTTTTTTTTTTAAATTAACCTTTCCTTTCCTTTTTTATATACTTCCCTATCCTTACAATTCTACATACATTGACTTTCCTTTATACTTTGCTTTCCTTTCCATTATATCTACCTTTCCTTTCTTTTCTATTCCCTTCCTTTCCCTTCCTTTATACTTACCTTTGCTTCCATTCTTTTATACTTTCCCTTCCTTTATACTTTCCTTTTCTTTCTACTTTCCTTTCCTTTATACTTTCCTTTTCTGTATACTTTCCTTTCCTTTACACTTTCATTTCAATTCCTATTTTTAAACTTAGCCTCTCCTTTCATTTATACTTTCCTTTCCTTTCCTTTCCTTTCCTTTCATACTTACCTTTGCTTTCCTTTCTTTTATAAATTCCCTTCTTTTATAATTCCCTTCCCTTTGCATTATACCTACATTCCCTTTCTGTTCTGTAACATTTTCCCTTAGACCTTCCTTTCCATTCCTTTTTTTTTTTAAATTAACCTTTCCTTTCCTTTTTTATATACTTCCCTATACTTACAATTCTACATACATTGATTTTCCTTTATACATTGCTTTCCTTTCCATTATATCTACCTTTCCTTTCTTTTCTATTCCCTTCCTTTCCCTTCCTTTATACTTACCTTTGCTTCCTTTCTTTTATACTTTCCCTTCCTTTATACTTTCCATTCCCTTATACTTTCCTTTCCATTCCTATTTTTAAACTTACCCATTCCTTTCATTTATACTTTCTTATCCTTTCCAATATACTTTCCTTTGCTTTCCTTTCTTTTATACTTTCCCTTCCTTTATACTTTCCTTTTCTTTATACTTTCCTTTCTTTTATACTTTCCTTTTCTGTATACTTTCCTTTCCTTTACACTTTCATTTCAATTCCTATTTTTAAACTTACTCTTTCCTTTCATTTATACATTCCGTTCATACTTACCTTTGCTTTCCTTTCTTTTATAAATTCTTTTCTTTTATAATTCCCTTCCCTTTGCATTATACCTACATTCCCTTTCTGTTCTGTAACATTTTCCCTTAGACCTTCCTTTGCATTCCTTTTTTTTTTTTTTAAATTAACCTTTCCTTTCCTTTTTTATATACTTCCCTATCCTTACAATTCTACATACATTGACTTTCCTTTATACATTGCTTTCCTTTCCATTATATCTACCTTTCCTTTCTTTTCTATTCCCTTCCTTTCCCTTCCTTTATACTTACCTTTGCTTCCTCTCTTTTATACTTTCCCTTCCTTTATACTTTCCTTTTCTTTATACTTTCCTTTTCTTTATACTTTCCTTTTCTGTATACTTTCCTTTCCTTTACACTTTCATTTCAATTCCTATTTTTAAACTTAGCCTCTCCTTTCATTTATACTTTCCTTTCCTTTCATACTTACCTTTGCTTTCCTTTCCTTTATAAATTCCCTTCTTTTATAATTCCCTTCCCTTTGCATTATACCTACATTCCCTTTCTGTTCTGTAACATTTTCCCTTAGACCTTCCTTTGCATTCCTTTTTTTTTTTTTAAATTAACCTTTCCTTTCCTTTTTTATATACTTCCCTATCCTTACAATTCTACATACATTGACTTTCCTTTATACTTTGCTTTCCTTTCCATTATATCTACCTTTCCTTTCTTTTCTATTCCCTTCCTTTCCCTTCCTTTATACTTACCTTTGCTTCCATTCTTTTATACTTTCCCTTCCTTTATACTTTCCTTTTCTTTCTACTTTCCTTTCCTTTATACTTTCCTTTTCTGTATACTTTCCTTTCCTTTACACTTTCATTTCAATTCCTATTTTTAAACTTAGCCTCTCCTTTCATTTATACTTTCCTTTCCTTTCCTTTCCTTTCCTTTCATACTTACCTTTGTTTTCCTTTCTTTTATAAATTCCCTTCTTTTATAATTCCCTTCCCTTTGCATTATACCTACATTCCCTTTCTGTTCTGTAACATTTTCCCTTAGACCTTCCTTTCCATTCCTTTTTTTTTTTAAATTAACCTTTCCTTTCCTTTTTTATATACTTCCCTATACTTACAATTCTACATACATTGATTTTCCTTTATACATTGCTTTCCTTTCCATTATATCTACCTTTCCTTTCTTTTCTATTCCCTTCCTTTCCCTTCCTTTATACTTACCTTTGCTTCCTTTCTTTTATACTTTCCCTTCCTTTATACTTTCCATTCCCTTATACTTTCCTTTCCATTCCTATTTTTAAACTTACCCATTCCTTTCATTTATACTTTCTTATCCTTTCCAATATACTTTCCTTTGCTTTCCTTTCTTTTATACTTTCCCTTCCTTTATACTTTCCTTTTCTTTATACTTTCCTTTCTTTTATACTTTCCTTTTCTGTATACTTTCCTTTCCTTTACACTTTCATTTCAATTCCTATTTTTAAACTTACTCTTTCCTTTCATTTATACATTCCGTTCATACTTACCTTTGCTTTCCTTTCTTTTATAAATTCTTTTCTTTTATAATTCCCTTCCCTTTGCATTATACCTACATTCCCTTTCTGTTCTGTAACATTTTCCTTTAGAACTTCCTTTCCATTCCTTTTTTTTTTTTAAATTAACCTTTCCTTTCCTTTTTTATATACTTCCCTATCCTTACAATTCTACATACATTGATTTTCCTTTATACATTGCTTTCCTTTCCATTATATCTACCTTTCCTTTCTTTTCTATTCCCTTCCTTTCCCTTCCTTTATGCTTAACTTTGCTTCCTTTCTTTTATACTTTCCCTTCCTTTATACTTTCCTTTTCTTTATACTTTCCCTTCCTTTATACTTTCCTTTTCTTTATACTTTTTTTTATACTTTCCTTTTCTGTATACTTTCCTTTCCTTTACAATTTCATTTCAATTCCTATTTTTAAACTTAGCCTCTCCTTTCATTTATAGTTCCCTTTCATTTCCTTTCATACTTACCTTTGCTTTCCTTTCTTTTATAAATTCCCTTCTTTTATAATTCCCTTCCCTTTGCATTATACCTACATTCCCTTTATGTTCTGTAACATTTTCCCTTAGACCTTCCTTTCCATTCCTTTTTTTTTTTTTAAATTAAGCTTTCCTTTCCTTTTTTATATACTTCCCTATCCTTACAATTCTACATACATTGACTTTCCTTTATACTTTGCTTTCCTTTCCATTATATCTACCTTTCCTTTCTTTTCTATTCCCTTCCTTTCCCTTCCTTTATACTTATTTTTGCTTCCTTTATTTTATACTTTCCCTTCTTTTATACTTTCCATTCCCTTATACTTTCCTTTCCATTCCTATTTTTAATCTTACCCATTCCTTTCATTTATACTTTCTTATCCTTTCCAATATACTTACCTTTGCTTTCCTTTCTTTTATACTTTCCCTTTCCTTTTCTGTATACTTTCTTTTCCTTTACACTTTCATTTCAATTCCTATTTTTAAACTTAGCCTCTCCTTTCATTTATACTTTCCTTTCCTTTCATACTTACCTTTGCTTTCCTTTCCTTTATAAATTCCCATCTTTTGTAATTCCCTTCCCTTTGAATTATACCTACATTCCCTTTCTGTTCTGTAACATTTTCCCTTAGACCTTCCTTTGCATTCCTTTTTTTTTTTTTAAAATTAACCTTTCTTTTCCTTTTTTATATACTTCCCTATCCTTACAATTCTACATACATTGACTTTCCTTTATACTTTGCTTTCCTTTCCATTATATCTACCTTTCCTTTCTTTTCTATTCCCTTCCTTTCCCTTCCTTTATACTTACCTTTGCTTCCTTTCTTTTATACTTTCCCTTCCTTTATACTTTCCTTTTCTTTCTACTTTCCTTTCCTTTATACTTTCCTTTTCTGTATACTTTCCTTTCCTTTACACTTTCATTTCAATTCCTATTTTTCAACTTAGCCTCTCCTTTCATTTATACTTTCCGTTCATACTTACCTTTGCTTTCCTTTCTTTTATAAATTCCCTTCTTTTATAATTCCCTTGCCTTTGCATTATACCTACATTCCCTTTCTGTTCTGTAACATTTTCCCTTAGACCTTCGTTTCCATTCCTTTTTTTTTTAAATTAACCTTTCCTTTCCTTTTTTATATACTTCCCTATCCTTACAATTCTACATACATTGACTTTCCTTTATACATTGCTTTCCTTTCCATTATATCTACCTTTCCTTTCTTTTCTATTCCCTTCCCTTCCCTTCCTTTATACTTACCTTTGCTTCCTTTCTTTTATACTTTCCCATCCTTTATACTTTCCATTCCCTTATAATTTCCTTTCCATTCCTATTTTTAAACTTATCCATTCCTTTCATTTATACTTTCTTATCCTTTCCAATATACTTACCTTTGATTTCCTTTCTTTTATACTATCCCTTCCTTTATACTTTCCTTTTCTTTATACTTCCCTTTCCTTTATACTTTCCTTTTCTGTATACTTTCCTTTCCTTTACACTTTCATTTCAATTCCTATTTTTAAACTTACCCTTTCCTTTCATTTATACTTTCCGTTCATACTTACCTTTGCTTTCCTTTCTTTTATAAATTCCCTTCTTTTCTAATTCCCTTCCCTTTGCATTATACCTACATTCCCTTTCTGTTCTGTAACATTTTCCTTTAGACCTTCCTTTCCAATCCTTTTTTTTTTTTTAAATTAACCTTTCCTTTCCTTTTTTATATACTTCCCTATCCTTACAATTATACATACATTGACTTTCCTTTATACATTGCTTTCCTTTCCATTATATCTACCTTTCCTTTCTTTTCTATTCCCTTCCTTTCCCTTCCTTTATACTTACCTTTGCTTCCTTTCTTTTATACTTTCCTTTCCTTTATACTTTCCTTTTCTGTATACTTTCCTTTCCTTTACACTTTCATTTCAATTCCTATTTTTAAACTTAGCCTCTCCTTTCATTTATACTTTCCTTTCCTTTCATACTTACCTTTGCTTTCCTTTCCTTTATAAATTCCCTTCTTTTATAATTCCCTTCCCTTTGCATTATACCTACATTCCCTTTCTGTTCTGTAACATTTTCCCTTAGACCTTCCTTTGCATTCCTTTTTTTTTTTTTTAAATTAACCTTTCCTTTCCTTTTTTATATACTTCCCTATCCTTACAATTCTACATACATTGACTTTCCTTTATACATTGCTTTCCTTTCCATTATATCTACCTTTCCTTTCTTTTCTATTCCCTTCCTTTCCCTTCCTTTATACTTACCTTTGCTTCCTCTCTTTTATACTTTCCCTTCCTTTATACTTTCCTTTTCTTTATACTTTCCTTTTCTTTATACTTTCCTTTTCTGTATACTTTCCTTTCCTTTACACTTTCATTTCAATTCCTATTTTTAAACTTAGCCTCTCCTTTCATTTATACTTTCCTTTCCTTTCATACTTACCTTTGCTTTCCTTTCTTTTATAAATTCCCTTCTTTTATAATTCCCTTCCCTTTGCATTATACCTACATTCCCTTTCTGTTCTGTAACATTTTCCCTTAGACCTTCCTTTCCATTCCTTTTTTTTTTTTTAAATTAACCTTTCCTTTCCTTTTTTATATACTTCCCTATCCTTACAATTCTACATACATTGACTTTCCTTTATACTTTGCTTTCCTTTCCATTATATCTACCTTTCCTTTCTTTTCTATTCCCTTCCTTTCCCTTCCTTTATACTTACCTTTGCTTCCTTTCTTTTATACTTTCCCTTCCTTTATACTTTCCTTTTCTTTCTACTTTCCTTTCCTTTATACTTTCCTTTTCTGTATACTTTCCTTTCCTTTACACTTTCATTTCAATTCCTATTTTTAAACTTAGCCTCTCCTTTCATTTATACTTTCCGTTCATACTTACCTTTGCTTTCCTTTCTTTTATAAATTCCCTTCTTTTATAATTCCCTTCCCTTTGCATTATACCTACATTCCCTTTCTGTTCTGTAACATTTTCCCTTAGACCTTCGTTTCCATTCCTTTTTTTTTTAAATTAACCTTTCCTTTCCTTTTTTATATACTTCCCTATCCTTACAATTCTACATACATTGACTTTCCTTTATACATTGCTTTCCTTTCCATTATATCTACCTTTCCTTTCTTTTCTATTCTATTCCCTTCCCTTCCCTTCCTTTATACTTACCTTTGCTTCCTTTCTTTTATACTTTCCCATCCTTTATACTTTCCATTCCCTTATAATTTCCTTTCCATTCCTATTTTTAAACTTATCCATTCCTTTCATTTATACTTTCTTATCCTTTCCAATATACTTACCTTTGATTTCCTTTCTTTTATACTATCCCTTCCTTTATACTTTCCTTTTCTTTATACTTCCCTTTCCTTTATACTTTCCTTTTCTGTATACTTTCCTTTCCTTTACACTTTCATTTCAATTCCTATTTTTAAACTTACCCTTTCCTTTCATTTATACTTTCCGTTCATACTTACCTTTGCTTTCCTTTCTTTTATAAATTCCCTTCTTTTCTAATTCCCTTCCCTTTGCATTATACCTACATTCCCTTTCTGTTCTGTAACATTTTCCTTTAGACCTTCCTTTCCAATCCTTTTTTTTTTTTTAAATTAACCTTTCCTTTCCTTTTTTATATACTTCCCTATCCTTACAATTATACATACATTGACTTTCCTTTATACATTGCTTTCCTTTCCATTATATCTACCTTTCCTTTCTTTTCTATTCCCTTCCTTTCCCTTCCTTTATACTTACCTTTGCTTCCTTTCTTTTATACTTTCCTTTCCTTTATACTTTCCTTTTCTGTATACTTTCCTTTCCTTTACACTTTCATTTCAATTCCTATTTTTAAACTTAGCCTCTCCTTTCATTTATACTTTCCTTTCCTTTCATACTTACCTTTGCTTTCCTTTCCTTTATAAATTCCCTTCTTTTATAATTCCCTTCCCTTTGCATTATACCTACATTCCCTTTCTGTTCTGTAACATTTTCCCTTAGACCTTCCTTTGCATTCCTTTTTTTTTTTTTTAAATTAACCTTTCCTTTCCTTTTTTATATACTTCCCTATCCTTACAATTCTACATACATTGACTTTCCTTTATACTTTGCTTTCCTTTCCATTATATCTACCTTTCCTTTCTTTTCTATTCCCTTCCTTTCCCTTCCTTTATACTTACCTTTGCTTCCTTTCTTTTATACTTTCCCTTCCTTTATACTTTCCTTTTCTTTATACTTTCCTTTTCTTTATACTTTCCTTTTCTGTATACTTTCCTTTCCTTTACACTTTCATTTCAATTCCTATTTTTAAACTTAGCCTCTCCTTTCATTTATACTTTCCTTTCCTTTCATACTTACCTTTGCTTTCCTTTCTTTTATAAATTCCCTTCTTTTATAATTCCCTTCCCTTTGCATTATACCTACATTCCCTTTCTGTTCTGTAACATTTTCCCTTAGACCTTCCTTTCCATTCCTTTTTTTTTTTTTAAATTAACCTTTCCTTTCCTTTTTTATATACTTCCCTATCCTTACAATTCTACATACATTGACTTTCCTTTATACTTTGCTTTCCTTTCCATTATATCTACCTTTCCTTTCTTTTCTATTCCCTTCCTTTCCCTTCCTTTATACTTACTTTTGCTTCCTTTCTTTTATACTTTCCTTTCCTTTATACTTTCCTTTTCTGTATACTTTCCTTTCCTTTACACTTTCATTTCAATTCCTATTTTTAAACTTAGCCTCTCCTTTCATTTATACTTTCCTTTCCTTTCATACTTACCTTTGCTTTCCTTTCCTTTATAAATTCCCTTCTTTTATAATTCCCTTCCCTTTGCATTATACCTACATTCCCTTTCTGTTCTGTAACATTTTCCCTTAGACCTTCCTTTGCATTCCTTTTTTTTTTTTTTTAAATGAACCTTTCCTTTCCTTTTTTATATACTTCCCTATCCTTACAATTCTACATACATTGACTTTCCTTTATACATTGCTTTCCTTTCCATTATATCTACCTTGCCTTTCTTTTCTATTCCCTTCCTTTCCCTTCCTTTATACTTACCTTTGCTTCCTTTCTTTTATACTTTCCCTTCCTTTATACTTTCCTTTTCTTTATACTTTCCTTTTCTTTATACTTTCCTTTTCTGTATACTTTCCTTTCCTTTACACTTTCATTTCAATTCCTATTTTTAAACTTAGCCTCTCCTTTCATTTATACTTTCCTTTCCTTTCATACTTACCTTTGCTTTCCTTTCCTTTATAAATTCCCTTCTTTTATAATTCCCTTCCCTTTGCATTATACCTACATTCCCTTTCTGTTCTGTAACATTTTCCCTTAGACCTTCCTTTCCATTCCTTTTTTTTTTTTAAATTAACCTTTCCTTTCCTTTTTTATATACTTCCCTATCCTTACAATTCTACATACATTGACTTTCCTTTATACTTTGCTTTCCTTTCCATTATATCTACCTTTCCTTTCTTTTCTATTCCCTTCCTTTCCCTTCCTTTATACTTACCTTTGCTTCCTTTCTTTTATACTTTCCCTTCCTTTATACTTTCCATTCCCTTATACTTTCCATTCCTATTTTTAAACTTACCCATTCCTTTCATTTATACTTTCTTATCCTTTCCAATATACTTACCTTTGCTTTCCTTTCTTTTATACTATCCCTTCCTTTATACTTTCCTTTTCTTTATACTTCCCTTTCCTTTATACTTTCCTTTTCTGTATACTTTCCTTTCCTTTACACTTTCATTTCAATTCCTATTTTTAAACTTACCCTTTCCTTTCATTTATACTTTCCGTTCATACTTACCTTTGCTTTCCTTTCTTTTATAAATTCCCTTCTTTTCTAATTCCCTTCCCTTTGCATTATACCTACATTCCCTTTCTGTTCTGTAACATTTTCCTTTAGACCTTCCTTTCCATTCCTTTTTTTTTTTTTAAATTAACCTTTCCTTTCCTTTTTTATATACTTCCCTATCCTTACAATTCTACATACATTGACTTTCCTTTATACATTGCTTTCCTTTCCATTATATCTACCTTTCCTTTCTTTTCTATTCCCTTCCTTTCCCTTCCTTTATACTTACTTTTGCTTCCTTTCTTTTATACTTTCCCTTCCTTTATACTTTCCTTTTCTTTATACTTTCCTTTTCTTTATACTTTCCTTTTCTGTATACTTTCCTTTCCTTTACACTTTCATTTCAATTCCTATTTTTAAACTTAGCCTCTCCTTTCATTTATACTTTCCTTTCCTTTCATACTTACCTTTGCTTTCCTTTCCTTTATAAATTCCCTTCTTTTATAATTCCCTTCCCTTTGCATTATACATACATTCCCTTTATGTTCTGTAACATTTTCCCTTAGACCTTCCTTTCCATTCCTTTTTTTTTTTTTAAATTAACCTTTCCTTTCCTTTTTTATATACTTCCCTATCCTTACAATTCTACATACATTGACTTTCCTTTATACTTTGCTTTCCTTTCCATTATATCTACCTTTCCTTTCTTTTCTATTCCCTTCATTTCCCTTCCTTTATGCTTAACTTTGCTTCCTTTCTTTTATACTTTCCCTTCCTTTATACTTTCCTTTTCTTTATACTTTCCCTTCCTTTATACTTTCCTTTTCTTTATACTTTCCTTTATACTTTCCTTTTCTGTATACTTTCCTTTCCTTTACAATTTCATTTCAATTCCTATTTTTAAACTTAGCCTCTCCTTTCATTTATAGTTTCCTTTCCTTTCCTTTCATACTTACCTTTGCTTTCCTTTCTTTTATAAATTCCCTTCTTTTATAATTCCCTTCCCTTTGCATTATACCTACATTCCCTTTATGTTCTGTAACATTTTCCCTTAGACCTTCCTTTCCATTCCTTTTTTTTTTTTTAAATTAAGCTTTCCTTTCCTTTTTTATATACTTCCCTATCCTTACAATTCTACATACATTGACTTTCCTTTATACTTTGCTTTCCTTTCCATTATATCTACCTTTCCTTTCTTTTCTATTCCCTTCCTTTCCCTTCCTTTATACTTACCTTTGCTTCCTTTATTTTATACTTTCCCTTCTTTTATACTTTCCATTCCTTTATACTTTCCTTTCCATTCCTATTTTTAATCTTACCCATTCCTTTCATTTATACTTTCTTATCCTTTCCAATATAATTACCTTTGCTTTCCTTTCTTTTATACTTTCCCTTTCCTTTTCTGTATACTTTCTTTTCCTTTACACTTTCATTTCAATTCCTATTTTTAAACTTAGCCTCTCCTTTCATTTATACTTTCCTTTCCTTTCATACTTACCTTTGCTTTCCTTTCCTTTATAAATTCCCATCTTTTATAATTCCGTTCCCTTTGAATTATACCTACATTCCCTTTCTGTTCTGTAACATTTTCCCTTAGACCTTCCTTTGCATTCCTTTTTTTTTTTTTAAATTAACCTTTCCTTTCCTTTTTTATATACTTCCCTATCCTTACAATTCTACATACATTGACTTTCCTTTATACTTTGCTTTCCTTTCCATTATATCTACCTTTCCTTTCTTTTCTATTCCCTTCCTTTCCCTTCCTTTATACTTACCTTTGCTTCCTTTCTTTTATACTTTCCCTTCCTTTATACTTTCCTTTTCTTTATACTTTCCTTTCCTTTATACTTTCCTTTTCTGTATACTTTCCTTTCCTTTACACTTTCATTTCAATTCCTATTTTTAAACTTAGCCTCTTCTTTCATTTATACTTTCCTTTCCTTTCCTTTCATACTTACCTTTGCTTTCCTTTCTTTTATAAATTCCCTTCTTTTATAATTCCCTTCCCTTTGCATTATACCTATATTCCCTTTCTGTTCTGTAACATTTTCCCTTAGACCTTCCTTTCCATTCCTTTTTTTTTTTAAATTAACCTTTCCTTTCCTTTTTTATATACTTCCCTATCCTTACAATTCTACATACATTGACTTTCCTTTATACTTTGCTTTCCTTTCCATTATATCTACCTTTCCTTTCTTTTCTATTCCCTTCCTTTCCCTTCCTTTATACTTACCTTTGCTTCCTTTCTTTTATACTTTCCCTTCCTTTATACTTTCCTTTTCTTTATACTTTCCTTTCCTTTATACTTTCCTTTTCTGTATACTTTCCTTTCCTTTACACTTTCATTTCAATTCCTATTTTTAAACTTAGCCTCTCCTTTCATTTATACTTTCCTTTCCTTTCCTTTCATACTTACCTTTGCTTTCCTTTCTTTTATAAATTCCCTTCTTTTATAATTCCCTTCCCTTTGCATTATACCTACATTCCCTTTCTGTTCTGTAACATTTTCCCTTAGACCTTCGTTTCCATTCCTTTTTTTTTTTAAATTAACCTTTCCTTTCCTTTTTTATATACTTCCCTATCCTTACAATTCTACATACATTGACTTTCCTTTATACTTTGCTTTCCTTTCCATTATATCTACCTTTCCTTTCTTTTCTATTCCCTTCCTTTCCCTTCCTTTATACTTACCTTTGCTTCCTTTCTTTTATACTTTCCCTTCCTTTATACTTTCCATTCCCTTATACTTTCCTTTCCATTCCTATTTTTAAACTTACCCATTCCTTTCATTTATACTTTCTTATCCTTTCCAATATACTTACCTTTGCTTTCCTTTCTTTTATACTATCCCTTCCTTTATACTTTCCTTTTCTTTATACTTCCCTTTCCTTTATACTTTCCTTTTCTGTATACTTTCCTTTCCTTTACACTTTCATTTCAATTCCTATTTTTAAACTTACCCTTTCCTTTCATTTATACTTTCCGTTCATACTTACCTTTGCTTTCCTTTCTTTTATAAATTCCCTTCTTTTCTAATTCCCTTCCCTTTGAATTATACCTACATTCCCTTTCTGTTCTGTAACATTTTCCTTTAGACCTTCCTTTCCATTCCTTTTTTTTTTTTTAAATTAACCTTTCCTTTCCTTTTTTATATACTTCCCTATCCTTACAATTCTACATACATTGACTTTCCTTTATACATTGCTTTCCTTTCCATTATATCTACCTTTCCTTTCTTTTCTATTCCCTTCCTTTCCCTTCCTTTATACTTACCTTTGCTTCCTTTCTTTTATACTTTCCCTTCCTTTATACTTTCCTTTTCTTTATACTTTCCTTTTCTTTATACTTTCCCTTTCTGTATACTTTCCTTTCCTTTACACTTTCATTTCAATTCCTATTTTTAAACTTAGCCTCTCCTTTCATTTATACTTTCCTTTCCTTTCATACTTACCTTTGCTTTCCTTTCTTTTATAAATTCCCTTCTTTTATAATTCCCTTCCCTTTGCATTATACCTACATTCCCTTTCTGTTCTGTAACATTTTCCCTTAGACCTTCCTTTCCATTCCTTTTTTTTTTTTTAAATTAACCTTTCATTTCCTTTTTTATATACTTCCCTATCCTTACAATTCTACATACATTGACTTTCCTTTATACTTTGCTTTCCTTTCCATTATATCTACCTTTCCTTTCTTTTCTATTCCCTTCCTTTCCCTTCCTTTATACTGACCTTTGCTTCCTTTCTTTTATACTTTCCCTTCCTTTATACTTTCCATTCCCTTATAATTTCCTTTCCTTTATACTTTCCTTTTCTGTATACTTTCCTTTCCTTTACACTTTCATTTCAATTCCTGTTTTTAAACGTAGCCTCTCCTTTCATTTATACTTTCCTTTCCTTTCCTTTCATACTTACCTTTGCTTTCCTTTCTTTTATAAATTCCCTTCTTTTATAATTCCCTTCCCTTTGCATTATACCTACATTCCCTTTCTGTTCTGTAACATTTTCCCTTAGACCTTCCTTTCCATTCCTTTTTTTTTTAAATTAACCTTTCCTTTCCTTTTTTATATACTTCCCTATCCTTACAATTCTACATACATTGACTTTCCTTTATACTTTGCTTTCCATTCCATTATATCTACCTTTCCTTTCTTTTCTATTCCCTTCCTTTCCCTTCCTTTATACTTACCTTTGCTTCCTTTCTTTTATACTTTCCCTTCCTTTATACTTTCCTTTTCTTTATACTTTCCTTTCCTTTATACTTTCATTTTCTGTATACTTTCCTTTCCTTTACACTTTCATTTCAATTCCTATTTTTAAACTTACCCTTTCCTTTCATTTATACTTTCCGTTCATACTTACCTTTGCTTTCCTTTCTTTTATAAATTCCCTTCTTTTATAATTCCCTTCCCTTTGCATTATACCTACATTCCCTTTCTGTTCTGTAACATTTTCCTTTAGAACTTCCTTTCCATTCCTTTTTTTTTTTTAAATTAACCTTTCCTTTCCTTTTTTATATACTTCCCTATACTTACAATTCTACATACATTGATTTTCCTTTATACATTGCTTTCCTTTCCATTATATCTACCTTTCCTTTTTTTTCTATTCCCTTCCTTTACCTTCCTTTATACTTAACTTTGCTTCCTTTCTTTTATACTTTCCCTTCCTTTATACTTTCCTTTTCTTTATACTTTCCCTTCCTTTATACTTTCCTTTTCTTTATACTTTCCTTTATACTTTCCTTTTCTGTATACTTTCCTTTCCTTTACACTTTCATTTCAATTCCTATTTTTAAACTTAGCCTCTCCTTTCATTTATACTTTCCTTTCCTTTCCTTTCCTTTCCTTTCATACTTACCTTTGCTTTCCTTTCTTTTATAAATTCCCTTCTTTTATAATTCCCTTCCCTTTGCATTATACCTACATTCCCTTTCTGTTCTGTAACATTTTCCCTTAGACCTTCCTTTCCATTCCTTTTTTTTTTTAAATTAACCTTTCCTTTCCTTTTTTATATACTTCCCTATACTTACAATTCTACATACATTGATTTTCCTTTATACATTGCTTTCCTTTCCATTATATCTACCTTTCCTTTCTTTTCTATTCCCTTCCTTTCCCTTCCTTTATACTTACCTTTGCTTCCTTTCTTTTATACTTTCCCTTCCTTTATACTTTCCATTCCCTTATACTTTCCTTTCCATTCCTATTTTTAAACTTACCCATTCCTTTCATTTATACTTTCTTATCCTTTCCAATATACTTACCTTTGCTTTCCTTTCTTTTATACTTTCCCTTTCCTTTTCTGTATACTTTCTTTTCCTTTACACTTTCATTTCAATTCCTATTTTTAAACTTAGCCTCTCCTTTCATTTATACTTTCCTTTCCTTTCATACTTACCTTTGCTTTCCTTTCTTTTATAAATTCCCATCTTTTATAATTCCCTTCCCTTTGCATTATACCTACACTCCCTTTCTGTTCTGTAACATTTTCCCTTAGACCTTCCTTTGCATTCCTTTTTTTTTTTTTAAATTAACCTTTCCTTTCCTTTTTTATATACTTCCCTATCCTTACAATTCTACATACATTGACTTTCCCTTATACTTTGCTTTCCTTTCCATTATATCTACCTTTCCTTTCTTTTCTATTCCCTTCCTTTCCCTTCCTTTATACTTACCTTTGCTTCCTTTCTTTTATACTTTCCCTTCCTTTAAACTTTCTATTCCCTTATACTTTCCTTTCCATTCCTATTTTTAAACTTACCCATTCCTTTCATTTATACTTTCTTATCCTTTCCAATATACTTACCTTTGCTTTCCTTTCTTTTATACTTTCCCTTCCTTTATACTTTCTTTTTCTTTATACTTTCCCTTCCTTTCTACTTTCCTTTTCTTTATACTCTCCTTTCCTTTATACTTTCCTTTTCTGTATACTTTCCTTTCCTTTACACTTTCATTTCAATTCCTGTTTTTAAACTTAGCCTCTCCTTTCATTTATACTTTCCTTTCCTTTCATACTTACCTTTGCTTTCCTTTCTTTTATAAATTCCCTTCTTTTATAATTCCCTTCCCTTTGCATTATACCTACATTCCCTTTCTGTTCTGTAACGTTTTCCCTTAGACCTTCCTTTCCATTCCTTTTTTTTTTTAAATTAACCTTTCCTTTCCTTTTTTATATACTTCACTATCCTTACAATTCTACATACATTGACTTTCCTTTATACTTTGCTTTCCATTCCATTATATCTACCTTTCCTTTCTTTTCTATTCCCTTCCTTTCCCTTCCTTTATACTTACCTTTGCTTCCTTTCTTTTATACTTTCCCTTCCTTTATTCTTTCCTTTTCTTTATACTTTCCTTTCCTTTATACTTTCCTTTTCTGTATACTTTCCTTTCCATTACACTTTCTTTTCAATTCCTATTTTTAAACTTAGCCTCTCCTTTCATTTATACTTTCCTTTCCTTTCCTTTCATACTTACCTTTGCTTTCCTTTCTTTTATAAATTCCCTTCTTTTATAATTCCCTTCCCTTTGCATTATACCTACACTCCCTTTCTGTTCTGTAACATTTTCCCTTAGACCTTCCTTTCCATTCCTTTTTTTTTTTAAATTAACCTTTCCTTTCCTTTTTTATATACTTGCCTATCCTTACAATTCTACATACATTGATTTTCCTTTATACATTGCTTTCCTTTCCATTATATCTACCTTTCCTTTCTTTTCTATTCCCTTCCTTTCCCTTCCTTTATACTTACCTTTGCTTCCTTTCTTTTATGCTTTCCCTTCCTTTATACTTTCCATTCCCTTATACTTTCCTTTCCATTCCTATTTTTAAACTTACCCATTCCTTTCATTTATACTTTCTTATCCTTTCCAATATACTTACCTTTGCTTTCCTTTCTTTTGTACTTTCCCTTCCTTTATACTTTCCTTTTCTTTATACTTTCCCTTCCTTTATACTTTCCTTTTCTTTATACTTTCCTTTCCTTTATACTTTCCTTTTCTGTATACTTTCCTTTCCTTTACACTTTCATTTCAATTCCTATTTTTAAACTTAGCCTCTCCTTTCATTTATACTTTCCTTTCCTTTCATACTTACCTTTGCTTTCCTTTCCTTTATAAATTCCCTTCTTTTATAATTCCCTTCCCTTTGCATTATACATACATTCCCTTTATGTTCTGTAACATTTTCCCTTAGACCTTCCTTTCCATTCCTTTTTTTTTTTTTAAATTAACCTTTCCTTTCCTTTTTTATATACTTCCCTATCCTTACAATTCTACATACATTGACTTTCCTTTATACTTTGCTTTCCTTTCCATTATATCTACCTTTCCTTTCTTTTCTATTCCCTTCCTTTCCCTTCCTTTATACTTACCTTTGCTTCCTTTCTTTTATACTTTCCCTTCCTTTATACTTTCCATTCCCTTATACTTTCCTTTCCATTCCTATTTTTAAACTTACCCATTCCTTTCATTTATACTTTCCTATCCTTTCCAATATACTTTCCTTTGCTTTCCTTTCTTTTATACTTTCCCTTCCTTTATACTTTCCTTTTCTTTATACTTTCCTTTCTTTTATACTTTCCTTTCCTGTATACTTTCCTTTCCTTTACACTTTCATTTCAATTCCTATTTTTAAACTTACTCTTTCCTTTCATTTATACATTCCGTTCATACTTACCTTTGCTTTCCTTTCTTTTATAAATTCTTTTCTTTTATAATTCCCTTCCCTTTGCATTATACCTACATTCCCTTTCTGTTCTGTAACATTTTCCTTTAGAACTTCCTTTCCATTCCTTTTTTTTTTTAAATTAACCTTTCCTTTCCTTTTTTATATACTTCTCTATACTTACAATTCTACATACATTGATTTTCCTTTATACATTGCTTTCCTTTCCATTATATCTACCTTTCCTTTCTTTTCTATTCCCTTCATTTCCCTTCCTTTATGCTTAACTTTGCTTCCTTTCTTTTATACTTTCCCTTCCTTTATACTTTCCTTTTCTTTATACTTTCCCTTCCTTTATACTTTCCTTTTCTTTATACTTTCCTTTATACTTTCCTTTTCTGTATACTTTCCTTTCCTTTACAATTTCATTTCAATTCCTATTTTTAAACTTAGCCTCTCCTTTCATTTATAGTTTCCTTTCCTTTCCTTTCATACTTACCTTTGCTTTCCTTTCTTTTATAAATTCCCTTCTTTTATAATTCCCTTCCCTTTGCATTATACCTACATTCCCTTTATGTTCTGTAACATTTTCCCTTAGACCTTCCATTCCATTCCTTTTTTTTTTTTTAAATTAAGCTTTCCTTTCCTTTTTTATATACTTCCCTATCCTTACAATTCTACATACATTGACTTTCCTTTATACTTTGCTTTCCTTTCCATTATATCTACCTTTCCTTTCTTTTCTATTCCCTTCCTTTCCCTTCCTTTATACTTACCTTTGCTTCCTTTATTTTATACTTTCCCTTCTTTTATACTTTCCATTCCTTTATACTTTCCTTTCCATTCCTATTTTTAATCTTACCCATTCCTTTCATTTATACTTTCTTATCCTTTCCAATATACTTACCTTTGCTTTCCTTTCTTTTATACTTTCCCTTTCCTTTTCTGTATACTTTCTTTTCCTTTACACTTTCATTTCAATTCCTATTTTTAAACTTAGCCTCTCCTTTCATTTATACTTTCCTTTCCTTTCATACTTACCTTTGCTTTCCTTTCCTTTATAAATTCCCATCTTTTATAATTCCCTTCCCTTTGAATTATACCTACATTCCCTTTCTGTTCTGTAACATTTTCCCTTAGACCTTCCTTTGCATTCCTTTTTTTTTTTTTAAATTAACCTTTCCTTTCCTTTTTTATATACTTCCCTATCCTTACAATTCTACATACATTGACTTTCCTTTATACTTTGCTTTCCTTTCCATTATATCTACCTTTCCTTTCTTTTCTATTCCCTTCCTTTCCCTTCCTTTATACTTACCTTTGCTTCCTTTCTTTTATACTTTCCCTTCCTTTATACTTTCCTTTCCTTTATACTTTCCTTTCCTTTATACTTTCCTTTTCTGTATACTTTCCTTTCCTTTACACTTTCATTTCAATTCCTATTTTTAAACTTAGCCTCTCCTTTCATTTATACTTTCCTTTCCTTTCCTTTCATACTTACCTTTGCTTTCCTTTCTTTTATAAATTCCCTTCTTTTATAATTCCCTTCCCTTTGCATTATACCTACATTCCCTTTCTGTTCTGTAACGTTTTCCCTTAGACCTTCCTTTCCATTCCTTTTTTTTTTTAAATTAACCTTTCCTTTTTTATATACTTCCCTATCCTTACAATTCTACATACATTGACTTTCCTTTATACTTTGCTTTCCTTTCCATTATATCTACCTTTCCTTTCTTTTCTATTCCCTTCCTTTCCCTTCCTTTATACTTACCTTTGCTTCCTTTCTTTTATACTTTCCCTTCCTTTATACTTTCCATTCCCTTATACTTTCCTTTCCATTCCTATTTTTAAACTTACCCATTCCTTTCATTTATACTTTCTTATCCTTTCCAATATACTTACCTTTGCTTTAGTTTCTTTTATACTATCCCTTCCTTTATACTTTCCTTTTCTTTATACTTCCCTTTCCTTTATACTTTCCTTTTCTGTATACTTTCCTTTCCTTTACACTTTCATTTCAATTCCTATTTTTAAACTTACCCTTTCCTTTCATTTATACTTTCCGTTCATACTTACCTTTGCTTTCCTTTCTTTTATAAATTCCCTTCTTTTCTAATTCCCTTCCCTTTGCATTATACCTACATTCCCTTTCTGTTCTGTAACATTTTCCTTTAGACCTTCCTTTCCATTCCTTTTTTTTTTTTTAAATTAACCTTTCCTTTCCTTTTTTATATACTTCCCTATCCTTACAATTCTACATACATTGACTTTCCTTTATACATTGCTTTCCTTTCCATTATATCTACCTTTCCTTTCTTTTCTATTCCCTTCCTTTCCCTTCCTTTATACTTACCTTTGCTTCCTTTCTTTTATACTTTCCCTTCCTTTATACTTTCATTTTCTTTATACTTTCCTTTTCTTTATACTTTCCTTTTCTGTATACTTTCCTTTCCTTTACACTTTCATTTCAATTCCTATTTTTAAACTTAGCCTCTCCTTTCATTTATACTTTCCTTTCCTTTCATACTTACCTTTGCTTTCCTTTCTTTTATAAATTCCCTTCTTTTATAATTCCCTTCCCTTTGCATTATACCTACATTCCCTTTCTGTTCTGTAACATTTTCCCTTAGACCTTCCTTTCCATTCCTTTTTTTTTTTTTAATTAACCTTTCATTTCCTTTTTTATATACTTCCCTATCCTTACAATTCTACATACATTGACTTTCCTTTATACTTTGCTTTCCTTTCCATTATATCTACCTTTCCTTTCTTTTCTATTCCCTTCCTTTCCCTTCCTTTATACTTACCTTTGCTTCCTTTCTTTTATACTTTCCCTTCCTTTATACTTTCCATTCCCTTATACTTTCCTTTCCATTCCTATTTTTAAACTTACCCATTCCTTTCATTTATACTTTCTTATCCTTTCCAATATACTTACCTTTGCTTTCCTTTCTTTTGTACTTTCCCTTCCTTTATACTTTCCTTTTCTTTATACTTTCCCTTCCTTTATACTTTCCTTTTCTTTATACTTTCCTTTCTTTTATACTTTCCTTTTCTGTATACTTTCCTTTCCATTACTATTTCATATCAATTCCTATTTTTAAACTTACTCTTTCCTTTCATTTATACATTCCGTTCATACTTACCTTTGCTTTCCTTTCTTTTATAAATTCCCTTCTTTTATAATTCCCTTCCCTTTGCATTATACCTACATTCCCTTTCTGTTCTGTAACATTTTCCTTTAGAACTTCCTTTCCATTCCTTTTTTTTTTTTAAATTAACCTTTCCTTTCCTTTTTTATATACTTCCCTATACTTACAATTCTACATACATTGATTTTCCTTTATACATTGCTTTCCTTTCCATTATATCTACCTTTCCTTTCTTTTCTATTCCCTTCCTTTCCCTTCCTTTATACTTAACTTTGCTTCCTTTCTTTTATACTTTCCCTTCCTTTATACTTTCCTTTTTTTTATACTTTCCCTTCCTTTATACTTTCCTTTTCTTTATACTTTCCTTTATACTTTCCTTTTCTGTATACTTTCCTTTCCTTTACACTTTCATTTCAATTCCTATTTTTAAACTTAGCCTCTCCTTTCATTTATAGTTTCCTTTCCTTTCCTTTCATACTTACCTTTGCTTTCCTTTCTTTTATAAATTCCCTTCTTTTATAATTCCCTTCCCTTTGCATTATACCTACATTCCCTTTCTGTTCTGTAACATTTTCCCTTAGACCTTCCTTTCCATTCCTTTTTTTTTTTTTTTAAATTACCCTTTCCTTTCCTTTTTTATATACTTCCCTATCCTTACAATTCTACATACATTGACTTTCCTTTATACTTTGCTTTCCTTTCCATTATATCTACCTTTCCTTTCTTTTCTATTCCCTTCCTTTCCCTTCCTTTATACTTACCTTTGCTTCCTTTCTTTTATACTTTCCCTTCCTTTATACTTTCCATTCCCTTATACTTTCCTTTCCATTCCTATTTTTAAACTTACCCATTCCTTTCATTTATACTTTCTTATCCTTTCCAATATACTTACCTTTGCTTTCCTTTCTTTTATACTTTCCCTTTCCTTTTCTGTATACTTTCTTTTCCTTTACAGTTTCATTTCAATTCCTATTTTTAAACTTAACCTCTCCTTTCATTTATACTTTCCTTTCCTTTCATACTTACCTTTGCTTTCCTTTCTTTTATAAATTCCCATCTTTTATAATTCCCTTCCCTTTGAATTATACCTACATTCCCTTTCTGTTCTGTAACATTTTCCCTTAGACCTTCCTTTGCATTCCTTTTTTTTTTTTAAATTAACCTTTCCTTTCCTTTTTTATATACTTCCCTATCCTTACAATTCTACATACATTGACTTTCCTTTATACTTTGCTTTCCTTTCCATTATATCTACCTTTCCTTTCTTTTCTATTCCCTTCCTTTCCCTTCCTTTATACTTACCTTTGCTTCCTTTCTTTTATACTTTCCCATCCTTTATACTTTCCATTCCCTTATAATTTCCTTTCCATTCCTATTTTTAAACTTACCCATTCCTTTCATTTATACTTTCTTATCCTTTCCAATATACTTACCTTTGCTTTCCTTTCTTTTATACTATCCCTTCCTTTATACTTTCCTTTTCTTTATACTTCCCTTTCCTTTATACTTTCATTTTCTGTATACTTTCCTTTCCTTTACACTTTCATTTCAATTCCTATTTTTAAACTTACCCTTTCCTTTCATTTATACTTTCCGTTCATACTTACCTTTGCTTTCCTTTCTTTTATAAATTCCCTTCTTTTCTAATTCCCTTCCCTTTGCATTATACCTACATTCCCTTTCTGTTCTGTAACGTTTTCCCTTAGACCTTCCTTTCCATTCCTTTTTTTTTTTTAAATTAACCTTTCCTTTCCTTTTTTATATACTTCCCTATCCTTACAATTCTACATACATTGACTTTCCTTTATACTTTGCTTTCCATTCCATTATATCTACCTTTCCTTTCTTTTCTATTCCCTTCCTTTCCCTTCCTTTATACTTACCTTTGCTTCCTTTCTTTTATACTTTCCCTTCCTTTATACTTTCCTTTTCTTTATACTTTCCTTTCCTTTATACTTTCCTTTTCTGTATACTTTCCTTTCCTTTACACTTTGTTTTCAATTCCTATTTTTAAACTTAGCCTCTCCTTTCATTTATACTTTCCTTTCCTTTCCTTTCATACTTACCTTTGCTTTCCTTTCTTTTATAAATTCCCTTCTTTTATAATTCCCTTCCCTTTGCATTATACCTACACTCCCTTTCTGTTCTGTAACATTTTCCCTTAGACCTTCCTTTCCATTCCTTTTTTTTTTTAAATTAACCTTTCCTTTCCTTTTTTATATACTTGCCTATCCTTACAATTCTACATACATTGATTTTCCTTTATACATTGCTTTCCTTTCCATTATATCTACCTTTCCTTTCTTTTCTATTCCCTTCCTTTCCCTTCCTTTATACTTACCTTTGCTTCCTTTCTTTTATACTTTCCCTTCCTTTATACTTTCCATTCCCTTATACTTTCCTTTCCATTCCTATTTTTAAACTTACCCATTCCTTTCATTTATACTTTCTTATCCTTTCCAATATACTTACCTTTGCTTTCCTTTCTTTTGTACTTTCCCTTCCTTTATACTTTCCTTTTCTTTATACTTTCCCTTCCTTTATACTTTCCTTTTCTTTATACTTTCCTTTCTTTTATACTTTCCTTTTCTGTATACTTTCCTTTCCATTACTATTTCATATCAATTCCTATTTTTAAACTTACTCTTTCCTTTCATTTATACATTCCGTTCATACTTACCTTTGCTTTCCTTTCTTTTATAAATTCCCTTCTTTTATAATTCCCTTCCCTTTGCATTATACCTACATTCCCTTTCTGTTCTGTAACATTTTCCTTTAGAACTTCCTTTCCATTCCTTTTTTTTTTTTAAATTAACCTTTCCTTTCCTTTTTTATATACTTCCCTATACTTACAATTCTACATACATTGATTTTCCTTTATACATTGCTTTCCTTTCCATTATATCTACCTTTCCTTTCTTTTCTATTCCCTTCCTTTCCCTTCCTTTATACTTAACTTTGCTTCCTTTCTTTTATACTTTCCCTTCCTTTATACTTTCCTTTTTTTTATACTTTCCCTTCCTTTATACTTTCCTTTTCTTTATACTTTCCTTTATACTTTCCTTTTCTGTATACTTTCCTTTCCTTTACACTTTCATTTCAATTCCTATTTTTAAACTTAGCCTCTCCTTTCATTTATAGTTTCCTTTCCTTTCCTTTCATACTTACCTTTGCTTTCCTTTCTTTTATAAATTCCCTTCTTTTATAATTCCCTTCCCTTTGCATTATACCTACATTCCCTTTCTGTTCTGTAACATTTTCCCTTAGACCTTCCTTTCCATTCCTTTTTTTTTTTTTTTAAATTACCCTTTCCTTTCCTTTTTTATATACTTCCCTATCCTTACAATTCTACATACATTGACTTTCCTTTATACTTTGCTTTCCTTTCCATTATATCTACCTTTCCTTTCTTTTCTATTCCCTTCCTTTCCCTTCCTTTATACTTACCTTTGCTTCCTTTCTTTTATACTTTCCCTTCCTTTATACTTTCCATTCCCTTATACTTTCCTTTCCATTCCTATTTTTAAACTTACCCATTCCTTTCATTTATACTTTCTTATCCTTTCCAATATACTTACCTTTGCTTTCCTTTCTTTTATACTTTCCCTTTCCTTTTCTGTATACTTTCTTTTCCTTTACAGTTTCATTTCAATTCCTATTTTTAAACTTAACCTCTCCTTTCATTTATACTTTCCTTTCCTTTCATACTTACCTTTGCTTTCCTTTCTTTTATAAATTCCCATCTTTTATAATTCCCTTCCCTTTGAATTATACCTACATTCCCTTTCTGTTCTGTAACATTTTCCCTTAGACCTTCCTTTGCATTCCTTTTTTTTTTTTTAAATTAACCTTTCCTTTCCTTTTTTATATACTTCCCTATCCTTACAATTCTACATACATTGACTTTCCTTTATACTTTGCTTTCCTTTCCATTATATCTACCTTTCCTTTCTTTTCTATTCCCTTCCTTTCCCTTCCTTTATACTTACCTTTGCTTCCTTTCTTTTATACTTTCCCATCCTTTATACTTTCCATTCCCTTATAATTTCCTTTCCATTCCTATTTTTAAACTTACCCATTCCTTTCATTTATACTTTCTTATCCTTTCCAATATACTTACCTTTGCTTTCCTTTCTTTTATACTATCCCTTCCTTTATACTTTCCTTTTCTTTATACTTCCCTTTCCTTTATACTTTCATTTTCTGTATACTTTCCTTTCCTTTACACTTTCATTTCAATTCCTATTTTTAAACTTACCCTTTCCTTTCATTTATACTTTCCGTTCATACTTACCTTTGCTTTCCTTTCTTTTATAAATTCCCTTCTTTTCTAATTCCCTTCCCTTTGCATTATACCTACATTCCCTTTCTGTTCTGTAACGTTTTCCCTTAGACCTTCCTTTCCATTCCTTTTTTTTTTTTAAATTAACCTTTCCTTTCCTTTTTTATATACTTCCCTATCCTTACAATTCTACATACATTGACTTTCCTTTATACTTTGCTTTCCATTCCATTATATCTACCTTTCCTTTCTTTTCTATTCCCTTCCTTTCCCTTCCTTTATACTTACCTTTGCTTCCTTTCTTTTATACTTTCCCTTCCTTTATACTTTCCTTTTCTTTATACTTTCCTTTCCTTTATACTTTCCTTTTCTGTATACTTTCCTTTCCTTTACACTTTGTTTTCAATTCCTATTTTTAAACTTAGCCTCTCCTTTCATTTATACTTTCCTTTCCTTTCCTTTCATACTTACCTTTGCTTTCCTTTCTTTTATAAATTCCCTTCTTTTATAATTCCCTTCCCTTTGCATTATACCTACACTCCCTTTCTGTTCTGTAACATTTTCCCTTAGACCTTCCTTTCCATTCCTTTTTTTTTTTAAATTAACCTTTCCTTTCCTTTTTTATATACTTGCCTATCCTTACAATTCTACATACATTGATTTTCCTTTATACATTGCTTTCCTTTCCATTATATCTACCTTTCCTTTCTTTTCTATTCCCTTCCTTTCCCTTCCTTTATACTTACCTTTGCTTCCTTTCTTTTATACTTTCCCTTCCTTTATACTTTCCATTCCCTTATACTTTCCTTTCCATTCCTATTTTTAAACTTACCCATTCCTTTCATTTATACTTTCTTATCCTTTCCAATATACTTACCTTTGCTTTCCTTTCTTTTGTACTTTCCCTTCCTTTATACTTTCCTTTTCTTTATACTTTCCCTTCCTTTATACTTTCCTTTTCTTTATACTTTCCTTTCTTTTATACTTTCCTTTTCTGTATACTTTCCTTTCCATTACTATTTCATATCAATTCCTATTTTTAAACTTACTCTTTCCTTTCATTTATACATTCCGTTCATACTTACCTTTGCTTTCCTTTCTTTTATAAATTCCCTTCTTTTATAATTCCCTTCCCTTTGCATTATACCTACATTCCCTTTCTGTTCTGTAACATTTTCCTTTAGAACTTCCTTTCCATTCCTTTTTTTTTTTTAAATTAACCTTTCCTTTCCTTTTTTATATACTTCCCTATACTTACAATTCTACATACATTGATTTTCCTTTATACATTGCTTTCCTTTCCATTATATCTACCTTTCCTTTCTTTTCTATTCCCTTCCTTTCCCTTCCTTTATACTTAACTTTGCTTCCTTTCTTTTATACTTTCCCTTCCTTTATACTTTCCTTTTTTTTATACTTTCCCTTCCTTTATACTTTCCTTTTCTTTATACTTTCCTTTATACTTTCCTTTTCTGTATACTTTCCTTTCCTTTACACTTTCATTTCAATTCCTATTTTTAAACTTAGCCTCTCCTTTCATTTATAGTTTCCTTTCCTTTCCTTTCATACTTACCTTTGCTTTCCTTTCTTTTATAAATTCCCTTCTTTTATAATTCCCTTCCCTTTGCATTATACCTACATTCCCTTTCTGTTCTGTAACATTTTCCCTTAGACCTTCCTTTCCATTCCTTTTTTTTTTTTTTTAAATTACCCTTTCCTTTCCTTTTTTATATACTTCCCTATCCTTACAATTCTACATACATTGACTTTCCTTTATACTTTGCTTTCCTTTCCATTATATCTACCTTTCCTTTCTTTTCTATTCCCTTCCTTTCCCTTCCTTTATACTTACCTTTGCTTCCTTTCTTTTATACTTTCCCTTCCTTTATACTTTCCATTCCCTTATACTTTCCTTTCCATTCCTATTTTTAAACTTACCCATTCCTTTCATTTATACTTTCTTATCCTTTCCAATATACTTACCTTTGCTTTCCTTTCTTTTGTACTTTCCCTTCCTTTATACTTTCCTTTTCTTTATACTTTCCCTTCCTTTATACTTTCCTTTTCTTTATACTTTCCTTTCTTTTATACTTTCCTTTTCTGTATACTTTCCTTTCCATTACTATTTCATATCAATTCCTATTTTTAAACTTACTCTTTCCTTTCATTTATACATTCCGTTCATACTTACCTTTGCTTTCCTTTCTTTTATAAATTCCCTTCTTTTATAATTCCCTTCCCTTTGCATTATACCTACATTCCCTTTCTGTTCTGTAACATTTTCCTTTAGAACTTCCTTTCCATTCCTTTTTTTTTTTTAAATTAACCTTTCCTTTCCTTTTTTATATACTTCCCTATACTTACAATTCTACATACATTGATTTTCCTTTATACATTGCTTTCCTTTCCATTATATCTACCTTTCCTTTCTTTTCTATTCCCTTCCTTTCCCTTCCTTTATACTTAACTTTGCTTCCTTTCTTTTATACTTTCCCTTCCTTTATACTTTCCTTTTTTTTATACTTTCCCTTCCTTTATACTTTCCTTTTCTTTATACTTTCCTTTATACTTTCCTTTTCTGTATACTTTCCTTTCCTTTACACTTTCATTTCAATTCCTATTTTTAAACTTAGCCTCTCCTTTCATTTATAGTTTCCTTTCCTTTCCTTTCATACTTACCTTTGCTTTCCTTTCTTTTATAAATTCCCTTCTTTTATAATTCCCTTCCCTTTGCATTATACCTACATTCCCTTTCTGTTCTGTAACATTTTCCCTTAGACCTTCCTTTCCATTCCTTTTTTTTTTTTTTTAAATTACCCTTTCCTTTCCTTTTTTATATACTTCCCTATCCTTACAATTCTACATACATTGACTTTCCTTTATACTTTGCTTTCCTTTCCATTATATCTACCTTTCCTTTCTTTTCTATTCCCTTCCTTTCCCTTCCTTTATACTTACCTTTGCTTCCTTTCTTTTATACTTTCCCTTCCTTTATACTTTCCATTCCCTTATACTTTCCTTTCCATTCCTATTTTTAAACTTACCCATTCCTTTCATTTATACTTTCTTATCCTTTCCAATATACTTACCTTTGCTTTCCTTTCTTTTATACTTTCCCTTTCCTTTTCTGTATACTTTCTTTTCCTTTACAGTTTCATTTCAATTCCTATTTTTAAACTTAACCTCTCCTTTCATTTATACTTTCCTTTCCTTTCATACTTACCTTTGCTTTCCTTTCTTTTATAAATTCCCATCTTTTATAATTCCCTTCCCTTTGAATTATACCTACATTCCATTTCTGTTCTGTAACATTTTCCCTTAGACCTTCCTTTGCATTCCTTTTTTTTTTTTTAAATTAACCTTTCCTTTCCTTTTTTATATACTTCCCTATCCTTACAATTCTACATACATTGACTTTCCTTTATACTTTGCTTTCCTTTCCATTATATCTACCTTTCCTTTCTTTTCTATTCCCTTCCTTTCCCTTCCTTTATACTTACCTTTGCTTCCTTTCTTTTATACTTTCCCTTCCTTTAAACTTTCTATTCCCTTATACTTTCCTTTCCATTCCTATTTTTAAACTTACCCATTCCTTTCATTTATACTTTCTTATCCTTTCCAATATACTTACCTTTGCTTTCCTTTCTTTTATACTTTCCCTTCCTTTATACTTTCTTTTTCCTTATACTTTCCCTTCCTTTCTACTTTCCTTTTCTTTATACTCTCCTTTCCTTTATACTTTCCTTTTCTGTATACTTTCCTTTCCTTTACACTTTCATTTCAATTCCTGTTTTTAAACTTAGCCTCTCCTTTCATTTATACTTTCCTTTCCTTTCCTTTCATACTTACCTTTGCTTTCCTTTCTTTTATAAATTCCCTTCTTTTATAATTCCCTTCCCTTTGCATTATACCTACATTCCCTTTCTGTTCTGTAACGTTTTCCCTTAGACCTTCCTTTCCATTCCTTTTTTTTTTTAAGTTAACCTTTCCTTTCCTTTTTTATATACTTCCCTATCCTTACAATTCTACATACATTGACTTTCCTTTATAATTTGCTTTCCATTCCATTATATCTACCTTTCCTTTCTTTTCTATTCTTTTCCTTTCCCTTCCTTTATACTTACCTTTGCTTCCTTTCTTTTATACTTTCCCTTCCCTTATTCTTTCCTTTTCTTTATACTTTCCTTTCCTTTATACTTTCCTTTTCTGTATACTTTCCTTTCCTTTACACTTTCTTTTCAATTCCTATTTTTAAACTTAGCCTCTCCTTTCATTTATACTTTCCTTTCCTTTCCTTTCATACTTACCTTTGCTTTCCTTTCTTTTATAAATTCCCTTCTTTTATAATTCCCTTCCCTTTGCATTATACCTACACTCCCTTTCTGTTCTGTAACATTTTCCCTTAGACCTTCCTTTCCATTCCTTTTTTTTTTTAAATTAACCTTTCCTTTCCTTTTTTATATACTTGCCTATCCTTACAATTCTACATACATTGATTTTCCTTTATACATTGCTTTCCTTTCCATTATATCTACCTTTCCTTTCTTTTCTATTCCCTTCCTTTCCCTTCCTTTATACTTACCTTTGCTTCCTTTCTTTTATACTTTCCCTTCCTTTATACTTTCCATTCCCTTATACTTTCCTTTCCATTCCTATTTTTAAACTTACCCATTCCTTTCATTTATACTTTCTTATCCTTTCCAATATACTTACCTTTGCTTTCCTTTCTTTTGTACTTTCCCTTCCTTTATACTTTCCTTTTCTTTATACTTTCCCTTCCTTTATACTTTCCTTTTCTTTATACTTTCCTTTCCTTTATACTTTCCTTTTCTGTATACTTTCCTTTCCTTTACAATTTCATTTCAATTCCTATTTTTAAACTTAGCCTCTCCTTTCATTTATACTTTCCTTTCCTTTCATACTTACCTTTGCTTTCCTTTCTTTTATAAATTCCCTTCTTTTATAATTCCCTTCCCTTTGCATTATACCTACATTCCCTTTCTGTTCTGTAACATTTTCCCTTAGACCTTCCTTTCCATTCCTTTTTTTTTTTTAAATTAACCTTTCCTTTCCTTTTTTATATACTTCCCTATCCTTACAATTCTACATACATTGACTTTCCTTTATACTTTGCTTTCCTTTCCATTATATCTACCTTTCCTTTCTTTTCTATTCCCTTCCTTTCCCTTCCTTTATACTTACCTTTGCTTCCTTTATTTTATACTTTCCCTTCTTTTATACTTTCCATTCCTTATACTTTCCTTTCCATTCCTATTTTTAAACTTGCCCATTCCATTCATTTATACTTTCTTATCCTTTCCAATATACTTACCTTTGCTTTCCTTTCTTTTATACTTTCCCTTCCTTTATACTTTCCTTTTCTTTATACTTTCCTTTCCTTTATACTTTCCTTTTCTGTATACTTTCCTTTCCTTTACACTTTCATTTCAATTCCTATTTTTAAACTTAGCCTCTCCTTTCATTTATACTTTCCTTTCCTTTCATACTTACCTTTGCTTTCCTTTCTTTTATAAATTCCCTTCTTTTATAATTCCCTTCCCTTTGCATTATACCTACATTCCCTTTCTGTTCTGTAACATTTTCCTTTAGACCTTCCTTTGCATTCCTTTTTTTTTTTTAAATTAACCTTTCCTTTCCTTTTTTATATACTTCCCTATCCTTACAATTCTACATACATTGACTTTACTTTATACATTGCTTTCCTTTCCATTATATCTACCTTTCCTTTCTTTTCTATTCCCTTCCTTTCCCTTCCTTTATACTTACCTTTGCTTCCTTTCTTTTATACTTTCCCTTCCTTTATACTTTCCATTCCCTTATACTTTCCTTTCCATTCCTATTTTTAAACTTACCCATTCCTTTCATTTATACTTTCTTATCCTTTCCAATATACTTACCTTTGCTTTCCTTTCTTTTATACTTTCCCTTCCTTTATACTTTCCTTTTCTTTATACTTCCCTTTCCTTTATACTTTCCTTTTCTGTATACTTTCCTTTCCTTTACACTTTCATTTCAATTCCTATTTTTAAACTTACCCTTTCCTTTCATTTATACTTTCCGTTCATACTTACCTTTGCTTTCCTTTCTTTTATAAATTCCCTTCTTTTATAATTCCCTTCCCTTTGCATTATACCTACATTCCCTTTCTGTTCTGTAACATTTTCCTTTAGACCTTCCTTTCCATTCCTTTTTTTTTTTTAAATTAACCTTTCCTTTCCTTTTTTATATACTGCCCTATCCTTACAATTCTACATAAATTGACTTTCCTTTATACATTGCTTTCCTTGCCATTATATCTACCTTTCCTTTCTTTTCTATTCCCTTCCTTTCCCTTCCTTTATACTTACCTTTGCTTCCTTTCTTTTATACTTTCCCTTCCTTTATACTTTCCATTCCCTTATACTTTCCTTTCCATTCCTATTTTTAAACTTACCCATTCCTTTCATTTATACTTTCTTATCCTTTCCAATATACTTACCTTTGCTTTCCTTTCTTTTATACTTTCCCTTTCCTTTTCTGTATACTTTCCTTTCCTTTACACTTTCATTTCAATTCCTATTTTTAAACTTAGCCTCTCCTTTCATTTATACTTTCCTTTCCTTTCATACTTACCTTTGCTTTCCTTTCTTTTATAAATTCCCTTCTTTTATAATTCCCTTCCCTTTGCATTATACCTACATTCCCTTTCTGTTCTGTAACATTTTCCTTTAGACCTTCCTTTGCATTCCTTTTTTTTTTTTAAATTAACCTTTCCTTTCCTTTTTTATATACTTCCCTATCCTTACAATTCTACATACATTGACTTTACTTTATACATTGCTTTCCTTTCCATTATATCTACCTTTCCTTTCTTTTCTATTCCCTTCCTTTCCCTTCCTTTATACTTAACTTTGCTTCCTTTCTTTTATACTTTCCCTTCCTTTATACTTTCCATTCCCTTATACTTTCCTTTCCATTCCTATTTTTAAACTTACCCATTCCTTTCATTTATACTTTCTTATCCTTTCCAATATTCTTACCTTTGCTTTCCTTTCTTTTATACTTTCCCTTCCTTTATACTTTCCTTTTCTTTATACTTTCCCTTCCTTTATACTTTCCTTTTCTTTATACTTTCCTTTCCTTTATACTTTCCTTTTCTGTATACTTTCCTTTCCTTTACAATTTCATTTCAATTCCTATTTTTAAACTTAGCCTCTCCTTTCATTTATACTTTCCTTTCCTTTCATACTTACCTTTGCTTTCCTATCTTTTATAAATTCCCTTCTTTAATAATTCCCTTCCCTTTGCATTATACCTACCTTCCCTTTTTGTTCTGTAACATTTTCCTTTAGACCTTCCTTTCCATTCCTTTTTTTTTTTAAATTAACCTTTCCTTTCCTTTTTTATATACTTCCCTATCCTTACAATTCTACATACATTGACTTTCCTTTATACATTGCTTTCCTTTCCATTATATCTACCTTTCCTTTCTTTTCTATTCCCTTCCTTTCCCTTCCTTTATACTTACCTTTGCTTCCTTTCTTTTATACTTCCTTTATACTTTCCATTCCCTTATACTTTCCTTTCCATTCCTATTTTTAAACTTACCCATTCCTTTCATTTATACTTTCTTATCCTTTCAATATACTTACCTTTGCTTTCCTTTCTTTTATACTTTCCCTTCCTTTATACTTTCCTTTTCTTTATACTTTCCTTTCCTTTATAATTTCCTTTTCTGTATACTTTCCTTTCCTTTACACTTTCATTTCAATTCCTATTTTTAAACTTAGCCTCTCCTTTCATTTATACTTTCCTTTCCTTTCCTTTCCTTTCATACTTACCTTTGCTTTCCTTTCTTTTATAAATTCCCTTCTTTTATAATTCCCTTCCCTTTGCATTATACCTACATTCCCTTTCTGTTCTGTAACATTTTCCTTTAGACCTTCCTTTCCATTCCTTTTTTTTTTTTTAAATTAACCTTTCCTTTCCTTTTTTATATACTTCCCTATCCTTACAATTCTACATACATTGACTTTCCTTTATACATTGCTTTCCTTTCCATTATATCTACCTTTCCTTTCTTTTCTATTCCCTTCCTTTCCCTTCCTTTATACTTACCTTTGCTTCCTTTCTTTTATACTTTCCCTTCCTTTATACTTTCCATTCCCTTATACTTTCCTTTCCATTCCTATTTTTAAACTTACCCATTCCTTTCATTTATACTTTCTTATCCTTTCCAATATACTTACCTTTGCTTTCCTTTCTTTTATACTTTCCCTTCCTTTATACTTTCCTTTTCTTTATACTTCCCTTTCCTTTATACTTTCCTTTTCTGTATACTTTCCTTTCCTTTACACTTTCATTTCAATTCCTATTTTTAAACTTACCCTTTCCTTTCATTTATACTTTCCGTTCATACTTACCTTTGCTTTCCTTTCTTTTATAAATTCCCTTCTTTTATAATTCCCTTCCCTTTGCATTACACCTACATTCCCTTTCTGTTCTGTAACATTTTCCTTTAGACCTTCCTTTCCATTCCTTTTTTTTTTTTAAATTAACCTTTCCTTTCCTTTTTTATATACTGCCCTATCCTTACAATTCTACATAAATTGACTTTCCTTTATACATTGCTTTCCTTGCCATTATATCTACCTTTCCTTTCTTTTCTATTCCCTTCCTTTCCCTTCCTTTATACTTACCTTTGCTTCCTTTCTTTTATACTTTCCCTTCCTTTATACTTTCCATTCCCTTATACTTTCCTTTCCATTCCTATTTTTAAACTTACCCATTCCTTTCATTTATACTTTCTTATCCTTTCCAATATACTTACCTTTGCTTTCCTTTCTTTTATACTTTCCCTTTCCTTTTCTGTATACTTTCCTTTCCTTTACACTTTCATTTCAATTCCTATTTTTAAACTTAGCCTCTCCTTTCATTTATACTTTCCTTTCCTTTCATACTTACCTTTGCTTTCCTTTCTTTTATAAATTCCCTTCTTTTATAATTCCCTTCCCTTTGCATTATACCTACATTCCCTTTCTGTTCTGTAACATTTTCCTTTAGTCCTTCCTTTGCATTCCTTTTTTTTTTTTAAATTAACCTTTCCTTTCCTTTTTTATATACTTCCCTATCCTTACAATTCTACATACATTGACTTTACTTTATACATTGCTTTCCTTTCCATTATATCTACCATTCCTTTCTTTTCTATTCCCTTCCTTTCCCTTCCTTTATACTTAACTTTGCTTCCTTTCTTTTATACTTTCCCTTCCTTTATACTTTCCATTCCCTTATACTTTCCTTTCCATTCCTATTTTTAAACTTACCCATTCCTTTCATTTATACTTTCTTATCCTTTCCAATATACTTACCTTTGCTTTCCTTTTTTTTATACTTTCCCTTCCTTTATACTTTCCTTTTCTTTATACTTTCCCTTCCTTTATACTTTCCATTTCTTTATACTTTCCTTTCCTTTATACTTTCCTTTTCTGTATACTTTCCTTTCCTTTACAATTTCATTTCAATTCCTATTTTTAAACTTAGCCTCTCCTTTCATTTATACTTTCCTTTCCTTTCATACTTACCTTTGCTTTCCTATCTTTTATAAATTCCCTTCTTTAATAATTCCCTTCCCTTTGCATTATACCTACCTTCCCTTTTTGTTCTGTAACATTTTCCTTTAGACCTTCCTTTCCATTCCTTTTTTTTTTAAATTAACCTTTCCTTTCCTTTTTTATATACTTCCCTATCCTTACAATTCTACATACATTGACTTTCCTTTATACATTGCTTTCCTTTCCATTATATCTACCTTTCCTTTCTTTTCTATTCCCTTCCTTTCCCTTCCTTTATACTTAACTTTGCTTCCTTTCTTTTATACTTTCCCTTCCTTTATACTTTCCATTCCCTTATACTTTCCATTCCATTCCTATTTTTAAACTTACCCATTCCTTTCATTTATACTTTCTTATCCTTTCCAATATACTTACCTTTGCTTTCCTTTCTTTTATACTTTCCCTTTCCTTTTCTCTATACTTTCCTTTCCTTTACACTTTCATTTCAATTCCTATTTTTAAACTTAGCCTCTCCTTTCATTTATACTTTCCTTTCCTTTCATACTTACCTTTGCTTTCCTTTCTTTTATACTTTCCCTTCCTTTATACTTTCCATTCCCTTATACTTTCCTTTCCATTCCTATTTTTAAACTTACCCATTCCTTTCATTTATACTTTCTTATCCTTTCCAATATACTTACCTTTGCTTTCCTTTCTTTTATACTTTCCCTTCCTTTATACTTTCCTTTTCTTTATACTTTTCCTTCCTTTATACTTTCCTTTTCTTTATACTTTCCTTTCCTTTATACTTTCCTTTTCTGTATACTTTCCTTTCCTTTACACTTTCATTTCAATTCCTATTTTTAAACTTAGCCTCTCCTTTCATTTATACTTTCCTTTCCTTTCCTTTCATACTTACCTTTGCTTTCCTTTCTTTTATAAATTCCCTTCTTTTATAATTCCCTTCCCTTTGCATTATACCTACATTCCCTTTCTGTTCTGTAACATTTTCCCTTAGACCTTCCTTTGCATTCCTTTTTTTTTTTTTAAATTAACCTTTCCTTTCCTTTTTTATATACTTCCCTATCCTTACAATTCTACATACATTGACTTTCCTTTATACATTGCTTTCCTTTCCATTATATCTACCTTTCCTTTCTTTTCTATTCCCTTCCTTTCCCTTCCTTTATACTTACCTTTGCTTCCTTTCTTTTATACTTTCCCTTCCTTTATACTTTCCATTCCCTTATACTTTCCTTTCCATTCCTATTTTTAAACTTACCCATTCCTTTCATTTATACTTTCTTATCCTTTCCAATATACTTACCTTTGCTTTCCTTTCTTTTATACTTTCCCTTCCTTTATACTTTCCTTTTCTTTATACTTTCCTTTCCTTTATAATTTCCTTTTCTGTATACTTTCCTTTCCTTTACACTTTGATTTCAATTCCTATTTTTAAACTTAGCCTCTCCTTTCATTTATAGTTTCCTTTCCTTTCCTTTCATACTTACCTTTGCTTTCCTTTCTTTTATAAATTCCCTTCTTTTATAATTCCCTTCCCTTTGCATTATACCTACATTCCCTTTCTGTTCTGTAACATTTTCCTTTAGACCTTCCTTTCCATTCCTTTTTTTTTTCCTTAAATTAACCTTTCCTTTCCTTTTTTATATACTTCCCTATCCTTACAATTCTACATACATTGACTTTCCTTTATACTTTGCTTTCCTTTCCATTATATCTACCTTTCCTTTCTTTTCTATTCCCTTCCTTTCCCTTCCTTTATACTTACCTTTGCTTCCTTTCTTTTATACTTTCCCTTCCTTTATACTTTCCATTCCCTTATACTTTCCATTCCTATTTTTAAACTTACCCATTCCTTTCATTTATACTTTCTTATCCTTTCCAATATACTTACCTTTGCTTTCCTTTCTTTTATACTTTCCCTTTCCTTTTCTGTATACTTTCTTTTCCTTTACACTTTCATTTCAATTCCTATTTTTAAACTTAGCCTTTCCTTTCATTTATACTTTCCTTTCATATTTACCTTTGCTTTCCTTTCTTTTATATATTCCCTTCTTTTATAATTCCCTTCCCTTTGAATTATACCTACATTCCCTTTCTGTTCTGTAACATTTTCCCTTAGACCTTCCTTTCCATTCCTTTTTTTTTTTTTTAAATTTACCTTTCCTTTCCTTTTTTATATACTTCCCTATCCTTGCAATTCTACATATATTGACTCTCCTTTATACATTGCTTTCCTTTCCATTATATCTACCTTTCCTTTCTTTTCTATTCCCCTCCTTTCCCTTCCTTTATACTTACCTTTGCTTCCTTTCTTTTATACTTTCCCTTCCTTTATACTTTCCATTCCTTTATACCTTCCTTTCCATTCCTATTTTTAAACTTACCCATTCCTTTCATTTATACTTTCTTATCCTTTCCAATATACTTACCTTTGCTTTCTTTTATACTTTCCCTTCCTTTATACTTACCTTTTCTTTATACTTTCCTTTCCATTATACTTTCCTTTCTTTTGTACCTTCCTTTCCTTTACACTTTCCTTTCCTTAGCATACCTTTATACTTTCCTTTCATTTATTTTTTTCTTGCCTATATATTTGATTTTTTTTTCTTATTTTCTTCCTTCCCCCCCCAACCCCCTTTTTTTCTGTTCTTATATATTTTTTATTTCATTTTCTTTTCCTTTTCCTTCCCCCCCCCTTTTTTCTTCTTTTCTCTTTACTTTTTCTTTTTTTTCTACTTATTTTTCTTGCTTTCTTTCCTTATCCTTTGGCTTTTTCTTCCTCTTTTTGTTTTGTTTTTCTTCCCCATTTTCTTTCCCTTCTCCTTTTTCGATTCTTTTTCTTCCCAAATCTTCTTCTATTTTCTTCCCTGTTTTCTTCCCTCGTCTTTCTTCCCCTTTTATCTTTTACTTTCTCCTGTTTTATGTTTTTTTTTCCCTGTGTCTTTTTCTTTACCTTTTTCTTCCCTACCTCCATTTTATTTTTCTTCTTTCTTGCTTTCTTTTTAATTTTCATTTTCTTTACATTTTTCTTCCGCTTTTCTCATTATTTTTTATTTCTTGCTTTTCTTCCCTGTTCCCCCCCCCCCGACACCCACCCATCCACATTTTGTCTTTTGCTTCCTCCTTTTAAAATCTTGATTGTTTTTTTCTTATTTTCTTCCCTTCCCCCCCTCTTTTTTTGTTCCCATATATTTTTTACTTGTTTATGTTTTCCTCTTCCTTTTCTATCCCCCCCCCCCACCATTTTTCTTTTGCTTTTGGTTCTTCTTAACCTGTTTTTCTTTTGCTTCCCTCTTTTTGTTCTCCTTTCTCTAATTTAATTTTCATTTTCTCTTCCCCCTTTCCTTGCCTCTTTTTTCTTGCTCCCTTTTTTCTTCCCCTTTATGTTTCCCTTTCCCTTTCTTTCCCTTTATCTTTTTTTTCTCTTTTTTCTTTTATTTTCCTGTCTTTTCTTTCTTTACTTTTTCTTTTTTTCTTCTTCTTTTTCTTCCCTTCTTTCCTTTTGCTTTTGCTTCTTCTTCCCCTTTTTGTTTTATTTTTCTTCCCCATTTTCTTTCCCTTCTCCTTTTTCTATTCTTTTTCTTCCCTATTATCATTCTTCTTCTATTTTCTTCCCTGTTTTCTCCCCTCTTTTTTCTTCCCCTTTTATCTTGACTTTCTCCTGTTTCATGTTTTTTTCCCTATTTCTTTTTTTTAACTTTTTCTTCCCTATCTTTATTTTTCTTCTTTCTTGCTTTTTTCTCTTTTTAATATTCGTTTTCTTTCCATTTTTCTTCCCCTTTTCTCATTCTTTTTTATTTCTTGATTTTCTTCCCTCTTTTTACCCTGACCCATTCTTTGTCTTCTTTTTTCTTTTTAAAGTTTGATAATTTTTTTTCTTCTCTTCCCTTCCCCCTTTTTTTTATAGCCCATATATTTACTTCTTTTTTTTTCCTTTTCCAATCATTCCCCCACCCCCCAACCCCTATTTTCTTTAGCTTTTGTTTCTTTTTACCCTGTTTTACTTTCGCTTCCTCCTTTTCTGTTCTCTTTTCTCTTTTTCTTCCCTATTTAATTTTCTTTTTTGCTTCCCCATTTCCTTCCCTCTTTTTTCTTGCTTTTTTTCCTTTCCCTTTATGTTTCTTTTTCTTCTTCTCTATTCTTTACCTTTTTCTTTTTTTTTTTTCTTTTCTTTTCTTTTACCTTTTTTTTCTTTTTTCTTTTTTCTTTTTACCTTTGTTTTCCTTTTTTTTTTCTTTTCCTTTCTTTTTTTATTCTTTTCTTCTTCTTTTCTTTTTCTTCCCTTCTTTCCTTTCGCTTTTACTTTCTCTTCCCCTTTTTGTTTTTTCTTCCCCATTTTTTCCCTTCTCCTTTTCCTATTATTTTTCTTCCCTATTATCATTCTTCTTCTATTTCCTTCCCTGTATTCTTCCCTCTTTTTTCTTCCCTCTTTTTTTCTTCCTTTTATCTTTACTTTCCCCCTTCTGTTTCCTGTTTTTTATTTCTCCTATTTCTTTTCCATTACCTTTTTTCCCTATCTTCCCCCTTTTCTATTCCCTTTTCTCTTTTTCTTCACTGTTTAATTTTCATTTCCTCTTTCTTCCCCCTTTCCTTCCCTGTTTTTTCTTGCTCCTTTTTTTTTTCCTTCCCCTTTATGTTTCCTTATCGCTTTCTTTCTCTTTCCCTCTCTCTTTCGTATTCCCTTTCTTCTTCACTTCCCTCTTTTCTTTACTCTTCATTCCTTTCTTTTTCTTCTTCTTCTTTTTCTTCCTTTTCTTTGCCTTCTTTTTCTTCACTTCTTTCATTTTCCTTTTGTTCATTTCTCCTGTTTTTGTTTTTCTTTTCTTCCCCATTTTCTTTTCCTTCTATTTTTTATATTCTTTTTCTTCCCTATTATCATTTTTCTTCTTTTTTTCCCCGTTTTCTTACCTTTACCCCCCCAATTTTATTTTTGTCTTCCCTCTTCTATTTCCTTTTATCTTTCTCCTATTACTTTTTTTCTCTTCTTCTTTCCTTTCTTTACATTCTCTTCTTTTCTTCCTTCTTTTCTTTTTTCCTTTCTTTTTTCTATCCTCTTTCCATTTTCTCCCCTCCCGTCTCCTCATTTCTTTTTTTTTCCCTCTCTTCCCCTTTCTTTCCCTTTTCCTTTCTATTTCCCTTTCCCTTTATTTCCCTTTCCCTTCCCTTTCTCTTTTCTTCTTTTCATTTCTTCTTTTAATTTTTTTTTCTTCTTCGACTTTCCTTCTTTCCTTTTGCTTTTGTTTTTTCTTCCCCTATTTTTTTCTTCCTCATTTTCTTTCCCTTCTCCTCTCACTATTCTTTTTCTTCCCAACTATCATTCTTCTTCTATTTTCCTCCCTCTTTTCTTCCCCCTTTATTCTTCCCCTTTTATCTTTGCTTTCCCACTTCTCTTTCCCTTCCCTCCCCTTTCTTTCCCTTTACCCCCTTCTATCCCTTTCCCTTTCTTTTTTCTTATTTTCTTTTCTTTTCTTTTATTCTTTTCTTTTGCTACCCTATTTTTCTTCTCTATTTTTTCTTCTTTTTTCTTTTTCTTTTTCTCTTCTTTTTTCTTTTTCTATTATCTTTTGGCTTTGCTATTACCTTCTCCTTTTTGTTTTTCTAGATCTTCATTTTTTCCCTTTATTCTATTCTTCTTTCTCTTTTCTATCCCTATTATTTTTTTCCTTTTTCATTAACTTTTTTCTTTTTCTTTATCTTTTTTTCTTTTTTTTTTCTTTCTTTTCTGTTGCTCTTTCTTCTCATTTCTTTTTCTTTTATTTTTTTCTGCTGCTTTTTCTTCTTGTTTCATTGTTTTTCCTTTTCTTTTGCTTTTTAAATCTCTCTATTTTTCCTTTCCTTTTTTTCTTTCTCTTTTTCTTCCCTCGTTTCTTTTTTATCCCAATTTTCTTCACCTTTTTCTTTCATCTTCTTCCCCTTCTTCATTTCCTTTACTTCCCTTTTTTTTTACTTTTAAAGCACAATTACTTCATGAAATGATACTTCTCGATGTACAAACAGATATAAAAATATCATCTGATACCTCTTTGCGCTGTTCTCACAATCATAGAGTAGCCATCAGTAGCTTTGGTTTTGGTAAAAAAAAAAAAAAAGAAAAAAAAAATCTGCAGGACTGTCGTACAAATACTAGTGATGGGGGATGGAGGGGAGATATTCTGGCCATCAGTGACCTTTCCCTTCCATTTCCCCCCCTTATTTTCTTTTGCTTTTGGTTCTTCTTAACCTATTTGTTTCTCTCTTCCTTCCCCCTTTTCTGTTCTCCTTTCTCTTTTTCTTCCCTATTTTCTCTTCCCCCTTTCCTTCCCCCTTTTTTCTTGCTCTTTTTTTTAACTTCCCCTTTATGTTTCCCTTTCCCTTTCCTTTTATTTCCCTTTCCCTTTATTTCCCTTCCCTTTTTCTTTTCTCTTTTCTATTCTTTTCTTTGGGGAAGCTGTATTTATGTTGTATTTACTTTGGTATTTATCTTACCTTTTTAGAGGAGTTGTGCCTGCTTCTGCTTCTTCAAAAAGGAACAGGGAGCTCTACAGTAGAAGCCTGAAGGTGAGGTGGGCTGGCCTCTCTGCCTGCCTGTGCTCCTTCCTTCCCCCTGGAAAGTTTATCACATGAGATTTTGATAGGCTTCTTCTTACCCTATTTGTTTTACTATTCCTCCCCCCTTTTGTGTTCTCCTTTTTCTTTTTCTTCCCTATTTAATTTTCATTTTCTCTTTACTTCCCCCTTTCCTTCCCTCTTTTTTCTTGCTCTTTCTTTTTCTTCCCCTTTATGTTTCCCTTTCTCTTGATTTCTCTTTCTCTTCCTCTTTCCCTTCCCCTTCCCTTTTCTTTTCCCCTTCTGTTTCTTCCCTTACTTCCCTTCTTTTTTGGGAAGCTGTATTTATCTTGTATTTACTTTTGTATTTATCTTACCTTTTTAGAGGTGTTGTGCCTGCTTCTGCTGGCTTCAAAAAGGAACAAGGAGTTCTACAGTAGAAGCCTGAAGGTGAGGTGGGCTGGCCTCTCTGCCTGCCTGTGCTCCTTCCTTCCCCCTGAAAACATCACCACATGAGATTTTGATAGGATTCTTTTTACTCTATTTGTTTTTCTTTTCCTTCCATCTTTTCTGTTCTCCTTTCTCTTTTTCTTCCCTATTTAATTTTCATTTTCTCTTTGCTTCCCAATTTCCTTCCCTCTTTTTTCTTGCTTTTTTTTCCTTCCCTTTTATGTTTCTCTTTTTCTTTTCCATTTCCCTTTCCTTTTTTTTAAATAAAGCACAATAAAATAATGAAATGACACTTCTCGACGTACAAACATAAAAATATCATCTGATACCTCTTTGCGCTGTTCTCACAATCATAGAGTAGCCATCAGTAGCTTTGATTTTGGTAATAAATAAATAAATAAATAAATAATCTGCAGGACTGTGGTACAAATAATAGTGATGAGGGATGGAGGGGAGATATCCTGGCCACCTCTCCCTTCCATTTCCCCAACTTATTTTCTTTTGCTTTTGGTTCTTCTTAACCTATTTGTTTTCCTTTTCCTTCCCCCTTTTCTGTTCTCCTTTCTCTTTTTCTTCCCTATTTAAGTTTCTTTTTGTCTTTACTTCCCCCTTTCCTTCCCTCTTTTTTCTTGCTCTTTTTTTTACTTCCCCTTTATGTTTCCCTTTCCCTTTATTTCCCTTTCCCTTTCTCTATCCCTTCCCTTTTTCTTTTCTCTTTTCTATTCTTTTCTTTGGGGAAGCTGTATTTATGTTGTATTTACTTTGGTATTTATCTTACCTTTTTAGAGGAGTTGTGCCTGCTTCTGCTTCTTCAAAAAGGAACAGGGAGCTCTACAGTAGAAGCCTGAAGGTGAGGTGGGCTGACCTCTCTGTCTGCCTGTGCTCCTTCCTTCCCCCTGGAAAGTTCACCACATGAGACTTTGATAGGCTTCTTCTTACCCTATTTGTTTTACTTTTCCTCCCCCCTTTCGTGTTCTCCTTTCTCTTTTTCTTCCCTATTTAATTTTCATTTTCTGTTTACTTCCCCCTTTTCTTCCCTCTTTTTTCTTGCTCTTTCTTTTTCATCCCCTTTATGTTTCCGTTTCCCTTCCTCTTTCCCTTTCCCTTCCACTTCCCCTTTCTCTTTCCCTTTCCCTTCCCCTTTCCCTTTTCCTTCCCTTTTCTCTTTCCTTTCCCTTTTTGTTTCCCCTTCCCTTCCCTTCTTTTCCTTCCAAGAAGCTGTATTTATCTTGTATTTACTTATGTATTTATCTTACCTTTTTAGAGATGTTGTGCCTGCTTCTGCTGGCTTCAAAAAGGAACAGGGAGCTCTACAGTAGAAGCCTGAAGTTGAGGTGGGGTGGCCTCTCTGCCTGTACTCCTTCCTTCCTCCTGGAATGTTCACCACATGAGGTTTTGATAGGCTTCCATAATGTATGGGTATGGAAAGCTGCAACTAACTCTGCAGATGACTGGTATATACTTAACATCTGAAATCTCAATCAAATTTTCTGCTTGTTGAGTTATTGTCTGGCATTCACTTATTTCCTGATTTGGCCATCACTTCTGGCTGCTCTTTTGACAGATTTTCACTATTTCTGCAGTCACATTGGTCTGGCAACAGGGGAATCAGCTGTGGCTGTGGGTGTGGTGAGAGCAGCACAACCACCCCATCCTTCTCTGAGTCCTCACTTCCTCTGCAGCATTGCTTCACAGACCCTTGCACACCCTAAAAGCAGCGGCCAGCAACCAGCCACAGTGACCTGGGTTTAATTTGTCTGCAGTTGAATACAATTAGTCCCCAGACAAACTTGGGTCGCCTTTTTGTTTCACCAAAAAAATCACTGATGCTGAAGATCTGGCATATGCTCCAGCCTTACAGCTCAAGTCCTGTCACCCGCCCCCCCCCCCCATTTCACCCCCCCCCCGTCCCATCTCCCTTCCCCCCCGGCAATGTGTGAGTTCAGCTGAAAGTGAACTGTATATACAAGACATTTGAGAGCTCCTTGTGAAATGGGCTTGTATTTTAAACTTCCAAGCGTCTGGAACCTCAACTGGCTTTGAATGCATCCCTGAGCCGAGCCCAATCTGGACACATACCTGAGGGTGGAGAGCAGAGACGATCCGCTTTTGGGAGCCGGGCTGAAAACGGCTGCGCCATAACCCGCATAGTACACCAGGATCACTCCGTCGGGCAAGCGGCTCCATCTAGCGGCCGTGGCCCGTTTCATGCCGGACGCTCAGTGATGTCACCAACGAATGAGCTGACGTTACAGCACGGGGCGACCCTTCCCCGATCCCGGGCAGCCCCAGGATCTTTCTGGGAGCGATATGAGCAGAGCAGGGGTGGGGTGCATTGTAACCCCTCTTCTCAGCGTCACCCGCAGGTTCACCAGCAACTCACTGCAGCGCTCCCTGAGAACCACTGAAAGGGCTTGGTGCTGTGAGCACCTGGAGGAGCTCTTTGTGATAGGGAGTGGCCGAATGTTGCTTCCGGCTTTGCTGCTGGATAGATTTGCTGTGTACTGATGTCAAATGCATTACAGTAGTCTGAGGCACCGGGAGATGACTGCCAGGCCCTCTGTCAAAGGAAAAACAAGTCTTTTGGCAGTGTGAAAAATAAACTGGGCTGTTCTCCAGTAGCAACCCAGAAAGATTATTGGATTTTGCACTTTGTTAGTAATTTGTAAGCAAATACTCAAACTATCAAATAGAAAACAATATTTCCTTATTTTATTTTATTTTATTTTATTTTATTTTATTTTATTTTATTTTATTTTAGTTTATTTTATCTTATTTTATTTTATTTTAGAATGTGAGCTGAATAACATCTTCATCCTCACCTCCAGATTGCAGTATGGGAGCCAGTTGAGATGTCTCCTTCATGCTTTTGGTCTGGCAATCAGCTACTTTGCTGGATCAAACAGCCTGGAGACCCAATAGTGGCTGTCATCAGATGGTGAAGACATCACAGGCCATTTCCTGTTCCTGCTCCCACTCAGCCCCATCTGCACATTGGTCAGATGCACAGCTTCTGAATGTGCAGCTGCTCAAGGGATATTCTCTCCTTCCCACAGCCACACACACCAGAGATAACTCACATCAAGGACTGGATGTGAGCCCTTGGCAGGGCCCTCCATGACAGGAATCCAAACTGTTTTGAGATCTTTCAGCACATTAACCATTTCACAGCCATCTTTTCTGTGGATGTTATCATAAAAGCTGAGGAGATCTTATCTTTCACTGTTAAGTGCTGGCTCATGAGAAAAGGCTGCTCTGATGTCTCCTCATGCTTAACAACATAATGGTATATTTGAATGAACACATCTTCACTAGCAGACAAGGGTGTGGGTCTAGAGCATAAGCAGAGGATAAATTTTCCCCACCGTTTGTGCTGGGAGTGAATTATCCTGTAACATTCTCAGGGAACAGGAAGAAGGAGGAAACTGTAACGAGGCAGTGCCACTTCCATGCTCAGAAGAGGATATGTGAGCATCTTCCTGCACTCAGCTTGAAGTTCCCACACACAAAAGGACCTAGACCCTTGTTTTTCAGTCTTCTGCTGACATATATCATGTAGCACTTCATATGCCTTTATTTTTACTTAGCCTTACTGACATGCCTATATAAACCAGTGTAACCTGTAAGACTGGCATTGTCAAAGTGATTGTTCAGGAAGCTATTTTCACAGTTTAAGGCCAAGAAGATGCTACCGCTTTTCAAGTGCTACATGGAATTTGTTGCTTGTAAAGGTCAGCTTTCATGGTTCATGCTGTAACACTACCCTAATCCTCATCAGGATCAACAACATGGATGATGACAATGATCCTTTTTCTCCACCAGAGTCCTCTGTTTCACTGGCAAAAATACTGGAGGCAGGAAGAAGGCTGTGGGTTGGATCCTTGGGTACTTTTTCCACTGATGAAATGAAGGCAAGCAAATGACAGATCCAACTGTGCAGCCTTGGGTGTATGAATCAGTATTATCTGCTGGCTGGAGCTCCTGGTAGGTTTTGCACTAAGAAATGGTTTTGGTGTCACATTTGACATGAGACTCAGACTATCATGGGGTGTTTTGGGCTCATCTTATACACTATCTCAAGCTCTTTGGGAACAAGCAGCCTATTTTTCATTATGCAATATCGTCTTTATTCATCTACATGTTAATTGCTGGTTTCTAGCCTTTCTAGATCTGTGACCTAAGAATCACAAATCACGACAGGGGCAGAGGCAATTAGTTGTCCTCGGGCTGCTCTCTAAGACTCAAGTGTGTAAATTGCTCTTTCATTCGCATGTGAATTATTCTTAATATCCCTTCTCTGGTAATAAATACGTGGCTGTGAAGGCATGAAGATGTGTGTGTGTGTGTGTGTGTGAGAGGGGGGGGTGGTGAGGGGGGGGGGATTAAGAGGGAAAGGTAGCATGACCCTCCCGTTCTCTTTTCTTTTTCAAGTAAAAGCTACCCCTAGGTCTTAACATTCTCTCAAAAAGATAATGCTACCGGTTTGTTTGCTTTCTGCATTCCCCTTGGATGCTAAGGCAAGACTAACACCGAGAGCATAAAGAAGTTCATGTGCACGTTGCCTCATATTGTATACGTGCTTCTCTATTAGCTCTGGACAGAGAGCATAACCAGATGAAAACGGGTAACCAGCACAGGTCAGGCAATTCAAAGAGAAAGATGGGGTCTTCAGAAGGGCACCTCAGCTTTATTCCCACTCTCATCTTCTGCAACCCGAGCCAGCAACACCCGCGGCTCCACAGGACGGCCATCGCTCCTGCCTCGGGCAGAGAACAGCCCTTTGCCATGCTGACTGTCTGCTCTGCTCTGCCAGGAGCTGATGGTTTACTTACAGCAGAGGAATGTATCTCCCGTTCTGGACAGCATGGTGACCTCCTGCTCAGCTTACTCAGACTCCTTTCTCAGAGTGACAAAGTGGGTAAATTGCACCAGAAATGCCCTGTCCATTCCCAGGGTGAGAGAGTGAGGCAGACCTGTAGGAGGCCAGTGGCCAGGATTTTCCATTTACATGCCCTTAGTTCCCTCTCAGTCTGGTAGGGGTGACTGTGAGCACAATTTGGAAGCCTTTGCTTGCTTCATGCCATATCTACTTGGGCTCATCACTGTGGGCTTGGGAAACCAGACAAGTACTTCCATTGGTTTCTGCAGACCATCTTTCACATTTGTGCATTCAGAAGCTCTGCTGTGTGAACACAGCCTCTGTCTGCATCAGCTTGCAGTGTCCCCTTCCCCAGCTGCTGATGTTTGTCAGGTCAGCACTGCACTTGCATGAGGGAGGTCAGCAGAGCAACATCCTTAGGTAAATGACTGCAAAGGATTTCAAGCAAATACATTGCCCCCTTTTGTGATTGGAGCCCTGGGGTATCTCCCTTTTTGTGTGTACCTCTGGTAAAAACGTGGTCCGTGGGCTTTTGCTCTGCCCTTCTTAGCTTCACACACGACAGGCAAGGTACCTGAAACAAGTGCTGAGGGAGGTTGCTAAGCATCCAGCCTTAGAAATATTTAAAGCTCAGCTGAGCAGGGACTAAAACAAATTGCTCTAGATTTTAGGCTAGTTCTGCTTTGAGCAGGAGGTTGAACCAGATGCCTTCAAGGGGTCCTTTCCAAAAAAAGATTATTTTTTTTCTAAATGTTGTGTTCTAATCAATGAAGACATCAGGTTTGGAAGAGAAACCTGTTTTTCTTGCTGGGGAATGAACTGGTTTCTGCAGAACAAGAACTAGGATATATTGATTTATATGAACAGCTCTGAGCCAGCAGATGTGGTGCAGTGGTTCTACCAGTGCTGCTGCACTTACAGAGGAAATGTTGGTCTTCCAGGGTATTCTCTCTGAATATTTACATCTTACAACCAGTGCAATAGGAATCCCAGAGTGAAAATGCTCAAGTTCCTCTGAGAGAACTTGCACACTGGGTTGACTCATTGCTGTCTTGTAACTAGTGAAGAAGGATGGAAGGATTAATATAGCACATCTGATGCAGGAGAAAAAAGGATGCTTTTCTTATACGTGGAAGAATGAGACAGATGACTGAAAAGAAGCACAAAATGCCTAGGTCATGTCTCATGACTCTTGCAGTTTTGTTCTCACGTGACATTGTAAAGAGAATTTAATTTTATCAGAAAAATGCTTTTTTTTTCTTTATTCTTTCTTTCCTTCCCTAGGAGCCTGCTCTGTTCCCTATAGGGAGAGTCTGTCCTCTGGTGTCCATAGAGGCATTTGGACTCAGCATTTGTTGACTTCTCTGCCTTCCTTTGCAGACATCAGTGAGGAGAGGCTGGGTGATGCCAGCGGAACAGACAATGCTGAGACCTACAGTGACGAAGACACAGACCAAAGGAATTCCCCAGACATGGCTAAAGCCAGAACCTGCTTCACCCCTGAAAGCCCAGAAATTGTATAAGTGGATGAGGTAGGTTACGCGGTTCAGAAAAATGGTGGGAGCACAGAGAGCCGTCCAGAGAGCCCCAAGTACCATGCAGAGCAGAATCACCTACTGATAGAAGGTCCTTCTGGGACAGTTTCTTTACCTTTCAGCTTGAAAGCCAACAGACCTCCACTGGAAGTGCTGAAAAAGATTTTCCCTAACCAGAAGCCAATGGTGCTGGAGTTGATCCTGAAAGGATGTGGTGGTGACCTGGTGAGTGCTGTTGAGGTTCTCTTGTCCAGCCGGTCTTCAGTGGCCAGTGGTGAGAGAACTACTGCAGAGTCAGATGGTCTAGTTCTACCTTCCAATGGGCATATTTTTGAACACACGCTGAGTTCCTATCCTATTTCCTCTTCCAAGTGGTCAGTGGGCTCAGCCTTCAGGGTCCCTGACACACTGAGGTTCTCTGCTGACTCCAGCAATGTTGTGCCCAATCCTCTGACTGTACCTTTGCAGCACCCATTTCCTCAGCCACCTCGCTACCCGCTGATGCTGAGGAACACTTTGGCAAGAAACCAGTCCAGTCCTTTCCTGCCTAATGATGTCACCCTTTGGAACACCATGACGCTGCAGCAGCAGTACCAGCTGCGGTCCCAGTATGTCAGTCCTTTCTCTAGCAACTCGGCCAGCATCTTCCAAAGCTCTTCTGTCCTTCCTTCTCGCTCATCAGAAGATCCTAGGATCTCAATCCCTGATGACGGATGTCCTATTGTGTCTAAGCAACCTCTTTACACAGAAGATGAGTATGATGAAAGGTCTGATTCTTCAGACTCAAGAATACTCAACACATCTTCTTAGGATGACATTTGGCATATGATAAGTAAGTAAGTGATATTTGCAGTGCAGCTGAACTACTGGGCCTGAAGAGGAGAGACGTATACTCCATGAAACACTTGCAATTGTATTAAAACTTGACTTTGCTTGGTATTGTACTATAGCAATAAAAACATAACTTATTTAATTTCTTGCACTTCATTGGATAATGCCAAATAGCAATACTCTGGCTTTAGCTCTGAGTGTGTACGACAAGGAAAGACTTTATGGCCATCGGTTACGGGACTCTGGAAGATTCGTAGCGGGAACAGAAGCTCAAGGTCTACTTTGTTCCTTAACTCAGACAACTGGGGATATTAAACTAGAATACTTGAATGCTGTTTTATAAGAGAGAACTCCTCAGGACATAAGAAATCAAACAAAAGTAGTTCAATTGCAAATGGACTAAAACAAGGACCAGTCATCATCTTTGCATTGAAAGGAAAGGCAGAAGAATTATGCACATGGAACTAGCATGAACTGCTTCTGTACTGTTTGAGCTTGGACATTTTTTAGAAAAATAATCTTATGAGTTATTCTTTTCCCATGGCTAGGTCAAAATGTGTAATGTCAGTGTAAAACCAATTACGGCTGTGAAGTGCATGAAGTGTATTGTGAAATGGACACAAGATTAAACATTGTCAGGTTAATGTAGCATGCTAAGGACTCTAGAAAAATAAACTAAGATGGTTTATGTCATTTATATTGGGCAAATAGCATTTCTGAGGATAGAGAGCTGATTAACTGCCAGCTGGGGTAACAATGTCTAGTTCCAGCAACAGCAGACAAGGCAAGTCTATTTTTCCCAGTCCAGGTTCTGCCCCCCTGCCTCGTAGCCTGAAACTGAGTCTCAGCAAATGCTATCATGAGGGAAGCTTAGGTCCTTGGATGTGTGCTACAGACACTTCCAAGTTCAGGAGAGTGAAGCAGAACTTGTAACAGTCACAGTAAGCAGGAAAAAAAAAATATATATAAGTCAATAAGAGGCTCTCCTGCCCCTTCAGAAACATTTTTTTTTTATTTTTATTTTTTTTTTTATTTTTTTTTCCCCCTATGCTATAGAAATAGAAATAGGAGATAGGGTGTAATAGCAGATCTTTCTTTAAAACAGTGTGGAGTTAAATGGCAGCTTTCCCGAATCTGGAAAAGTAATTATTTGAACAATTTATTGCATGTTTGCATGCATGAACTCCCCTTTTATCCTACTTTCATTACAGTGTCAGAATAACACTACAAATTGCTTCTGGTGAAGAATGCCACTACATTCACTCTCCACCTAGATATTTGTCTGTTAAGCTTTTTGTGCCATTTTTTGAACCATTTGCCACTGACCACATCTGCTTGGCAGCTGGATTTTCCAAAACACTTCTTTCTGTGTGGATGCAATGGCTGGCAGGCCTGCCATGTGTACAGATCAGCCCTACCCCTCAAACCCAATGAGGGTTCCCCTAGAGGGGGGAAGCCTAAAGCAGGTGGGCTGTAGGACCTTAGAATTTGTCAGGCATGTTGCCTAGTATCACTGCTAATGTGAATGCCTGTGTTCTCCTTTGGCATTTCATACTTTGTAATGTTTGTGTTCTCAATGGATCCCACAGTTTATACTGATATTGAACAGGCACAAGCAGAAGGAGAATAAAATAAATAATGTTTTTATTTTCTCTGGGGGATAAATGATCAGAAATACACTTTTTATTGTGTATTTTTGCAATCTGTTCAGTAAAGCAATTTGTAGTTGTATGCTAGAGAGCAAAGAGGGAAAGTTGGAGAGTGGGAGAAAAGAAAATAAATAGCATTCCTTATGCAAATGTAAGAACATCTGGAATTTTCATAATGCAGAATTACAGTTTTGTACTGACACGTTTTCCTGTGCCCACATGGAATTTGTAAACAAATTCATCTTCAAGACACTCCAAGCAGAAAAGTGATAGACACTCATAAAATAAGCTTGGTCTTGCAAACAGAAAGAGATGAGGTAGTGAAATGCTGTGCTCCAACATCGTAGAGGAGTTAGGTGTGAAAGGCTCGATGCGAACAAACAGGTTCGTGAGCTCAGGTTTTGAGCTCATGCACCAAGCAGATTTCCCTCCAGCAGAGGCTTTTGTATAGGCACCCTCATAGGTTGAATGAATTCTGTTTCTTTTTCTTTCTTTTGTTTCCCAGCAGAGGGTGAATAACCTCCAGCAGGAAGACCAAACAGTGGCAACCGACAGCTCATAGTGATCTTATGCACTGTGGTCTGTGGGTTTTCAGTGAGCAGAACCTTGACATCTTGGAAATGGAACATATCTTTCAGAGAAAGATGACCTTTGGCCAAGCTGGGGCAAACTGTTCATACTACAAACATGATGGGTGAAAAAATGCAGGGTCAGCAATGCAGTTATCAGCAATTATTAAATCCTATCTCTTTTGATAAACTGTTGTGGGTTTTTTGTTTTGTTTTGTTTTGTTTTTTCCTTTGTGAAAGCGCTGAAATTAAAATAGTCATTCTTTCAGGAATCATAGAATATCTTTTGACTAAATTCACTATTATTATTATTATTATTATTAAATAAAGTAAACATAAACATGTTAAAAACAAAAACCAAACACATTTTGTTTGTCTGCAGACAACTTCTGCAGTATTGTGGCTATTTACAAGTTCCATTAAAGCAAACAAACCAACAGGAAAATAAACTAACCAACCAACCAAACTGACCCAAACAAACCAATTGGACTGACCAGCAGTTATATGTCTAGGAAAGGATACTGTTCATACAGCTGTGTTTCCAGGCTGCCACTAAATGTGGATGTCATTTCTAGACTTCACTCAACATGCAGCAAGGATCTGGGGCCCTTGGCATATTGGCAGAGCCCCATGGTGCTGGAGTCTGCTCCTTATGTCTTTACCTGTGGGTAATCCTAACTCCATCCTGCCTTTACAGTGTGGGCAAATAGGAGATGAGAGAACCTCTGCTTCCCTATGCACCATAATGTACTATTGCATCCCATCCCATCCCATCCCATTCCATCTCATCCCACTCCTGGCACCTGGCCCACATGCACTACCCAATTGCACCTTTTCCTTTGCATCAGCAGACGTTCTTGAGAACACCTGTTTTGTCTCAGGCCATGCACTTCCCAGCCCTGGTTCCTGCAGGTACCAGGTCCCAGCCCTCTGTTTTCTGGCTCCGTCTCGTGGTAAAATAAGGGAGAAGACGCGTGGGTGAAGAGGAAGGAGTGAAACTGGCTGCGTGTCTGGAAACCATAAAGAACGAGCTTAAGCATCAAGAAGATCAGCGAAGCCTTTGTTGTAGTCCTGCAATTAAGTGGTCCTATTTCATTTTGATTTGTTATTTTTGTAGGGGGCGATACCGCAGCCACGAGTCACTTGGAGCAAGAGGACTTCCCCTCATTTCACGGCGCAGTTCTCGCTCTGGGTGCGCGGAGCGGCTGAGCCCAGGTGCATTTTCTGTGGTGCTCCTCCTGTCAGGACGGTGATTTCACGGCTCACCACCCGCCTGTGCGCACAACACAGACGGTAACTCCGCAGGAAGCCCTTCTTCCGGCTGCTCCGCACTCAGCCGCTCCGCGGGGCGGCTGCGATCAGAACACAGCGCTGTGCTGCGCTGCCCCACGTCCCTCCCCGCGGCTCCGCAGTTGGCTGCGTGCTCCCCGCGGCCCCGACGTGCCCTCCTTGCGGCCCCAGGGCCACTCTGCGAACGCTGGCTGAACAGGCTGGCCTCGCGTTCGTGCTGACACGTTTGAAGAACGATTTGGATTCTCCCAGTATACTGTTTCAGTCATTCACTCCTTATGTGGACGTGAGTAGGCGAGTAGGATTGAGGCTAAATTTATATGTTAATTTTAATACTGAAGCCATCCTGTATTTGAAGAAGAAGATTAATTCTTCAATTTCATTTCTTACTTGATATTGCATATTGCCATTACTGGGAAATCAAATTATTTCTGAATGCGCACTTTCCAAACTTCAATTCTAGTGGGCATATAACCCTCAAGCATCATTCTTCTCCCTTCCCTATAACCAACTAACTTAATGCAGAATCTTAATGTTCCTGCACTCGTCTGGAACACACACTGGCAGATAACAAGCCTTCTTCCCCAAGCACATTTTGATAATGCAGCGTCTCAGCAGCTTTCTGCATGACTCAGCAGCTCCTGGTAGGATGCTGTGTGTACACTGGAAATCTCAGCTGAGATTTCCCTTAGAGAGACTAATTACATTGATCTCCACAGTAACACAGTACCAGAGGGCCTTAACCACAGCTGTGTGACAAACACGTGGACACACAGTGTGAGTCCTGACATCACATGGAAGGTCAAACTTTTGTGCAGGTACTGGGCAGTAGACCTTGTAGATGGTAAGTTTAGAGCATCGTATGTGTTGAAAGATTGGGAATGCAGAGGGAGACATACTTCTAGGAGAACTGCCGTTGGAGACCAGGCTTCGTTAGAGTCTCAGCAGAACAGAAACATGTACAGAACCTTTGGGAATGCGGCTTGTTATTTCTGTATTCACTCTATGGAAAATGAAGATGAGACATGGGCAACTCTCACAAGGGTACATCCCTGCTCTGCCCACTGATCTGAGGGAGATCTCGTAGCTCAGTTTGAGCTTCAGATGTCTCTTTCTCCATCTCCATGAAGTAAAAAAAGCTGCTACAAGGAGTACATGGCTATTACCTGTAAATTCTCCAGTGCTCTGTAAGAACTGGACACCAGTGCTGGGGCTGATTACCTTTAATATGTTCATTAATGATACTGACAGTGGGGTTGAGTGCACCCTTAGCAAGCTTGTGGATGGCACCAAGCTGTGGGGTGCAGTTGACACTCCAGAGGGACAGGATGCCATCCTGAGGGACCTAGACAGTGCTGAGCAATGGGCACAAGTAACATTATGAGATTCTATAAATCCAAGTACAAGATGTTGCACCTGAGCAGAGGCAAACCCAATACCAATACCACCTGTGGGATGAAAGGATTCAGTGCAGCCCTGTTGGAAGTAACCGCGGGAGACAAGTCTCATGCTATCATGGTCAACAAGCCTCGTTTATTAGGTGTTACAGCATCTCATTTATACAAGCAGTAATAAGTTCATGCATATTGCAAAAGTAAAGCTCAGGATTGGTGGGTTACACATTACTTCATCTGACCTTTGTGGTTAGTCTTGTGGATACTTTTTCTTTACAGCTATGTCTTCACCTTGCTACACATCTTGTTTTTCCCTCAGGCCGTCCTTGCCTCTAGCTACATATCCTGTCTTTAGCTACATACCCTGTCTTTTCACATCCTGATTTCTTCTCAGCTGCCTAGCCCGTGATCGGCCCTAGGATAGACCGTCTTTGTCTTCAGTCACGTTCATTCTTTTACAATTTCACTAATGGAATCTCTTCATGTCCTTTCTCACAAAGCCATTCTGCATAAACACTCTCCACACTTACCCCGTTTTCTTTTAAACTGAAAAGGGGTTTGATTTACTGACCGATTAATCATATTTAACAATCAGTTCAGTTCATTTGTTCAATCAGTTCTCATGTAGTTTTATCCTGCTCCATAGCTGCTGCTCTGTGAACTTCTCCTCTCGATCCATGGCTGCTGCTCCGTAGAATTCTTCTTGTATTACAACAATTTCAAGATACTGCCTATAGAGTAACAACACTACTTAAATTAATAACATAACTATTATAACTCAATCAAGACCTCGATTAACAATACTCTAAAAGTGAAAAAAGAGACAAGTCAAATACAACTTAACAACATTACTGTTAAACCTGCTGTAAAGGACAAATGTGTTTGCTCTGCAACCTAAGTTTCTGCAACCTGAAAATAAATCTGTGAGGGTCCCATTGTGTTAATCTGTAACTGATCAGGAAAAGTCTTCAATTTTCATATACTCTGATATATTGATTTTAATGACCACTAAAATTTGTGCAATAAGTGCTTTTAAGATGCTCACAACCATGCTCTACTGACTGAGTTATCCGGGCTAATAATTGATGAATGATTGTGCAATTTTATGAAGTAGCATGTCAAATAGAACCAATTTTAGAGGACAAATGTACTAGAGTATCAGTAGGGGCATTAATACTTATTGACCCTTGAGAAACAGCAAGCTGTGTTGGTGGTGGATGAGACAGATAGTGCCAGCAGGGCGTCCCCTGCTTCAAGGTGCACCTTTCCTCTCTCACCCATCACAGATTCTCTCCTGCATTCAGGGTCTGAAGGATTTCTTCCAGTTGTACACCACAGCCGCATGGCCAGTGCGTGATATAGAGCCCAAGTGGAACACCTGCTTGGAAAACAAAATAAACTATCAAATTCAGTTCTATTAGCGTGCACTTTTGTCAAATGATGCATGGTTATATTTTCAGATCCCAATTAATTGGATGTAAAAGAGGTATCTGTTCTATGATACAGGGTCATCTCTTTGTCTGGGATTCCTTTCCAGGTTTTGTCTTTGCAAATTAAGAAAAGCTAATTAATAGGCTAATAATATCATAAGCAAACAGTACTAAAACATTAAAAGAGCTATTCCTGTAGATTCTAGCATTGATTAGATCAAATCCTGTTTAATACACATCTGATCTATTACTAAAATAGAAGAAGCACACAACATCCTAGCTAATGCCTTCAACTCTAAATCTTGAGACTGCATTGGTAAAACAGAAAATCACACACTATGTCAAACTATTAGTAATATTATCTATAACACAGCAAGTTACAAAGCAATACCACTAAGTAAGAAACACACAGTTACAATTTCTATAAAGACTGGATGCTATTTTCTGCCTTCAGATGAGACCAAACGTATCATGCTGGAACCCACGTAGGGCCAGTCCCTGTGGAAATAAGAGCATATTCACGACCCCAAGTTGTCAATGGTAGGGGACAGTCCCAAAATTCTGTGGCCATATTCCAAACATTAACCATAGGCTGTTCCTTTAGCACTGGGGAAGCCTCAAAATGATGATCCACATAAGCTGTATCTCTATGAACACGATTCAAAAAATTCAGCACAAACTAAACAAGCAAAACCTTGCATAATATTTCTTGTCGTGTGTCTCCCATATTCCCCCTTTTTTGTTTAATAATAAGAATGGATTTCAATGTTTGATAAATGTGATCAGTGATAGCTTGTTCAGTGGGAGAATGAGCAATGGCTGTAGTATGTCTAACACACCCTTCTTGGAGGAAAGTTTGAGTGGCCTTAGAGGTATACGCAGGCCTATTATCTGTTTTTGTAGTATGTGGGATTCCCATAGCAGCATAAGCAGATAACCAGTGTTTACGGGTGTCATGACTGTGTTCACCTGTATGTGCTGTGGCAAATACGTAAGAAGAATGAATATCTATTGTTACATGTGCATATTTTAGACGGCCAAATTCAGGAATGTGAGTGACATTTGTCTGACACAGTTGAAGAGGTGCTGTGTCACAGGGATTTGTCCCAGTCTGAGGCAAAGAGCTATCAGTCAAATTATGTAGCTGATATTCAGTCATCAACACGGTGTATTGCATAGGAGAGAGGATCATTCTTAACACAGTTTTCCAATCGTGAGGGGTCATAGCGTAACTGTCACTGTTTGTAACCAAAAGATTGTATGGAAAGGCTGACTGAACTCCGAATGTTCTCACTGACTCCCTTAGCTCCTTCACTGCCTCGTAAGGCAGGGATTCCCAACGGGGGACCTGATTAGGAAAGGTTTGCAACGTGTCAGCATCACCCCTTCATATTGTTTCTTTTCTGCACGGCTCTAAGACATCACAGGATGCTGTAGGGAAATTTGTCATTCCTGCTTCCTTCCAAGTATCATCAGGAGGAAATGCATCCGATTCGCTTTCTGGATCTTCTGGACCTGGGTCACAACGATCCCCTGGTTTCAGTCCATCCGTGTCTTTAACCACGTTACACGCGGGCTGCACAGACGCAGCCGCGCACGACGAGGCGGGGGGGGGGGCGGCAGGCGGCCGCTGGCTGGGAACGGCTGCTTGTGTCGGAGCGCGGCCGCTGTTCTTTCTCGCGCTGCTTCTCACGTTTCCCGACTCCCTCTAGCATACAGCAGCGTTGTGGGTGTTGGATTGACACTTGCTGCACCAAATCCCAGTGGCTTGGCACTCGTGACAGATGTGGCCAGTTTTTTCACAACGGAAACATTTCATGCGGGAGCTGTTCTGCGAGCGTGGGCTTGTAGCGACTGCAGCTTGGAGGGGTGCAAGGGCTGCTAAAACCTGAGTATGCGAGGATCTAGATTGCTCCTGAAATGCCTTTGCCTGCTCTTGCAACCCGTCACTAATTTTCTGTAAAGCACTCCTAAGAATGCCTGGGTTCCAGTTGGAACCGAAGCAGCCTTTTCTAGCAACTCGGGGATTGACCAATCTCCGGGCAATGTATTAACCAGAGATCGGGTTGAGGAATTGCCATTTTGGAGCACACGTTGTTTAATCAATGCCCCTTGCATATATTCTGGAACACTAGCCTTCTTGATGGCATCCACAACCTTATCTATGAAATTACCTAGCGGCTCCTCACGCCCCTGTCTTATTCCCATGTAAATGGGCGTTCCCCCCGCAGCTTTTCTACTATCCATAGCTTTCCTGGCTATATTCCTAGTTTCTCGCAAAACTTCAGGATCAGAAATCACCTGAGCCTCTATTCGAGTCCATGCCCCGAGACCCAACAATTGTTCCATTGTTACACCTGCTAAGGGGTCTCCTGGTCCTCTCTGTACTGCTGCGGACGCCACAGCCTGCTGATGCCAATGAGCATTAAACAAGATTAACTGATGAGGGGTAGAGATCAATTTCGTTATGCTTCTAATATCTGCTGGGAGAAGGATATGCGCACTAAAAAGATCATCTATCATTTGCCTGGCCGGTTCCCTAGTCACCCCATATGTCCCTACTGTAGCCCGCAACTGTGATAACATCTTCCAGTCCAGAGATTGAATCTCAGCCTGGACTCCTCCCTGCGGCAAGGGAGTGTAAACAACAGGGAATGCAAGATTCTCAGTTGCTGTCTGTACTAACTCATTATCGCCATCCTCCATCCCGTGCCTTGCCAGCATAGACCACAACTCGCGTCTTTCCCTTGCGACAGTCCCCGCAAGATCAGACCCAGCCCCAGAGATCGGACCCGACCCGCGCAGAATTGACGGCTCCGGAGCCACCGGGAGCTCAGAGCAGCCGGACGGCTGCGGCTGCGGCACAGGCGGTGCCGAGACATGGAGCGGCGCCGAGGCAGCTCCGGACGGCGGAGCTCCGGACGGCGGAGGGGGAGGGCTAGAGGAGACCTCCGTGGGCTCCGTTCCTAGGTCAGCCTGCATTTCGCGAGGGGGTGCAGAGGGCGCTGAGGCTGCAGCCGGCAAGGTAACGGAGGAAAAAACAGGGGGGTTCGGGACACTAGTGCCCCATGGCAGCCCATCATCTTGATTCTGTTTTTGCGCAGCTTGAGCTTCCCGAGCTGCCCTTTTTTCCGCCTGACTCATCAACAACTCGTTATGCACTGCTTTCCACAACTTACTTCTCTTTTTTGCTGGCTTATCATCGTCTAAAACTAACTCCCACAGTTTATCCCCATACCGCCGCCACTCCTCTAAGGTGTGCACTGAGTGGGGATTTGCAAAAAAGCCATATGAGACCGCGCGGCTCAATAAAGCAGGGAGATCCTTTACTAAGTCTATACCTTTAAACTGTCTCCGCCTAAGAAAAGCGGAAAATAAATCATATGCTGCTTGCCTGTCCATATTTACTCACGTCGGTTCCGTTGCAGCCCTTCAGGCTTCGGCAGCACGTATCTGCATAAACACTCTCCACACAGCCCTGCCAAAAAACACCTGGCAATGCGCCCCTTGTGTCATGGTTTTGTAATGCCGCTATCAATATTCCACATCATAACATCATGTGCAGTATGGATCATTGAAAGGTTCATACTCCAGTTCCGTGGAATAAGCCCTGAATTTTCCTGTTCGTTGTGGGAGAGTCAGACCAGATGGCCATCAGAGGTCCCTTCCAACTCTGAGGTTTCTGTGATTCTATAATTCTGTGAAAGCTTAGCACCTTAGAAGACAAACATTAAAACTATTAGACAAGCCAGGTACTTGACCAGGAAATTAGAATTTGGAGCCTACTAAGTGAATTCTCCTCAATGAGAAATTCTGTTATTGTCTCCAGAGAGAACAGAGTTTTATTCCAGTCAGGCAGTTATCCCACTTGTTCCCTTCTCACAGGATTTCACTGTTTGGTTTTGTTTGTTTGTTTGTTTGTTTTTTAATGGTCAAATATTCTGTTATCAGAATACAATAAATTAGTATTTGCTACCGTCTAGTGGTAGCATTTATTTTATTGCCTCTACATGCTTTGTTCTGCAATAACGTTCTTTTCTCCTCAGAAATTCCTAAGCTGATCTTGACTTTATGCTTCTTCGCAGTAGTAAAGGCAAGGAAGGAAAAGCCTGCGTACTTTCAGTGATGGAACTTTTTACATTCATGGTGATATTTTTCTCTTCCTTTCCAAATGTTTTTTTCTTTAAGAGAATTTTGTCTTCAGCTTTTTGTTGAAGGATTTTACTGACACCACTGCGACATTGGATGACGACATCCAAGGTACATTAGGAGCTAAACTTGTGCTTTCTGCCACCACCATCAGTGAAGGAAGGGTGAATTTAATTAGCTAAGTGAAAAGAACACTTCAGTATTTGAAGAACGTGAAAGCAGCATTTTCTCAGTACAGCTGGACACATTTCCAAGACAAGAAAAATAAATAAATAAAGAGCTTCAACAAAAATAAAGAGCTTCAACAAACGAATAAATAAACAGTCCCATTTAAATCCAAGAAATTGCATGGATTTTATGTTGGGGTACTAAGTTGTTGTTGTAAGGATTTATGAGTGCATACAATTGTTCTGAGTAGATGGAGTGTTCTAGAATAGCTGAGTTGGGCCTGTAGGTTAAGAGTTAGTGGGCGGGGGGTTTAGGTAGGTGTGTGTATAGGTTCTTTTGCGTGCATCGGGTTTTGCCTAGTGGGTGTACGCGTCTGCGTGGGATTTAGGATGTTATATAAGGAGTGTGACGCAACAATAAATTGAGAGAAGACATCATGGCGTCCATGTTTGTATCTCTCCCCCAGACAGTTGAGGTCCTGGGATAAGTCAGGTTAGTTGGCGGATACGTCAATTTTACTTATACAACAAAAATGAAACTATTCAAAAATATGATTCCCAGGGATGCTGCAGATGGATGCTGGTGTATGAAATCCTCACTTCTGTTATAGACCACGCGTGCTGTGCTGCTCCTCTGTTTAGCTCTGTAGGTACCGGGAGCAATTTATGTGTTTTGAAGAACTGTCCAACCTGATAACTCATCTTTGCCACATTAAAAGATAGTTTTGTTGATGGCTGTTGGAGTACACAAGCTCTGATAAGACAGTGCAAAAAGGCAGCAGAAAAAAAAAAAAAAAAGAAAAAGAAAAAAGAAAAAGGAAAGCTATGAATGTTAAACGTGGAAGGCTGCATTGTGCCCAGGTACCAGTGTGCAGGAAACATGGCCTGCAGCAGTCCTGGGAAAGGGTGATGGAAGATAAAGAAGGCTGTGTCATAACATACCTTTGATGAAGAGAAACCACTGGGAAAAACAGATGTGGCATCCCTGAAGTCATCACTCTTAAGCTTGTCTGCCCATTGATCTGAGGGAGATCTTGTAGCTCAGTTTGAGCGTTAGATGTCTCTTTCTCCATCTCCATGAGGTAAAAAAAGCTGCTACAAGGAGTTCATGGCTATTACCTGTAAATTCTCCAGTGCTCTGTAAGAACTGGACACCAGTGCTGGGGCTGATTACCTTTAATATGTTCATTAATGATACTGACAGTGGGGTTGAGTGCACCCTTAGCAAGCTTGTGGATGGCACCAAGCTGTGGGGTGCAGTTGACACTCCAGAGGGACAGGATGCCATCCTGAGGGACCTAGACAGTGCTGAGCAATGGGCACAAGTAACATTATGAGATTCTATAAATCCAAGTACAAGATGTTGCACCTGAGCAGAGGCAAACCCAATACCAATACCACCTGTGGGATGAAAGGATTCAGTGCAGCCCTGCCAAAAAACACCTGGCAATGCGCCCCTTGTGTCATGGTTTTGTAATGCCGCTATCAATATTCCACATCACAACATCATGTGCAGTATGGATCATTGAAAGGTTCATACTCCTGTTCCGTGGAATAAGCCCTGAAGTTTCCTGTTCATTGTGGGAGAGTCGGACCAGATGGCCATCAGAGGTCCCTTCCAACTCTGAGGTTTCTGTGATTCTATAATTCTGTGAAAGCTTAGCACCTTAGAAGACAAACATTCAAACTATTATACAAGCCAAGTACTTGACCAGGAAATTAGAATTTGGAGCCTACTAAGTGAATTCTCCTCAATGAGAAATTCTGTTATTGTCTCCAGAGAGAACAGAGTTTTATTCCAGTCAGGCAGTTATCCCATTTGTTCCCTTCTCACAGGATTTCACTGTTTGGTTTTGTTTGTTTGTTTGTTTGTTTTTTAATGGTCAAATATTCTGTTATCAGAATACAATAAATTAGTATTTGCTACCATCTAGTGGTAGCATTTATTTTATTGCCTCTACATGCTTTGTTCTGCAATAACGTTCTTCTTTTCTGTCATCAGATGCCTCTCTACGTGAACGCCTGCATGCTGAAGAAGATGCCTGCATGCTGAAACCTTTTAGGTTTCTAGATATCTGACCTCAGATTCCTCCACCATTGTCCTACTGCTGCCTACTGTTTCTTCCAGGATTGCTGCTCGAGACTCTGCTCCGTGGGACCTCGCTGCCCGAGACTTCGCTTCTTGAGACCACGGTACTCTGACCATCTTTTCTGCGATTCACCGATCTGCTGTTTGCAGCCTGCTACTCCGCTGCTGCTCTCCCCTACGCTTATTTTGCCCCGGACCAACGTTAACAACGTGCTACGGGACGCTGCTGTATCCAGGAGGTGACTATTCCCCGCTTTAACGTAATTCTTGCTCTTTTCTGCCTTTTTCTATCGCCTACTTTCCCTTCCCCGTGTGGGAATCAAATGTTGTTTCTGCATTTAGAATAAGATAAGAATATTTTATTTCAAGGTCTCATTATATAAGTGAAGCAGTTTGTAGTTATTAGGTAGAAGTTATTAGGTACAAAGACTGCAGCTCCTGTCTGTCCAGCTGTCTGAAATAGAACTACTGATTTTTGGTGCTGGACAAAGAAGACCTGAATAATAAACGATCCAAAGAGGAGAAGTTGAAATAATTAACAATATGCCTGTATAAACTAGCAACAATGTATGTTTTAGTGTTTTGTTGTACGCATTGTAAAAATACCTAAGGATGTGCCTGAAGAGATATCGGGAAGGACTGGAATCACCCCCCACCCCGGGCTCTTTGTTTAACGACGATTTCTGGGACAGAATGAAAGAAGCTTTGGAGGAAATCAACATATCAATGCGATAAGAGTACCGAGACATCTTGGAAACAGAAACAGCAGGATGGCGACTGACAAGATAGCAAGTGAACTAACAAATTTCAGAATGTAATTAACAAATGCAAACCTCGGGTAAAATTGTAACCTGCAATACCCAACCAAAGGGGAGAGGGGAGGGGGAAACATATGGGAGAAAAGGTATAAAAACTGTAACATCATGTCCAAAGGCGCGCTTCTGCCATCAGGGTGCCCGCCATTGCAATCACGAATAAAAACTGCTTTTATCAGATATACCGTCCTGACCAAAAATTATTGAGGATATTTCCAACACCCATCCCCCTAATTTTGATATTTCGTCGCTCTCCCTTCCCCATCCCCTCAGTTGTCTATCATTTCTAATAAACTGGTCGATCAACATTTGAATGCTCTTCTTCTTAATCTCACGCCGGGCATAACATATCAAAAGAACCTTTGCCTCACTCCTAAATTGGAGCGAGACATTTTTATTGGCGCAGTCGGCAGGATACTCGTCATGAGAGTGTTGTCCTTCTAGTTTCTCTAAAACTTGTCTGTCTGTTTCTCCTGGAGTTGCAAGGAGCGATTGTTTTGATAACTTCATTTGATGTGAGCACCTCTCCAGGAAGACCGCTCCGCATTCTGAAACTTTCTCTCTTACGTGTCTACCTCTCGGGGACGTATGAATTAATTTGGACTGTTTGCTTTTGTTTTACACGTGTGTGCCTCCCTGGGGAGTCTATTTTGCATTGTGGTGGTTTTAAGTATCTTGTGACGTACCTTTGGTTTTAAAAAGTTTTGTGTGTGCACCTCCTGGGGAATTGGTGTGTGCTTCTCCAAGAAGTTTATTACTTTTGAGAAACTTAGAAGTTATTTCTAACTTTTGTTGCTTGAAGGTTGAAGTTTTTCGTTGTGGCTTGCCAGGATAGCCAGGACCGATTGAGGTGTTTACACTTTCTTTGGAAGTGTTGATTGAGTCGTTTGGTCTTTTGTGTAAAGGAGTGTTTTGAGCAGTTGTTGGTTTTGTTCAGTGTTTGCCTCTCTGAGGAGATAAGGAATCACCTCCTCCTCCCTCAACGTAGATTTCGTTGCCTGTAGATTTTGTTGTGAGTAAAATTACATTTGCTATGGAAGGTGAAAATATGTTGTTTGATATCCTTGAAAAGAACGCGTCTCGGCCATCGTCATCAGGGATGGACTGGGCACGTGAAAACTGGTATAACTTGCAGGCTGTTTCTGACCGCATTTGCGTTTTACAACATGGGGCTCGTACCCGAGCCGGGAAAGGCAAATCATTTATTTGTGCGGTACTCGGTGCTGCTTTAAAAGAAAAAGGAAAGCTATGAATGTTAAACGTGGAAGGCTGCATTGTGCCCAAGTACCAGTGTGCAGGAAACATGGCCTGCAGCACTCCTGGGAAAGGGTGATGGAAGATAAAGAAGGCTGTGTCATAACATACCTTTGATGAAGAGAAACCACTGGGAAAAACAGATGTGGCATCCCTGAAGTCATCACTCTTAAGCTTGTCTGAACCTTTTTTTCCTGCCCCTGCGTTGAGTACAGATACATGTTGGGCAGAGAAATGGCTTGAGAGCAGCCCTGAGGAGAGGGCTGTGGGGCTGTGGGTTGAGGTAAGATTCAATATGAGCTGTCAATGCGTGCTTGCAGCCCAGAAGGCCACCAGTAGCCTAGACTGCATGAAAAGAAGCGTGAGCAGGCTTTGAGCAAGCTGGTCTAGAGGGAGGTGTCCCCTCCAGCAGGAGGGCTCCCTGGGATCAGCCTTGGGAGCAGTGGGCATCCTGCAGACGGCACGGCTCTGGGAAGTCGCCGGCGGGGCTCCGCCGAACGGGGAAGGGGCGGCGCGACCCCGCGCCCTCCCAGGCACCCCCGCTGCGCCGCTGTCCCACCGCCCCCCGGGCCTCCGAGGGGCGAGCCGACCCGCCTCCGTCCCGCGGGGGCCGGCCGTCAGGGAGCCCGAGCCCGCGCCGCTGAGGCGGACGGAACCGCCTCTCTTCGCCGCGCCGTTGGCTCCGACCGGGAGCCTGTGTGAGGCCGCCGCTCCGCAGTGGAGCCGCGGCCGGGCGGGCGGCACCGGGCATCGCTATGGAGAGGAACCCCATCCCGGTGCTGACGGTGCAGACGACGCCCTACGAGGACCAGCGGCCGACGGGCGGCGGGGGGCTGCGGCGCCCCACGGGGCTCTTGGAGAGCCAGCGCAACTACCTGCCCAGCTTCGTGCAGAGCCTGCTCTCCTCCGTCGATCTCCGCGACCGCCAGGGCTGCACCATGGTGGTGGGCAGCGACGGCCGCTACTTGAGCAAGACGGCCATCGAGATCGTCGTCCAGATGGCCGCGGCCAACGGGGTAAGCTCTCCATGCACATGGCCAGAAAATGCCTGGAGATAAAGCAGCTGAGCCCTGTTCATGGTTCACATATATCAGCACCAATGTTCCTTTTAACCTTTAAGAGTTTTATTTAGAAAGGAGGTGCCTGTCTCAGAGTCGTATGTGACTTGACATGTGATTCATGGAATCTCAGAACTGTGGGGGTTGGAATGGACAACTGGGGATCATCAAGTCCAGTCCTGCTAAAGCAGGTTCACGACAATAGTTTTGTTCTAGGTTCTATCATTTCACTCAAGAATCTTGTTTGTATTTCAAATAAATTTTTGCATTGCTATGGAATTTGTGGGAGAACTTTGTCTTAGAGACTGTCATTGATCCGTATGACTAGCAGCAGGAGGAGTAAGAACATATCTCTGACACCAGTGTGGTAACAAGTGACTTAAGGTTGCAAGTCAGGTAATTTAATGACTGTTATTTAGAGACATAATCTTGGTTTTCATATCCTCAGATTTCTTGTCAGAGGTCCAGTTACTTGTTTTGTTGCTTCTGTACTGGAAGAGCTTTTTCAATTCACTAAAACAAGCAAAAAATAAGAATTTCTCTAGCCTGGTTTGGTGGACTTTTTTTAGCTACAGGTATGAGTTAATAAGGCAAACTAATCAGGTGACAAGTGCTGTGTTGCGATATGCTGGGAGTTCTGAAAATACTAGGAACGATTTCAAATGTGATGATAGTTGTGTGGAAAGGAGTGCTTAAAGCAGCTAATGGTTTTACTCCATTTTAATGTTCTCCCTTTAGGTATTGTATCTGTTGTTTATGCAAAGCATGGATTGCAGGTAAGATACTGGATTTCCCACATGTTTTAGATAAACTGCTACCCAGAACAGCTGTTGCAATGATGTTCATTTTGGTTAATTTTTTTACAATTGCTTTAATTCTTACAACAAATAAGGATATATTTCGTTTATTGTGGCTCACTAGTACTGTGTTTTGAACAGGAACAAAGAACTGATAAGCATGCAATTTTCAGCTTCTTACCAAGGCAGCAGCATCTCTGCAAAGAGTTGTCAGGTTACTTGACATGTGATTCATGGAATCTCAGATCTGTGGGGGTTGGAATGGACAACTGGGGATCATCAAGTCCAATCCTGGTAAAGCAGGTTCACGACAATAGTTTTGTTCTAGGTTCTATCATTTCACTCAAGAATCTTGGTTGTATTTCAAATAAATTTTTGCATTGCTATGGAATTTGTGGGAGAACTTTGTCTTAGAGACTGTCATTGATCCGTATTACTAGCAGCAGGAGGAGTAAGAACATATCTCTGACACCAGTGTGGTAACAAGTGACTTAAGGTTGTAAGTCAGGTAATTGAATGACTGTAATGGCAGCTACGGGGAGGAGAGGTCAGAGGGTTGGACTACTACATACTGTATCGGATTAACAGATGATTTAGTTGCCTGGAAGTAGAATAAAATGTCAGGTAACAGAGGCATCTAAGTAAAGTGTACTGAAAGAACAGACCTACAGAACAGTGAGGATTGGTAAGTGCAGAAATAGTTTTTCATTTCTAGCTTTTTCATTGATAGTTGGCCATAAAAACAGTTCCTTACAATGTAGTCACTTAAGCAGTATGAATGAAAATCATACATTGTGTAAAATGAATTTGGCATAGTTTAAATGCAAATTAATTTGAGCATTTTTTAAACATGCTTAATCCAGTTGTTTTAATTATTGTCCCAACTTGAGAGAGGAGAAGCCAGAAGGCCTTGTCAACGAAGCATCTCGGTATGGATATCAAAACCACTTTTTTAATCATAGTCAGTGACTGCACTGTGCGGAAGATCATTCAAAGTTGATTCTTTTTCTTTTCTAAGGTTTTCCCCTCCCTTGCTTTTAAACAAAGGTAGAAAACAAAACTTACTCTGTACTTCGTTTGATCATTCTGCTTAGATGTGAATTTTCTAATAAGTAGGTTGATCTGAAAATAATGCCTCCTCTTTTTTTCCATGGAAACTACAACAGATAGAGTACAAATAACAGGTTGATAGAAGCTCAACTTTCAGCTACAAAAACAGTTTTCAGTATAGTCTCCTCACCATTAGCTATACATTTTTGCTAGCAGTGAGAAAGCCTCAGCATGCTGTGCTTGTAAACATTTCAGTGGCCATGGCTTGTCTTTCATGTCACTGTCTGCTGCTACTTTTGTCTACTGAAATGCACAAGCCACAAGTAACCTCAAGAAGCTAATACTGTAGTCATTCCATGATGTTTTAGTTGGCTGATGGTTTGGTTAATGTTTGCCTTCCTGTACTAACTAACAATCTAGTAATTTTACAGCGCTATGAGAGACATACTGCTTCTGCCTTACAAAAAACTGCTTGTTCAAGGTGTTCCTTTTTTCTTTTTCCAAATGCATAGGCAGGTTGCATTAGCTGATCTTGTAATCGTCAATAAAACGGATTTGGTTTCAAGGGAAGAATTGAATAAAGTCAGACCAACTGTCAGGTATGAAATTTCTGGTTTAACCGTGACATTGTATGTGCTCAAATGTTATTAGAAATTAGATCTCATGATTGTTCCAACAGATCGTGTAGTGAAAAAGAGCAGTGAGAAAGCAGTGAAAAAGAGTCTGCCCCTTTCTGGAGATGTTTCCAGTGCATTTCTGTGCTTCCACAGTCTTATCAGCTTGCCTAAGTAAGATTTGATGTTACCTGCTCAGAAGTGTAGAATTATAGAATAGAATCAAAGAATGCTCTTAAGTTGGAAGGAACCTTCAAGGACCATTGACTCCAACCTCTGGCTCTACTCAGGACCACCCAAAATTCCAATTCTATGTCTGAGAGCTTTCTCCAAATGTTCCTTGAACTCTGGCTGCTTGGGGCTGTTCCATGTCTACGGCCCTCTGGTGAAGAACCTTTTCCTAATACCCAACCTGACCCTCTTCTGGTGCAACTCCACACCGTTTCCTTGGCTAAATTAGGCCTAAAAAATGCCTTATAATAGACCTTTGTCTTAAGTGCTCACATTCTTATACTATTGGGCAGCTGTTGCCATTTGTCTGAGTTAACTACAGGGGGCAGTGTCTGGTAGTACATACATGTTTATTAGCAAATCTAAAGGGGTATGGAAGATATCTGAATAATTGTCATGGATGTAAAAGAACAAATGGGCTGAATCAAAGCAGTGTTCAAAGGTGTGTTCCATCTTTCTCAGTACCCTGACAGACAAAAAGGAATATTGAGAAATACTTTGCAACGTTATTTGTGGTTCAGACTCTTGAGAATTCTTAACCTTGCAGTTTGTACTGGGAGAAGAAAAATGCTCTGTTCAGTAGTAATATTTTATTGTCAGAAGTTGTGAATTTTGACCTTGGTTCGGCTATAAAATGTCACAAAAGCAAACTTTTTCTTGATGCCTCTTGGACTGTAAAACATTGAGTAACAGTGTGAGAGATGTTGTTATGTTTCTTGTATTGCTCTACATTGTTAAATTGTTCAATCGATATATTACAGTTGCGTTTGCACCTCATTTTGCTTTTTTCTATTTATTTTAGGTCAATAAATGGACTTGTCGAAATTTTGGAGACACAAAGGTCGAGGTATTAGATTAACCTGTATTCCAACAAGTACCAAATCCTGTCCCACTGACATTATTTTTACAAAGCTTTCATTATGATCTGTTGGCTGTGCACATGCATACCTACCTGTACTGTGTTTTAATGTGTGCTTGTGTTCAAAGAGGTACAGAACGATTGTTCCCATCAGAGAATTAGATAACACTTAGGCATCCAATACAAATCACATCTTTCAGAAAACAGATTCTTGTGTATTTTTTGTATGTTTGTTTGTTTGTTTGTTTAGTATTAATTTATTCTTTAACTGTATTCACTAAAATTCTCTTTTTATGCTCCCATATTACTGTACAGCTGAAAGCTGCTTTACTCCACGGTAGATAGCACTGACTGCTGACATCTGATAATAGGGCTGGCTTCTGGTGCTTTGCATTGGAATAAGAGATCAGGAAAAAAAAACAACAGACATGAACAATTATTTATATGTTTAAAAATGAGTAATCGAAGTTTCAGTACACATAATTCTTACATGAAGTGAAAATACAAAGCTTTCTTTCTCTCCCTATCTGTGCAGAGTTGATCTTTCCAATGTGCTTGACCTGCATGCTTTAGACAGTCTATCTGGAATCAGGTATGGCAATAATTTCACTTTTATTAAAAGGAATGCTCATTGCATAGATACACGCATGAAGTAGGTACATTTACATTTAGGCAGAGTCTGCATCTGAATTTCTGTTGCATGTTCTAGTTCAGACACTTGTTTACAATTCTCAGTAAGAGTAAGAAGTACTAGAAAGAGGATGTTTTTCCACTTGAGATACATGCAGCAAAAGATTGTAGGGTTTGTAAAATGAAATGAGAGCCAAAGCACCCATGATTGTTTGGCGTTTTCCCCCCGTTTCCCTTGTTGAGGCTTTCAGTTGTCCATTAGTACTACTACTACTAAATAAGATCTCAGTGCTTTTTTCTGGTTCTCTTAAAACTCAGAGGATTTAATTTTTTTCTTGCTTTACATTGTGATGAACTGGAGACCTTAGTTTTCACAGGAAACTCTGAGTTCCACAACAACCTAAGCCTTGGAAATGTTGTTCAGCGTGTTCCTGGATCCGTTATGTCCTCTGGTTCTTTTATGACTAAGAGGCTCAGCTTTAAATTAGCAAACACTGCACAGTGTGCAGTGGGAATTAGCTTTGGGAATGAGTTAAGTAGAAAGTGGTGTATAGTATTTCACTTCATTTTATACTGCACATTTTACTCTTAGAAGCAATGGCTTTGTTCCTTTTTTACTTCCTAACATAGTTTCAAAAAGTGATGCCCAACAAATCATCCCACAGATGTCAGAAGTTACTTTTTGTTTTATAAAGATGTAAGAGTGTAAAATGTAGATAGAAGTCCATGGCGACTTACTCTATGATGGTTAAAAGTTAGTAGGAGGGTCGTACTATTAGCCTTGTTGTGAAAATGGGTCTCCTAAGTCTTTCTTGTAAGACACTGACAGCTGAGTTAGAACAAAGCGTTTCTAACCATAACAGACTCTCTTGGCCCAAAGACAGCTAGAAACCAACCAGAAATGACCATCCAATAGGTCACTCCTTGCTTTATCACTCATAGGTCAGAATTTTTTTCCTAATCTAGAAAGGAAATCCGTAATGGTTCTGTACATTACTATAGTCAAATTAGAGAATTGACAGTGGAATTCCAGCAGTTAATCTGTGGCAGACTTCCTATCACAGATCATTTGAAAGATCAAACAAACATAATTAAACATAACTATTCTGAGATTAAAGCTGAATTAACAGTTGAAAATTACTTTGATAACAGCACTTTAGTTTTGGTCTGCAGTACTGAAGAGTTTGTGTAGATCTTGTTTGAGATAATGACACTGCATCCATCCAGTGCAAATGCAACATCTGCTTGTTTACAGCTTGCAGAAAAAATTGGAGAGTATGAAGACAACAGATGCACATCTCGACAAGGTAATTACAACAAGCACTGCTTCAGTCTCGCTGTTAGAAGATAGTTCAGGATAACTGCAACCATGGCATACTAATCATCTTATTTTTTCAGAAGGTTTCAGGTAGAGAATAGTATGTTTAAGATCTCTGGAATATTACCCTGAATGCCATGTACTTTGATACAGATAGATAGTAAATGTATATACTGAGTTCTGCTTTCAAATATGGTTTAAGAGTTCTGTTTTTGGAAACAGTGTTCTTGTACATTACTACAACAGACAAGTAATACTATTCTTTTCAATATTTGTCCTTATTGAGCAATTGAGATTTGAGAATTGAGCCCTATACTTACACCTGATATTTATCCCGTAGGTCGAAATGATGTCAGTGTTTGTAGATATTGGGGAGTTGCTGTTCACAACTTTGCATTAATTAAGGTGTTAGAGAGACACATTCTGTGAGTGCTTCCCTTTGTTTTTACACAGAAAATCAACAGATCAACCTGTAACAGTGAATTAGGTTTTCCTATAAATTTGATATAAATCCTATAATGGCACGTGTGCTAGAAGGTTAGGAATGTGAAATGCTTTGTTTTTCCAGATATGTAACCCAGCTTTTATTTATGTCAGGGTAGAATCTTCTCTCTTGCTCTGTGCAATAAAACAATCCTTGCATATTACAGTGTAAATTGCATTTTTATCTTGGTGATTGTGTTTTATTTAGAGAGAAAATACAGTATTTTGTCTGTTTTGTGGTTTTGATTTTTAATAAATAATTGAAGGGGAAAGGGTCTGGCCTGTCACTCCTTTAGAGTATAAGCAGTTGTGTGCTAAATGCTGCTTTTAAGCATCTATCTTGTCTGTCTTGTGTGTCTTTCCATTTACAGGACATAGTGACAGTAACACTTGAAGTCCTAGGAAATATTAAGGAAGAAAACCTTAATCTCTTTATACAGGTAAATATGAATACATCGCAGTCAAGTGCGAAATCACTGTGTCCTTTTGTAGAAAATCATCTTACGCTGTTGTGTTTGTGAAAACATTTTTCCTCTTTGTAGAATCTTGTGTGGGAAAAGAATGTGAAAGATAGGACTGGATGTACCATGGATGTCATAAGACTGAAGGTTTGCCTGAAACTTCCAACCTCTTTGTTTTGTGCTTTCCCTCTTTTTAAATGGAAAGAAACTGCAGTGTATTGTCAGCCACATACAGGTCAAAGAGCAGACAAAAGAGAGAACATCAGTTTGTCATTGATCCATGTAGAGACACTTAAATACCTGCTGGCCAATGAGACCACTCAAGGTAGCTGACAGAGAAGCAAACCACAGTACTACTTGCTGTGTAGTGAAAGGGGAGACTTGCAGTCCCAAACATGAGTGGGACAGGATGAATGATCAGGACATAAGTGAAAGGAGGTGATGTTGTTTTCCCCTCCTTTGCTCTGAAAGGTCTCATCCATTTCACCTAGATGGCTCCTTAGCTAGGGATGTAGTTACAGGTTTCTGTCCACGATTACAGTTATTGGCATAATAAACAGAAGTTTAACTGAGTGTAACAATGCAGCACAATGCTAGTTATGGTCCACCTAAAATTTTTTGATTACATCAGGCTGCAGTTTTAAAGATGTGATTTACACATAAGTGTATTCATCCCCGTGTACGATTCATTGCATAGTTCTGAGGTGAACGTTGGTGATGCTTGAGGATATACTTTCATTTTCCTTAAACCACAAAGCTAAGTAAATGATAAAAAAGTCGATTGTATGATTAGACAAGGTCTAAGGAAAACAATCAAATGTGCTGTGATTTGTTTCCTGAGAACATATGTGTGTCACAGGCAGCAAGGTAATTATTTCTACTTCACTGGAAGAAAGGTTTATTTCTTGACAAGTAGAACAACAGCAGCATAAAGCCAGCAGTGCTGATGCACTTCAAGCTGTCTGTTGTAGTCATTAGCTGTACTGCTGATTAGAAGTATGCTTCTGTTGTACTGAGCTTTGGGATCAAAGTAATATTTACATGATATTTTAGACAGTTTTCTAGTGATGAAAACTCTTTTAGTGCAACGTTTGGCATGTGAGTTAATGGACTTAGTTTTGAAAGTATTCCGTTGTTAATTCCATTGCTAGTCATTTCACCACCCAGATATTTGTTCTTTCTCAGCTATTGAGAGATTCTGTTTCAAGACAGTGTAAGTGTTAAGCATGAGAACTCAGTGGGAACAGACTCAGCATTTTTGCCTATTTTACATCACCTTGGACAGGTGATGAGGCTTTCATAGAGACATATATCATACATACAATCAAAGTGGCATGGTAGGAGATGACATTGAAATTTGCACAAATATTCCAGGTAACCGTCCAAATGAGAAGCTGAAGGCAGAGTATAGCAAAGTATAATTCTTAATTGTAAGAATGGTTGTTACAAGAGATGACTCTGTTGCATTGTTATTTTGATCAACCTCTGCATATTTGTCAGAGGTTTTTCCCTGCTCTGTGTACTTGTAAATTTTTTTTGGTTTTTTTTCTCCGTAAGTATTTTGTTTTTAAAGGTTTGTTTATATACTCTAAGAGTTATTTTTCTGGTAAGGGACTCGTATCTATTCAAGGCAAATCTCATCAAGAGAGAGTCCAAGGTGTCCATGAGCTGTATGATCTGGAAGAGACTGCAATAGAATGGAAAGAAGATGACAAAAGAACCAATAGGTTCATTCCCAGGGTGAGAGAGTGAGGCAGACTACTACAAACTGGATCGGATTAACAGATGATGTAGTTGCATGGAAGTAGAATAAAATGTCAGGTAACAGAGGCATCTAAGTAAAGTGTACTGAAAGAACAGACCTACAGAACAATGAGGATTGGTAAGTGCAGAAATAGTTTTTCATTTATAGCTTTTTCATTGATAGTTGGCCATAAAAACAGTTCCTTACAACGTAGTAACTTAAGCAGTATGAATGAAAATCATACATTGTGTAAAATGATTTTGGCATAGTTTAAATGCAAATTAATTTGAGCGTTTTTTAAACATGCTCAATCCAGTTGTTTTAATTATTGTCTAGCACTTGACAGAGGAGAAGCCAGAAGGCCTTGTCAACGAAGCATGTCGGTATGGATATCAAAACCACTTTTTTAATCATAGTCAGTGACTGCACTGTGCGGAAGATCATTCAAAATTGATTCTTTTTCTTTTCTAAGGTTTTCCCCTCCCTTGCTTTTAAACAAAGGTTGAAAGCAAAAATTACTCTGTACTTCATTTGATCATTCTGCTTAGATATGAATTTTCTAACAAGTAGGTTGATCTGAAAATAATGCCTCCTCTTTATTTCCATGGAAAATACAACAGATAGAGTACAAATAACAGGTTGAAAGAAGCTCAACTTTCAGCTACAAAAACAGTTTCCAGTATAGTCTCCTCACCATTAGCTATACATTTTTGCTAGCAGTGAAAAAGCCTCAGCATGCTGTGCTTGTAAACATTTCAGTGGCCATGGCTTGTCTTTCATGTCACTGGCTGCTGCTACTTTTGTCTACTGAAATGCACAAGCCACAAGTCACCTCAAGAAGCTAATACTGTAGTCATTCCATGATGTTTTAGTTGGCTGATGGTTTGGTTAATGTTTGCCTTCCTGTACTTACAATCTAGTAATTTTACAGTGCTATGAGAGACATACTGCTTCTGCCTTACAAAAAACTGCTTGTTCAAGGTGTTCCTTTTTTCTTTTTCCAAATGCACAGGCAGGTTGCATTAGCTGATCTTGTAATCGTCAATAAAACGGATTTGGTGTCAAGGGAAGAATTGAATAAAGTCAGAACAACTGTCAGGTATGAAATTTCTGGTATAACCGTGACATTGTACATGCTCAAATGTTATTAGAAATTAGATCTCATGATTGTTCCAACAGATCGTGTAGTGAAAAAGAGCAGTGAGAAAGCAGTGAAAAAGAGTCTGCCCCTTTCTGGAGATGTTTCCAGTGCATTTCTGTGCTTCCACAGTCTTATCAGCTTGCCTAAGTAAGATTTGATGTTACCTGCTCAGAAGTGTAGAATTATAGAATAGAATCCAAGAATGCTCTTAAGTTGGAAGGAACCTTCAAGGACCATTGACTCCAACCTCTGGCTCTACTCAGGACCACCCAAAATTCCAATTCTATGTCTGAGAGCTTTCTCCAAATGTTCCTTGAACTCTGGCTGCTTGGGGCTGTTCCATGTCTACCGCCCTCTGGTGAAGAACCTTTTCCTAATACCCAACCTGACCCTCTTCTGGTGCAACTCCACACCGTTTCCTTGGCTAAATTAGGCCTAAAAAATGCCTTATAATAGACCTTTGTCTTAAGTGCTCACATTCTTATACTATTGGGCAGCTGTTGCCATTTGTCTGAGTTAACTACAGGGGGCAGTGTCTTGTAGTACATACATGTTTATTAGCAAATCTAAAGGGGTATGGAAGATATCTGAATAATTGTCATGGATGTAAAAGAACAAACGGGCTGAATCAAAGCAGTGTTCAAAGGTGTGTTCCATCTTTCTCAGTACCCTGACAGACAAAATGGAATATTGAGAAATACTTTGCAACGTTATTTGTGGTTCAGACTCTTGAGAATTCTTAACCTTGCAGTTTGTACTGGGAGAAGAAAAATGCTATGTTCAGTAGTAGTATTTTATTGTTAGAAGTTGTGAATTTTGACCTTGGTTCGTCTATAAAATGTCACAAAAGCAAACTTTTTCTTGATGCCTCTTGGACTGTAAAACATTGAGTAACAGTGTGAGAGATGTCGTTATGTTTCTTGTATTGCTCTACATTGTTAAATTGTTCAATGGATATATTACAGTTGCATTTGAACCTCATTTTACTTTTTTCTATTTGTTTTAGGTCAATAAATGGACTTGTCGAAATTTTGGAGACACAAAGGTCGAGGTATTAGATTAACCTGTATTCCAACAAGTACCAAATCCTGTCCCACTGACATTATTTTTACCAAGCTTTCATTATGATCTGTTGGCTGTGCACATGCATACCTACCTGTACTGTGTTTTAATGTGTGCTTGTGTTCAAAGAGGTACAGAACGATTGTTCCCATCAGAGAATTAGATAACACTTAGGCATCCAAAACAAATCACATCTTTCAGAAAACAGATTCTTGTGTGGTTTTTAGTATTAATTTGTTTTTTAACTGTATTCACTAAAATTCTCTTTTTATGCTCCCATATTACTGTACAGCTGAAAGCTGCTTTACTCCATGGTAGATAGCACTGACTGCTGACATCTGAAAATAGGGCTAGCTTCTGCTGCTTTGCATTGGAATAAGAGATCAGGAAAAAAAACCAACAAACATGAACAATTATTTATATGTTTAAAAATGAGTAATCGATGCTTCAGTACACATAATTCTTACATGCAATGAAAATACAAAGCTTTCTTTCTCTCCCTATCTGTGCAGAGTTGATCTTTCCAATGTGCTGGACCTGCATGCTTTAGACAGTCTATCTGGAATCAGGTATGGCAATAATTTCACTTTTATTAAAAGGAATGCTCATTGCATAGATACACGCATGAAGTAGGTACATTTACATTTAGGCAGAGTCTGCATCTGAATTTCTGTTGCATGTTCTAGTTCAGACACTTGTTTACAATTCTCAGTAAGAGTAAGAAGTACTAGAAAGAGGATGTTTTTCCACTTGAGATACATGCAGCAAAAGATTGTAGGGTTTGTAAAATGAAATGAGAGCCAAAGCACCCATGATTGTTTGGCGTTTTCCCCCCGTTTCCCTTGTTGAGGCTTTCAGTTGTCCATTAGTACTACTACTACTAAATAAGATCTCAGTGCTTTTTTCTGGTTCTCTTAAAACTCAGAGGATTTAATTTTTTTCTTGCTTTACATTGTGATGAACTGGAGACCTTAGTTTTCACAGGAAACTCTGAGTTCCACAACAACCTAAGCCTTGGAAATGTTGTTCAGCGTGTTCCTGGATCCGTTATGTCCTCTGGTTCTTTTATGACTAAGAGGCTCAGCTTTAAATTAGCAAACACTGCACAGTGTGCAGTGGGAATTAGCTTTGGGAATGAGTTAAGTAGAAAGTGGTGTATAGTATTTCACTTCATTTTATACTGCACATTTTACTCTTAGAAGCAATGGCTTTGTTCCTTTTTTACTTCCTAACATAGTTTCAAAAAGTGATGCCCAACAAATCATCCCACAGATGTCAGAAGTTACTTTTTTGTTTTATAAAGATGTAAGAGTGTAAAATGTAGATAGAAGTCCATGGCGACTTACTCTATGATGGTTAAAAGTTAGTAGGAGGGTCGTACTATTAGCCTTGTTGTGAAAATGGGTCTCCTAAGTCTTTCTTGTAAGACACTGACAGCTGAGTTAGAACAAAGCGTTTCTAACCATAACAGACTCTCTTGGCCCAAAGACAGCTTGAATCCAACCAGAAATGACCATCCAATAGGTCACTCCTTGCTTTATCACTCATATGTCAGAATTTTTTTCCTAATCTAGAAAGGAAATCCGTAATGGTTCTGTACATTACTATAGTCAAATTAGAGAATTGACAGTGGAATTCCAGCAGTTAATCTGTGGCAGACTTCCTATCACAGATCATTTGAAAGATCAAACAAACATAATTAAACATAACTATTCTGAGATTAAAGCTGAATTAACAGTTGAAAATTACTTTGATAACAGCACTTTAGTTTTGGTCTGCAGTACTGAAGAGTTTGTGTAGATCTTGTTTGAGATAATGACACTGCATCCATCCAGTGCAAATGCAACATCTGCTTGTTTACAGCTTGCAGAAAAAATTGGAGAGTATGAAGACAACAGATGCACATCTCGACAAGGTAATTACAACAAGCACTGCTTCAGTCTCGCTGTTAGAAGATAGTTCAGGATAACTGCAACCATGGCATACTAATCATCTTATTTTTTCAGAAGGTTTCAGGTAGAGAATAGTATGTTTAAGATCTCTGCAATATTACCCTGAATGCCATGTACTTTGATACAGATAGATAGTAAATGTATATACTGAGTTCTGCTTTCAAATATGGTTTAAGAGTTCTGTTTTTGGAAACAGTGTTCTTGTACATTACTACAACAGACAAGTAATACTATTCTTTTCAATATTTGTCCTTATTGAGCAATTGAGGTTTGAGAATTGAGCCCTATACTTACACCTGATATTTATCCTGTAGGTCGAAATGATGTCAGTGTTTGTAGATATTGGGGAGTTGCTGTTCACAACTTTGCATTACTTAAGGTGTTAGAGAGACACATTCTGTGAGTGCTTCCCTTCGTTTTTACACAGAAAATCAACAGATCAACCTGTAACAGTGAATTAGGTTTTCCTATAAATTTGATATAAATCCTATAATGGCACGTGTGCTAGAAGGTTAGGAATGTGAAATGCTTTGTTTTTCCAGATATGTAACCCAGCTTTTATTTATGTCAGGGTAGAATCTCCTCTCTTGCTCTGTGCAATAAAACAATCCTTGCATATTACAGTGTAAATTGCATTTTTATCTTGGTGATTGTGTTTTATTTAGAGAGAAAATACAGTATTTTGTCTGTTTTGTGGTTTTGATTTTTAATAAATAATTGAAGGGGAAAGGGTCTGGCCTGTCACTCCTTTAGAGTATAAGCAGTTGTGTGCTAAATGCTGCTTTTAAGCATCTATCTTGTCTGTCTTGTGTGTCTTTCCATTTACAGGACATAGTGACAGTAACACTTGAAGTCCTAGGAAATATTAAGGAAGAAAACGTTAATCTCTTTATACAGGTAAATATGAATACATCGCAGTCAAGTGCGAAATCATTGTGTCCTTTTGTAGAAAATCATCTTACGCTGTTGTGTTTGTGAAAACATTTTTCCTCTTTGTAGAATCTTCTGTGGGAAAAGAATGTGAAAGATAGGACTGGATGTACCATGGATGTCATAAGACTGAAGGTTTGCCTGAAACTTCCAACCTCTTTGTTTTGTGCTTTCCCTCTTTTTAAATGGAAAGAAACTGCAGTGTATTGTCAGCCACATACAGGTCAAAGAGCAGACAAAAGAGAGAACATCAGTTTGTCATTGATCCATGTAGAGACACTTAAATACCTGCCAGCCAATGAGACCACTCAAGGTAGCTGACAGAGAAGCAAACCACAGTACTACTTGCTGTGTAGTGAAAGGGGAGACTTGCAGTCCCAAACATGAGTGGGACAGGATGAATGATCAGGACATAAGTGAAAGGAGGTGATGTTGTTTTCCCCTCCTTTGCTCTGAAAGGTCTCATCCATTTCACCTAGATGGCTCCTTATCTAGGGATGTAGTTACAGGTTTCTGTCCATGATTACAGTTATTGGCATAATAAACAGAAGTTTAACTGAGTGTAACAATGCAGCACAGTGCTAGCTATGGTCCCCCTAAAATTTTTTGATTACATCAGACTGCAGTTTTAAAGATGTGATTTACACATAAGTGTATTCATCCCCGTGTACGATTCATTGCGTAGTTCTGAGGTGAACGTTGGTGATGCTTGAGGATATACTTTCATTTTCCTTAAACCACAAAGCTAAGTAAATGATAAAAAAGTCGATTGTATGATTAGACAAGGTCTAGGGAAAACAATCAAATGTGCTGTGATTTGTTTCCTGAGAACATATGTGTGTCACAGGCAGCAAGGTAATTATTTCTACTTCACTGGAAGAAAGGTTTATTTCTTGACAAGTAGAACAACAGCAGCATAAAGCCGGCAGTGCTGATGCACTTCAAGCTGTCTGTTGTACTCATTAGCTGTACTGCTGATTAGAAGTATGCTTCTGTTGTACTGAGCTTTGGGATCCGAGTAATATTTACATTCTATTTTAGACAGTTTTCAAGTGATGAAAACTCTTTTAGTGCAACGTTTGGCATGTGAGTTAATGGACTTAGTTTTGAAGGTATTCCATTGTTAATTCCATTGCTAGTCATTTCACCACACAGATATTTGTTCTTTCTCTGCTATTGAGAGATTCTGTTTCAAGACAGTGTAAGTGTTAAGCATGAGAACTCAGTGGGAACAGACTCAGCATTTTTGCCTATTTTACATCACCTTGGACAGGTGATGAGGCTTTCATAGAGACATATATCATACATACAATCAAAGTGGCATGGTAGGAGATGACATTGAAATTTGCACAAATATTCCAGGTAACCGTCCAAATGAGAAGCTGAAGGCAGAGTATAGCAAAGTATAATTATTAATTGTAAGAATGGTTGTTACAAGAGATGACTCTGTTGCATTGTTATTTTGATCAACCTCTGCATATTTGTCAGAGGTTTTTCCCTGCTCTGTGTACTTGTAAAGTTGTTTTGGTTTTTTTTCTCCGTAAGTATTTTGTTTTTAAAGGTTTGTTTATATACTCTAACAGTTATTTTTCTGGTAAGGGACTGGTATCTATTCAAGGCAAATCTCATCAAGAGATAGTCCAAGGTGTCCATGAGCTGTATGATCTGGAAGAGACTGCAATAGAATGGAAAGAAGATGAAAAAAGAACCAATAGGTTCATTCCCAGGGTGAGAGAGTGAGGCAGACTACTACATACTGGATCGGATTGACAGCTGATGTAGTTGCCTGGAAGTAGAATAAAATGTCAGGTAACAGAGGCATCTAAGTAAAGTGTACTGAAAGAACAGACCTACAGAACAGTGAGGATTGGTAAGTGCAGAAATAGTTTTTCATTTCTAGCTTTTTCATTGATAGTTGGCCATAAAAATAGTTCCTTACAATGTAGTCACTTAAGCGGTATGAATGAAAATCATACATTGTGTAAAATGATTTTGGCATAGTTTAAATGCAAATTAATTTGAGCATTTTTTAAACATGCTTAATCCAGTTGTTTTAATTATTGTCTAGCACTTGAGACAGGAGAAGCCAGAAGGCCTTGTCAATGAAGCATCTCGGTATGGATATCAAAACCACTTTTTTAATCATAGTCAGTGACTGCACTGTGCGGAAGATCATTCAAAATTGATTCTTTTTCTTTTCTAAGGTTTTCCCCTCCCTTGCTTTTAAACAAAGTTAGAAAACAAAACTTACTCTGTACTTCATTTGATCATTCTGCTTAGATATGAATTTTCTAATAAGTAGGTTGATCTGAAAATAATGCCTCCTCTTTTTTTCCATGGAAACTACAACAGATGGAGTACAAATAACAGGTTGAAAGAAGCTCAACTTTCAGCTACAAAAACAGTTTTCAGTATAGTCTCCTCACCATTAGCTATACATTTTTGCTAGCAGTGAAAAAGCCTCAGCATGCTGTGCTTGTAAACATTTCAGTGGCCATGGCTTGTCTTTCATGTCACTGGCTGCTGCTACTTATGTCTCCTGAAATGCACAAGCCACAAGTCACCTCAAGAAGCTAATACTGTAGTCATTCCATGATGTTTTAGTTGGCTGATGGTTTGGTTAATGTTTGCCTTCCTGTACTAACTAACAATCTAGTAATTTTACAGCGCTATGAGAGACATACTGCTTCTGCCTTACAAAAAACTGCTTGTTCAAGGTATTCCTTTTTTCTTTTTCCAAATGCATAGGCAGGTTGCATTAGCTGATCTTGTAATCGTCAATAAAACGGATTTGGTTTCAAGGGAAGAATTGAATAAAGTCAGACCAACTGTCAGGTATGAAATTTCTGGTATAACCGTGACATTGTACATGCTCAAATGTTATTAGAAATTAGATCTCATGATTGTTCCAACAGATCGTGTAGTGAAAAAGAGCAGTGAGAAAGCAGTGAAAAAGAGTCTGCCCCTTTCTGGAGATGTTTCCAGTGCATTTCTGTGCTTCCACAGTATTATCGGCTTGCCTAAGTAAGATTTGATGTTACCTGCTCAGAAGTGTAGAATTATAGAATAGAATCCAAGAATGCTTTTAAGTTGGAAGGAACCTTCAAGGACCATTGACTCCAACCTCTGGCTCTACTCAGGACCACCCAAAATTCCAATTCTATGTCTGAGAGCTTTCTCCAAATGTTCCTTGAACTCTGGCTGCTTGGGGCTGTTCCATGTCTACCGCCCTCTGGTGAAGAACCTTTTCCCAATACCCAACCTGACCCTCTTCTGGTGCAACTCCACACCGTTTCCTTGGCTAAATTAGGCCTAACAAATGCCTTATAATAGACCTTTGTCTTAAGTGCTCACATTCTTATACTATTGGGCAGCTGTTGCCATTTGTCTGAGTTAACTACGGGGGGCAATGTCTGCTAGTCCATACATGTTTATTAGCAAATATAAAGGGGTATGGAAGATATCTGAATAATTGTCATGGATGTAAAAGAACAAATGGGCTGAATCAAAGCAGTGTTCAAAGGTGTGTTCCATCTTTCTCAGTACCCTGACAGACAAAATGGAATATTGAGAAATACTTTGCAACGTTATTTGTGGTTCAGACTCTTGAGAATTCTTAACCTTGCAGCTTGTACTGAGAGAAGAAAAATGCTCTGTTCAGTAGTAATATTTTATTGTCAGAAGTTGTGAATTTTGACCTTGGTTCGGCTATAAAATGTCACAAAAGCAAACTTTTTCTTGATGCCTCTTGGACTGTAAAACATTGAGTAACAGTGTGAGAGATGTCGTTATGTTTCTTGTATTGCTCTACATTGTTAAATTGTTCAATCGATATATTACAGTTGCGTTTGCACCTCATTTTGCTTTTTTCTATTTGTTTTAGGTCAATAAATGGACTTGTCGAAATTTTGGAGACACAAAGGTCGAGGTATTAGATTAACCTGTATTCCAACAAGTACCAAATCCTGTCCCACTGACATTATTTTTACAAAGCTTTCATTATGATCTGTTGGCTGTGCACATGCATACCTACCTGTACTGTGTTTTAATGTGTGCTTGTGTTCGAAGAGGTACAGAACGATTGTTCCCATCAGAGAATTAGATAACACTTAGGCATCCAATACAAATCACATCTTTCAGAAAACGCATTCTTGTGTGGTTTTTTTTTTGTTTGTTTGTTTGTTTAGTATTAATTTATTTTTTAACTGTATTCACTAAAATTCTCTTTTTATGCTCCCATATTACTGTACAGCTGAAAGCTGCTTTACTCCATGGTAGATAGCACTGACTGCTGACATCTGAAAATAGGGCTAGCTTCTGCTGCTTTGCATTGGAATAAGAGATCAGGAAAAAAAACCAACAAACATGAACAATTATTTATATGTTTAAAAATGAGTAATCGAAGCTTCAGTACACATAATTCTTACATGCAGTGAAAATACAAAGCTTTCTTTCTCTCCCTATCTGTGCAGAGTTGATCTTTCCAATGTGCCGGACCTGCATGCTTTAGACAGTCTATCTGGAATCAGGTATGGCCATAATTTCACTTTTATTAAAAGTAATGCTCATTGCATAGATACACGCATGAAGTAGGTACATTTACATTTAGGCAGAGTCTGCATCTGAATTTCTGTTGCATGTTCTAGTTCAGACACTTGTTTACAATTCTCAGTAAGAGTAAGAAGTAATAGAAAGAGGATGTTTTTCCACTTGAGATACATGCAGCAAAAGATTGTAGGGTTTGTAAAATGAAATGAGAGCCAAAGCACCCATGATTGTTTGGCGTTTTCCCCCCGTTTCCCTTGTTGAGGCTTTAAGTTGTCCATTAGTACTACTAGTAATCAATAAGATCTCAGTGCTTTTTTCTGGTTCTCTTAAAACTCAGAGGATTTAATTTTTTTCTTGCTTTACATTGTGATGAACTGGAGACCTTAGTTTTCACAGGAAACTCTGAGTTCCACAACAACCTAAGCCTTGGAAATGTTGTTCAGCGTGTTCCTGGATCCGTTATGTCCTCTGGTTCTTTTATGACTAAGAGGCTCAGCTTTAAATTAGGAAGCACTGCACAGTGTGCAGTGGGAATTAGCTTTGGGAATGAGTTAAGTAGAAAGTGGTGTATAGTATTTCACTTCATTTTATACTGCACATTTTACTCTTAGAAGCAATGGCTTTGTTCCTTTTTTACTTCCTAACATAGTTTCAAAAAGTGATGCCCAACAAATCATCCCACAGATGTCAGAAGTTACTTTTTTGTTTTATAAAGATGTAAGAGTGTAAAATGTAGATAGAAGTCCATGGCGACTTACTCTATGATGGTTAAAAGTTAGTAGGTCGTACTACTAGCCTTGTTGTGAAAATGGGTCTCCTAAGTCTTTCTTGTAAGACACTGACAGCTGAGTTAGAACAAAGCGTTTCTAACCATAACAGACTCTCTTGGCCCAAGGACAGCTTGAATCCAACCAGAAATGACCATCCAATAGGTCACTCCTTGCTTTATCACTCATATGTCAGAATTTTTTTCCTAATCTAGAAAGGAAATCCGTAATTGTTCTGTACATTACTATAGTCAAATTAGATAATTGACAGTGGAATTCCAGCAGTTAATCTGTGGCAGACTTCCTATCACAGATCATTTGAAAGATCAAACAAACATAATTAAACATAACTATTCTGAGATTAAAGCTGAATTAACAGTTGAAAATTACTTTGATAACAGCACTTTAGTTTTGGTCTGCAGTACTGAAGAGTTTGTGTAGATCTTGTTTGAGATAATGACACTGCATCCATCCAGTGCAAATGCAACATCTGCTTGTTTACAGCTTGCAGAAAAAATTGGAGAGTATGAAGACAACAGATGCACATCTCGACAAGGTAATTACAACAAGCACTGCTTCAGTCTCGCTGTTAGAAGATAGTTCAGGATAACTGCAACCATGGCATACTAATCATCTTATTTTTTCAGAAGGTTTCAGGTAGAGAATAGTATGTTTAAGATCTCTGCAATATTACACTGAATGCCATGTACTTTGATATAGATAGATAGTAAATGTATATACTGAGTTCTGCTTTCAAATATGGTTTAAGAGTTCTATTGTTGGAAACAGTGTTCTTGTACATGGAGAGCATTACTACAACAGACAAGTAATACTATTCTTTCAATATTTGTCCTTATTGAGCAATTGAGATTTGAGAATTGAGCCCTATACTTACACCTGATATTTATCCCGTAGGTCGAAATGATGTCAGTGTTTGTAGATATTGGGGAGTTGCTGTTCACAACTTTGCATTAATTAAGGTGTTAGAGAGACACATTCTGTGAGTGCTTCCCTTCGTTTTTACACAGAAAATCAACAGATCAACCTGTAACAGTGAATTAGGTTTTCCTATAAATTTGATATAAATCCTATAATGGCACGTGTGCTAGAAGGTTAGGAATGTGAAATGCTTTGTTTTTCCAGATATGTAACCCAGCTTTTATTTATGTCAGGGTAGAATCTCCTCTCTTGCTCTGTGCAATAAAACAATCCTTGCATATTACAGTGTAAATTGCATTTTTATCTTGGTGATTGTGTTTTATTTAGAGAGAAAATACAGTATTTTGTCTGTTTTGTGGTTTTGATTTTTAATAAATAATTGAAGGGGAAAGGGTCTGGCCTGTCACTCCTTTAGAGTATAAGCAGTTGTGTGCTAAATGCTGCTTTTAAGCATCTATCTTGTCTGTCTTGTGTGTCTTTCCATTTACAGGACATAGTGACAGTAACACTTGAAGTCCTAGGAAATATTAAGGAAGAAAACCTTAATCTCTTTATACAGGTAAATATGAATACATCGCAGTCAAGTGCGAAATCACTGTGTCCTTTTGTAGAAAATCATCTTACGCTGTTGTGTTTGTGAAAACATTTTTCCTCTTTGTAGAATCTTCTGTGGGAAAAGAATGTGAAAGATAGGACTGGATGTACCACGGATGTCATAAGACTGAAGGTTTGCCTGAAACTTCCAACCTCTTTGTTTTGTGCTTTCCCTCTTTTTAAATGGAAAGAAACTGCAGTGTATTGTCAGCCACATACAGGTCAAAGAGCAGACAAAAGAGAGAACATCAGTTTGTCATTGATCCATGTAGAGACACTTAAATACCTGCCAGCCAATGAGACCACTCAAGGTAGCTGACAGAGAAGCAAACCACAGTACTACTTGCTGTGTAGTGAAAGGGGAGACTTGCAGTCCCAAACATGAGTGGGACAGGATGAATGATCAGGACATAAGTGAAAGGAGGTGATGTTGTTTTCCCCTCCTTTGCTCTGAAAGGTCTCATCCATTTCACCTAGATGGCTCCTTATCTAGGGATGTAGTTACAGGTTTCTGTCCATGATTACAGTTATTGGCATAATAAACAGAAGTTTAATTGAGTGTAACAATGCAGCACAGTGCTAGCTATGGTCCCCCTAAAATTTTTTGATTACATCAGGCTGCAGTTTTAAAGATGTGATTTACACATAAGTGTATTCATCCCCGTGTACGATTCATTGCATAGTTCTGAGGTGAACGTTGGTGATGCTTGAGGATATACTTTCATTTTCCTTAAACCACAAAGCTAAGTAAATGATAAAAAAGTCGATTGCATGATTAGACAAGGTCTAAGGAAAACAATCAAATGTGCTGTGATTTGTTTCCTGAGAACATATGTGTGTCACAGGCAGCAAGGTAATTATTTCTACTTCACTGGAAGAAAGGTTTATTTCTTGACAAGTAGAACAACAGCAGCATAAAGCCGGCAGTGCTGATGCACTTCAAGCTGTCTGTTGTACTCATTAGCTGTACTGCTGATTAGAAGTATGCTTCTGTTGTACTGAGCTTTGGGATCCGAGTAATATTTACATTCTATTTTAGACAGTTTTCAAGTGATGAAAACTCTTTTAGTGCAACGTTTGGCATGTGAGTTAATGGACTTAGTTTTGAAGGTATTCCATTGTTAATTCCATTGCTAGTCATTTCACCACACAGATATTTGTTCTTTCTCTGCTATTGAGAGATTCTGTTTCAAGACAGTGTAAGTGTTAAGCATGAGAACTCAGTGGGAACAGACTCAGCATTTTTGCCTATTTTACATCACCTTGGACAGGTGATGAGGCTTTCATAGAGACATATATCATACATACAATCAAAGTGGCATGGTAGGAGATGACATTGAAATTTGCACAAATATTCCAGGTAACCGTCCAAATGAGAAGCTGAAGGCAGAGTATAGCAAAGTATAATTATTAATTGTAAGAATGGTTGTTACAAGAGATGACTCTGTTGCATTGTTATTTTGATCAACCTCTGCATATTTGTCAGAGGTTTTTCCCTGCTCTGTGTACTTGTAAAGTTGTTTTGGTTTTTTTTCTCCGTAAGTATTTTGTTTTTAAAGGTTTGTTTATATACTCTAACAGTTATTTTTCTGGTAAGGGACTGGTATCTATTCAAGGCAAATCTCATCAAGAGATAGTCCAAGGTGTCCATGAGCTGTATGATCTGGAAGAGACTGCAATAGAATGGAAAGAAGATGAAAAAAGAACCAATAGGTTCATTCCCAGGGTGAGAGAGTGAGGCAGACTACTACATACTGGATCGGATTAACAGCTGATGTAGTAGCCTGGAAGTAGAATAAAATGTCAGGTAACAGAGGCATCTAAGTAAAGTGTACTGAAAGAACAGACCTACAGAACAGTGAGGATTGGTAAGTGCAGAAATAGTTTTTCATTTCTAGCTTTTTCATTGATAGTTGGCCATAAAAATAGTTCCTTACAATGTAGTCACTTAAGCGGTATGAATGAAAATCATACATTGTGTAAAATGATTTTGGCATAGTTTAAATGCAAATTAATTTGAGCATTTTTTAAACATGCTTAATCCAGTTGTTTTAATTATTGTCTAGCACTTGAGACAGGAGAAGCCAGAAGGCCTTGTCAATGAAGCATCTCGGTATGGATATCAAAACCACTTTTTTAATCATAGTCAGTGACTGCACTGTGCGGAAGATCATTCAAAATTGATTCTTTTTCTTTTCTAAGGTTTTCCCCTCCCTTGCTTTTAAACAAAGGTAGAAAACAAAACTTACTCTGTACTTCATTTGATCATTCTGCTTAGATATGAATTTTCTAATAAGTAGGTTGATCTGAAAATAATGCCTCCTCTTTTTTTCCATGGAAACTACAACAGATGGAGTACAAATAACAGGTTGAAAGAAGCTCAACTTTCAGCTACAAAAACAGTTTTCAGTATAGTCTCCTCACCATTAGCTATACATTTTTGCTAGCAGTGAAAAAGCCTCAGCATGCTGTGCTTGTAAACATTTCAGTGGCCATGGCTTGTCTTTCATGTCACTGGCTGCTGCTACTTATGTCTCCTGAAATGCACAAGCCACAAGTCACCTCAAGAAGCTAATACTGTAGTCATTCCATGATGTTTTAGTTGGCTGATGGTTTGGTTAATGTTTGCCTTCCTGTACTAACTAACAATCTAGTAATTTTACAGCGCTATGAGAGACATACTGCTTCTGCCTTACAAAAAACTGCTTGTTCAAGGTATTCCTTTTTTCTTTTTCCAAATGCATAGGCAGGTTGCATTAGCTGATCTTGTAATCGTCAATAAAACGGATTTGGTTTCAAGGGAAGAATTGAATAAAGTCAGACCAACTGTCAGGTATGAAATTTCTGGTATAACCGTGACATTGTACATGCTCAAATGTTATTAGAAATTAGATCTCATGATTGTTCCAACAGATCGTGTAGTGAAAAAGAGCAGTGAGAAAGCAGTGAAAAAGAGTCTGCCCCTTTCTGGAGATGTTTCCAGTGCATTTCTGTGCTTCCACAGTATTATCGGCTTGCCTAAGTAAGATTTGATGTTACCTGCTCAGAAGTGTAGAATTATAGAATAGAATCCAAGAATGCTTTTAAGTTGGAGGGAACCTTCAAGGACCATTGACTCCAACCTCTGGCTCTACTCAGGACCACCCAAAATTCCAATTCTATGTCTGAGAGCTTTCTCCAAATGTTCCTTGAACTCTGGCTGCTTGGGGCTGTTCCATGTCTACCGCCCTCTGGTGAAGAACCTTTTCCCAATACCCAACCTGACCCTCTTCTGGTGCAACTCCACACCGTTTCCTTGGCTAAATTAGGCCTAACAAATGCCTTATAATAGACCTTTGTCTTAAGTGCTCACATTCTTATACTATTGGGCAGCTGTTGCCATTTGTCTGAGTTAACTACGGGGGGCAATGTCTGCTAGTCCATACATGTTTATTAGCAAATATAAAGGGGTATGGAAGATATCTGAATAATTGTCATGGATGTAAAAGAACAAATGGGCTGAATCAAAGCAGTGTTCAAAGGTGTGTTCCATCTTTCTCAGTACCCTGACAGACAAAATGGAATATTGAGAAATACTTTGCAACGTTATTTGTGGTTCAGACTCTTGAGAATTCTTAACCTTGCAGCTTGTACTGAGAGAAGAAAAATGCTCTGTTCAGTAGTAATATTTTATTGTCAGAAGTTGTGAATTTTGACCTTGGTTCGGCTATAAAATGTCACAAAGCAAACTTTTTCTTGATGCCTCTTGGACTGTAAAACATTGAGTAACAGTGTGAGAGATGTCGTTATGTTTCTTGTATTGCTCTACATTGTTAAATTGTTCAATCGATATATTACAGTTGCGTTTGCACCTCATTTTGCTTTTTTCTATTTGTTTTAGGTCAATAAATGGACTTGTCGAAATTTTGGAGACACAAAGGTCGAGGTATTAGATTAACCTGTATTCCAACAAGTACCAAATCCTGTCCCACTGACATTATTTTTACAAAGCTTTCATTATGATCTGTTGGCTGTGCACATGCATACCTACCTGTACTGTGTTTTAATGTGTGCTTGTGTTCGAAGAGGTACAGAAAGATTGTTCCCATCAGAGAATTAGATAACACTTAGGCATCCAATACAAATCACATCTTTCAGAAAACGCATTCTTGTGTGGTTTTTTTTTTTTTTGTTTGTTTGTTTAGTATTAATTTATTTTTTAACTGTATTCACTAAAATTCTCTTTTTATGCTCCCATATTACTGTACAGCTGAAAGCTGCTTTACTCCATGGTAGGTAGCACTGACTGCTGACATCTGAAAATAGGGCTAGCTTTTGGTGCTTTGCATTGGAATAAGAGATCAGGAAAAAAAACCAACAAACACGAACAATTATTTATATGTTTAAAAATGAGTAATCGAAGCTTCAGTACGCATAATTCTTACATGCAGTGAAAATACAAAGCTTTCTTTCTCTCCCTATCTGTGCAGAGTTGATCTTTCCAATGTGCCGGACCTGCATGCTTTAGACAGTCTATCTGGAATCAGGTATGGCCATAATTTCACTTTTATTAAAAGTAATGCTCATTGCATAGATACACGCATGAAGTAGGTACATTTACATTTAGGCAGAGTCTGCATCTGAATTTCTGTTGCATGTTCTAGTTCAGACACTTGTTTACAATTCTCAGTAAGAGTAAGAAGTAATAGAAAGAGGATGTTTTTCCACTTGAGATACATGCAGCAAAAGATTGTAGGGTTTGTAAAATGAAATGAGAGCCAAAGCACCCATGATTGTTTGGCGTTTTCCCCCCGTTTCCCTTGTTGAGGCTTTAAGTTGTCCATTAGTACTACTAGTAATCAATAAGATCTCAGTGCTTTTTTCTGGTTCTCTTAAAACTCAGAGGATTTAATTTTTTTCTTGCTTTACATTGTGATGAACTGGAGACCTTAGTTTTCACAGGAAACTCTGAGTTCCACAACAACCTAAGCCTTGGAAATGTTGTTCAGCGTGTTCCTGGATCCGTTATGTCCTCTGGTTCTTTTATGACTAAGAGGCTCAGCTTTAAATTAGGAAGCACTGCACAGTGTGCAGTGGGAATTAGTTTTGGGAATGAGTTAAGTAGAAAGTGGTGTATAGTATTTCACTTCATTTTATACTGCACATTTTACTCTTAGAAGCAATGGCTTTGTTCCTTTTTTACTTCCTAACATAGTTTCAAAAAGTGATGCCCAACAAATCATCCCACAGATGTCAGAAGTTACTTTTTTGTTTTATAAAGATGTAAGAGTGTAAAATGTAGATAGAAGTCCATGGCGACTTACTCTATGATGGTTAAAAGTTAGTAGGTCGTACTACTAGCCTTGTTGTGAAAATGGGTCTCCTAAGTCTTTCTTGTAAGACACTGACAGCTGAGTTAGAACAAAGCGTTTCTAACCATAACAGACTCTCTTGGCCCAAGGACAGCTTGAATCCAACCAGAAATGACCATCCAATAGGTCACTCCTTGCTTTATCACTCTTAGGTCAGAATTTTTTTCCTAATCTAGAAAGGAAATCCGTAATTGTTCTGTACATTACTATAGTCAAATTAGAGAATTGACAGTGGAATTCCAGCAGTTAATCTGTGGCAGACTTCCTATCACAGATCATTTGAAAGATCAAACAAACATAATTAAACATAACTATTCTGAGATTAAAGCTGAATTAACAGTTGAAAATTACTTTGATAACAGCACTTTAGTTTTGGTCTGCAGTACTGAAGAGTTTGTGTAGATCTTGTTTGAGATAATGACACTGCATCCATCCAGTGCAAATGCAACATCTGCTTGTTTACAGCTTGCAGAAAAAATTGGAGAGTATGAAGACAACAGATGCACATCTCGACAAGGTAATTACAACAAGCACTGCTTCAGTCTCGCTGTTAGAAGATAGTTCAGGATAACTGCAACCATGGCATACTAATCATCTTATTTTTTCAGAAGGTTTCAGGTAGAGAATAGTATGTTTAAGATCTCTGCAATATTACACTAAATGCCATGTACTTTGATATAGATAGATAGTAAATGTATATACTGAGTTCTGCTTTCAAATATGGTTTAAGAGTTCTATTGTTGGAAACAGTGTTCTTGTACATGGAGAGCATTACTACAACAGACAAGTAATACTATTCTTTCAATATTTGTCCTTATTGAGCAATTGAGATTTGAGAATTGAGCCCTATACTTACACCTGATATTTATCCCGTAGGTCGAAATGATGTCAGTGTTTGTAGATATTGGGAAGTTGCTGTTCACAACTTTGCATTAATTAAGGTGTTAGAGAGACACATTCTGTGAGTGCTTCCCTTCGTTTTTACACAGAAAATCAACAGATCAACCTGTAACAGTGAATTAGGTTTTCCTATAAATTTGATATAATACCTACAATCGCATGTGTGCTAGAAGGTTAGGAATGTGAAATGCTTTGTTTTTCCAGATATGTAACCCAGCTTTTATTTATGTCAGGGTAGAATCTTCTCTCTTGCTCTGTGCAATAAAACAATCCTTGCATATTACAGTTTAAATTGCATTTTTATCTTGGTGATTGTGTTTTATTTAGAGAGAAAATACAGTATTTTGTCTGTTTTGTGGTTTTGATTTTTAATAAATAATTGAAGGGGAAAGGGTCTGGCCTGTCACTCCTTTAGAGTATAAGCAGTTGTGTGCTAAATGCTGCTTTTAAGCATCTATCTTGTCTGTCTTGTGTGTCTTTCCATTTACAGGACATAGTGACAGTAACACTTGAAGTCCTAGGAAATATTAAGGAAGAAAACCTTAATCTCTTTATACAGGTAAATATGAATACATCGCAGTCAACTGCAAAATCATTGTGTCCTTTTGTAGAAAATCATCTTACGCTGTTGTGTTTGTGAAAACATTTTTCCTCTTTGTAGAATCTTGTGTGGGAAAAGAATGTGAAAGATAGGACTGGATGTACCATGGATGTCATAAGACTGAAGGTTTGCCTGAAACTTCCAACCTCTTTGTTTTGTGCTTTCCCTCTTTTTAAATGGAAAGAAACTGCAGTGTATTGTCAGCCACATACAGGTCAAAGAGCAGACAAAAGAGAGAACATCAGTTTGTCATTGATCCATGTAGAGACACTTAAATACCTGCCAGCCAATGAGACCACTCAAGGTAGCTGACAGAGAAGCAAACCACAGTACTACTTGCTGTGTAGTGAAAGGGGAGACTTGCAGTCCCAAACATGAGTGGGACAGGATGAATGATCAGGACATAAGTGAAAGGAGGTGATGTTGTTTTCCCCTCCTTTGCTCTGAAAGGTCTCATCCATTTCACCTAGATGGCTCCTTATCTAGGGATGTAGTTACAGGTTTCTGTCCATGATTACAGTTATTGGCATAATAAACAGAAGCTTAACTGAGTGTAACAATGCAGCACAGTGCTAGCTATGGTCCCCCTAAAATTTTTAGATTACATCAGACTGCAGTTTTAAAGATGTGATTTACGCATAAGTGTATTCATCCCCGTGTACGATTCATTGCATAGTTCTGAGGTGAACGTTGGTGATGCTTGAGGATATACTTTCATTTTCCTTAAACCACAAAGCTAAGTAAATGATAAAAAAGTCGATTGTATGATTAGACAAGGTCTAAGGAAAACAATCAAATGTGCTGTGATTTGTTTCCTGAGAACATATGTGTGTCACAGGCAGCAAGGTAATTATTTCTACTTCACTGGAAGAAAGGTTTATTTCTTGACAAGTAGAACAACAGCAGCATAAAGCCGGCAGTGCTGATGCACTTCAAGCTGTCTGTTGTACTCATTAGCTGTACTGCTGATTAGAAGTATGCTTCTGTTGTACTGAGCTTTGGGATCCGAGTAATATTTACATTCTATTTTAGACAGTTTTCAAGTGATGAAAACTCTTTTAGTGCAACGTTTGGCATGTGAGTTAATGGACTTAGTTTTGAAGGTATTCCATTGTTAATTCCATTGCTAGTCATTTCACCACACAGATATTTGTTCTTTCTCTGCTATTGAGAGATTCTGTTTCAAGACAGTGTAAGTGTTAAGCATGAGAACTCAGTGGGAACAGACTCAGCATTTTTGCCTATTTTACATCACCTTGGACAGGTGATGAGGCTTTCATAGAGACATATATAATACATACAATCAAAGTGGCATGGTAGGAGATGACATTGAAATTTGCACAAATATTCCAGGTAACGGTTTAAATGAGAAGCTGAAGGCAGAGTATAGCAAAGTATAATTATTAATTGTAAGAATGGTTGTTACAAGAGATGACTCTGTTGCATTGTTATTTTGATCAACCTCTGCATATTTGTCAGAGGTTTTTCCCTGCTCTGTGTACTTGTAAAGTTGTTTTGTTTTTCTTTTATTCTCCGTAAGTATTTTGTTTTTAAAGGTTTGTTTATATACTCTAACAGTTATTTTTCTGGTAAGTGACTGGTATCTATTCAAGGCAAATCTCATCAAGAGATAGTCCAAGGTGTCCATGAGCTGTATGATCTGGAAGAGACTGCAATAGAATGGAAAGAAGATGAAAAAAGAACCAATAGGTTCATTCCCAGGGTGAGAGAGTGAGGCAAACTACTACATACTGGATCGGATTAACAGCTGATGTAGTTGCCTGGAAGTAGAATAAAATGTCAGGTAACAGAGGCATCTAAGTAAAGTGTACTGAAAGAACAGACCTACAGAACAGTGAGGATTGGTAAGTGCAGAAATAGTTTTTCATTTCTAGCTTTTTCATTGATAGTTGGCCATAAAAATAGTTCCTTACAATGTAGTCACTTAAGCGGTATGAATGAAAATCATACATTGTGTAAAATGATTTTGGCATAGTTTAAATGCAAATTAATTTGAGCATTTTTTAAACATGCTTAATCCAGTTGTTTTAATTATTGTCTAGCACTTGAGACAGGAGAAGCCAGAAGGCCTTGTCAATGAAGCATCTCGGTATGGATATCAAAACCACTTTTTTAATCATAGTCAGTGACTGCACTGTGCGGAAGATCATTCAAAATTGATTCTTTTTCTTTTCTAAGGTTTTCCCCTCCCTTGCTTTTAAACAAAGGTAGAAAACAAAACTTACTCTGTACTTCATTTGATCATTCTGCTTAGATATGAATTTTCTAATAAGTAGGTTGATCTGAAAATAATGCCTCCTCTTTTTTTCCATGGAAACTACAACAGATGGAGTACAAATAACAGGTTGAAAGAAGCTCAACTTTCAGCTACAAAAACAGTTTTCAGTATAGTCTCCTCACCATTAGCTATACATTTTTGCTAGCAGTGAAAAAGCCTCAGCATGCTGTGCTTGTAAACATTTCAGTGGCCATGGCTTGTCTTTCATGTCACTGGCTGCTGCTACTTATGTCTCCTGAAATGCACAAGCCACAAGTCACCTCAAGAAGCTAATACTGTAGTCATTCCATGATGTTTTAGTTGGCTGATGGTTTGGTTAATGTTTGCCTTCCTGTACTAACTAACAATCTAGTAATTTTACAGCGCTATGAGAGACATACTGCTTCTGCCTTACAAAAAACTGCTTGTTCAAGGTATTCCTTTTTTCTTTTTCCAAATGCATAGGCAGGTTGCATTAGCTGATCTTGTAATCATCAATAAAACGGATTTGGTTTCAAGGGAAGAATTGAATAAAGTCAGACCAACTGTCAGGTATGAAATTTCTGGTATAACCGTGACATTGTACATGCTCAAATGTTATTAGAAATTAGATCTCATGATTGTTCCAACAGATCGTGTAGTGAAAAAGAGCAGTGAGAAAGCAGTGAAAAAGAGTCTGCGCCTTTCTGGAGATGTTTCCAGTGCATTTCTGTGCTTCCACAGTCTTATCAGCTTGCCTAAGTAAGATTTGATGTTACCTGCTCAGAAGTGTAGAATTATAGAATAGAATCCAAGAATGCTTTTAAGTTGGAAGGAACCTTCAAGGACCATTGACTCCAACCTCTGGCTCTACTCAGGACCACCCAAAATTCCAATTCTATGTCTGAGAGCTTTCTCCAAATGTTCCTTGAACTCTGGCTGCTTGGGGCTGTTCCATGTCTACCGCCCTCTGGTGAAGAACCTTTTCCCAATACCCAACCTGACCCTCTTCTGGTGCAACTCCACACCGTTTCCTTGGCTAAATTAGGCCTAACAAATGCCTTATAATAGACAATATAATATTGTCACTTATAAATGACAATAATAATTGTCTTAAGTGCTCACATTCTTATACTGTTGGGCAGCTGTTGCCATTTGTCTGAGTTAACTACGGGGGGCAATGTCTGCTAGTCCATACATGTTTATTAGCAAATATAAAGGGGTATGGAAGATATCTGAATAATTGTCATGGATGTAGAAGAACAAATGGGCTGAATCAAAGCAGTGTTCAAAGGTGTGTTCCATCTTTCTCAGTACCCTGACAGACAAAATGGAATATTGAGAAATACTTTGCAACGTTATTTGTGGTTCAGACTCTTGAGAATTCTTAACCTTGCAGCTTGTACTGAGAGAAGAAAAATGCTCTGTTCAGTAGTAATATTTTATTGTCAGAAGTTGTGAATTTTGACCTTGGTTCGGCTATAAAATGTCACAAAAGCAAACTTTTTCTTGATGCCTCTTGGACTGTAAAACATTGAGTAACAGTGTGAGAGATGTCGTTATGTTTCTTGTATTGCTCTACATTGTTAAATTGTTCAATCGATATATTACAGTTGCGTTTGCACCTCATTTTGCTTTTTTCTATTTGTTTTAGGTCAATAAATGGACTTGTCGAAATTTTGGAGACACAAAGGTCGAGGTATTAGATTAACCTGTATTCCAACAAGTACCAAATCCTGTCCCACTGACATTATTTTTACAAAGCTTTCATTATGATCTGTTGGCTGTGCACATGCATACCTACCTGTACTGTGTTTTAATGTGTGCTTGTGTTCGAAGAGGTACAGAACGATTGTTCCCATCAGAGAATTAGATAACACTTAGGCATCCAATACAAATCACATCTTTCAGAAAACGCATTCTTGTGTGGTTTTTTTTTTTGTTTGTTTGTTTGTTTAGTATTAATTTATTTTTTAACTGTATTCACTAAAATTCTCTTTTTATGCTCCCATATTACTGTACAGCTGAAAGCTGCTTTACTCCATGGTAGATAGCACTGACTGCTGACATCTGAAAATAGGGCTAGCTTCTGCTGCTTTGCATTGGAATAAGAGATCAGGAAAAAAAACCAACAAACATGAACAATTATTTATATGTTTAAAAATGAGTAATCGAAGCTTCAGTACGCATAATTCTTACATGCAGTGAAAATACAAAGCTTTCTTTCTCTCCCTATCTGTGCAGAGTTGATCTTTCCAATGTGCCGGACCTGCATGCTTTAGACAGTCTATCTGGAATCAGGTATGGCCATAATTTCACTTTTATTAAAAGTAATGCTCATTGCATAGATACACGCATGAAGTAGGTACATTTACATTTAGGCAGAGTCTGCATCTGAATTTCTGTTGCATGTTCTAGTTCAGACACTTGTTTACAATTCTCAGTAAGAGTAAGAAGTAATAGAAAGAGGATGTTTTTCCACTTGAGATACATGCAGCAAAAGATTGTAGGGTTTGTAAAATGAAATGAGAGCCAAAGCACCCATGATTGTTTGGCGTTTTCCCCCCGTTTCCCTTGTTGAGGCTTTAAGTTGTCCATTAGTACTACTAGTAATCAATAAGATCTCAGTGCTTTTTTCTGGTTCTCTTAAAACTCAGAGGATTTAATTTTTTTCTTGCTTTACATTGTGATGAACTGGAGACCTTAGTTTTCACAGGAAACTCTGAGTTCCACAACAACCTAAGCCTTGGAAATGTTGTTCAGCGTGTTCCTGGATCCGTTATGTCCTCTGGTTCTTTTATGACTAAGAGGCTCAGCTTTAAATTAGGAAGCACTGCACAGTGTGCAGTGGGAATTAGCTTTGGGAATGAGTTAAGTAGAAAGTGGTGTATAGTATTTCACTTCATTTTATACTGCACATTTTACTCTTAGAAGCAATGGCTTTGTTCCTTTTTTACTTCCTAACATAGTTTCAAAAAGTGATGCCCAACAAATCATCCCACAGATGTCAGAAGTTACTTTTTTGTTTTATAAAGATGTAAGAGTGTAAAATGTAGATAGAAGTCCATGGCGACTTACTCTATGATGGTTAAAAGTTAGTAGGTCGTACTACTAGCCTTGTTGTGAAAATGGGTCTCCTAAGTCTTTCTTGTAAGACACTGACAGCTGAGTTAGAACAAAGCGTTTCTAACCATAACAGACTCTCTTGGCCCAAGGACAGCTTGAATCCAACCAGAAATGACCATCCAATAGGTCACTCCTTGCTTTATCACTCTTAGGTCAGAATTTTTTTCCTAATCTAGAAAGGAAATCCGTAATTGTTCTGTACATTACTATAGTCAAATTAGAGAATTGACAGTGGAATTCCAGCAGTTAATCTGTGGCAGACTTCCTATCACAGATCATTTGAAAGATCAAACAAACATAATTAAACATAACTATTCTGAGATTAAAGCTGAATTAACAGTTGAAAATTACTTTGATAACAGCACTTTAGTTTTGGTCTGCAGTACTGAAGAGTTTGTGTAGATCTTGTTTGAGATAATGACACTGCATCCATCCAGTGCAAATGCAACATCTGCTTGTTTACAGCTTGCAGAAAAAATTGGAGAGTATGAAGACAACAGATGCACATCTCGACAAGGTAATTACAACAAGCACTGCTTCAGTCTCGCTGTTAGAAGATAGTTCAGGATAACTGCAACCATGGCATACTAATCATCTTATTTTTTCAGAAGGTTTCAGGTAGAGAATAGTATGTTTAAGATCTCTGCAATATTACACTGAATGCCATGTACTTTGATATAGATAGATAGTAAATGTATATACTGAGTTCTGCTTTCAAATATGGTTTAAGAGTTCTATTGTTGGAAACAGTGTTCTTGTACATGGAGAGCATTACTACAACAGACAAGTAATACTATTCTTTCAATATTTGTCCTTATTGAGCAATTGAGATTTGAGAATTGAGCCCTATACTTACACCTGATATTTATCCCGTAGGTCGAAATGATGTCAGTGTTTGTAGATATTGGGGAGTTGCTGTTCACAACTTTGCATTAATTAAGGTGTTAGAGAGACACATTCTGTGAGTGCTTCCCTTCGTTTTTACACAGAAAATCAACAGATCAACCTGTAACAGTGAATTAGGTTTTCCTATAAATTTGATATAAATCCTATAATGGCACGTGTGATAGAAGGTTAGGAATGTGAAATGCTTTGTTTTTCCAGATATGTAACCCAGCTTTTATTTATGTCAGGGTAGAATCTCCTCTCTTGCTCTGTGCAATAAAACAATCCTTGCATATTACAGTGTAAATTGCATTTTTATCTTGGTGATTGTGTTTTATTTAGAGAGAAAATACAGTATTTTGTCTGTTTTGTGGTTTTGATTTTTAATAAATAATTGAAGGGGAAAGGGTCTGGCCTGTCACTCCTTTAGAGTATAAGCAGTTGTGTGCTAAATGCTGCTTTTAAGCATCTATCTTGTCTGTCTTGTGTGTCTTTCCATTTACAGGACATAGTGACAGTAACACTTGAAGTCCTAGGAAATATTAAGGAAGAAAACCTTAATCTCTTTATACAGGTAAATATGAATACATCGCAGTCAAGTGCGAAATCACTGTGTCCTTTTGTAGAAAATCATCTTACGCTGTTGTGTTTGTGAAAACATTTTTCCTCTTTGTAGAATCTTCTGTGGGAAAAGAATGTGAAAGATAGGACTGGATGTACCATGGATGTCATAAGACTGAAGGTTTGCCTGAAACTTCCAACCTCTTTGTTTTGTGCTTTCCCTCTTTTTAAATGGAAAGAAACTGCAGTGTATTGTCAGCCACATACAGGTCAAAGAGCAGACAAAAGAGAGAACATCAGTTTGTCATTGATCCATGTAGAGACACTTAAATACCTGCCAGCCAATGTGACCACTCAAGCTAGCTGACAGAGAAGCAAACCACAGTACTACTTGCTGTGTAGTGAAAGGGGAGACTTGCAGTCCCAAACATGAGTGGGACAGGATGAATGATCAGGACATAAGTGAAAGGAGGTGATGTTGTTTTCCCCTCCTTTGCTCTGAAAGGTCTCATCCATTTCACCTAGATGGCTCCTTATCTAGGGATGTAGTTACAGGTTTCTGTCCATGATTACAGTTATTGGCATAATAAACAGAAGTTTAATTGAGTGTAACAATGCAGCACAGTGCTAGCTATGGTCCCCCTAAAATTTTTTGATTACATCAGGCTGCAGTTTTAAAGATGTGATTTACACATAAGTGTATTCATCCCCGTGTACGATTCATTGCATAGTTCTGAGGTGAACGTTGGTGATGCTTGAGGATATACTTTCATTTTCCTTAAACCACAAAGCTAAGTAAATGATAAAAAAGTCGATTGTATGATTAGACAAGGTCTAAGGAAAACAATCAAATGTGCTGTGATTTGTTTCCTGAGAACATATGTGTGTCACAGGCAGCAAGGTAATTATTTCTACTTCACTGGAAGAAAGGTTTATTTCTTGACAAGTAGAACAACAGCAGCATAAAGCCGGCAGTGCTGATGCACTTCAAGCTGTCTGTTGTACTCATTAGCTGTACTGCTGATTAGAAGTATGCTTCTGTTGTACTGAGCTTTGGGATCCGAGTAATATTTACATTCTATTTTAGACAGTTTTCAAGTGATGAAAACTCTTTTAGTGCAACGTTTGGCATGTGAGTTAATGGACTTAGTTTTGAAGGTATTCCATTGTTAATTCCATTGCTAGTCATTTCACCACACAGATATTTGTTCTTTCTCTGCTATTGAGAGATTCTGTTTCAAGACAGTGTAAGTGTTAAGCATGAGAACTCAGTGGGAACAGACTCAGCATTTTTGCCTATTTTACATCACCTTGGACAGGTGATGAGGCTTTCATAGAGACATATATAATACATACAATCAAAGTGGCATGGTAGGAGATGACATTGAAATTTGCACAAATATTCCAGGTAACGGTTTAAATGAGAAGCTGAAGGCAGAGTATAGCAAAGTATAATTATTAATTGTAAGAATGGTTGTTACAAGAGATGACTCTGTTGCATTGTTATTTTGATCAACCTCTGCATATTTGTCAGAGGTTTTTCCCTGCTCTGTGTACTTGTAAAGTTGTTTTGTTTTTCTTTTTTTCTCCGTAAGTATTTTGTTTTTAAAGGTTTGTTTATATACTCTAACAGTTATTTTTCTGGTAAGGGACTGGTATCTATTCAAGGCAAATCTCATCAAGAGATAGTCCAAGGTGTCCATGAGCTGTATGATCTGGAAGAGACTGCAATAGAATGGAAAGAAGATGAAAAAAGAACCAATAGGTTCATTCCCAGGGTGAGAGAGTGAGGCAAACTACTACATACTGGATCGGATTAACAGCTGATGTAGTTGCCTGGAAGTAGAATAAAATGTCAGGTAACAGAGGCATCTAAGTAAAGTGTACTGAAAGAACAGACCTACAGAACAGTGAGGATTGGTAAGTGCAGAAATAGTTTTTCATTTCTAGCTTTTTCATTGATAGTTGGCCATAAAAATAGTTCCTTACAATGTAGTCACTTAAGCGGTATGAATGAAAATCATACATTGTGTAAAATGATTTTGGCATAGTTTAAATGCAAATTAATTTGAGCATTTTTTAAACATGCTTAATCCATCTGTTTTAATTATTGTCTAGCACTTGAGACAGGAGAAGCCAGAAGGCCTTGTCAACGAAGCATGTCGGTATGGATATCAAAACCACTTTTTTAATCATAGTCAGTGACTGCACTGTGCGGAAGATCATTCAAAATTGATTCTTTTTCTTTTCTAAGGTTTTCCCCTCCCTTGCTTTTAAACAAAGTTAGAAAACAAAACTTACTCTGTACTTCATTTGATCATTCTGCTTAGATATGAATTTTCTAATAAGTAGGTTGATCTGAAAATAATGCCTCCTCTTTTTTTCCATGGAAACTACAACAGATGGAGTACAAATAACAGGTTGAAAGAAGCTCAACTTTCAGCTACAAAAACAGTTTTCAGTATAGTCTCCTCACCATTAGCTATACATTTTTGCTAGCAGTGAAAAAGCCTCAGCATGCTGTGCTTGTAAACATTTCAGTGGCCATGGCTTGTCTTTCATGTCACTGGCTGCTGCTACTTATGTCTCCTGAAATGCACAAGCCACAAGTCACCTCAAGAAGCTAATACTGTAGTCATTCCATGATGTTTTAGTTGGCTGATGGTTTGGTTAATGTTTGCCTTCCTGTACTAACTAACAATCTAGTAATTTTACAGCGCTATGAGAGACATACTGCTTCTGCCTTACAAAAAACTGCTTGTTCAAGGTATTCCTTTTTTCTTTTTCCAAATGCATAGGCAGGTTGCATTAGCTGATCTTGTAATCGTCAATAAAACGGATTTGGTTTCAAGGGAAGAATTGAATAAAGTCAGACCAACTGTCAGGTATGAAATTTCTGGTATAACCGTGACATTGTACATGCTCAAATGTTATTAGAAATTAGATCTCATGATTGTTCCAACAGATCGTGTAGTGAAAAAGAGCAGTGAGAAAGCAGTGAAAAAGAGTCTGCCCCTTTCTGGAGATGTTTCCAGTGCATTTCTGTGCTTCCACAGTATTATCGGCTTGCCTAAGTAAGATTTGATGTTACCTGCTCAGAAGTGTAGAATTATAGAATAGAATCCAAGAATGCTTTTAAGTTGGAAGGAACCTTCAAGGACCATTGACTCCAACCTCTGGCTCTACTCAGGACCACCCAAAATTCCAATTCTATGTCTGAGAGCTTTCTCCAAATGTTCCTTGAACTCTGGCTGCTTGGGGCTGTTCCATGTCTACCGCCCTCTGGTGAAGAACCTTTTCCCAATACCCAACCTGACCCTCTTCTGGTGCAACTCCACACCGTTTCCTTGGCTAAATTAGGCCTAACAAATGCCTTATAATAGACCTTTGTCTTAAGTGCTCACATTCTTATACTATTGGGCAGCTGTTGCCATTTGTCTGAGTTAACTACGGGGGGCAATGTCTGCTAGTCCATACATGTTTATTAGCAAATATAAAGGGGTATGGAAGATATCTGAATAATTGTCATGGATGTAAAAGAACAAATGGGCTGAATCAAAGCAGTGTTCAAAGGTGTGTTCCATCTTTCTCAGTACCCTGACAGACAAAATGGAATATTGAGAAATACTTTGCAACGTTATTTGTGGTTCAGACTCTTGAGAATTCTTAACCTTGCAGCTTGTACTGAGAGAAGAAAAATGCTCTGTTCAGTAGTAGTATTTTATTGTCAGAAGTTGTGAATTTTGACCTTGGTTCGGCTATAAAATGTCACAAAAGCAAACTTTTTCTTGATGCCTCTTGGACTGTAAAACATTGAGTAACAGTGTGAGAGATGTCGTTATGTTTCTTGTATTGCTCTACATTGTTAAATTGTTCAATCGATATATTACAGTTGCGTTTGCACCTCATTTTGCTTTTTTCTATTTGTTTTAGGTCAATAAATGGACTTGTCGAAATTTTGGAGACACAAAGGTCGAGGTATTAGATTAACCTGTATTCCAACAAGTACCAAATCCTGTCCCACTGACATTATTTTTACAAAGCTTTCATTATGATCTGTTGGCTGTGCACATGCATACCTACCTGTACTGTGTTTTAATGTGTGCTTGTGTTCGAAGAGGTACAGAACGATTGTTCCCATCAGAGAATTAGATAACACTTAGGCATCCAATACAAATCACATCTTTCAGAAAACGCATTCTTGTGTGGTTTTTTTTTTGTTTGTTTGTTTGTTTAGTATTAATTTATTTTTTAACTGTATTCACTAAAATTCTCTTTTTATGCTCCCATATTACTGTACAGCTGAAAGCTGCTTTACTCCATGGTAGATAGCACTGACTGCTGACATCTGAAAATAGGGCTAGCTTCTGCTGCTTTGCATTGGAATAAGAGATCAGGAAAAAAAACCAACAAACATGAACAATTATTTATATGTTTAAAAATGAGTAATCGAAGCTTCAGTACACATAATTCTTACATGCAGTGAAAATACAAAGCTTTCTTTCTCTCCCTATCTGTGCAGAGTTGATCTTTCCAATGTGCCGGACCTGCATGCTTTAGACAGTCTATCTGGAATCAGGTATGGCCATAATTTCACTTTTATTAAAAGTAATGCTCATTGCATAGATACACGCATGAAGTAGGTACATTTACATTTAGGCAGAGTCTGCATCTGAATTTCTGTTGCATGTTCTAGTTCAGACACTTGTTTACAATTCTCAGTAAGAGTAAGAAGTAATAGAAAGAGGATGTTTTTCCACTTGAGATACATGCAGCAAAAGATTGTAGGGTTTGTAAAATGAAATGAGAGCCAAAGCACCCATGATTGTTTGGCGTTTTCCCCCCGTTTCCCTTGTTGAGGCTTTAAGTTGTCCATTAGTACTACTAGTAATCAATAAGATCTCAGTGCTTTTTTCTGGTTCTCTTAAAACTCAGAGGATTTAATTTTTTTCTTGCTTTACATTGTGATGAACTGGAGACCTTAGTTTTCACAGGAAACTCTGAGTTCCACAACAACCTAAGCCTTGGAAATGTTGTTCAGCGTGTTCCTGGATCCGTTATGTCCTCTGGTTCTTTTATGACTAAGAGGCTCAGCTTTAAATTAGGAAGCACTGCACAGTGTGCAGTGGGAATTAGCTTTGGGAATGAGTTAAGTAGAAAGTGGTGTATAGTATTTCACTTCATTTTATACTGCACATTTTACTCTTAGAAGCAATGGCTTTGTTCCTTTTTTACTTCCTAACATAGTTTCAAAAAGTGATGCCCAACAAATCATCCCACAGATGTCAGAAGTTACTTTTTTGTTTTATAAAGATGTAAGAGTGTAAAATGTAGATAGAAGTCCATGGCGACTTACTCTATGATGGTTAAAAGTTAGTAGGTCGTACTACTAGCCTTGTTGTGAAAATGGGTCTCCTAAGTCTTTCTTGTAAGACACTGACAGCTGAGTTAGAACAAAGCGTTTCTAACCATAACAGACTCTCTTGGCCCAAGGACAGCTTTAATCCAACCAGAAATGACCATCCAATAGGTCACTCCTTGCTTTATCACTCTTAGGTCAGAATTTTTTTCCTAATCTAGAAAGGAAATCCGTAATTGTTCTGTACATTACTATAGTCAAATTAGAGAATTGACAGTGGAATTCCAGTAGTTAATCTGTGGCAGACTTCCTATCACAGATCATTTGAAAGATCAAACAAACATAATTAAACATAACTATTCTGAGATTAAAGCTGAATTAACAGTTGAAAATTACTTTGATAACAGCACTTTAGTTTTGGTCTGCAGTACTGAAGAGTTTGTGTAGATCTTGTTTGAGATAATGACACTGCATCCATCCAGTGCAAATGCAACATCTGCTTGTTTACAGCTTGCAGAAAAAATTGGAGAGTATGAAGACAACAGATGCACATCTCGACAAGGTAATTACAACAAGCACTGCTTCAGTCTCGCTGTTAGAAGATAGTTCAGGATAACTGCAACCATGGCATACTAATCATCTTATTTTTTCAGAAGGTTTCAGGTAGAGAATAGTATGTTTAAGATCTCTGCAATATTACACTGAATGCCATGTACTTTGATATAGATAGATAGTAAATGTATATACTGAGTTCTGCTTTCAAATATGGTTTAAGAGTTCTATTGTTGGAAACAGTGTTCTTGTACATGGAGAGCATTACTACAACAGACAAGTAATACTATTCTTTCAATATTTGTCCTTATTGAGCAATTGAGATTTGAGAATTGAGCCCTATACTTACACCTGATATTTATCCCGTAGGTCGAAATGATGTCAGTGTTTGTAGATATTGGGGAGTTGCTGTTCACAACTTTGCATTAATTAAGGTGTTAGAGAGACACATTCTGTGAGTGCTTCCCTTCGTTTTTACACAGAAAATCAACAGATCAACCTGTAACAGTGAATTAGGTTTTCCTATAAATTTGATATAAATCCTATAATGGCACGTGTGCTAGAAGGTTAGGAATATGAAATGCTTTGTTTTTCCAGATATGTAACCCAGCTTTTATTTATGTCAGGGTAGAATCTCCTCTCTTGCTCTGTGCAATAAAACAATCCTTGCATATTACAGTGTAAATTGCATTTTTATCTTGGTGATTGTGTTTTATTTAGAGAGAAAATACAGTATTTTGTCTGTTTTGTGGTTTTGATTTTTAATAAATAATTGAAGGGGAAAGGGTCTGGCCTGTCACTCCTTTAGAGTATAAGCAGTTGTGTGCTAAATGCTGCTTTTAAGCATCTATCTTGTCTGTCTTGTGTGTCTTTCCATTTACAGGACATAGTGACAGTAACACTTGAAGTCCTAGGAAATATTAAGGAAGAAAACCTTAATCTCTTTATACAGGTAAATATGAATACATCGCAGTCAAGTGCGAAATCACTGTGTCCTTTTGTAGAAAATCATCTTACGCTGTTGTGTTTGTGAAAACATTTTTCCTCTTTGTAGAATCTTCTGTGGGAAAAGAATGTGAAAGATAGGACTGGATGTACCACGGATGTCATAAGACTGAAGGTTTGCCTGAAACTTCCAACCTCTTTGTTTTGTGCTTTCCCTCTTTTTAAATGGAAAGAAACTGCAGTGTATTGTCAGCCACATACAGGTCAAAGAGCAGACAAAAGAGAGAACATCAGTTTGTCATTGATCCATGTAGAGACACTTAAATACCTGCCAGCCAATGAGACCACTCAAGGTAGCTGACAGAGAAGCAAACCACAGTACTACTTGCTGTGTAGTGAAAGGGGAGACTTGCAGTCCCAAACATGAGTGGGACAGGATGAATGATCAGGACATAAGTGAAAGGAGGTGATGTTGTTTTCCCCTCCTTTGCTCTGAAAGGTCTCATCCATTTCACCTAGATGGCTCCTTATCTAGGGATGTAGTTACAGGTTTCTGTCCATGATTACAGTTATTGGCATAATAAACAGAAGTTTAATTGAGTGTAACAATGCAGCACAGTGCTAGCTATGGTCCCCCTAAAATTTTTTGATTACATCAGGCTGCAGTTTTAAAGATGTGATTTACACATAAGTGTATTCATCCCCGTGTACGATTCATTGCATAGTTCTGAGGTGAACGTTGGTGATGCTTGAGGATATACTTTCATTTTCCTTAAACCAAAAAGCTAAGTAAATGATAAAAAAGTCGATTGCATGATTAGACAAGGTCTAAGGAAAACAATCAAATGTGCTGTGATTTGTTTCCTGAGAACATATGTGTGTCACAGGCAGCAAGGTAATTATTTCTACTTCACTGGAAGAAAGGTTTATTTCTTGACAAGTAGAACAACAGCAGCATAAAGCCGGCAGTGCTGATGCACTTCAAGCTGTCTGTTGTACTCATTAGCTGTACTGCTGATTAGAAGTATGCTTCTGTTGTACTGAGCTTTGGGATCCGAGTAATATTTACATGATATTTTAGACAGTTTTCAAGTGATGAAAACTCTTTTAGTGCAACGTTTGGCATGTGAGTTAATGGACTTAGTTTTGAAGGTATTCCATTGTTAATTCCATTGCTAGTCATTTCACCACACAGATATTTGTTCTTTCTCTGCTATTGAGAGATTCTGTTTCAAGACAGTGTAAGTGTTAAGCATGAGAACTCAGTGGGAACAGACTCAGCATTTTTGCCTATTTTACATCACCTTGGACAGGTGATGAGGCTTTCATAGAGACATATATCATACATACAATCAAAGTGGCATGGTAGGAGATGACATTGAAATTTGCACAAATATTCCAGGTAACCGTCCAAATGAGAAGCTGAAGGCAGAGTATAGCAAAGTATAATTATTAATTGTAAGAATGGTTGTTACAAGAGATGACTCTGTTGCATTGTTATTTTGATCAACCTCTGCATATTTGTCAGAGGTTTTTCCCTGCTCTGTGTACTTGTAAAGTTGTTTTGTTTTTCTTTTTTTCTCCGTAAGTATTTTGTTTTTAAAGGTTTGTTTATATACTCTAACAGTTATTTTTCTGGTAAGGGACTGGTATCTATTCAAGGCAAATCTCATCAAGAGATAGTCCAAGGTGTCCATGAGCTGTATGATCTGGAAGAGACTGCAATAGAATGGAAAGAAGATGAAAAAAGAACCAATAGGTTCATTCCCAGGGTGAGAGAGTGAGGCAGACTACTACATACTGGATCGGATTAACAGCTGATGTAGTTGCCTGGAAGTAGAATAAAATGTCAGGTAACAGAGGCATCTAAGTAAAGTGTACTGAAAGAACAGACCTACAGAACAGTGAGGATTGGTAAGTGCAGAAATAGTTTTTCATTTCTAGCTTTTTCATTGATAGTTGGCCATAAAAATAGTTCCTTACAATGTAGTCACTTAAGCGGTATGAATGAAAATCATACATTGTGTAAAATGATTTTGGCATAGTTTAAATGCAAATTAATTTGAGCATTTTTTAAACATGCTTAATCCATCTGTTTTAATTATTGTCTAGCACTTGAGACAGGAGAAGCCAGAAGGCCTTGTCAATGAAGCATCTCGGTATGGATATCAAAACCACTTTTTTAATCATAGTCAGTGACTGCACTGTGCGGAAGATCATTCAAAATTGATTCTTTTTCTTTTCTAAGGTTTTCCCCTCCCTTGCTTTTAAACAAAGGTAGAAAACAAAACTTACTCTGTACTTCATTTGATCATTCTGCTTAGATATGAATTTTCTAATAAGTAGGTTGATCTGAAAATAATGCCTCCTCTTTTTTTCCATGGAAACTACAACAGATGGAGTACAAATAACAGGTTGAAAGAAGCTCAACTTTCAGCTACAAAAACAGTTTTCAGTATAGTCTCCTCACCATTAGCTATACATTTTTGCTAGCAGTGAAAAAGCCTCAGCATGCTGTGCTTGTAAACATTTCAGTGGCCATGGCTTGTCTTTCATGTCACTGGCTGCTGCTACTTATGTCTCCTGAAATGCACAAGCCACAAGTCACCTCAAGAAGCTAATACTGTAGTCATTCCATGATGTTTTAGTTGGCTGATGGTTTGGTTAATGTTTGCCTTCCTGTACTAACTAACAATCTAGTAATTTTACAGCGCTATGAGAGACATACTGCTTCTGCCTTACAAAAAACTGCTTGTTCAAGGTATTCCTTTTTTCTTTTTCCAAATGCATAGGCAGGTTGCATTAGCTGATCTTGTAATCGTCAATAAAACGGATTTGGTGTCAAGGGAAGAATTGAATAAAGTCAGACCAACTGTCAGGTATGAAATTTCTGGTATAACCGTGACATTGTACATGCTCAAATGTTATTAGAAATTAGATCTCATGATTGTTCCAACAGATCGTGTAGTGAAAAAGAGCAGTGAGAAAGCAGTGAAAAAGAGTCTGCCCCTTTCTGGAGATGTTTCCAGTGCATTTCTGTGCTTCCACAGTATTATCGGCTTGCCTAAGTAAGATTTGATGTTACCTGCTCAGAAGTGTAGAATTATAGAATAGAATCCAAGAATGCTTTTAAGTTGGAAGGAACCTTCAAGGACCATTGACTCCAACCTCTGGCTCTACTCAGGACCACCCAAAATTCCAATTCTATGTCTGAGAGCTTTCTCCAAATGTTCCTTGAACTCTGGCTGCTTGGGGCTGTTCCATGTCTACCGCCCTCTGGTGAAGAACCTTTTCCCAATACCCAACCTGACCCTCTTCTGGTGCAACTCCACACCGTTTCCTTGGCTAAATTAGGCCTAACAAATGCCTTATAATAGACCTTTGTCTTAAGTGCTCACATTCTTATACTATTGGGCAGCTGTTGCCATTTGTCTGAGTTAACTACGGGGGGCAATGTCTGCTAGTCCATACATGTTTATTAGCAAATATAAAGGGGTATGGAAGATATCTGAATAATTGTCATGGATGTAAAAGAACAAATGGGCTGAATCAAAGCAGTGTTCAAAGGTGTGTTCCATCTTTCTCAGTACCCTGACAGACAAAATGGAATATTGAGAAATACTTTGCAACGTTATTTGTGGTTCAGACTCTTGAGAATTCTTAACCTTGCAGCTTGTACTGAGAGAAGAAAAATGCTCTGTTCAGTAGTAATATTTTATTGTCAGAAGTTGTGAATTTTGACCTTGGTTCGGCTATAAAATGTCACAAAAGCAAACTTTTTCTTGATGCCTCTTGGACTGTAAAACATTGAGTAACAGTGTGAGAGATGTCGTTATGTTTCTTGTATTGCTCTACATTGTTAAATTGTTCAATCGATATATTACAGTTGCGTTTGCACCTCATTTTGCTTTTTTCTATTTGTTTTAGGTCAATAAATGGACTTGTCGAAATTTTGGAGACACAAAGGTCGAGGTATTAGATTAACCTGTATTCCAACAAGTACCAAATCCTGTCCCACTGACATTATTTTTACAAAGCTTTCATTATGATCTGTTGGCTGTGCACATGCATACCTACCTGTACTGTGTTTTAATGTGTGCTTGTGTTCGAAGAGGTACAGAACGATTGTTCCCATCAGAGAATTAGATAACACTTAGGCATCCAATACAAATCACATCTTTCAGAAAACGCATTCTTGTGTGGTTTTTTTTTTTGTTTGTTTGTTTGTTTAGTATTAATTTATTTTTTAACTGTATTCACTAAAATTCTCTTTTTATGCTCCCATATTACTGTACAGCTGAAAGCTGCTTTACTCCATGGTAGATAGCACTGACTGCTGACATCTGAAAATAGGGCTAGCTTCTGCTGCTTTGCATTGGAATAAGAGATCAGGAAAAAAAACCAACAAACATGAACAATTATTTATATGTTTAAAAATGAGTAATCGAAGCTTCAGTACACATAATTCTTACATGCAGTGAAAATACAAAGCTTTCTTTCTCTCCCTATCTGTGCAGAGTTGATCTTTCCAATGTGCCGGACCTGCATGCTTTAGACAGTCTATCTGGAATCAGGTATGGCCATAATTTCACTTTTATTAAAAGTAATGCTCATTGCATAGATACACGCATGAAGTAGGTACATTTACATTTAGGCAGAGTCTGCATCTGAATTTCTGTTGCATGTTCTAGTTCAGACACTTGTTTACAATTCTCAGTAAGAGTAAGAAGTAATAGAAAGAGGATGTTTTTCCACTTGAGATACATGCAGCAAAAGATTGTAGGGTTTGTAAAATGAAATGAGAGCCAAAGCACCCATGATTGTTTGGCGTTTTCCCCCCGTTTCCCTTGTTGAGGCTTTAAGTTGTCCATTAGTACTACTAGTAATCAATAAGATCTCAGTGCTTTTTTCTGGTTCTCTTAAAACTCAGAGGATTTAATTTTTTTCTTGCTTTACATTGTGATGAACTGGAGACCTTAGTTTTCACAGGAAACTCTGAGTTCCACAACAACCTAAGCCTTGGAAATGTTGTTCAGCGTGTTCCTGGATCCGTTATGTCCTCTGGTTCTTTTATGACTAAGAGGCTCAGCTTTAAATTAGGAAGCACTGCACAGTGTGCAGTGGGAATTAGCTTTGGGAATGAGTTAAGTAGAAAGTGGTGTATAGTATTTCACTTCATTTTATACTGCACATTTTACTCTTAGAAGCAATGGCTTTGTTCCTTTTTTACTTCCTAACATAGTTTCAAAAAGTGATGCCCAACAAATCATCCCACAGATGTCAGAAGTTACTTTTTTGTTTTATAAAGATGTAAGAGTGTAAAATGTAGATAGAAGTCCATGGCGACTTACTCTATGATGGTTAAAAGTTAGTAGGTCGTACTACTAGCCTTGTTGTGAAAATGGGTCTCCTAAGTCTTTCTTGTAAGACACTGACAGCTGAGTTAGAACAAAGCGTTTCTAACCATAACAGACTCTCTTGGCCCAAGGACAGCTTGAATCCAACCAGAAATGACCATCCAATAGGTCACTCCTTGCTTTATCACTCTTAGGTCAGAATTTTTTTCCTAATCTAGAAAGGAAATCCGTAATGGTTCTGTACATTACTATAGTCAAATTAGAGAATTGACAGTGGAATTCCAGCAGTTAATCTGTGGCAGACTTCCTATCACAGATCATTTGAAAGATCAAACAAACATAATTAAACATAACTATTCTGAGATTAAAGCTGAATTAACAGTTGAAAATTACTTTGATAACAGCACTTTAGTTTTGGTCTGCAGTACTGAAGAGTTTGTGTAGATCTTGTTTGAGATAATGACACTGCATCCATCCAGTGCAAATGCAACATCTGCTTGTTTACAGCTTGCAGAAAAAATTGGAGAGTATGAAGACAACAGATGCACATCTCGACAAGGTAATTACAACAAGCACTGCTTCAGTCTCGCTGTTAGAAGATAGTTCAGGATAACTGCAACCATGGCATACTAATCATCTTATTTTTTCAGAAGGTTTCAGGTAGAGAATAGTATGTTTAAGATCTCTGCAATATTACACTGAATGCCATGTACTTTGATATAGATAGATAGTAAATGTATATACTGAGTTCTGCTTTCAAATATGGTTTAAGAGTTCTATTGTTGGAAACAGTGTTCTTGTACATGGAGAGCATTACTACAACAGACAAGTAATACTATTCTTTCAATATTTGTCCTTATTGAGCAATTGAGATTTGAGAATTGAGCCCTATACTTACACCTGATATTTATCCCGTAGGTCGAAATGATGTCAGTGTTTGTAGATATTGGGGAGTTGCTGTTCACAACTTTGCATTAATTAAGGTGTTAGAGAGACACATTCTGTGAGTGCTTCCCTTCGTTTTTACACAGAAAATCAACAGATCAACCTGTAACAGTGAATTAGGTTTTCCTATAAATTTGATATAAATCCTATAATGGCACGTGTGCTAGAAGGTTAGGAATGTGAAATGCTTTGTTTTTCCAGATATGTAACCCAGCTTTTATTTATGTCAGGGTAGAATCTCCTCTCTTGCTCTGTGCAATAAAACAATCCTTGCATATTACAGTGTAAATTGCATTTTTATCTTGGTGATTGTGTTTTATTTAGAGAGAAAATACAGTATTTTGTCTGTTTTGTGGTTTTGATTTTTAATAAATAATTGAAGGGGAAAGGGTCTGGCCTGTCACTCCTTTAGAGTATAAGCAGTTGTGTGCTAAATGCTGCTTTTAAGCATCTATCTTGTCTGTCTTGTGTGTCTTTCCATTTACAGGACATAGTGACAGTAACACTTGAAGTCCTAGGAAATATTAAGGAAGAAAACCTTAATCTCTTTATACAGGTAAATATGAATACATCGCAGTCAAGTGCGAAATCACTGTGTCCTTTTGTAGAAAATCATCTTACGCTGTTGTGTTTGTGAAAACATTTTTCCTCTTTGTAGAATCTTCTGTGGGAAAAGAATGTGAAAGATAGGACTGGATGTACCACGGATGTCATAAGACTGAAGGTTTGCCTGAAACTTCCAACCTCTTTGTTTTGTGCTTTCCCTCTTTTTAAATGGAAAGAAACTGCAGTGTATTGTCAGCCACATACAGGTCAAAGAGCAGACAAAAGAGAGAACATCAGTTTGTCATTGATCCATATAGAGACACTTAAATACCTGCCAGCCAATGTGACCACTCAAGGTAGCTGACAGAGAAGCAAACCACAGTACTACTTGCTGTGTAGTGAAAGGGGAGACTTGCAGTCCCAAACATGAGTGGGACAGGATGAATGATCAGGACATAAGTGAAAGGAGGTGATGTTGTTTTCCCCTCCTTTGCTCTGAAAGGTCTCATCCATTTCACCTAGATGGCTCCTTATCTAGGGATGTAGTTACAGGTTTCTGTCCATGATTACAGTTATTGGCATAATAAACAGAAGTTTAATTGAGTGTAACAATGCAGCACAGTGCTAGCTATGGTCCCCCTAAAATTTTTTGATTACATCAGGCTGCAGTTTTAAAGATGTGATTTACACATAAGTGTATTCATCCCCGTGTACGATTCATTGCATAGTTCTGAGGTGAACGTTGGTGATGCTTGAGGATATACTTTCATTTTCCTTAAACCACAAAGCTAAGTAAATGATAAAAAAGTCGATTGCATGATTAGACAAGGTCTAAGGAAAACAATCAAATGTGCTGTGATTTGTTTCCTGAGAACATATGTGTGTCACAGGCAGCAAGGTAATTATTTCTACTTCACTGGAAGAAAGGTTTATTTCTTGACAAGTAGAACAACAGCAGCATAAAGCCGGCAGTGCTGATGCACTTCAAGCTGTCTGTTGTACTCATTAGCTGTACTGCTGATTAGAAGTATGCTTCTGTTGTACTGAGCTTTGGGATCCGAGTAATATTTACATTCTATTTTAGACAGTTTTCAAGTGATGAAAACTCTTTTAGTGCAACGTTTGGCATGTGAGTTAATGGACTTAGTTTTGAAGGTATTCCATTGTTAATTCCATTGCTAGTCATTTCACCACACAGATATTTGTTCTTTCTCAGCTATTGAGAGATTCTGTTTCAAGACAGTGTAAGTGTTAAGCATGAGAACTCAGTGGGAACAGACTCAGCATTTTTGCCTATTTTACATCACCTTGGACAGGTGATGAGGCTTTCATAGAGACATATATCATACATACAATCAAAGTGGCATGGTAGGAGATGACATTTAAATTTGCACAAATATTCCAGGTAACGGTTTAAATGAGAAGCTGAAGGCAGAGTATAGCAAAGTATAATTATTAATTGTAAGAATGGTTGTTACAAGAGATGACTCTGTTGCATTGTTATTTTGATCAACCTCTGCATATTTGTCAGAGGTTTTTCCCTGCTCTGTGTACTTGTAAAGTTGTTTTGTTTTTCTTTTTTTCTCCGTAAGTATTTTGTTTTTAAAGGTTTGTTTATATACTCTAACAGTTATTTTTCTGGTAAGGGACTGGTATCTATTCAAGGCAAATCTCATCAAGAGATAGTCCAAGGTGTCCATGAGCTGTATGATCTGGAAGAGACTGCAATAGAATGGAAAGAAGATGAAAAAAGAACCAATAGGTTCATTCCCAGGGTGAGAGAGTGAGGCAGACTACTACATACTGGATCGGATTAACAGCTGATGTAGTTGCCTGGAAGTAGAATAAAATGTCAGGTAACAGAGGCATCTAAGTAAAGTGTACTGAAAGAACAGACCTACAGAACAGCGAGGATTGGTAAGTGCAGAAATAGTTTTTCATTTCTAGCTTTTTCATTGATAGTTGGCCATAAAAATAGTTCCTTACAATGTAGTCACTTAAGCGGTATGAATGAAAATCATACATTGTGTAAAATGATTTTGGCATAGTTTAAATGCAAATTAATTTGAGCATTTTTTAAACATGCTTAATCCATCTGTTTTAATTATTGTCTAGCACTTGAGACAGGAGAAGCCAGAAGGCCTTGTCAATGAAGCATCTCGGTATGGATATCAAAACCACTTTTTTAATCATAGTCAGTGACTGCACTGTGCGGAAGATCATTCAAAATTGATTCTTTTTCTTTTCTAAGGTTTTCCCCTCCCTTGCTTTTAAACAAAGGTAGAAAACAAAACTTACTCTGTACTTCATTTGATCATTCTGCTTAGATATGAATTTTCTAATAAGTAGGTTGATCTGAAAATAATGCCTCCTCTTTTTTTCCATGGAAACTACAACAGATGGAGTACAAATAACAGGTTGAAAGAAGCTCAACTTTCAGCTACAAAAACAGTTTTCAGTATAGTCTCCTCACCATTAGCTATACATTTTTGCTAGCAGTGAAAAAGCCTCAGCATGCTGTGCTTGTAAACATTTCAGTGGCCATGGCTTGTCTTTCATGTCACTGGCTGCTGCTACTTATGTCTCCTGAAATGCACAAGCCACAAGTCACCTCAAGAAGCTAATACTGTAGTCATTCCATGATGTTTTAGTTGGCTGATGGTTTGGTTAATGTTTGCCTTCCTGTACTAACTAACAATCTAGTAATTTTACAGCGCTATGAGAGACATACTGCTTCTGCCTTACAAAAAACTGCTTGTTCAAGGTATTCCTTTTTTCTTTTTCCAAATGCATAGGCAGGTTGCATTAGCTGATCTTGTAATCGTCAATAAAACGGATTTGGTTTCAAGGGAAGAATTGAATAAAGTCAGACCAACTGTCAGGTATGAAATTTCTGGTATAACCGTGACATTGTACATGCTCAAATGTTATTAGAAATTAGATCTCATGATTGTTCCAACAGATCGTGTAGTGAAAAAGAGCAGTGAGAAAGCAGTGAAAAAGAGTCTGCGCCTTTCTGGAGATGTTTCCAGTGCATTTCTGTGCTTCCACAGTATTATCGGCTTGCCTAAGTAAGATTTGATGTTACCTGCTCAGAAGTGTAGAATTATAGAATAGAATCAAAGAATGCTTTTAAGTTGGAAGGAACCTTCAAGGACCATTGACTCCAACCTCTGGCTCTACTCAGGACCACCCAAAATTCCAATTCTATGTCTGAGAGCTTTCTCCAAATGTTCCTTGAACTCTGGCTGCTTGGGGCTGTTCCATGTCTACCGCCCTCTGGTGAAGAACCTTTTCCCAATACCCAACCTGACCCTCTTCTGGTGCAACTCCACACCGTTTCCTTGGCTAAATTAGGCCTAACAAATGCCTTATAATAGACCTTTGTCTTAAGTGCTCACATTCTTATACTATTGGGCAGCTGTTGCCATTTGTCTGAGTTAACTACGGGGGGCAATGTCTGCTAGTCCATACATGTTTATTAGCAAATATAAAGGGGTATGGAAGATATCTGAATAATTGTCATGGATGTAAAAGAACAAATGGGCTGAATCAAAGCAGTGTTCAAAGGTGTGTTCCATCTTTCTCAGTACCCTGACAGACAAAATGGAATATTGAGAAATACTTTGCAACGTTATTTGTGGTTCAGACTCTTGAGAATTCTTAACCTTGCAGCTTGTACTGAGAGAAGAAAAATGCTCTGTTCAGTAGTAGTATTTTATTGTCAGAAGTTGTGAATTTTGACCTTGGTTCGGCTATAAAATGTCACAAAAGCAAACTTTTTCTTGATGCCTCTTGGACTGTAAAACATTGAGTAACAGTGTGAGAGATGTCGTTATGTTTCTTGTATTGCTCTACATTGTTAAATTGTTCAATCGATATATTACAGTTGCGTTTGCACCTCATTTTGCTTTTTTCTATTTGTTTTAGGTCAATAAATGGACTTGTCGAAATTTTGGAGACACAAAGGTCGAGGTATTAGATTAACCTGTATTCCAACAAGTACCAAATCCTGTCCCACTGACATTATTTTTACAAAGCTTTCATTATGATCTGTTGGCTGTGCACATGCATACCTACCTGTACTGTGTTTTAATGTGTGCTTGTGTTCGAAGAGGTACAGAACGATTGTTCCCATCAGAGAATTAGATAACACTTAGGCATCCAATACAAATCACATCTTTCAGAAAACGCATTCTTGTGTGGTTTTTTTTTTGTTTGTTTGTTTGTTTAGTATTAATTTATTTTTTAACTGTATTCACTAAAATTCTCTTTTTATGCTCCCATATTACTGTACAGCTGAAAGCTGCTTTACTCCATGGTAGATAGCACTGACTGCTGACATCTGAAAATAGGGCTAGCTTCTGGTGCTTTGCATTGGAATAAGAGATCAGGAAAAAAAACCAACAAACATGAACAATTATTTATATGTTTAAAAATGAGTAATCGAAGCTTCAGTACACATAATTCTTACATGCAGTGAAAATACAAAGCTTTCTTTCTCTCCCTATCTGTGCAGAGTTGATCTTTCCAATGTGCCGGACCTGCATGCTTTAGACAGTCTATCTGGAATCAGGTATGGCCATAATTTCACTTTTATTAAAAGTAATGCTCATTGCATAGATACACGCATGAAGTAGGTACATTTACATTTAGGCAGAGTCTGCATCTGAATTTCTGTTGCATGTTCTAGTTCAGACACTTGTTTACAATTCTCAGTAAGAGTAAGAAGTAATAGAAAGAGGATGTTTTTCCACTTGAGATACATGCAGCAAAAGATTGTAGGGTTTGTAAAATGAAATGAGAGCCAAAGCACCCATGATTGTTTGGCGTTTTCCCCCCGTTTCCCTTGTTGAGGCTTTAAGTTGTCCATTAGTACTACTAGTAATCAATAAGATCTCAGTGCTTTTTTCTGGTTCTCTTAAAACTCAGAGGATTTAATTTTTTTCTTGCTTTACATTGTGATGAACTGGAGACCTTAGTTTTCACAGGAAACTCTGAGTTCCACAACAACCTAAGCCTTGGAAATGTTGTTCAGCGTGTTCCTGGATCCGTTATGTCCTCTGGTTCTTTTATGACTAAGAGGCTCAGCTTTAAATTAGGAAGCACTGCACAGTGTGCAGTGGGAATTAGCTTTGGGAATGAGTTAAGTAGAAAGTGGTGTATAGTATTTCACTTCATTTTATACTGCACATTTTACTCTTAGAAGCAATGGCTTTGTTCCTTTTTTACTTCCTAACATAGTTTCAAAAAGTGATGCCCAACAAATCATCCCACAGATGTCAGAAGTTACTTTTTTGTTTTATAAAGATGTAAGAGTGTAAAATGTAGATAGAAGTCCATGGCGACTTACTCTATGATGGTTAAAAGTTAGTAGGTCGTACTACTAGCCTTGTTGTGAAAATGGGTCTCCTAAGTCTTTCTTGTAAGACACTGACAGCTGAGTTAGAACAAAGCGTTTCTAACCATAACAGACTCTCTTGGCCCAAGGACAGCTTGAATCCAACCAGAAATGACCATCCAATAGGTCACTCCTTGCTTTATCACTCTTAGGTCAGAATTTTTTTCCTAATCTAGAAAGGAAATCCGTAATTGTTCTGTACATTACTATAGTCAAATTAGAGAATTGACAGTGGAATTCCAGCAGTTAATCTGTGGCAGACTTCCTATCACAGATCATTTGAAAGATCAAACAAACATAATTAAACATAACTATTCTGAGATTAAAGCTGAATTAACAGTTGAAAATTACTTTGATAACAGCACTTTAGTTTTGGTCTGCAGTACTGAAGAGTTTGTGTAGATCTTGTTTGAGATAATGACACTGCATCCATCCAGTGCAAATGCAACATCTGCTTGTTTACAGCTTGCAGAAAAAATTGGAGAGTATGAAGACAACAGATGCACATCTCGACAAGGTAATTACAACAAGCACTGCTTCAGTCTCGCTGTTAGAAGATAGTTCAGGATAACTGCAACCATGGCATACTAATCATCTTATTTTTTCAGAAGGTTTCAGGTAGAGAATAGTATGTTTAAGATCTCTGCAATATTACACTGAATGCCATGTACTTTGATATAGATAGATAGTAAATGTATATACTGAGTTCTGCTTTCAAATATGGTTTAAGAGTTCTATTGTTGGAAACAGTGTTCTTGTACATGGAGAGCATTACTACAACAGACAAGTAATACTATTCTTTCAATATTTGTCCTTATTGAGCAATTGAGATTTGAGAATTGAGCCCTATACTTACACCTGATATTTATCCCGTAGGTCGAAATGATGTCAGTGTTTGTAGATATTGGGGAGTTGCTGTTCACAACTTTGCATTAATTAAGGTGTTAGAGAGACACATTCTGTGAGTGCTTCCCTTCGTTTTTACACAGAAAATCAACAGATCAACCTGTAACAGTGAATTAGGTTTTCCTATAAATTTGATATAAATCCTATAATGGCACGTGTGCTAGAAGGTTAGGAATGTGAAATGCTTTGTTTTTCCAGATATGTAACCCAGCTTTTATTTATGTCAGGGTAGAATCTCCTCTCTTGCTCTGTGCAATAAAACAATCCTTGCATATTACAGTGTAAATTGCATTTTTATCTTGGTGATTGTGTTTTATTTAGAGAGAAAATACAGTATTTTGTCTGTTTTGTGGTTTTGATTTTTAATAAATAATTGAAGGGGAAAGGGTCTGGCCTGTCACTCCTTTAGAGTATAAGCAGTTGTGTGCTAAATGCTGCTTTTAAGCATCTATCTTGTCTGTCTTGTGTGTCTTTCCATTTACAGGACATAGTGACAGTAACACTTGAAGTCCTAGGAAATATTAAGGAAGAAAACCTTAATCTCTTTATACAGGTAAATATGAATACATCGCAGTCAAGTGCGAAATCACTGTGTCCTTTTGTAGAAAATCATCTTACGCTGTTGTGTTTGTGAAAACATTTTTCCTCTTTGTAGAATCTTCTGTGGGAAAAGAATGTGAAAGATAGGACTGGATGTACCATGGATGTCATAAGACTGAAGGTTTGCCTGAAACTTCCAACCTCTTTGTTTTGTGCTTTCCCTCTTTTTAAATGGAAAGAAACTGCAGTGTATTGTCAGCCACATACAGGTCAAAGAGCAGACAAAAGAGAGAACATCAGTTTGTCATTGATCCATGTAGAGACACTTAAATACCTGCCAGCCAATGTGACCACTCAAGCTAGCTGACAGAGAAGCAAACCACAGTACTACTTGCTGTGTAGTGAAAGGGGAGACTTGCAGTCCCAAACATGAGTGGGACAGGATGAATGATCAGGACATAAGTGAAAGGAGGTGATGTTGTTTTCCCCTCCTTTGCTCTGAAAGGTCTCATCCATTTCACCTAGATGGCTCCTTATCTAGGGATGTAGTTACAGGTTTCTGTCCATGATTACAGTTATTGGCATAATAAACAGAAGTTTAATTGAGTGTAACAATGCAGCACAGTGCTAGCTATGGTCCCCCTAAAATTTTTTGATTACATCAGGCTGCAGTTTTAAAGATGTGATTTACACATAAGTGTATTCATCCCCGTGTACGATTCATTGCATAGTTCTGAGGTGAACGTTGGTGATGCTTGAGGATATACTTTCATTTTCCTTAAACCACAAAGCTAAGTAAATGATAAAAAAGTCGATTGTATGATTAGACAAGGTCTAAGGAAAACAATCAAATGTGCTGTGATTTGTTTCCTGAGAACATATGTGTGTCACAGGCAGCAAGGTAATTATTTCTACTTCACTGGAAGAAAGGTTTATTTCTTGACAAGTAGAACAACAGCAGCATAAAGCCGGCAGTGCTGATGCACTTCAAGCTGTCTGTTGTACTCATTAGCTGTACTGCTGATTAGAAGTATGCTTCTGTTGTACTGAGCTTTGGGATCCGAGTAATATTTACATTCTATTTTAGACAGTTTTCAAGTGATGAAAACTCTTTTAGTGCAACGTTTGGCATGTGAGTTAATGGACTTAGTTTTGAAGGTATTCCATTGTTAATTCCATTGCTAGTCATTTCACCACACAGATATTTGTTCTTTCTCAGCTATTGAGAGATTCTGTTTCAAGACAGTGTAAGTGTTAAGCATGAGAACTCAGTGGGAACAGACTCAGCATTTTTGCCTATTTTACATCACCTTGGACAGGTGATGAGGCTTTCATAGAGACATATATCATACATACAATCAAAGTGGCATGGTAGGAGATGACATTTAAATTTGCACAAATATTCCAGGTAACGGTTTAAATGAGAAGCTGAAGGCAGAGTATAGCAAAGTATAATTATTAATTGTAAGAATGGTTGTTACAAGAGATGACTCTGTTGCATTGTTATTTTGATCAACCTCTGCATATTTGTCAGAGGTTTTTCCCTGCTCTGTGTACTTGTAAAGTTGTTTTGTTTTTCTTTTTTTCTCCGTAAGTATTTTGTTTTTAAAGGTTTGTTTATATACTCTAACAGTTATTTTTCTGGTAAGGGACTGGTATCTATTCAAGGCAAATCTCATCAAGAGATAGTCCAAGGTGTCCATGAGCTGTATGATCTGGAAGAGACTGCAATAGAATGGAAAGAAGATGAAAAAAGAACCAATAGGTTCATTCCCAGGGTGAGAGAGTGAGGCAGACTACTACATACTGGATCGGATTAACAGCTGATGTAGTTGCCTGGAAGTAGAATAAAATGTCAGGTAACAGAGGCATCTAAGTAAAGTGTACTGAAAGAACAGACCTACAGAACAGCGAGGATTGGTAAGTGCAGAAATAGTTTTTCATTTCTAGCTTTTTCATTGATAGTTGGCCATAAAAATAGTTCCTTACAATGTAGTCACTTAAGCGGTATGAATGAAAATCATACATTGTGTAAAATGATTTTGGCATAGTTTAAATGCAAATTAATTTGAGCATTTTTTAAACATGCTTAATCCATCTGTTTTAATTATTGTCTAGCACTTGAGACAGGAGAAGCCAGAAGGCCTTGTCAATGAAGCATCTCGGTATGGATATCAAAACCACTTTTTTAATCATAGTCAGTGACTGCACTGTGCGGAAGATCATTCAAAATTGATTCTTTTTCTTTTCTAAGGTTTTCCCCTCCCTTGCTTTTAAACAAAGGTAGAAAACAAAACTTACTCTGTACTTCATTTGATCATTCTGCTTAGATATGAATTTTCTAATAAGTAGGTTGATCTGAAAATAATGCCTCCTCTTTTTTTCCATGGAAACTACAACAGATGGAGTACAAATAACAGGTTGAAAGAAGCTCAACTTTCAGCTACAAAAACAGTTTTCAGTATAGTCTCCTCACCATTAGCTATACATTTTTGCTAGCAGTGAAAAAGCCTCAGCATGCTGTGCTTGTAAACATTTCAGTGGCCATGGCTTGTCTTTCATGTCACTGGCTGCTGCTACTTATGTCTCCTGAAATGCACAAGCCACAAGTCACCTCAAGAAGCTAATACTGTAGTCATTCCATGATGTTTTAGTTGGCTGATGGTTTGGTTAATGTTTGCCTTCCTGTACTAACTAACAATCTAGTAATTTTACAGCGCTATGAGAGACATACTGCTTCTGCCTTACAAAAAACTGCTTGTTCAAGGTATTCCTTTTTTCTTTTTCCAAATGCATAGGCAGGTTGCATTAGCTGATCTTGTAATCGTCAATAAAACGGATTTGGTGTCAAGGGAAGAATTGAATAAAGTCAGACCAACTGTCAGGTATGAAATTTCTGGTATAACCGTGACATTGTACATGCTCAAATGTTATTAGAAATTAGATCTCATGATTGTTCCAACAGATCGTGTAGTGAAAAAGAGCAGTGAGAAAGCAGTGAAAAAGAGTCTGCCCCTTTCTGGAGATGTTTCCAGTGCATTTCTGTGCTTCCACAGTATTATCGGCTTGCCTAAGTAAGATTTGATGTTACCTGCTCAGAAGTGTAGAATTATAGAATAGAATCAAAGAATGCTTTTAAGTTGGAAGGAACCTTCAAGGACCATTGACTCCAACCTCTGGCTCTACTCAGGACCACCCAAAATTCCAATTCTATGTCTGAGAGCTTTCTCCAAATGTTCCTTGAACTCTGGCTGCTTGGGGCTGTTCCATGTCTACCGCCCTCTGGTGAAGAACCTTTTCCCAATACCCAACCTGACCCTCTTCTGGTGCAACTCCACACCGTTTCCTTGGCTAAATTAGGCCTAACAAATGCCTTATAATAGACCTTTGTCTTAAGTGCTCACATTCTTATACTATTGGGCAGCTGTTGCCATTTGTCTGAGTTAACTACGGGGGGCAATGTCTGCTAGTCCATACATGTTTATTAGCAAATATAAAGGGGTATGGAAGATATCTGAATAATTGTCATGGATGTAAAAGAACAAATGGGCTGAATCAAAGCAGTGTTCAAAGGTGTGTTCCATCTTTCTCAGTACCCTGACAGACAAAATGGAATATTGAGAAATACTTTGCAACGTTATTTGTGGTTCAGACTCTTGAGAATTCTTAACCTTGCAGCTTGTACTGAGAGAAGAAAAATGCTCTGTTCAGTAGTAATATTTTATTGTCAGAAGTTGTGAATTTTGACCTTGGTTCGGCTATAAAATGTCACAAAAGCAAACTTTTTCTTGATGCCTCTTGGACTGTAAAACATTGAGTAACAGTGTGAGAGATGTCGTTATGTTTCTTGTATTGCTCTACATTGTTAAATTGTTCAATCGATATATTACAGTTGCGTTTGCACCTCATTTTGCTTTTTTCTATTTGTTTTAGGTCAATAAATGGACTTGTCGAAATTTTGGAGACACAAAGGTCGAGGTATTAGATTAACCTGTATTCCAACAAGTACCAAATCCTGTCCCACTGACATTATTTTTACAAAGCTTTCATTATGATCTGTTGGCTGTGCACATGCATACCTACCTGTACTGTGTTTTAATGTGTGCTTGTGTTCAAAGAGGTACAGAACGATTGTTCCCATCAGAGAATTAGATAACACTTAGGCATCCAATACAAATCACATCTTTCAGAAAACGCATTCTTGTGTGGTTTTTTTTTTGTTTGTTTGTTTGTTTAGTATTAATTTATTTTTTAACTGTATTCACTAAAATTCTCTTTTTATGCTCCCATATTACTGTACAGCTGAAAGCTGCTTTACTCCATGGTAGATAGCACTGACTGCTGACATCTGAAAATAGGGCTAGCTTCTGCTGCTTTGCATTGGAATAAGAGATCAGGAAAAAAAACCAACAAACATGAACAATTATTTATATGTTTAAAAATGAGTAATCGAAGCTTCAGTACACATAATTCTTACATGCAGTGAAAATACAAAGCTTTCTTTCTCTCCCTATCTGTGCAGAGTTGATCTTTCCAATGTGCCGGACCTGCATGCTTTAGACAGTCTATCTGGAATCAGGTATGGCCATAATTTCACTTTTATTAAAAGTAATGCTCATTGCATAGATACACGCATGAAGTAGGTACATTTACATTTAGGCAGAGTCTGCATCTGAATTTCTGTTGCATGTTCTAGTTCAGACACTTGTTTACAATTCTCAGTAAGAGTAAGAAGTAATAGAAAGAGGATGTTTTTCCACTTGAGATACATGCAGCAAAAGATTGTAGGGTTTGTAAAATGAAATGAGAGCCAAAGCACCCATGATTGTTTGGCGTTTTCCCCCCGTTTCCCTTGTTGAGGCTTTAAGTTGTCCATTAGTACTACTAGTAATCAATAAGATCTCAGTGCTTTTTTCTGGTTCTCTTAAAACTCAGAGGATTTAATTTTTTTCTTGCTTTACATTGTGATGAACTGGAGACCTTAGTTGTCTCAGGAAACTCTGAGTTCCACAACAACCTAAGCCTTGGAAATGTTGTTCAGCGTGTTCCTGGATCCGTTATGTCCTCTGGTTCTTTTATGACTAAGAGGCTCAGCTTTAAATTAGCAAACACTGCACAGTGTGCAGTGGGAATTAGCTTTGGGAATGAGTTAAGTAGAAAGTGGTGTATAGTATTTCACTTCATTTTATACTGCACATTTTACTCTTAGAAGCAATGGCTTTGTTCATTTTTTACTTCCTAACATAGTTTCAAAAAGTGGTGCCCAACAAATCATCCCACAGATGTCAGAAGTTACTTTTTTGTTTTATAAAGATGTAAGAGTGTAAAATGTATATAGAAGTCCATGGCGACTTACTCTGTGATGGTTAAAAGTTAATAGGAGGGTCGTACTACTAGCCTTGTTGTGAAGATGGGTCTCCTAAGTCTTTCTTGTAAGACACTGACAGCTGAGTTAGAACAGAGCGTTTCTAACCATAACAGACTCTCTTGGCCCAAGGACAGCTTTAATCCAACCAGAAATGACCATCCAATAGGTCACTCCTTGCTTTATCACTCTTAGGTCAGAATTTTTTTCCTAATCTAGAAAGGAAATCCGTAATTGTTCTGTACATTACTATAGTCAAATTAGATAATTGACAGTGGAATTCCAGCAGTTAATCTGTGGCAGACTTCCTATCACAGATCATTTGAAAGATCAAACAAACATAATTAAACATAACTATTCTGAGATTAAAGCTGAATTAACAGTTGAAAATTACTTTGATAACAGCACTTTAGTTTTGGTCTGCAGTACTGAAGAGTTTGTGTAGATCTTGTTTGAGATAATGACATTGCATCCATCCAGTGCAAATGCAACATCTGCTTGTTTACAGCTTGCAGAAAAAATTGGAGAGTATGAAGACAACAGATGCACATCTCGACAAGGTAATTACAACAAGCACTGCTTCAGTCTCGCTGTTAGAAGATAGTTCAGGATAACTGCAACCATGGCATACTAATCATCTTATTTTTTCAGAAGGTTTCAGGTAGAGAATAGTATGTTTAAGATCTCTGCAATATTACACTGAATGCCATGTACTTTGATATAGATAGATAGTAAATGTATATACTGAGTTCTGCTTTCAAATATGGCTTAAGAGTAATTCACAACATCCTTCTCTCCACATTGGGAAGATATAAATTTGATTGGTGAACTTTTCTATGAATGAAGAATTGGATGTAGGATTGGGTCCAGAGACAGCTTGTCAGTGGCTCAATGTCTGGATGGAGTTTGGTGATGATTGGTGCCCGCTCTACAAAACTGACAGAACAACACCGTTTTTATCAGGACACACTCTGTAAGATTTACTTTTTCTTTAATTATTTATTTTTTAATTTTTTTCCTTTGCCAAAGAAAAGTGGGAGTGTCATCAGCTTTTCCATAGCACAGGATCAGCTTAAGTCAAGGTCTCTTCTCTTCTCTTTTCTCTTCTTTTCTCTTTTCTCTTCTTTTCTCTTCTTTTCTTTTCTTTTCTTTTTTTTTCTCTTCTCTTCTCTTCTCTTCTCTTCTCTTCTCTTCTCTTCTCTTCTCTTCTCTTCTCTTCTCTTCTCTTCTCTTCTCTTCTCTTCTCTTCTCTTCTCTTCTCTTCTCTTCTCTTCTCTTCTCTTTTCTTTTCTTTTCTTTTCTTCTTTTCTTTCCTTTCCTTTATTTTCCTTTTCCCTTCTCTTCTCTTCTCTTCTCTTCTCTTCTCTTCTCTTCTCTTCTCTTCTCTTCTCTTCTCTTCTCTTCTCTTCTCTTCTCTTCTCTTTCTCTTCTCTTCTTCTTCTCTTCTCTTCTCTTCTCTTCTCTTCTCTTCTCTTCTCTTTTCTCTTCTCTCTTCTCTACTTTTCTCTACTTTTCTCTACTTTTCTTCTCTTTTCCCCTTTCCTTTCCTTTCCTTTCCTTTCCTTTCCTTTCCTTTCCTTTCCTTTCCTTTCCTTTCCTTTCCTTTCCTTTCCTTTCCTTTCCTTTCCTTTCCTTTCCTTTCCTTTCCTTTCCTTTCCTTTCCTTTCCTTTCCTTTCCTTTCCTTTCCTTTCCTTTCCTTTCCTTTTTTCTTTTCTTCCCTTCCCTTCCCTTCCCTTCCCTTCCCTTCCCTTCCCTTCCCTTCCCTTCCCTTCCCTTCCTTCCCTTCCCTTCCCTTCCCTTCCCTTCCCTTCCCTTCCCTTCCCTTCCCTTCCCTTCCCTTCCCTTCCCTTCCCATTCCCATTCCCATTCCTTTCCTTTCTTCCTTTTTTTTTTTAATCCTCTATTCCCTCTCCTCCTCTCCCACCCCCTCCCCTTCTCTCCCCTCCTGTCCTCTCCCTTCCCATCCTTACCCCTCTTTTTCTTTTTCTTCCCCCTTTTCATATTTTTCTAATTCTTCTCCAATTCTTCTTCTCTATCTTCATTTTTTCTTCTTCTGCCTTGCTTTTTTCTCTATTTTCATTTTCGTTGCAACTTTCTTAAAATTTTTCACATTCTTCATTATTTCTTGCTTTTCATCTTTCTTTTCTTTTTTTTCTATTCCTCTTCCTTTTCCTCTCCCATTTCCCCCCCTGTTTTCTTTTGCTTTTGGTTCTCCTTACCCTATTTGTTTTTCTTTTCCTTCCCCATTTTCTGTTCTCCTTTCTCTTTTTCTTCCCTATTTAATTTTCATTTTCTCTTCCTTCCCTCTTTATACTTTTTTTTTTTAATTTCCCCTTTATGTTTCCCTTTCCCCTTCCTTTTCCCTTTCCTTGTCTTACTTTTCTTTATATTTTTCCTTTTTTTAAATTTTTCTTTCTTTTCTTCTTCTTCTCCCCTTCTTTCCTTTGGCTTTTTTTTTTTTTTCTTTCTTCCCCTCTTTGTTTCTTCTTTCTCCCCCATTTTCTTTCTCTTCTCCTTTTTCTATTCTTTTTCTTCCCTATTATCATTCTTCTTCTATTTTCTTCCCTGTTTTCTTCCCTCTTTTTTCTCCCTTTATCTTTACTTTCCCCTTTTGTTTTTGTTTTTTTTGCCCTATTTCTTTTTCTTTACCCTTTTCTTCCCTATCTTCATTTATTTTTTCTTCTTTCTTGCTTTCTTTTTAATTTTCATTTTCTTTCCATTTTTCCTCCCCTTATCTCATTCTTTTTTATTTCTTGCTTTTCTTCTCTCTTTTCTTTTTTCCTCCTTTTTATTGTTCTTTTTCTTCCTACTTTTAAAAGCTTGATATCTTTTTTCTTATTTTCTTCCCCCCTTTTTTTTGTTCCCATATATTCTTTACTTCTTTTCCTCTTCCTTTTCCATTTCCCCCCCTATTTTCTATTGCTATTGGTTCTTCTTACCCTGTTTTTCTTTTGCTTCTCCCACTTCTGTTCTTTTTCGTTTTTCTTCCCTATTTCATTTTCATTTTCTATTCCACCTTTGCTTCCCTCCTTTTTCTTGCCCTTCTTTTTTTCTTCCCCTTTATGTTTCCCTTCTTCTTTTCTATTTCCTTTCCTTTTCTTTTCTTTTCTTTTCTTTTCTTTCTTTTCTTTTCTTTTCTTTTCTTTTCTTTTCTTTTCTTTTCTTTTCTTTTCTTTTCTTTTCTTTTCTTTTTCTTTTCTTTTCTTTTCTTTTCTTTTCTTTTCTCTTCTTTTCTCTTCTTTCTTTCTCTTTTCTTCTTTTTCTTCCCTATTATCATTCTTGTCTATTTTCTTCCCTGTTTTCTTCCCTCTTTCTTCTTCCACTTTTATCTTTACTCTCCACTTTCTGTTTCCGTTTTTTTTTCCTATTTATTTTTTTTTGAACTTTTTGTTCCCTATCTTCCTTTTATTTTTCTCCTTTCATGCTTTTTTTAATTTTCATTTTCTTTCCATTTTTCCTCCCCATTTCTCCTTCTTTTTTATTTCTTGCTTTTCTTCTCTATTTTCTTCCCCCCCCCCCTTTTTTAACTTTTTTTCCTAGTCTTAAAAACTTGATAATTTATTTCATAATAAATGTTTCTTCCCTTACCCCCCGCCCCCTTTTTTTTTGTTCCCATTTATTTTTACTTCTTTTCCTCTTCCTTTTACATTCTCCCCCCCCCCCCCCCTTTCAATTTTTTTTTGGCGTTTGGTTCTTTTACACTACTTGTTTTTCTTTTGCTTCTCCCAATTACTCTTTTTTTTTCCTTTTCTTCAATATTTAATGTTCTTATTCTATTTTCTTCCCTATTTCCTTCCCTATATTTATTGCTCTCATTTTTTTCTATCCCTTTATGTTTCCCTTTTTTCCCTATTTATTTACGTTACCCCTTTATTCCCTATCTTCATTTTATTTTTCTTCTCTCTTGCTTTCTTTTTAATTTTCATTTTCTTCCCATTTTTCTTCCCCTTATCTCATTCTTTTTTATTGATTTCCTTTCCTTTCCTTTTTTTTCCTTTCCTTTCTTTTCCTTTCCTTTCCTTTCCTTTCCTTTCCTTTCCTTTCCTTTCCTTTCCTTTCCTTTCCTTTCCTTTCCTTTCCTTTCCTTTCCTTTCCTTTCCTTTCCTTTCCTTTCCTTTCCTTTCCTTTCCTTTCCTTTCCTTTCCTTTCCTTTCCTTTCCTTTCCTTTCCTTTCCTTTCCTTTCCTATACTTTCCTTTCCTTTCCTATGCTTTCCTTTCCTTTCCTATACTTTCCTTTCCTTTCATACTTTCCTTTGCTTTCCTTTCTTTTTTTGCTTTCCCTTTCCTTTTCTGTATACTTTCTGTATACTTTCTTTAAACTTACCCATTCCTTTCATTTATACTTTCTTATCCTTTCCAATATACTTACCTTTGCTTTCCTTTCTTTTATACTTTCCCTTTCCTTTTCTGTATACTTTCTTTTCCTTTACACTTTGATTTCAATTCCTATTTTTAAACTTAGCCTCTCCTTTCATTTATACTTTCCTTTCATACTTACCTTTGCTTTCCTATCTTTTATAAATTCCCTTCTTTTATAATTCCCTTCCCTTTGCATTATACCTACATTCCCTTTCTGTTCTGTAACATTTTCCTTTCCACCTTCCTTTCCATTTTTTTTTTTTTTAAATTAACCTTTCCTTTCCTTTTTTATATACTTCCCTATCCTTACAATTCTACATACATTGACTTTCCTTTATACATTGCTTTCCTTTCCATTATATCTACCTTTCCTTTCTTTTCTATTCCCTTCCTTTCCCTTCCTTTATACTTACCTTTGCTTTCCTATCCTTTATAAATTCCCTTCTTTTATAATTCCCTTCCCTTTGCATTATATCTACATTCCCTTTCTGTTCTGTAACATTTTCCCTTAGACCTTCCTTTCCATTCCTTTTTTTTTTTTAAATTAACCTTTCCTTTCCTTTTTTATATACTTCCCTATCCTTACAATTCTACATACATTGACTTTCCTTTATACTTTGCTTTCCTTTCCATTATATCTACCTTTCCTTTCTTTTCAATTCCCTTCCTTTCCCTTCCTTTATACTTAACTTTGCTTCCTTTCTTTTATACTTTCCCTTCCTTTATACTTTCCATTCCCTTATACTTTCCTTTCCATTCCTATTTTTAAACTTACCCATTCCTTTCATTTATACTTTCTTATCCTTTCCAATATACTTACTTTTGCTTTCCTTTCCTTTATACTTTCCCTTTCCTTTTCTGTATACTTTCTTTTCCTTTACACTTTCATTTCAATTCCTATTTTTAAACTTAGCCTCTCCTTTCATTTATACTTTCCTTTCCTTTCACCCTTGCTTTCCTTTCGTTTATAAATTCCCTTCTTTTATAATTCCCTTCCCTTTGCATTATACCTACATTCCCTTTCTGTTCTGTAACATTTTCCTTTAGACCTTCCTTTCCATTCCTTTTTTTTTTTTAAATTAACCTTTCCTTTCCTTTTTTATATACTTCCCTGTACTTACAATTCTACATACATTGATTTTCCTTTATACATTGCTTTCCTTTCCATTATATCTACCTTTCCTTTCTTTTCTATTCCCTTCCTTTCCCTTCCTTTATACTTAACTTTGCTTCCTTTCTTTTATACTTTCCCTTCCTTTATACTTTAATTCCCTTATACTTTCCTTTCCATTCCTATTTTTAAACTTACCAATTCCTTTCATTTATACTTTCTTATCCTTTCCAATATACTTACCTTTGCTTTCCTTTCTTTTATACTTTCCCTTTCCTTTTCTGTATACTTTCTTTTCCTTTACACTTTGATTTCAATTCCTATTTTTAAACTTAGCCTCTCCTTTCATTTATACTTTCCTTTCATACTTACCTTTGCTTTCCTATCTTTTATAAATTCCCTTCTTTTATAATTCCCTTCCCTTTGCATTATACCTACATTCCCTTTCTGTTCTGTAACATTTTCCTTTAGACCTTCCTTTGCATTCCTTTTTTTTTTTTAAATTAACCTTTCCTTTCCTTTTCTATATACTTCCCTATCCTTACAATTCTACATACATTGACTTTCCTTTATACATTGCTTTCCTTTCCATTATATCTACCTTTCTTTTCTATTCCCTTCCTTTCCCTTCCTTTATACTTAACTTTGCTTCCTTTCTTTTATACTTTCCCTTCCTTTATACTTTCCATTCCCTTATACTTTCCTTTCCATTCCTATTTTTAAACTTACCCATTCCTTTCATTTATACTTTCTTATCCTTTCCAATATACTTACCTTTGCTTTCCTTTCTTTTATACTTTCCCTTCCTTTATACTTTCCTTTTCTTTATACTTTCCTTTCCTTTATACTTTTCTTTTCTGTATACTTTCCTTTCCTTTACAATTTCATTTCAATTCCTATTTTTAAACTTAGCCTCTCCTTTCATTTATACTTTCCTTTCCTTTCATACTTACCTTTGCTTTCCTTTCTTTTATAAATTCCCTTCTTTTATAATTCCCTTCCCTTTGCATTATACCTACATTCCCTTTCTGTTCTGTAACATTTTCCCTTAGACCTTCCTTTCCATTCCTTTTTTTTTTTTTAAATTAACCTTTCCTTTCCTTTTTTATATACTTCCCTATCCTTACAATTCTACATACATTGACTTTCCTTTATACTTTGCTTTCCTTTCCATTATATCTACCTTTCCTGTCTTTTCTATTCCCATCCTTTCCCTTCCTTTATACTTACCTTTGCTTCCTTTCTTTTATACTTTCCCTTCTTTTATACTTTCCATTCCCTTATAATTTCCTTTCCATTCCTATTTTTAAACTTACCCATTCCTTTCATTTATACTTTCTTATCCTTTCCAATATACTTACCTTTGCTTTCCTTTCTTTTCTACTTTCCCTTTCCTTTTCTGTATACTTTCTTTTCCTTTACACTTTCATTTCAATTCCTATTTTTAAACTTAGCCTCTCCTTTCATTTATACTTTCCTTTCCTTTCATACTTACCTTTGCTTTCCTATCTTTTATAAATTCCCTTCTTTTATAATTCCCTTCCCTTTGCATTATACCTACATTCTCTTTCTGTTCTGTAACATTTTCCCTTAAACCTTCCTTTCCATTCCTTTTTTTTTTTTTAAATTAACCTTTCCTTTCCTTTTTTATATACTTCCCTATCCTTACAATTCTACATACATTGACTTTCCTTTATACATTGCTTTCCTTTCCATTATATCTACCTTTCCTTTCTTTTCTATTCCCTTCCTTTCCCTTCCTTTATACTTACCTTTGCTTCCTTTCTTTTATACTTTCCCTTCCTTTATACTTTCCATTCCCTTATACTTTCCTTTCCATTCCTATTTTTAAACTTACCCATTCCTTTCATTTATACTTTCTTATCCTTTCCAATATACTTACCTTTGCTTTCCTTTCTTTTATACTTTCCCTTCCTTTATACTTTCCTTTTCTTTATACTTTCCTTTCCTTTATACTTTCCTTTTCTGTATACTTTCCTTTCCTTTACACTTTAATTTCAATTCCTATTTTTAAACTTAGCCTCTCCTTTCATTTATAGTTTCCTTTCCTTTCCTTTCATACTTACCTTTGCTTTCCTATCTTTTATAAATTCCCTTCTTTTATAATTCCCTTCCCTTTGCATTATACCTACATTCCCTTTCTGTTCTGTAAGATTTTCCTTTAGACCTTCCTTTCCATTCCTTTTTTTTTTTAAATTAACATTTCCTTTCATTTTTAATATACTTGCCTATCCTTACAATTCTACATACATTGATTTTCCTCTATACATTGCTTTCCTTTCCATTATATCTAACTTTCCTTTTTTTTCTATTCCCTTCCTTTCCCTTCTTTTATACTTACCTTTGCTTCCTTTCTTTTATACTTTCCCTTCCTTTACACTTTCCATTCCCTTTTACTTTCCTTTCCATTCCTATTTTTAAACTTACCCATTCCTTTCATTTATACTTTCTTATCCTTTCCAATATACTTACCTTTGCTTTCCTTTCTTTTACTTTCCCTTCCTTTATACTTTCCTTTTCTGTATACTTTCCTTTCCTTTACACTTTCATTTCAAATCCTATTTTTAAACTTAGCCTCTCCTTTCATTTATACTTTCCATTCCTTTCCTTTCACCCTTGCTTTCCTTTCTTTTATAAATTCCCTTCTTTTATAATTCCCTTCCCTTTGCATTATACCTACATTCCCTTTCTGTTCTGTAACATTTTCCTTTAGACCTTCCTTTCCATTCCTTTTTTTTTTTTTAAATTAACCTTTCCTTTCCTTTTTTATATACTTCCCTATACTTACAATTCTACATACATTGATTTTCCTTTATACATTGCTTTCCTTTCCATTATATCTACCTTTCCTTTCTTTTCTATTCCCTTCCTTTCCCTTCCTTTATACTTACCTTTGCTTCCTTTCTTTTATACTTTCCCTTCCTTTATACTTTCCATTCCCTTATACTTTCCTTTCCATTCCTATTTTTAAAATTACCCATTCCTTTCATTTATACTTTCTTATCCTTTCCAATATACTTACCTTTGCTTTCCTTTCTTTTCTACTTTCCCTTTCCTTTTCTGTATACTTTCTTTTCCTTTACACTTTCATTTCAATTCCTATTTTTAAACTTAGCCTCTCCTTTCATTTATACTTTCCTTTCCTTTCATACTTACCTTTGCTTTCCTATCTTTTATAAATTCCCTTCTTTAATAATTCCATTCCCTTTGCATTATACCTACATTCCCTTTCTGTTCTGTAACATTTTCCCTTAAACCTTCCTTTCCATTCCTTTTTTTTTTTAAATTAACCTTTCCTTTCCTTTTCTATATACTTCCCTATCCTTACAATTCTACATACATTGACTTTCCATTATACTTTGCTTTCCTTTCCATTATATCTACCTTTCCTTTCTTTTCTATTCCCTTTCTTTCCCTTCCTTTATACTTACCTTTGCTTCCTTTCTTTTATACTTTCCCTTCCTTTATACTTTCCATTCCCTTATACTTTCCTTTCCATTCCTATTTTTAAACTTACCCATTCCTTTCATTTATACTTTCTTATCCTTTCCAATATACTTACCTTTGCTTTCCTTTCTTTTCTACTTTCCCTTCCTTTATACTTTCCTTTTTATTATACTTTCCCTTCCTTTATACTTTCCTTTTCTTTATACTTTCCTTTCCTTTATACTTTCCTTTTCTGTATACTTTCCTTTCCTTTACACTTTCATTTCAATTCCTATTTTTAAACTTACCCTTTCCTTTCATTTATACTTTCCGTTCATACTTACCTTTGCTTTCCTTTCTTTTATAAATTCCCTTCTTTTATAATTCCCTTCCCTTTGCATTATACCTACATTCCCTTTCTGTTCTGTAACATTTTCCTTTAGACCTTCCTTTCCATTCCTTTTTTTTTTTTTTAAATTAAACTTTCCTTTCCTTTTTTTTATACTTCCCTATCCTTACAATTCTACATACATTGACTTTCCTTTATACGTTGCTTTCCTTTCCATTATATCTACCTTTCCTTTCTTTTCTATTCCCTTCCTTTCCCTTCCTTTATACTTACCTTTGCTTCCTTTCTTTTATACTTTCCCTTCCTTTATACTTTCCATTCCCTTATACTTTCCTTTCCATTCCTATTTTTAAACTTACCCATTCCTTTCATTTATACTTTCTTATCCTTTCCAATATACTTACCTTTGCTTTGCTTTCTTTTATACTATCCCTTCCTTTATACTTTCCTTTTCTTTATACTTCCCTTTCCTTTATACTTTCCTTTTCTGTATTCTTTCCTTTCCTTTACTCTTTCATTTCAATTCCTATTTTTAAACTTACCCTTTCCTTTCATTTATACTTTCCTTTCCTTTCCTCTCCTCTCATACTTACCTTTGCTTTCCTTTCTTTTATAAATTCCCTTCTTTTATAATTCCCTTCCCTTTGCATTATACCTACATTCCCTTTCTGTTCTGTAACATTTTCCTTTAGACCTTCCTTTCCATTCCTTTTTTTTTTTAAATTAACCTTTCCTTTCCTTTTTTTTATACTTCCCTATCCTTACAATTCTACATACATTGACTTTCCTTTCTACTTTGCTTTCCTTTCCATTATATCTACCTTTCCTTTCTTTTCTATTCCCTTCCTTTCCCTTCCTTTATACTTACCTTTGCTTCCTTTCTTTTATACTTTCCCTTCCTTTATACTTTCCATTCCCTTATACTTTTCTTTCCATTCCTATTTTTAAACTTACCCATTCCTTTCATTTATACTTTCTTCTCCTTTCCAATATACTTACCTTTGTTTCCTTTCTTTTATACTTTCCCTTCCTTTATACTTTCCTTTTCTTTATACTTTCCTTTCCTTTATACTTTCCTTTTCTATATACTTTCCTTTCCGTTACACTTTCATTTCAATTCCTATTTTTAAACTTAGCCTTTCCTTTCATTTATACTTTGCGTTCATACTTACATTTGCTTTCCTTTCTTTTATAAATTCCCTTCTTTTATAATTCCCTTCCCTTTGCATTATACCTACATTCCCTTTCTGTTCTGTAACATTTTCCTTTAGACCTTCCTTTCCATTCCTTTTTTTTTTTAAATTAACCTTCCCTTTCCTTTTTTATATACTTTTCCCTTTACTTACAATTCAACATACATTGATTTTCCTTTATACATTGCTTTCCTTTCCATTATATCTACCTTTCCTTTCTTTTCTATTCCCTTCCTTTCCCTTCCATTATACTTACCTTTGCTTCCTTTCTTTTATACTTTCCCTTCCTTTATACTTTCCATTCCCTTATACTTTCCTTTCCATTCCTATTTTTAAACTTACCCATTCCTTTCATTTATACTTTCTTATCCTTTCCAATATACTTACCTTTGCTTTCCTTTCTTTTATACTTTCCCTTCCTTTATACTTTCCTTTTCTTTATACTTTCCTTTCCTTTATACTTTCCTTTTCTGTATACTTTCCTTTCCTTTACACTTTCATTTCAATTCCTATTTTTAAACTTAGCCTCTCCTTTCATTTATACTTTCCTTTCCTTTCATACTTACCTTTGCTTTCCTTTCTTTTATAAATTCCCTTCTTTTATAATTCCCTTCACTTTGCATTATACCTACATTCCCTTTCTATTCTGTAACATTTTCCTTTAGACCTTCCTTTGCATTCCTTTTTTTTTTTAACTTAACCTTTCCTTTTTTATATACTTCCTTATCCTTACAATTCTACATACATTGACTTTCCTTTATACTTTGCTTTCCTATCCATTATATCTTCCTTTCCTTTCTTTTCTATTCCCTTCCTTTCCATTCCATTACATTTACCTTTGCTTCCTTTATTTTATACTTTCCCTTCCTTTATACTTTCCATTCCCTTATACTTTCCATTCCTATTTTTAAACTTACCCATTCCTTTCATTTATACTTTCTTATCCTTTCCAATATACTTACCTTTGCTTTCCTTTCTTTTATACTTTCCCTTCCTTTATACTTTCCTTTTCTTTATACTTTCCTTTCCTTTATACTTTTCTTTTCTGTATACTTTCCTTTCCTTTACACTTTCATTTCAATTCCTATTTTTAAACTTAGCCTCTCCTTTCATTTATACTTTCTTATCCTTTCCTTTCATACTTACCTTTTCTTTCCTTTCTTTTATAAATTCCCTTCTTTTATAATTCCCTTCCCTTTGCATTATACCTGCATTCCCTTTCTGTTCTGTAACATTTTCTTTTAGACCTTCCTATCCATTCCTTTTTTTTTTTAAATTAACCTTTCCTTTCCTTTTTTATATACTTCCCTATCCTTACAATTCTACATACATTGACTTTCCTTTATACATTGCTTTCCTTTCCATTATATCTACCTTTCCTTTCTTTTCTATTCCCTTCCTTTCCCTTCCTTTATACTTACCTTTGCTTCCTTTCTTTTATACTTTCCCTTCCTTTATACTCTCCATTCCCTTATACTTTCCTTTCCATTCCTATTTTTAAACTTACCCATTCCTTTCATTTATACTTTCTTATCCTTTCCAATATACTTACCTTTGCTTTCCTTTCTTTTATACTTTCCCTTCCTTTATACTTTCCTTTTCTTTATACTTTCCTTTATACTTTCCTTTTCTGTATACTTTCCTTTCCTGTACACTTTCATTTCAATTCCTGTTTTTAAACTTAGCCTCTCCTTTCATTTATACTTTCCTTTCCTTTCATACTTACCTTTGCTTTCCTTTCTTTTATAAATTCCCTTCTTTTATAATTCCCTTCCCTTTGCATTATACCTACATTCCCTTTCTGTTCTGTAACATTTTCCTTTAGACCTTCCTTTCCATTCCTTTTTTTTTTTTTTAATTAACCTTTCCTTTCCTTTTTTATATACTTCCCTATCCTTACAATTCTACATACATTGACTTTCCTTCATACTTTGCTTTCCTTTCCATTATATCTACCTTTCCTTTCTTTTCTATTCCCTTCCTTTCCCTTCCTTTATACTTACCTTTGCTTCCTTTCTTTTATACTTTCCCTTCCTTTATACTTTCCATTCCCTTATACTTTCCATTCCTATTTTTAAACTTACCCATTCCTTTCATTTATACTTTCTTATCCTTTCCAATATAATTACCTTTGATTTCCTTTCTTTTATACTTTCCCTTCCTTTATACTTTCCTTTTCTTTATACTTTCCTTTCCTTTATACTTTCCTTTCCTTTCCTTTACACTTTCATTTCAATTCCTATTTTTAAACTTACCCTTTCCTTTCTTTATACTTTCCGTTCATACTTACCTTTTCTTTCCTTTTATTTCTACTTTCCCTTCTTTTATAATTCCCTTCCCTTTGCATTATACCTACATTCCCTTTCTGTTCTGTAACATTTTCCTTTAGACCTTCCTTTCCATTCCTTTTTTTTTTTTTAAATTAACCTTTCCTTTCCTTTTTTATATACTTCCCTATCCTTACAATTCTACATACATTGACTTTCCTTTATACATTGCTTTCCTTTCCATTATATGTATTTTTCCTTTCTTTTCTATTCCCTTCCTTTCCCTTCCTTTATACTTACCTTTGGTTCCTTTCTTTTATACTTTCCCTTCCTTTATACCTTCCATTCCCTTATACTTTCCTTTCCATTCCTATTTTTAAACTTACCCATTCCTTTCATTTATACTTTCTTATCCTTACCAATATACTTACCTTTGCTTTCCTTTCTTTTATACTTTCCGTTCCTTTATACTTTCCTTTTCTTTATACTTTCCCTTCCTTTATACTTTCCTTTTCTGTATACTTTCCTTTCCTTTACACTTTCATTTCAATTCCTATTTTTAAACTTAGCCTTTCCTTTCATTTAGACTTTCTGTTCATACTTACCTTTGCTTTCCATTCTTGTATACTTTCCCTTCCTTTATACTTTCCTTTCTTTTATACTTTCCCTTCCTTTATACTTTCATTTTCTTTATACTTTCCTTTCCTTTATACTTTCCTTTTCTGTATACATTCCTTTCCTTTACACTTTCATTTCAATTCCTATTTTTAAACATAGCCTCTCCTTTCATTTATACTTCCCTTTCCTTTCCTTTCATACTTATCTTTGCTTTCCTTTCTTTTATAAATTCCCTTCTTTTATAATTCCCTTCCCTTTGCATTATACCTACATTCCCTTTCTGTTCTGTAACATTTTCCCTTAGACCTTCATTTCCATTCCTTTTTTTTTTTTTAAATTAACCTTTCCTTTCCTTTTTTATATACTTCCCTATCCTTACAATTCTACATACATTGACTTTCCTTTCTACTTTGCTTTCCTTTCCATTATATCTACCTTTCCTTTCTTTTCTATTCCCTTCCTTTCCCTTCCTTTATACTTACCTTTTCTTCCTTTCTTTTATACTTTCCCTTCCTTTATACTTTCCATTCCCTTATACTTTCCTTTCCATTCCAATTTTTAAACTTACCCATTCCTATCATTTATACTTTCTTATCCTTTCCAATATACTTACCTTTGCTTTCCTTTCTTTTATACTTTCCCTTTCCTTTTCTGTATACTTTCTTTTCCTTTACACTTTCATTTCAATTCCTATTTTTAAAATTAGACTTTCCTTTCATTTATAGTTTCCTTTCCTTTCATACTTACCTTTGCTTTCCTATCTTTTATAAATTCCCTTCTTTAATAATTCCCTTCCCTTTGCATTATACCTACCTTCCCTTTTTGTTCTGTAACATTTTCCTTTAGACCATCCTTTCCATTCCTTTTTTTTTTTAAAATTAACCTTTCCTTTCCTTTTTTATATACTTCCCTATCCTTACAATTCTACATACATTGACTTTCCTTTATACATTGCTTTCCTTTCCATTATATCTACCTTTCCTTTCTTTTCTATTCCCTTCCTTTCCCTTCCTTTATACTTACCTTTGCTTCCTTTCTTTTATACTATCCCTTCCTTTATACTCTCCATTCCCTTATACTTTCCTTTCCATTCCTATTTTTAAACTTACCCATTCCTTTCATTTATACTTTCTTATCCTTTCCAATATATTTACCTTTGCTTTCCATTCTTTTATACTTTCCCTTCCTTTATACTTTCCTTTTCTTTATACTTTCCCTTCCTTTATACTTTCCTTTTCTTTATACTTTCCTTTCCTTTATACTTTCCTTTTCTGTATACTTTCCTTTCCTTTACACTTCCATTTCAATTCCTATTTTTAAACTTAGCCTCTCCTTTCATTTATACTTCCCTTTCCTTTCCTTTCATACTTACCTTTGCTTTCCTTTCTTTTATAAATTCCCTTCTTTTATAATTCCCTTCCCTTTGCATTATACCTACATTCCCTTTCTGTTCTGTAACATTTTCCCTTAGACCTTCCTTTCCATTCCTTTTTTTTTTTTAAATTAACCTTTCCTTTCCTTTTTTATATACTTCCCTATCCTTACAATTCTACATACATTGACTTTCCTTCATACTTTGCTTTCCTTTCCATTATATCTATCTTTCCTTTCTTTTCTATTCCCTTCCTTTCCCTTCCTTTATACTTACCTTTCCTTCCTTTCTTTTATACTTCCCCTTCCTTTATACTTTCCATTCCCTTATACTTTCCTTTCCATTCCTATTTTTAAACTTACCCATTCCTATCATTTATACTTTCTTATCCTTTCCAATATACTTACCTTTGCTTTCCTTTCTTTTATACTTTCCCTTTCCTTTTCTGTATACTTTCTTTTCATTTACACTTTCATTTCAATTCCTATTTTTAAACTTAGCCTCTCCTTTCGTTATACTTTCCTTTCCTTTCATACTTCCCTTTGCTTTCCTATCTTTTATAAATTCCCTTCTTTAATAATTCCCTTCCCTTTGCATTATACCTACCTTCCCTTTTTGTTCTGTAACATTTTCCTTTAGACCTTCCTTTCCATTCCTTTTTTTTTTTAAATTAACCTTTCCTTTCCTTTTTTATATACTTCCCTATCCTTACAATTCTACATACATTTACTTTCCTTCATACTTTGCTTTCCTTTCCATTATATCTACCTTTCCTTTCTTTTCTATTCCCTTCCTTTCCCTTCCTTTATACTTACCTTTGCTTCCTTTCTTTTATACTTTCCCTTCCTTTATACTTTCCATTCCCTTATACTTTCCTTTCCATTCCTATTTTTAAACTTACCCATTCCTTTCATTTATACTTTCTTATCCTTTCCAATATACTTACCTTTGCTTTCCTTTCTTTTATACTTTCCCTTCCTTTATACTTTCCTTTTCTTTATACTTTCCTTTCCTTTATACTTTCCTTTTCTGTATACTTTCCTTTCCTTTACACTTTCATTTCAATTCCTATTTTTAAACTTAGCCTTTCCTTTCATTTATACTTTCCTTTCCTTTCCTTTCATACTTACCTTTGCTTTCCTTTCTTTTATAAATTCCCTTCTTTTATAATTCCCTTCCCTTTGCATTATACCTACATTCCCTTTCTGTTCTGTAACATTTTCCTTTAGACCTTCCTTTCCATTCCTTTTTTATTTTAAATTAACCTTTCCTTTCCATTTTTATATACTTCCCTATCCTTACAATTCAACATACATTGACTTTCCTTTATACATTGCTTTCCTTTCCATTATATCTACCTTTCCTTTCTTTTCTATTCCCTTCCTTTCCCTTCCTTTATACTTACCTTTGCTTCCTTTCTTTTATACTTTCCCTTCCTTTATACTTTCCAATCCCTTATACTTTCCTTTCCATTCCTATTTTTAAACTTACCCATTCCTTTCATTTATACTTTCTTATCCTTTCCAATATACTTACCTTTGCTTTCCTTTCTTTTGTACTTTCCCTTCCTTTATACTTTCCTTTTCTTTATACTTTCCTTTCCTTTATACTTTTCTGTATACTTTCCTTTCCTTTACACTTTCATTTCAATTCCTATTTTTACACTTAGCCTCTCCTTTCATTTATACTTTCCTTTCCTTTCATACTTACCTTTGCTTTCCTTTCTTTTATAAATTCCCTTCTTTTATAATTCCCTTCCCTTTGCATTATACCTACATTCCCTTTCTGTTCTGTAACATTTTCCTTTAGACCTTCCTATCCATTCCTTTTTTTTTCTTAAATTAACCTTTCCTTTCCTTTCTTATATACTTCCCTATCCTTACAATTCTACATACATTGACTTTCCTTTATACATTGCTTTCCTTTCCATTATATCTACCTTTCCTTTCTTTTCTATTCCCTTCCTTTCCCTTCCTTTATACTTACCTTTGCTTCCTTTCTTTTATACTTTCCCTTCCTTTATACTTTCCATTCCCTTATACTTTCCTTTCCATTCCTATTTTTAAACTTACCCATTCCTTTCATTTATACTTTCTTATCCTTTCCAATATACTTACCTTTGCTTTCCATTCTTTTATACTTTCCCTTCCGTTATACTTTCCTTTCTTTTATACTTTCCCTTCCTTTATACTTTCATTTTCTTTATACTTTCCTTTCCTTTATACTTTCCTTTTCTGTATACCTTCCTTTCCTTTACACTTTCATTTCAATTCCTATTTTTAAACATAGCCTCTCCTTTCATTTATACTTCCCTTTCCTTTCCCTTCATACTTATCTTTGCTTTCCTTTCTTTTATAAATTCCCTTCTTTTATAATTCCCTTCCCTTTGCATTATACCTACATTCCCTTTCTGTTCTGTAACATTTTCCCTTAGACCTTCATTTCCATTCCTTTTTTTTTTTTTAAATTAACCTTTCCTTTCCTTTTTTATATACTTCCCTATCCTTACAATTCTACATACATTGACTTTCCTTTATACTTTGCTTTCCTTTCCATTATATCTACCTTTCCTTTCTTTTCTATTCCCTTCCTTTCCCTTCCTTTATACTTACCTTTTCTTCCTTTCTTTTATACTTTCCCTTCCTTTATACTTTCCATTCCCTTATACTTTCCTTTCCATTCCAATTTTTAAACTTACCCATTCCTATCATTTATACTTTCTTATCCTTTCCAATACAATTACCTTTGATTTCCTTTCTTTTATACTTTCCCTTCCTTTATACTTTCCTTTTCTTTATACTTTCCTTTCCTTTATACTTTCCTTTCCTTTCCTTTACACTTTCATTTCAATTCCTATTTTTAAACTTACCCTTTCCTTTCTTTATACTTTCCGTTCATACTTACCTTTGCTTTCCTTTCTTTTATAAATTCCCTTCTTTTATAATTCCCTTCCCTTTCCATTATACCTACATTCCCTTTCTGTTCTGTAACATTTTCCTTTAGACCTTCCTTTCCATTCCTTTTTTTTTTTTTTAAATTAACCTTTCCTTTCCTTTTTTATATACTTCCCTATCCTTACAATTCTACATACATTGACTTTCCTTTATACATTGCTTTCCTTTCCATTATATGTATTTTTCCTTTCTTTTCTATTCTCTTCCTTTCCCTTCCTTTATACTTACCTTTGGTTCCTTTCTTTTATACTTTCCCTTCCTTTATACCTTCCATTCCCTTATACTTTCCTTTCCATTCCTATTTTTAAACTTACCCATTCCTTTCATTTATACTTTCTTATCCTTTCCAATATACTTACCTTTGCTTTCCTTTCTTTTATACTTTCCCTTCCTTTATACTTTCCATTCCCTTATACTTTCCTTTCCATTCCAATTTTTAAACTTACCCATTCCTATCATTTATACTTTCTTATCCTTTCCTTTGCTTTCCTTTCTTTTATACTTTCCCTTTCCTTTTCTGTATACTTTCTTTTCCTTTACACTTTCATTTCAATTCCTATTTTTAAACTTAGACTTTCCTTTCATTTATACATTCCTTTCCTTTCATACTTACCTTTGCTTTCCTATCTTTTATAAATTCCCTTCTTTAATAATTCCCTTCCCTTTGCATTATACCTACCTTCCCTTTTTGTTCTGTAACATTTTCCTTTAGACCATCCTTTCCATTCCTTTTTTTTTTTAAAATTAACCTTTCCTTTCCTTTTTTATATACTTCCCTATCCTTACAATTCTACATACATTGACTTTCCTTTATACATTGCTTTCCTTTCCATTATATCTACCTTTCCTTTCTTTTCTATTCCCTTCCTTTCCCTTCCTTTATACTTACCTTTGCTTCCTTTCTTTTATACTATCCCTTCCTTTATACTCTCCATTCCCTTATACTTTCCTTTCCATTCCTATTTTTAAACTTACCCAGTCCTTTCATTTATACTTTCTTATCCTTTCCAATATATTTACATTTGCTTTCCATTCTTTTATACTTTCCCTTCCTTTATACTTTCCTTTTCTTTATACTTTCCCTTCCTTTATACTTTCCTTTTCTTTATACTTTCCTTTCCTTTATAATTTCCTTTTCTGTATACTTTCCTTTCCTTTACACTTCCATTTCAATTCCTATTTTTAAACTTAGCCTCTCCTTTCATTTATACTTCCCTTTCCTTTCCTTTCATACTTACCTTTGCTTTCCTTTCTTTTATAAATTCCCTTCTTTTATAATTCCCTTCCCTTTGCATTATACCTACATTCCCTTTCTGTTCTGTAACATTTTCCCTTAGACCTTCCTTTCCATTCCTTTTTTTTTTTTAAATTAACCTTTCCTTTCCTTTTTTATATACTTCCCTATCCTTACAATTCTACATACATTGACTTTCCTTCATACTTTGCTTTCCTTTCCATTATATCTACCTTTCCTTTCTTTTCTATTCCCTTCCTTTCCCTTCCTTTATACTTACCTTTCCTTCCTTTCTTTTATACTTCCCCTTCCTTTATACTTTCCATTCCCTTATACTTTCCTTTCCATTCCTATTTTTAAACTTACCCATTCCTATCATTTATACTTTCTTATCCTTTCCAATATACTTACCTTTGCTTTCCTTTCTTTTATACTTTCCCTTTCCTTTTCTGTATACTTTCTTTTCATTTACACTTTCATTTCAATTCCTATTTTTAAACTTAGCCTCTCCTTTCATTTATACTTTCCTTTCCTTTCATACTTACCTTTGCTTTCCTATCTTTTATAAATTCCCTTCTTTTATAATTCCCTTCCCTTTGCATTATACCTACCTTCCCTTTTTGTTCTGTAACATTTTCCTTTAGACCTTCCTTTCCATTCCTTTTTTTTTTTAAATTAACCTTTCCTTTCCTTTTTTATATACTTCCCTATCCTTACAATTCTACATACATTGACTTTCCTTCATACTTTGCTTTCCTTTCCATTATATCTACCTTTCCTTTCTTTTCTATTCCCTTCCTTTCCCTTCCTTTATACTTACCTTTGCTTCCTTTCTTTTATACTTTCCCTTCCTTTATACTTTCCATTCCCTTATACTTTCCTTTCCATTCCTATTTTTAAACTTACCCATTCCTTTCATTTATACTTTCTTATCCTTTCCAATATACTTACCTTTGCTTTCCTTTCTTTTATACTTTCCCTTCCTTTATACTTTCCTTTTCTTTATACTTTCCTTTCCTTTATACTTTTCTGTATACTTTCCTTTCCTTTACACTTTCATTTCAATTCCTATTTTTAAACTTAGCCTCTCCTTTCATTTATACTTTCCTTTCCTTTCCTTTCATACTTACCTTTGCTTTCCTTTCTTTTATAAATTCCCTTCTTTTATAATTCCCTTCCCTTTGCATTATACCTACATTCCCTTTCTGTTCTGTAACATTTTCCTTTAGACCTTCCTATCCATTCCTTTTTTTTTCTTAAATTAACCTTTCCTTTCCTTTCTTATATACTTCCCTATCCTTACAATTCTACATACATTGACTTTCCTTTATACATTGCTTTCCTTTCCATTATATCTACCTTTCCTTTCTTTTCTATTCCCTTCCTTTCCCTTCCTTTATACTTACCTTTGCTTCCTTTCTTTTATACTTTCCCTTCCTTTATACTTTCCATTCCCTTATACTTTCCTTTCCATTCCTATTTTTAAACTTACCCATTCCTTTCATTTATACTTTCTTATCCTTTCCAATATACTTACCTTTGCTTTCCTTTCTTTTATACTTTCCCTTCCTTTATACTTTCCATTCCCTTATACTTTCCTTTCCATTCCTATTTTTAAACTTACCCATTCCTTTCATTTATACTTTCTTATCCTTTCCAATATACTTACCTTTACTTTCCATTCTTTTATACTTTCCCTTCCTTTATACTTTCCTTTCTTTTATACTTTCCCTTCCTTTATACTTTCATTTTCTTTATACTTTCCTTTCCTTTATACTTTCCTTTTCTGTATACTTTCCTTTCCTTTACACTTTCATTTCAATTCCTATTTTTAAACATAGCCTCTCCTTTCATTTATACTTCCCTTTCCTTTCCTTTCATACTTATCTTTGCTTTCCTTTCTTTTATAAATTCCCTTCTTTTATAATTCCCTTCCCTTTGCATTATACCTACATTCCCTTTCTGTTCTGTAACATTTTCCCTTAGACCTTCCTTTCCATTCCTTTTTTTTTTTTTAAATTAACCTTTCCTTTCCTTTTTTATATACTTCCCTATCCTTACAATTCTACATACATTGACTTTCCTTTCTACTTTGCTTTCCTTTCCATTATATCTACCTTTCCTTTCTTTTCTATTCCCTTCCTTTCCCTTCCTTTATACTTACCTTTTCTTCCTTTCTTTTATACTTTCCCTTCCTTTATACTTTCCATTCCCTTATACTTTCCTTTCCATTCCAATTTTTAAACTTACCCATTCCTATCATTTATACTTTCTTATCCTTTCCAATATACTTACCTTTGCTTTCCTTTCTTTTATACTTTCCCTTTCCTTTTCTGTATACTTTCTTTTCCTTTACACTTTCATTTCAATTCCTATTTTTAAACTTAGACTTTCCTTTCATTTATACTTTCCTTTCCTTTCATACTTACCTTTGCTTTCCTATCTTTTATAAATTCCCTTCTTTAATAATTCCCTTCCCTTTGCATTATACCTACCTTCCCTTTTTGTTCTGTAACATTTTCCTTTAGACCTTCCTTTCCATTCCTTTTTTTTTTTAAAATTAACCTTTCCTTTCCTTTTTTATATACTTCCCTATCCTTACAATTCTACATACATTGACTTTCCTTTATACATTGCTTTCCTTTCCATTATATCTACCTTTCCTTTCTTTTCTATTCCCTTCCTTTCCCTTCCTTTATACTTACCTTTGCTTCCTTTCTTTTATACTATCCCTTCCTTTATACTCTCCATTCCCTTATACTTTCCTTTCCATTCCTATTTTTAAACTTACCCATTCCTTTCATTTATACTTTCTTATCCTTTCCAATATATTTACCTTTGCTTTCCATTCTTTTATACTTTCCCTACCTTTATACTTTCCTTTTCTTTATACTTTCCCTTCCTTTATACTTTCCTTTTCTTTATACTTTCCTTTCCTTTATACTTTCCGTTTCTGTATACTTTCCTTTCGTTTACACTTCCATTTCAATTCCTATTTTTAAACTTAGCCTCTCCTTTCATTTATACTTCCCTTTCCTTTCCTTTCATACTTACCTTTGCTTTCCTTTCTTTTATAAATTCCCTTCTTTTATAATTCCCTTCCCTTTGCATTGTACCTACATTCCCTTTCTGTTCTGTAACATTTTCCTTTAGACCTTCCTTTGCATTCCTTTTTTTTTTTTTATAAATTAACCTTTCCTTTCCTTTTTTATATACTTCCCTATCCTTACAATTCTACATACATTGACTTTCCTTTATACTTTGCTTTCCTTTCCATTATATCTACCTTTCCTTTCTTTTCTATTCCCTTCCTTTCCCTTCCTTTATACTTACCTTTGCTTCCTTTCTTTTATACTTTCCCTTCCTTTATACTTTCCATTCCCTTATACTTTCCTTTCCATTCCTATTTTTAAACTTACCCATTCCTTTCATTTATACTTTCTTATCCTTTCCAATATACTTACCTTTGCTTTCCTTTCTTTTATACTTTCCCTTTCCTTTTCTGTATACTTTCTTTTCATTTACACTTTCATTTCAATTCCTATTTTTAAACTTAGCCTCTCCTTTCATTTATACTTTCCTTTCCTTTCATACTTACCTTTGCTTTCCTATCTTTTATAAATTCCCTTCTTTTATAATTCCCTTCCCTTTGCATTATACCTACCTTCCCTTTTTGTTCTGTAACATTTTCCTTTAGACCTTCCTTTCCATTCCTTTTTTTTTTTAAATTAACCTTTCCTTTCCTTTTTTATATACTTCCCTATCCTTACAATTCTACATACATTGACTTTCCTTCATACTTTGCTTTCCTTTCCGTTATATCTACCTTTCCTTTCTTTTCTATTCCCTTCCTTTCCCTTCCTTTATACTTACCTTTGCTTCCTTTCTTTTATACTTTCCCTTCCTTTATACTTTCCATTCCCTTATACTTTCCTTTCCATTCCTATTTTTAAACTTACCCATTCCTTTCATTTATACTTTCTTATCCTTTCCAATATACTTACCTTTGCTTTCCTTTCTTTTATACTTTCCCTTCCTTTATACTTTCCTTTTCTTTATACTTTCCTTTCCTTTATACTTTCCTTTTCTGTATACTTTCCTTTCCTTTACACTTTCATTTCAATTCCTATTTTTAAACTTAGCCTTTCCTTTCATTTATACTTTCCTTTCCTTTCCTTTCATACTTACCTTTGCTTTCCTTTCTTTTATAAATTCCCTTCTTTTATAATTCCCTTCCCTTTGCATTATACCTACATTCCCTTTCTGTTCTGTAACATTTTCCTTTAGACCTTCCTTTCCATTCCTTTTTTATTTTAAATTAACCTTTCCTTTCCATTTTTATATACTTCCCTATCCTTACAATTCTACATACATTGACTTTCCTTTATACATTGCTTTCCTTTCCATTATATCTACCTTTCCTTTCTTTTCTATTCCCTTCCTTTCCCTTCCTTTATACTTACCTTTGCTTCCTTTCTTTTATACTTTCCCTTCCTTTATACTTTCCATTCCCTTATACTTTCCTTTCCATTCCTATTTTTAAACTTACCCATTCCTTTCATTTATACTTTCTTATCCTTTCCAATATACTTACCTTTGCTTTCCTTTCTTTTATACTTTCCCTTCCTTTATACTTTCCTTTTCTTTATACTTTCCTTTCCTTTATACTTTTCTGTATACTTTCCTTTCCTTTACACTTTCATTTCAATTCCTATTTTTAAACTTAGACTTTCCTTTCATTTATACTTTCCTTTCCTTTCATACTTACCTTTGCTTTCCTATCTTTTATAAATTCCCTTCTTTAATAATTCCGTTCCCTTTGCATTATACCTACCTTCCCTTTTTGTTCTGTAACATTTTCCTTTAGACCATCCTTTCCATTCCTTTTTTTTTTTAAAATTAACCTTTCCTTTCCTTTTTTATATACTTCCCTATCCTTACAATTCTACATACATTGACTTTCCTTTATACATTGCTTTCCTTTCCATTATATCTACCTTTCCTTTCTTTTCTATTCCCTTCCTTTCCCTTCCTTTATACTTACCTTTGCTTCCTTTCTTTTATACTATCCCTTCCTTTATACTCTCCATTCCCTTATACTTTCCTTTCCATTCCTATTTTTAAACTTACCCATTCCTTTCATTTATACTTTCTTATCCTTTCCAATATATTTACCTTTGCTTTCCATTCTTTTATACTTTCCCTACCTTTATACTTTCCTTTTCTTTATACTTTCCCTTCCTTTATACTTTCCTTTTCTTTATACTTTCCTTTCCTTTATACTTTCCGTTTCTGTATACTTTCCTTTCGTTTACACTTCCATTTCAATTCCTATTTTTAAACTTAGCCTCTCCTTTCATTTATACTTCCCTTTCCTTTCCTTTCATACTTACCTTTGCTTTCCTTTCTTTTATAAATTCCCTTCTTTTATAATTCCCTTCCCTTTGCATTGTACCTACATTCCCTTTCTGTTCTGTAACATTTTCCTTTAGACCTTCCTTTGCATTCCTTTTTTTTTTTTTATAAATTAACCTTTCCTTTCCTTTTTTATATACTTCCCTATCCTTACAATTCTACATACATTGACTTTCCTTTATACTTTGCTTTCCTTTCCATTATATCTACCTTTCCTTTCTTTTCTATTCCCTTCCTTTCCCTTCCTTTATACTTACCTTTGCTTCCTTTCTTTTATACTTTCCCTTCCTTTATACTTTCCATTCCCTTATACTTTCCTTTCCATTCCTATTTTTAAACTTACCCATTCCTTTCATTTATACTTTCTTATCCTTTCCAATATACTTACCTTTGCTTTCCTTTCTTTTATACTTTCCCTTTCCTTTTCTGTATACTTTCTTTTCATTTACACTTTCATTTCAATTCCTATTTTTAAACTTAGCCTCTCCTTTCATTTATACTTTCCTTTCCTTTCATACTTACCTTTGCTTTCCTATCTTTTATAAATTCCCTTCTTTTATAATTCCCTTCCCTTTGCATTATACCTACCTTCCCTTTTTGTTCTGTAACATTTTCCTTTAGACCTTCCTTTCCATTCCTTTTTTTTTTTAAATTAACCTTTCCTTTCCTTTTTTATATACTTCCCTATCCTTACAATTCTACATACATTGACTTTCCTTCATACTTTGCTTTCCTTTCCGTTATATCTACCTTTCCTTTCTTTTCTATTCCCTTCCTTTCCCTTCCTTTATACTTACCTTTGCTTCCTTTCTTTTATACTTTCCCTTCCTTTATACTTTCCATTCCCTTATACTTTCCTTTCCATTCCTATTTTTAAACTTACCCATTCCTTTCATTTATACTTTCTTATCCTTTCCAATATACTTACCTTTGCTTTCCTTTCTTTTATACTTTCCCTTCCTTTATACTTTCCTTTTCTTTATACTTTCCTTTCCTTTATACTTTCCTTTTCTGTATACTTTCCTTTCCTTTACACTTTCATTTCAATTCCTATTTTTAAACTTAGCCTTTCCTTTCATTTATACTTTCCTTTCCTTTCCTTTCATACTTACCTTTGCTTTCCTTTCTTTTATAAATTCCCTTCTTTTATAATTCCCTTCCCTTTGCATTATACCTACATTCCCTTTCTGTTCTGTAACATTTTCCTTTAGACCTTCCTTTCCATTCCTTTTTTATTTTAAATTAACCTTTCCTTTCCATTTTTATATACTTCCCTATCCTTACAATTCTACATACATTGACTTTCCTTTATACATTGCTTTCCTTTCCATTATATCTACCTTTCCTTTCTTTTCTATTCCCTTCCTTTCCCTTCCTTTATACTTACCTTTGCTTCCTTTCTTTTATACTTTCCCTTCCTTTATACTTTCCATTCCCTTATACTTTCCTTTCCATTCCTATTTTTAAACTTACCCATTCCTTTCATTTATACTTTCTTATCCTTTCCAATATACTTACCTTTGCTTTCCTTTCTTTTATACTTTCCCTTCCTTTATACTTTCCTTTTCTTTATACTTTCCTTTCCTTTATACTTTTCTGTATACTTTCCTTTCCTTTACACTTTCATTTCAATTCCTATTTTTAAACTTAGACTTTCCTTTCATTTATACTTTCCTTTCCTTTCATACTTACCTTTGCTTTCCTATCTTTTATAAATTCCCTTCTTTAATAATTCCGTTCCCTTTGCATTATACCTACCTTCCCTTTTTGTTCTGTAACATTTTCCTTTAGACCATCCTTTCCATTCCTTTTTTTTTTTAAAATTAACCTTTCCTTTCCTTTTTTATATACTTCCCTATCCTTACAATTCTACATACATTGACTTTCCTTTATACATTGCTTTCCTTTCCATTATATCTACCTTTCCTTTCTTTTCTATTCCCTTCCTTTCCCTTCCTTTATACTTACCTTTGCTTCCTTCCTTTTATACTATCCCTTCCTTTATACTCTCCATTCCCTTATACTTTCCTTTCCATTCCTATTTTTAAACTTACCCATTCCTTTCATTTATACTTTCTTATCCTTTCCAATATATTTACCTTTGCTTTCCATTCTTTTATACTTTCCCTTCCTTTATACTTTCCTTTTCTTTATACTTTCCCTTCCTTTATACTTTCCTTTTCTTTATACTTTCCTTTCCTTTATACTTTCCTTTTCTGTATACTTTCCTTTCCTTTACACTTCCATTTCAATTCCTATTTTTAAACTTACCCTTTCCTTTCATTTATACTTTCCTTTCCTTTCCTTTCATACTTACCTTTGCTTTCCTTTCTTTTATAAATTCCCTTCTTTTATAATTCCCTTCCCTTTGCATTATACCTACATTCCCTTTCTGTTCTGTAACATTTTCCCTTAGACCTTCCTTTCCATTCCTTTTTTTTTTTTAAATTAACCTTTCCTTTCCTTTTTTATATACTTCCCTATCCTTACAATTCTACATACATTGACTTTCCTTCATACTTTGCTTTCCTTTCCATTATATCTACCTTTCCTTTCTTTTCTATTCCCTTCCTTTCCCTTCCTTTATACTTACCTTTCCTTCCTTTCTTTTATACTTCCCCTTCCTTTATACTTTCCATTCCCTTATACTTTCCTTTCCATTCCTATTTTTAAACTTACCCATTCCTATCATTTATACTTTCTTATCCTTTCCAATATACTTACCTTTGCTTTCCTTTCTTTTATACTTTCCCTTTCCTTTTCTGTATACTTTCTTTTCATTTACACTTTCATTTCAATTCCTATTTTTAAACTTAGCCTCTCCTTTCATTTATACTTTCCTTTCCTTTCATACTTACCTTTGCTTTCCTATCTTTTATAAATTCCCTTCTTTTATAATTCCCTTCCCTTTGCATTATACCTACCTTCCCTTTTTGTTCTGTAACATTTTCCTTTAGACCTTCCTTTCCATTCCTTTTTTTTTTTAAATTAACCTTTCCTTTCCTTTTTTATATACTTCCCTATCCTTACAATTCTACATACATTTACTTTCCTTCATACTTTGCTTTCCTTTCCATTATATCTACCTTTCCTTTCTTTTCTATTCCCTTCCTTTCCCTTCCTTTATACTTACCTTTGCTTCCTTTCTTTTATACTTTCCCTTCCTTTATACTTTCCATTCCTTTATACTTTCCTTTCCATTCCTATTTTTAAACTTACCCATTCCTTTCATTTATACTTTCTTATCCTTTCCAATATACTTACCTTTGCTTTCCTTTCTTTTATACTTTCCCTTCCTTTATACTTTCCTTTTCTTTATACTTTCCTTTCCTTTATACTTTCCTTTTCTGTATACTTTCCTTTCCTTTACACTTTCATTTCAATTCCTATCTTTAAACTTAGCCTTTCCTTTCATTTATACTTTCCTTTCCTTTCCTTTCATACTTACCTTTGCTTTCCTTTCTTTTATAAATTCCCTTCTTTTATAATTCCCTTCCCTTTGCATTATACCTACCTTCCCTTTCTGTTCTGTAACATTTTCCTTTAGACCTTCCTTTCCATTCCTTTTTTATTTTAAATTAACCTTTCCTTTCCATTTTTATATACTTCCCTATCCTTACAATTCTACATACATTGACTTTCCTTTATACATTGCTTTCCTTTCCATTATATCTACCTTTCCTTTCTTTTCTATTCCCTTCCTTTCCCTTCCTTTATACTTACCTTTGCTTCCTTTCTTTTATACTTTCCCTTCCTTTATACTTTCCATTCCCTTATACTTTCCTTTCCATTCCTATTTTTAAACTTACCCATTCCTTTCATTTATACTTTCTTATCCTTTCCAATATACTTACCTTTGCTTTCCTTTCTTTTATACTTTCCCTTCCTTTATACTTTCCTTTTCTTTATACTTTCCTTTCCTTTATACTTTTCTGTATACTTTCCTTTCCTTTACACTTTCATTTCAATTCCTATTTTTAAACTTAGCCTCTCCTTTCATTTATACTTTCCTTTCCTTTCCTTTCATACTTACCTTTGCTTTCCTTTCTTTTATAAATTCCCTTCTTTTATAATTCCCTTCCCTTTGCATTATACCTACATTCCCTTTCTGTTCTGTAACATTTTCCTTTAGACCTTCCTATCCATTCCTTTTTTTTTTTTAAATTAACCTTTCCTTTCCTTTCTTATATACTTCCCTATCCTTACAATTCTACATACATTGACTTTCCTTCATACTTTGCTTTCCTTTCCATTATATCTACCTTTCCTTTCTTTTCTATTCCCTTCCTTTCCCTTCCTTTATACTTACCTTTGCTTCCTTTCTTTTATACTTTCCCTTCCTTTATACTTTCCATTCCCTTATACTTTCCTTTCCATTCCTATTTTTAAACTTACCCATTCCTATCATTTATACTTTCTTATCCTTTCCAATATACTTACCTTTGCTTTCCTTTCTTTTATACTTTCCCTTCCTTTATACTTTCCTTTTCTTTATACATTCGTTTCCTTTATACTTTCCTTTTCTGTATACTTTCTTTTCCTTTACACTTTCATTTCAATTCCTATTTTTAAACTTAGCCTCTCCTTTCATTTATACTTTCCTTTCCTTTCATACTTACCTTTGCTTTCCTTTCTTTTATAAATTCCCTTCTTTTATAATTCCCTTCCCTTTGAATTATACCTACATTCCCTTTCTGTTCTGTAACATTTTCCCTTAGACCTTCCTTTCCATTCCTTTTTTTTTTTTTAAATTAACCTTTCCTTTCCTTTTTTATATACTTCCCTATCCTTACAATTCTACATACATTGACTTTCCTTTATACTTTGCTTTCCTTTCCATTATATCTACCTTTCCTTTCTTTTCTATTCCCTTCCTTTCCCTTCCTTTATACTTACCTTAGCTTCCTTTATTTTATACTTTCCCTTCCTTTATACTTTCCATTCCCTTATACTTTCCTTTCCATTCCTATTTTTAAACTTACCCATTCCTATCATTTATACTTTCTTATCCTTTCCAATATACTTACCTTTGCTTTCCTTTCTTTTATACTTTCCCTTTCCTTTTCTGTATACTTTCTTTTCATTTACACTTTCATTTCAATTCCTATTTTTAAACTTAGCCTCTCCTTTCATTTATACTTTCCTTTCCTTTCATACTTACCTTTGCTTTCCTATCTTTTATAAATTCCCTTCTTTTATAATTCCCTTCCCTTTGCATTATACCTACCTTCCCTTTTTGTTCTGTAACATTTTCCTTTAGACCTTCCTTTCCATTCCTTTTTTTTTTTAAATTAACCTTTCCTTTCCTTTTTTATATACTTCCCTATCCTTACAATTCTACATACATTTACTTTCCTTCATACTTTGCTTTCCTTTCCATTATATCTACCTTTCCTTTCTTTTCTATTCCCTTCCTTTCCCTTCCTTTATACTTACCTTTGCTTCCTTTCTTTTATACTTTCCCTTCCTTTATACTTTCCATTCCTTTATACTTTCCTTTCCATTCCTATTTTTAAACTTACCCATTCCTTTCATTTATACTTTCTTATCCTTTCCAATATACTTACCTTTGCTTTCCTTTCTTTTATACTTTCCCTTCCTTTATACTTTCCTTTTCTTTATACTTTCCTTTCCTTTATACTTTCCTTTTCTGTATACTTTCCTTTCCTTTACACTTTCATTTCAATTCCTATCTTTAAACTTAGCCTTTCCTTTCATTTATACTTTCCTTTCCTTTCCTTTCATACTTACCTTTGCTTTCCTTTCTTTTATAAATTCCCTTCTTTTATAATTCCCTTCCCTTTGCATTATACCTACCTTCCCTTTCTGTTCTGTAACATTTTCCTTTAGACCTTCCTTTCCATTCCTTTTTTATTTTAAATTAACCTTTCCTTTCCATTTTTATATACTTCCCTATCCTTACAATTCTACATACATTGACTTTCCTTTATACATTGCTTTCCTTTCCATTATATCTACCTTTCCTTTCTTTTCTATTCCCTTCCTTTCCCTTCCTTTATACTTACCTTTGCTTCCTTTCTTTTATACTTTCCCTTCCTTTATACTTTCCATTCCCTTATACTTTCCTTTCCATTCCTATTTTTAAACTTACCCATTCCTTTCATTTATACTTTCTTATCCTTTCCAATATACTTACCTTTGCTTTCCTTTCTTTTATACTTTCCCTTCCTTTATACTTTCCTTTTCTTTATACTTTCCTTTCCTTTATACTTTTCTGTATACTTTCCTTTCCTTTACACTTTCATTTCAATTCCTATTTTTAAACTTAGCCTCTCCTTTCATTTATACTTTCCTTTCCTTTCCTTTCATACTTACCTTTGCTTTCCTTTCTTTTATAAATTCCCTTCTTTTATAATTCCCTTCCCTTTGCATTATACCTACATTCCCTTTCTGTTCTGTAACATTTTCCTTTAGACCTTCCTATCCATTCCTTTTTTTTTTTTAAATTAACCTTTCCTTTCCTTTCTTATATACTTCCCTATCCTTACAATTCTACATACATTGACTTTCCTTCATACTTTGCTTTCCTTTCCATTATATCTACCTTTCCTTTCTTTTCTATTCCCTTCCTTTCCCTTCCTTTATACTTACCTTTGCTTCCTTTGTTTTATACTTTCCCTTCCTTTATACTTTCCATTCCCTTATACTTTCCTTTCCATTCCTATTTTTAAACTTACCCATTCCTATCATTTATACTTTCTTATCCTTTCCAATATACTTACCTTTGCTTTCCTTTCTTTTATACTTTCCCTTCCTTTATACTTTCCTTTTCTTTATACATTCGTTTCCTTTATACTTTCCTTTTCTGTATACTTTCTTTTCCTTTACACTTTCATTTCAATTCCTATTTTTAAACTTAGCCTCTCCTTTCATTTATACTTTCCTTTCCTTTCATACTTACCTTTGCTTTCCTTTCTTTTATAAATTCCCTTCTTTTATAATTCCCTTCCCTTTGAATTATACCTACATTCCCTTTCTGTTCTGTAACATTTTCCCTTAGACCTTCCTTTCCATTCCTTTTTTTTTTTTTAAATTAACCTTTCCTTTCCTTTTTTATATACTTCCCTATCCTTACAATTCTACATACATTGACTTTCCTTTATACTTTGCTTTCCTTTCCATTATATCTACCTTTCCTTTCTTTTCTATTCCCTTCCTTTCCCTTCCTTTATACTTACCTTAGCTTCCTTTATTTTATACTTTCCCTTCCTTTATACTTTCCATTCCCTTATACTTTCCTTTCCATTCCTATTTTTAAAATTACCCATTCCTTTCATTTATACTTTCTTATCCTTTCCAATATACTTACCTTTGCTTTCCTTTCTTTTATACTTTCCCTTCCTTTATACTTTCATTTTCTTTATACTTTCCCTTCCTTTATACTTTCCTTTTCTTTATACTTTCCTTTCCTTTATACTTTTCTGTATACTTTCCTTTCCTTTACACTTTCATTTCAATTCCTATTTTTAAACATAGCCTCTCCTTTCATTTATACTTTCCATTCCTTTCCTTTCATACTTACCTTTGCTTTCCTTTCTTTTATAAATTCCCTTCTTTTATAATTCCCTTCCCTTTGCATTATACCTACATTCCCTTTCTGTTCTGTAACATTTTCCTTTAGACCTTCCTTTCCATTCCTTTTTTATTTTAAATTAACCTTTCCTTTCCATTTTTATATACTTCCCTATCCTTACAATTCTACATACATTGACTTTCCTTTATACATTGCTTTCCTTTCCATTATATCTACCTTTCCTTTCTTTTCTATTCCCTTCCTTTCCCTTCCTTTATACTTACCTTTGCTTCCTTTCTTTTATACTTTCCCTTCCTTTATACTTTCCATTCCCTTATACTTTCCTTTCCATTCCTATTTTTAAACTTACCCATTCCTTTCATTTATACTTTCTTATCCTTTCCAATATACTTACCTTTGCTTCCTTCCTTTTATACTATCCCTTCCTTTATACTCTCCATTCCCTTATACTTTCCTTTCCATTCCTATTTTTAAACTTACCCATTCCTTTCATTTATACTTTCTTATCCTTTCCAATATATTTACCTTTGCTTTCCAATCTTTTATACTTTCCCTTCCTTTATACTTTCCTTTTCTTTATACTTTCCCTTCCTTTATACTTTCCTTTTCTTTATACTTTCCTTTCCTTTATACTTTCCTTTTCTGTATACTTTCCTTTCCTTTACACTTCCATTTCAATTCCTATTTTTAAACTTAGCCTCTCCTTTCATTTATACTTCCCTTTCCTTTCCTTTCATACTTACCTTTGCTTTCCTTTCTTTTATAAATTCCCTTCTTTTATAATTCCCTTCCCTTTGCATTATACCTACATTCCCTTTCTGTTCTGTAACATTTTCCCTTAGACCTTCCTTTCCATTCCTTTTTTTTTTTTAAATTAACCTTTCCTTTCCTTTTTTATATACTTCCCTATCCTTACAATTCTACATACATTGACTTTCCTTCATACTTTGCTTTCCTTTCCATTATATCTACCTTTCCTTTCTTTTCTATTCCCTTCCTTTCCCTTCCTTTATACTTACCTTTCCTTCCTTTCTTTTATACTTCCCCTTCCTTTATACTTTCCATTCCCTTATACTTTCCTTTCCATTCCTATTTTTAAACTTACCCATTCCTATCATTTATACTTTCTTATCCTTTCCAATATACTTACCTTTGCTTTCCTTTCTTTTATACTTTCCCTTTCCTTTTCTGTATACTTTCTTTTCATTTACACTTTCATTTCAATTCCTATTTTTAAACTTAGCCTCTCCTTTCATTTATACTTTCCTTTCCTTTCATACTTACCTTTGCTTTCCTATCTTTTATAAATTCCCTTCTTTTATAATTCCCTTCCCTTTGCATTATACCTACCTTCCCTTTTTGTTCTGTAACATTTTCCTTTAGACCTTCCTTTCCATTCCTTTTTTTTTTTAAATTAACCTTTCCTTTCCTTTTTTATATACTTCCCTATCCTTACAATTCTACATACATTGACTTTCCTTCATACTTTGCTTTCCTTTCCATTATATCTACCTTTCCTTTCTTTTCTATTCCCTTCCTTTCCCTTCCTTTATACTTACCTTTGCTTCCTTTCTTTTATACTTTCCCTTCCTTTATACTTTCCATTCCCTTATACTTTCCTTTCCATTCCTATTTTTAAACTTACCCATTCCTTTCATTTATACTTTCTTATCCTTTCCAATATACTTACCTTTGCTTTCCTTTCTTTTATACTTTCCCTTCCTTTATACTTTCCTTTTCTTTATACTTTCCTTTCCTTTATACTTTCCTTTTCTGTATACTTTCCTTTCCTTTACACTTTCATTTCAATTCCTATCTTTAAACTTAGCCTTTCCTTTCATTTATACTTTCCTTTCCTTTCCTTTCATACTTACCTTTGCTTTCCTTTCTTTTATAAATTCCCTTCTTTTATAATTCCCTTCCCTTTGCATTATACCTACATTCCCTTTCTGTTCTGTAACATTTTCCTTTAGACCTTCCTATCCATTCCTTTTTTTTTTTTAAATTAACCTTTCCTTTCCTTTCTTATATACTTCCCTATCCTTACAATTCTACATACATTGACTTTCCTTCATACTTTGCTTTCCTTTCCATTATATCTACCTTTCCTTTCTTTTCTATTCCCTTCCTTTCCCTTCCTTTATACTTACCTTTGCTTCCTTTCTTTTATACTTTCCCTTCCTTTATACTTTCCATTCCCTTATACTTTCCTTTCCATTCCTATTTTTAAACTTACCCATTCCTATCATTTATACTTTCTTATCCTTTCCAATATACTTACCTTTGCTTTCCTTTCTTTTATACTTTCCCTTCCTTTATACTTTCCTTTTCTTTATACTTTCCTTTCCTTTATACTTTCCTTTTCTGTATACTTTCCTTTCCTTTACACTTTCATTTCAATTCCTATTTTTAAACTTAGCCTCTCCTTTCATTTATACTTTCCTTTCCTTTCATACTTACCTTTGCTTTCCTTTCTTTTATAAATTCCCTTCTTTTATAATTCCCTTCCCTTTGAATTATACCTACATTCCCTTTCTGTTCTGTAACATTTTCCCTTAGACCTTCCTTTCCATTCCTTTTTTTTTTTTTAAATTAACCTTTCCTTTCCTTTTTTATATACTTCCCTATCCTTACAATTCTACATACATTGACTTTCCTTTATACTTTGCTTTCCTTTCCATTATATCTACCTTTCCTTTCTTTTCTATTCCCTTCCTTTCCCTTCCTTTATACTTACCTTAGCTTCCTTTATTTTATACTTTCCCTTCCTTTATACTTTCCATTCCCTTATACTTTCCTTTCCATTCCTATTTTTAAAATTACCCATTCCTTTCATTTATACTTTCTTATCCTTTCCAATATACTTACCTTTGCTTTCCTTTCTTTTATACTTTCCCTTCCTTTATACTTTCATTTTCTTTATACTTTCCCTTCCTTTATACTTTCCTTTTCTTTATACTTTCCTTTCCTTTATACTTTTCTGTATACTTTCCTTTCCTTTACACTTTCATTTCAATTCCTATTTTTAAACATAGCCTCTCCTTTCATTTATACTTTCCATTCCTTTCCTTTCATACTTACCTTTGCTTTCCTTTCTTTTATAAATTCCCTTCTTTTATAATTCCCTTCCCTTTGCATTATACCTACATTCCCTTTCTGTTCTGTAACATTTTCCTTTAGACCTTCCTTTCCATTCCTTTTTTATTTTAAATTAACCTTTCCTTTCCATTTTTATATACTTCCCTATCCTTACAATTCTACATACATTGACTTTCCTTTATACATTGCTTTCCTTTCCATTATATCTACCTTTCCTTTCTTTTCTATTCCCTTCCTTTCCCTTCCTTTATACTTACCTTTGCTTCCTTTCTTTTATACTTTCCCTTCCTTTATACTTTCCATTCCCTTATACTTTCCTTTCCATTCCTATTTTTAAACTTACCCATTCCTTTCATTTATACTTTCTTATCCTTTCCAATATACTTACCTTTGCTTCCTTCCTTTTATACTATCCCTTCCTTTATACTCTCCATTCCCTTATACTTTCCTTTCCATTCCTATTTTTAAACTTACCCATTCCTTTCATTTATACTTTCTTATCCTTTCCAATATATTTACCTTTGCTTTCCAATCTTTTATACTTTCCCTTCCTTTATACTTTCCTTTTCTTTATACTTTCCCTTCCTTTATACTTTCCTTTTCTTTATACTTTCCTTTCCTTTATACTTTCCTTTTCTGTATACTTTCCTTTCCTTTACACTTCCATTTCAATTCCTATTTTTAAACTTAGCCTCTCCTTTCATTTATACTTCCCTTTCCTTTCCTTTCATACTTACCTTTGCTTTCCTTTCTTTTATAAATTCCCTTCTTTTATAATTCCCTTCCCTTTGCATTATACCTACATTCCCTTTCTGTTCTGTAACATTTTCCCTTAGACCTTCCTTTCCATTCCTTTTTTTTTTTTAAATTAACCTTTCCTTTCCTTTTTTATATACTTCCCTATCCTTACAATTCTACATACATTGACTTTCCTTCATACTTTGCTTTCCTTTCCATTATATCTACCTTTCCTTTCTTTTCTATTCCCTTCCTTTCCCTTCCTTTATACTTACCTTTCCTTCCTTTCTTTTATACTTCCCCTTCCTTTATACTTTCCATTCCCTTATACTTTCCTTTCCATTCCTATTTTTAAACTTACCCATTCCTATCATTTATACTTTCTTATCCTTTCCAATATACTTACCTTTGCTTTCCTTTCTTTTATACTTTCCCTTTCCTTTTCTGTATACTTTCTTTTCATTTACACTTTCATTTCAATTCCTATTTTTAAACTTAGCCTCTCCTTTCATTTATACTTTCCTTTCCTTTCATACTTACCTTTGCTTTCCTATCTTTTATAAATTCCCTTCTTTTATAATTCCCTTCCCTTTGCATTATACCTACCTTCCCTTTTTGTTCTGTAACATTTTCCTTTAGACCTTCCTTTCCATTCCTTTTTTTTTTTAAATTAACCTTTCCTTTCCTTTTTTATATACTTCCCTATCCTTACAATTCTACATACATTGACTTTCCTTCATACTTTGCTTTCCTTTCCATTATATCTACCTTTCCTTTCTTTTCTATTCCCTTCCTTTCCCTTCCTTTATACTTACCTTTGCTTCCTTTCTTTTATACTTTCCCTTCCTTTATACTTTCCATTCCCTTATACTTTCCTTTCCATTCCTATTTTTAAACTTACCCATTCCTTTCATTTATACTTTCTTATCCTTTCCAATATACTTACCTTTGCTTTCCTTTCTTTTATACTTTCCCTTCCTTTATACTTTCCTTTTCTTTATACTTTCCTTTCCTTTATACTTTCCTTTTCTGTATACTTTCCTTTCCTTTACACTTTCATTTCAATTCCTATCTTTAAACTTAGCCTTTCCTTTCATTTATACTTTCCTTTCCTTTCCTTTCATACTTACCTTTGCTTTCCTTTCTTTTATAAATTCCCTTCTTTTATAATTCCCTTCCCTTTGCATTATACCTACATTCCCTTTCTGTTCTGTAACATTTTCCTTTAGACCTTCCTATCCATTCCTTTTTTTTTTTTAAATTAACCTTTCCTTTCCTTTCTTATATACTTCCCTATCCTTACAATTCTACATACATTGACTTTCCTTCATACTTTGCTTTCCTTTCCATTATATCTACCTTTCCTTTCTTTTCTATTCCCTTCCTTTCCCTTCCTTTATACTTACCTTTGCTTCCTTTCTTTTATACTTTCCCTTCCTTTATACTTTCCATTCCCTTATACTTTCCTTTCCATTCCTATTTTTAAACTTACCCATTCCTATCATTTATACTTTCTTATCCTTTCCAATATACTTACCTTTGCTTTCCTTTCTTTTATACTTTCCCTTCCTTTATACTTTCCTTTTCTTTATACTTTCCTTTCCTTTATACTTTCCTTTTCTGTATACTTTCCTTTCCTTTACACTTTCATTTCAATTCCTATTTTTAAACTTAGCCTCTCCTTTCATTTATACTTTCCTTTCCTTTCATACTTACCTTTGCTTTCCTTTCTTTTATAAATTCCCTTCTTTTATAATTCCCTTCCCTTTGCATTATACCTACATTCCCTTTCTGTTCTGTAACATTTTCCCTTAGACCTTCCTTTCCATTCCTTTTTTTTTTTTAAATTAACCTTTCCTTTCCTTTTTTATATACTTCCCTATCCTTACAATTCTACATACATTGACTTTCCTTCATACTTTGCTTTCCTTTCCATTATATCTACCTTTCCTTTCTTTTCTATTCCCTTCCTTTCCCTTCCTTTATACTTACCTTTCCTTCCTTTCTTTTATACTTCCCCTTCCTTTCTACTTTCCATTCCCTTATACTTTCCTTTCCATTCCTATTTTTAAACTTACCCATTCCTATCATTTATACTTTCTTATCCTTTCCAATATACTTACCTTTGCTTTCCTTTCTTTTATACTTTCCCTTTCCTTTTCTGTATACTTTCTTTTCATTTACACTTTCATTTCAATTCCTATTTTTAAACTTAGCCTCTCCTTTCATTTATACTTTCCTTTCCTTTCATACTTACCTTTGCTTTCCTATCTTTTATAAATTCCCTTCTTTTATAATTCCCTTCCCTTTGCATTATACCTACCTTCCCTTTTTGTTCTGTAACATTTTCCTTTAGACCTTCCTTTCCATTCCTTTTTTTTTTTAAATTAACCTTTCCTTTCCTTTTTTATATACTTCCCTATCCTTACAATTCTACATACATTGACTTTCCTTCATACTTTGCTTTCCTTTCCATTATATCTACCTTTCCTTTCTTTTCTATTCCCTTCCTTTCCCTTCCTTTATACTTACCTTTGCTTCCTTTCTTTTATACTTTCCCTTCCTTTATACTTTCCATTCCCTTATACTTTCCTTTCCATTCCTATTTTTAAACTTACCCATTCCTTTCATTTATACTTTCTTATCCTTTCCAATATACTTACCTTTGCTTTCCTTTCTTTTATACTTTCCCTTCCTTTATACTTTCCTTTTCTTTATACTTTCCTTTCCTTTATACTTTCTGTATACTTTCCTTTCCTTTACACTTTCATTTCAATTCCTATCTTTAAACTTAGCCTTTCCTTTCATTTATACTTTCATTTCCTTTCCTTTCATACTTACCTTTGCTTTCCTTTCTTTTATAAATTCCCTTCTTTTATAATTCCCTTCCCTTTGCATTATACCTACATTCCCTTTCTGTTCTGTAACATTTTCCTTTAGACCTTCCTATCCATTCCTTTTTTTTTTTTAAATTAACCTTTCCTTTCCTTTCTTATATACTTTCCTATCCTTACAATTCTACATACATTGACTTTCCTTCATACTTTGCTTTCCTTTCCATTATATCTACCTTTCCTTTCTTTTCTATTCCCTTCCTTTCCCTTCCTTTATACTTACCTTTGCTTCCTTTATTTTATACTTTCCCTTCCTTTATACTTTCCATTCCCTTATACTTTCCTTTCCATTCCTATTTTTAAAATTACCCATTCCTATCATTTATACTTTCTTATCCTTTCCAATATACTTACCTTTGCTTTCCTTTCTTTTATACTTTCCCTTCCTTTATACTTTCCTTTTCTTTATACTTTCCTTTCCTTTATACTTTCCTTTTCTGTATACTTTCCTTTCCTTTACACTTTCATTTCAATTCCTATTTTTAAACTTAGCCTCTCCTTTCATTTATACTTTCCTTTCCTTTCATACTTACCTTTGCTTTCCTTTCTTTTATAAATTCCCTTCTTTTATAATTCCCTTCCCTTTGAATTATACCTACATTCCCTTTCTGTTCTGTAACATTTTCCCTTAGACATTCCTTTCCATTCCTTTTTTTTTTTTTTAAATTAACCTTTCCTTTCCTTTTTTATATACTTCCCTATCCTTACAATTCTACATGCATTGACTTTCCTTTATACTTTGCTTTCCTTTCCATTATATCTACCTTTCCTTTCTTTTCTATTCCCTTCATTTCCCTTCCTTTATACTTACCTTTGCTTCCTTTATTTTATACTTTCCCTTCCTTTATACTTTCCATTCCCTTATACTTTCCTTTCCATTCCTATTTTTAAAATTACCCATTCCTTTCATTTATACTTTCTTATCCTTTCCAATATACTTACCTTTGCTTTCCTTTCTTTTATACTTTCCCTTCCTTTATACTTTCATTTTCTTTATACTTTCCCTTCCTTTATACTTTCCTTTTCTTTATACTTTCCTTTCCTTTATACTTTTCTGTATACTTTCCTTTCCTTTACACTTTCATTTCAATTCCTATTTTTAAACATAGCCTCTCCTTTCATTTATACTTTCCATTCCTTTCCTTTCATACTTACCTTTGCTTTCCTTTCTTTTACAAATTCCCTTCTTTTATAATTCCCTTCCCTTTGCATTATACCTACATTCCCTTTCTGTTCTGTAACATTTTCCTTTAGACCTTCCTATCCATTCCTTTTTTTTTTTTAAATTAACCTTTCCTTTCCTTTCTTATATACTTCCCTATCCTTACAATTCTACATACATTGACTTTCCTTCATACTTTGCTTTCCTTTCCATTATATCTACCTTTCCTTTCTTTTCTATTCCCTTCCTTTCCCTTCCTTTATACTTACCTTTGCTTCCTTTCTTTTATACTTTCCCTTCCTTTATACTTTCCATTCCCTTATACTTTCCTTTCCATTCCTATTTTTAAACTTACCCATTCCTATCATTTATACTTTCTTATCCTTTCCAATATACTTACCTTTGCTTTCCTTTCTTTTATAATTTCCCTTCCTTTATACTTTCCTTTTCTTTATACTTTCCTTTCCTTTATACTTTCCTTTTCTGTATACTTTCCTTTCCTTTACACTTTCATTTCAATTCCTATTGTTAAACTTAGCCTCTCCTTTCATTTATACTTTCCTTTCCTTTCATACTTACCTTTGCTTTCCTTTCTTTTATAAATTCCCTTCTTTTATAATTCCCTTCCCTTTGAATTATACCTACATTCCCTTTCTGTTCTGTAACATTTTCCCTTAGACCTTCCTTTCCATTCCTTTTTTATTTTAAATTAACCTTTCCTTTCCATTTTTATATACTTCACTATCCTTACAATTCTACATACATTGACTTTCCTTTATACATTGCTTTCCTTTCCATTATATCTACCTTTCCTTTCTTTTCTATTCCCTTCCTTTCCCTTCCTTTATACTTACATTTGCTTCCTTTATTTTATACTTTCCCTTCCTTTATACTTTCCATTCCCTTATACTTTCCTTTCCATTCCTATTTTTAAACTTACCCATTCCTTTCATTTATACTTTCTTATCCTTTCCAATATACTTACCTTTGCTTTCCTTTCTTTTATACTTTCCCTTCCTTTATACTTTCCTTTTCTTTATACTTTCCTTTCCTTTATACTTTTCTGTATACTTTCCTTTCCTTTACACTTTCATTTCAATTCCTATTTTTAAACTTAGCCTCTCCTTTCATTTATACTTTCCTTTCCTTTCCTTTCATACTTACCTTTGCTTTCCTTTCTTTTATAAATTCCCTTCTTCTATAATTCCCTTCCCTTTGCATTATACCTACATTCCCTTTCTGTTCTATAACATTTTCCTTTAGACCTTCCTATCCATTCCTTTTTTTTTTTTAAATTAACCTTTCCTTTCCTTTCTTATATACTTCCCTATCCTTACAATTCTACATACATTGACTTTCCTTCATACTTTGCTTTCCTTTCCATTATATCTACCTTTCTTTTCTATTCCCTTCCTTTATACTTACCTTTGCTTCCTTTCTTTTATACTTTCCCTTCCTTTATACTTTCCATTCCCTTATACTTTCCTTTCCATTCCTATTTTTAAAATTACCCATTCCTTTCATTTATACTTTCTTATCCTTTCCAATATACTTCCCTTTGCTTTCCTTTCTTTTATACTTTCCCTTCCTTTATACTTTCCTTTTCTTTATACTTTCCCTTCCTTTATACTTTCCTTTTCTTTATACTTTCCTTTCCTTTATACTTTCCTTTTCTGTATACTTTCCTTTCCTTTACACTTTCAATTCAATTCCTATTTTTAAACTTAGCCTCTCCTTTCATTTATACTTCCCTTTCCTTTCATACTTACCTTTGCTTTCCTTTCTTTTATAAATTCCCTTCTTTTATAATTCCCTTTCCTTTGCATTATACCTACATTCCCTTTCTGTTCTGTAACATTTTCCTTTAGACCTTCCTATCCATTCCTTTTTTTTTTTTAAATTAACCTTTCCTTTCCTTTCTTATATACTTCCCTATCCTTACAATTCTACATACATTGACTTTCCTTCATACTTTGCTTTCCTTTCCATTATATCTACCTTTCCTTTCTTCTCTATTCCCTTCCTTTCCCTTCCTTTATACTTACCTTTGCTTCCTTTATTTTATACTTTCCCTTCCTTTATACTTTCCATTCCCTTATACTTTCCTTTCCACTCCTATTTTTAAAATTACCCATTCCTTTCATTTATACTTTCTTATCCTTTCCAATATACTTACCTTTGCTTTCCTTTCTTTTATACTTTCCCTTCCTTTATACTTTCCTTTTCTTTATACTTTCCCTTCCTTTATACTTTCCTTTTCTTTATACTTTCCTTTCCTTTATACTTTCCTTTTCTGTATACTTTCCTTTCCTTTACACTTTCATTTCAATTCCTATTTTTAAACTTAGCCTCTCCTTTCATTTATACTTTCCTTTCCTTTCCTTTCATACTTACCTTTGCTTTCCTTTCTTTTATAAATTCCCTTCTTTTATAATTCCCTTCCCTTTGCATTATACCTACATTCCCTTTCTGTTCTGTAACATTTTCCTTTAGACCTTCCTATCCATTCCTTTTTTTTTTTTTAAATTAACCTTTCCTTACCTTTCTTATATACTTCCCTATCCTTACAATTCTACATACATTGACTTTCCTTCATACTTTGCTTTCCTTTCCATTATATCTACCTTTCCTTTCTTTTCTATTCCCTTCCTTTCCCTTCCTTTATACTTACCTTTGCTTCCTTTCTTTTATACTTTCCATTCCTTTATACTTTCCATTCCCTTATACTTTCCTGTCCATTCCTATTTTTAAAATTACCCATTCCTTTCATTTATACTTTCTTATCCTTTCCAATATACTTACCTTTGCTTTCCTTTCTTTTATACTTTCCCTTCCTTTATACTTTCCTTTTCTTTATACTTTCCTTTCCTTTATACTTTCCTTTTCTGTATACTTTCTTTCCTTTACACTTTCATTTCAATTCCTATTTTTAAACTTAGCCTCTCCTTTCATTTATACTTTCCTTTCATACTTACCTTTGCTTTCCTTTCTTTTATAAATTCCCTTCTTTTATAATTCCCTTCCCTTTGCATTATACCTACATTCCCTTTCTGTTCTGTAACATTTTCCCTTAGACCTTCATTTCCATTCCTTTTTTTTTTTTTAAATTAACCTTTCCTTTCCTTTTTTATATACTTCCCTATCCTTACAATTCTACATACATTGACTTTCCTTCATACTTTGCTTTCCTTTCCATTATATCTACCTTTCCTTTCTTTTCTATTCCCTTCCTTTCCCTTCCTTTATACTTACCTTTGCTTCCTTTATTTTATACTTTCCCTTCCTTTATACTTTCCATTCCCTTATACTTTCCTTTCCATTCCTATTTTTAAAATTACCCATTCCTTTCATTTATACTTTCTTATCCTTTCCAATATACTTACCTTTGCTTTCCTTTCTTTTATACTTTCCCTTCCTTTATACTTTCCTTTTCTTTATACTTTCCCTTCCTTTATACTTTCCTTTTCTTTATACTTTCCTTTCCTTTATACTTTCCTTTTCTGTATACTTTCATTTCCTTTACACTTTCATTTCAATTCCTATTTTTAAACTTAGCCTTCCTTTCATTTATACTTTCCTTTCCTTTCCTTTCATACTTACCTTTTGCTTTCCTTTCTTTTATAAATTCCCTTCTTTTATAATTCCCTTCCCTTTGCATTATACCTACATTCCCTTTCTGTTCTGTAACATTTTCCTTTAGACTTTCCTTTCCATTCCTTTTTTTTTTTTTTTTAAATTAACCTTTCCTTTCCTTTTTTATATACTTCCCTATCCTTACAATTCTACATACACTGACTTTCCTTTATGCATTGCTTTCCTTTCCATTATATCTACTTTTCCTTTCTTTTCTATTCCCTTCCTTTCCCTTCCTTTATACTTACCTTTGCTTCCTTTCTTTTATACTTTCCCTTCCTTTATACTTTCCATTCCCTTATACTTTCCTGTCCATTCCTATTTTTAAAATTACCCATTCCTTTCATTTATACTTTCTTATCCTTTCCAATATACTTACCTTTGCTTTCCTTTCTTTTATACTTTCCCTTCCTTTATACTTTCCTTTTCTGTATACTTTCCTTTCCTTTACACTTTCATTTCAATTCCTATTTTTAAACTTAGACTTTCCTTTCATTTATACTTTCCTTTCATATTTACCTTTGCTTTCCTTTCTTTTATAAATTCCCTTCTTTTATAATTCTTTTCCCTTTGCATTATACCTACATTCCCTTTCTGTTCTGTAACATTTTGTTTAGACCTTCCTTTCCATTCCTTTTTTTTTTTTTTTTAAATTTACCTTTCCTTTCCTTTTTTATATACTTCCCTATCCTTGCAATTCTACATATATTGACTTTCCTTTATACATTGCTTTCCTTTCCATTATATCTACCTTTCCTTTCTTTTCTATTCCCTTCCTTTCCCTTCCTTTATACTTACCTTTGCTTCCTTTCTTTTATACTTTCCCTTCCTTTATACTTTCCATTCCTTTATACTTTCCTTTCCATTCCTATTTTTAAACTTACCCATTCCTTTCATTTATACTTTCTTATCCTTTCCAATATACTTACCTTTGCTTTCCTTTCTTTTATACTTTCCCTTCCTTTATACTTTTCTTTTCTTTATACTTTCCTTTCCATTATACTTTCCTTTCTTTTGTACCTTCCTTTCCTTTACACTTTCCTTTCCTTAGCATACCTTTATACTTTCCTTTCGTTTATACTTTGCTTTTCTTTCCTTTCATTTATTTTTTTCTTGCCTATATATTTGATTTTTTTTTTCTTATTTTCTTCCTTCCCCCCCCTCACCCCTTTTTTTTCTGTTCTTATATATTTTTTATTTCATTTTCTTTTCCTTTTCCTTCCCCCCCCCCCTTTTTCTTCTTTTCTCTTTACTTTTTCTTTTTTTTCTACTTATTTTTCTTGCCTTCTTTCCTTATTCTTTGGCTTTTTCTTCCTCTTTTTGTTTTGTTTTTCTTCCCCATTTTCTTTCCCTTCTCCTTTTTCGATTCTTTTTCTTCCCAAATCTTCTTCTATTTTCTTCCCTGTTTTCTTCCCTCGTCTTACTTCCCCTTTTATCTTTTACTTTCTGTTTTATGTTTTTTTTTTCCCTGTGTCTTTTTCTTTACCTTTTTCTTCCCTACCTCCATTTTATTTTTCTTCTTTATTGCTTTCTTTTTAATTTTCATTTTCTTTACATTTTTCTTCCGCTTTTCTCATTATTTTTTATTTCTTGCTTTTCTTCCCTCTTCCCCCCCCCGACACCCACCCATCCACATTTTGTCTTTTGCTTCCTCCTTTTAAAATCTTGATTGTTTTTTTCTTATTTTCTTCCCTTCCCCCCCTCTTTTTTTGTTCCCATATATTTTTTACTTGTTTATGTTTTCCTCTTCCTTTTCCATCCCCCCCCCCCCCCACCATTTTTCTTTTGCTTTTGGGTTCTTCTTAACCTGTTTTTCTTTTGCTTCCCTCTTTTTGTTCTCCTTTCTCTATTTAATTTTCATTTTCTCTTCCCCCTTTCCTTGCCTCTTTTTTCTTGCTCCTTTTTTTCTTCCCCTTTATGTTTCCCTTTCCCTTTCTTTCCCTTTATCTTTTTTCTCTTTTTTCTTTTATTTTCCTGTCTTTTCTTTCTTTACTTTTTCTTTTTTCTTCTTCTTCTTTTTCTTCCCTTCTTTCCTTTTGCTTTTGCTTCTTCTTCCCCTTTTTGTTTTATTTTTCTTCCCCATTTTCTTTCCCTTCTCCTTTTTCTATTCTTTTTCTTCCCTATTATCATTCTTCTTCTATTTTCTTCCCTGTTTTCTCCCCTCTTTTTTCTTCCCCTTTTATCTTGACTTTCTCCTGTTTCATGTTTTTTTCCCTATTTCTTTTTTTTAACTTTTTCTTCCCTATCTTTATTTTATTTTTCTTCTTTCTTGCTTTTTTCTCTTTTTAATATTCGTTTTCTTTCCATTTTTCTTCCCCTTTTCTCATTCTTTTTTATTTCTTGATTTTCTTCCCTCTTTTCTTTTTACCCTGACCCATTCTTTGTCTTCTTTTTTCTTTTTAATTTTTGATAATTTTTTTTTCCTTCTTCTCTTCCCTTCCCCCTTTTTTTATAGCCCATATATTTACTTCTTTTTTTTTTCCTTTTCCAATCATTCCCCCACCCCCCAACCCCTATTTTCTTTAGCTTTTGTTTCTTTTTACCCTATGTTTTACTTTCGCTTCCTCCTTTTCTGTTCTCTTTTCTCTTTTTCTTCCCTATTTAATTTTCATTTTCTCTTTGCTTCCCCATTTCCTTCCCTCTTTTTTCTTGCTTTTTTTTCTTTCCCTTTATGTTTCTTTTTCTTCTTCTCTATTCTTGACCTTTTTCTTTTTCTTTTTTTTCTTTTCTTTTCTTTTTCCTTTTTTTTCCTTTTTTTTCTTTTCCTTTCTTTTTTTATTCTTTTCTTCTTCTTTTCTTTTTCTTCCCTTCTTTCCTTTTGCTTTTACTTTCTCTTCCCCTTTTTGTTTTTTCTTCCCCATTTTTTCCCTTCTATTTTTCCTATTCTTTTTCTTCCCTATTATCATTCTTCTTCTATTTCCTTCCCTGTATTCTTCCCTCTTTTTTCTTCCCTCTTTTTTTCTTCCTTTTATCTTTACTTTCCCCCTTCTGTTTCCTGTTTTTTATTTCTCCTATTTCTTTTCCATTACCTTTTTTCCCTATCTTTCCCCTTTTCTATTCCCTTTTCTCTTTTTCTTCACTGTTTAATTTTCATTTCCTCTTTCTTCCCCCTTTCCTTCCCTGTTTTTTCTTGCTCTTTTTTTTTTCCTTCCCCTTTATGTTTCCTTATCGCTTTCTTTCTCTTTCCCTCTCTCTTTCGTATTCCCTTTCTTCTTCACTTCCCTCTTTTCTTTACTCTTCATTCCTTTCTTTTTCTTCTTCTTCTTTTTCTTCCTTTTCTTTGCCTTCTTTTTCTTCACTTCTTTCATTTTCCTTTTGTTCATTTCTCCTGTTTTTGTTTTTCTTTTCTTCCCCATTTTCTTTTCCTTCTATTTTTTATATTCTTTTTCTTCCCTATTATCATTATTCTTCTTTTTTTCCCCGTTTTCTTACCTTTACCCCCCCCAATTTTATTTTTGTCTTCCCTCTTCTATTTCCTTTTATCTTTCTCCTATTACTTTTTTTCTCTTCTTCTTTCCTTTCTTTATATTCTCTTCTTTTCTTCCTTCTTTTCTTTTTTCCTTTCTTTTTTCTATCCTCTTTCCATTTTCTCCCCTCCCCTCTCCTCATTTCTTTTTTTTTTCCCTCTCTTCCCCTTTCTTTCCCTTTTCCTTTCTATTTCCCTTTCCCTTTATTTACCTTTCCCTTCCCTTTCTCTTTTCTTCTTTTCATTTCTTCTTTTAATTTTTTTTTCTTCTTCAACTTCCCTTCTTTCCTTTTGCTTTTGTTTTTTCTTCCCCTATTTTTTTCTTCCTCATTTTCTTTCCCTTCTCCTCTCACTATTCTTTTTCTTCCCAACTATCATTCTTCTTCTATTTTCCTCCCTCTTTTCTTCCCCCTTTATTCTTCCCCTTTTATCTTTGCTTTCCCACTTCTCTTTCCCTTCCCTCCCCTTTCTTTCCCTTTACCCCCTTCTATCCCTTTCCCTTTCTTTTTTCTTATTTTCTTTTCTTTTTTTTATTCTTTTCTTTTGCTACCCTATTTTTCTTCTCTATTTTTTCTTCTTTTTTCTTTTTCTTTTTCTCTTCTTTTTTCTTTTTCTATTTTCTTTTGGCTTTGCTATTAACTTATCCTTTTTGTTTTTCTATATCTTCATTTTTTCCCTTTATTCTATTCTTCTTTCTCTTTTCTATCCCTATTATTTTTTTCCTTATTCATTAACTTTTTTCTTTTTCTTTTTCTTTATCTTTTTTTTTTCTTTCTTTTCTGTTGCTCTTCTTGTTTCTTTTTCTTTTATTTTTTTCTGCTTCTTTTTCTTCTTGTTTCATTGTTTTTCCTTTTCTTTTGCTTTTTAAATCTCTCTATTTTTCCTTTCCTTTTTTTCTTTCTCTTTTTCTTCCCTCGTTTCTTTTTTATCCCAATTTTCTTCACCTTTTTCTTTCATCTTCTTCCCCTTCTTCATTTCCTTTACTTCCCTTTTTTTTTACTTTTAAAGCACAATTACTTCATGAAATGATACTTCTCGATGTACAAACAGATATAAAAATATCATCTGATACCTCTTTGCGCTGTTCTCCCAATCATAGAGTAGCCATCAGTAGCTTTGGTTTTGGTAAAAAAAAAAAAAAAGAAAGAAAAAAAAAATCTGCAGGACTGTCGTACAAATACTAGTGATGGGGGATGGAGGGGAGATATTCTGGCCATCAGTGACCTTTCCCTTCCATTTCCCCCCCTTATTTTCTCCTTTTGTGTTCTCCTTTTTCTTCCCTATTTAATTTTCATTTTCTCTTTACTTCCCCCTTTCCTTCCCTCTTTTTTCTTGCTCTTTCTTTTTCTTCCCCTTTATGTTTCCCTTTCTCTTGATTTCTCTTTCTCTTCCTCTTTCCCTTCCCCTTCCCTTTTCTTTTCCCCTTCTGTTTCTTCCCTTACTTCCCTTCTTTTTTGGGAAGCTGTATTTATCTTGTATTTACTTTTGTATTTATCTTACCTTTTTAGAGGTGTTGTGCCTGCTTCTGCTGGCTTCAAAAAGGAACAAGGAGCTCTACAGTAGAAGCCTGAAGGTGAGGTGGGCTGGCCTCTCTGCCTGCCTGTGCTCCTTCCTTCCCCCTGAAAACATCACCACATGAGATTTTGATAGGATTCTTTTTACTCTATTTGTTTTTCTTTTCCTTCCATCTTTTCTGTTCTCCTTTCTCTTTTTCTTCCCTATTTAATTTTCATTTTCTCTTTGCTTCCCCATTTCCTTCCCTCTTTTTTCTTGCTTTTTTTTCCTTCCCTTTTATGTTTCTCTTTCCCTTTATTTCCCTTTCCTCTTTCCCTTTCTCCTTCCTTTCCTTTCTCTTTTCTTTTCTTTTGTACTCTTTTCTTCTTCTTCTTTGTCTTCCATTCTTTCCTTTTGCTTTTGCTTTTTCTTCCCCTATTTGTTTTTTTTTCTTCCCCATTTTCTTTCCCTTCTCCTTTTACTATTCTTGTTCTTCCCAATTATCATTCTTCTTCTATTTTCCTCCCTCTTTTCTTCCCCCTTTATTCTTCCTCTTTTATCTTTGCTTTCCCACTTCTCTTTCCCTTCCCCTTTATGTTTCTATTTCCCTTTCCTTTTCCCTTTCCTTTTTTTCTTTTTATTTTTCTTTTTTTTTTTCTTCCTTATTTTTCTTCTCTATTTTTTCTTCTTTTTCCATTTTCTTATTCTCTTCCTTTTTCTTTTTCTATTTTCTTTTGGTTTTGTTTTTTCCTTATCCTTTTTGTTTTTCGTTATCTTCCCTTTTTTCCCCTTCCCTTTATTTTATTCTTCTTTCTCTTTTTTCCCCTATTCTCATTTTATTTTTTCCCTCTCATTAACCTTTTTTTCTTTTTTCATTTTCTTTTTCTGTTGCTTTTTCTTGTTTCTTTTTTTCTTTTTCTCTTGTATTTTCTTATTCTATTGTTTTTCCTTTCCTCTTGCTTCTTTAAATCTCTCTATTTTTCCTCTCCTTTTTTATTTTTTCTTTCTCTTTTTCTTCCCTTATTTCTTTTTTTACTCTATTTTCTTCACCTTTCTCTTTCACCTTCTTCCCCTTTTTCTTTTCCATTTCCCTTTCCTTTTTTTTTTAAAAAGCACAATAAATTCATGAAATGACACTTCTCGACGTACAAACATAAAAATATCATCTGATACCTCTTTGCGCTGTTCTCACAATCATAGAGTAGCCATCAGTAGCTTTGATTTTGGTAATAAATAAATAAATAAATAAATAAATAATCTGCAGGACTGTGGTACAAATAATAGTGATGAGGGATGGAGGGGAGATATCCTGGCCACCTCTCCCTTCCATTTCCCCCCCTTATTTTCTTTTGCTTTTGGTTCTTCTTAACCTATTTGTTTTCCTTTTCCTTCCCCCTTTTCTGTTCTCCTTTCTCTTTTTCTTCCCTATTTAAGTTTCTTTTTGTCTTTACTTCCCCCTTTCCTTCCCTCTTTTTTCTTGCTCTTTTTTTTTACTTCCAATTTATTTTTACCTTTCCCTTTATTTCCCTTTCCCTTTCTCTATCCCTTCCCTTTTTCTTTTCTCTTTTCTATTCTTTTCTTTGGGGAAGCTGTATTTATGTTGTATTTACTTTGGTATTTATCTTACCTTTTTAGAGGAGTTGTGCCTGCTTCTGCTTCTTCAAAAAGGAACAGGGAGCTCTACAGTAGAAGCCTGAAGGTGAGGTGGGCTGACCTCTCTGTCTGCCTGTGCTCCTTCCTTCCCCCTGGAAAGTTCACCACATGAGACTTTGATAGGCTTCTTCTTACCCTATTTGTTTTACTTTTCCTCCCCCCTTTCGTGTTCTCCTTTCTCTTTTTCTTCCCTATTTAATTTTCATTTTCTGTTTACTTCCCCCTTTTCTTCCCTCTTTCTTCTTGCTCTTTCTTTTTCATCCCCTTTATGTTTCCACTTCCCTTCCTCTTTCCCTTTCCCTTCCACTTCCCCTTTCTCTTTCCCTTTCCCTTCCCCTTTTCCTTCCCTTTTCTCTTTCCTTTCCCTTTTTGTTTCCCCTTCCCTTCCCTTCTTTTCCTTCCAAGAAGCTGTATTTATCTTGTATTTACTTATGTATTTATCTTACCTTTTTAGAGATGTTGTGCCTGCTTCTGCTGGCTTCAAAAAGGAACAGGGAGCTCTACAGTAGAAGCCTGAAGTTGAGGTGGGGTGGGCTGTCTGCCTGTACTCCTTCCTTCCTCCTGGAAAGTTCACCACATGAGGTTTTGATAGGCTTCCATAATGTATGGGTATGGAAAGCTGCAACTAACTCTGCAGATGACTGGTATATACTTAACATTTGAAATCTCAATAAAATTTTCTGCTTGTTGAGTTATTGTCTGGCATTCACTTATTTCCTGATTTGGCCATCACTTCTGGCTGCTCTTTTGACAGATTTTCACTATTTCTGCAGTCACATTGGTCTGGCAACAGGGGAATCAGCTGTGGCTGTGGGTGTGGTGAGAGCAGCACAACCACCCCATCCTTCTCTGAGTCCTCACTTCCTCTGCAGCATTGCTTCACAGACCCTTGCACACCCTAAAAGCAGCGGCCAGCAACCAGCCATAGTGACCTGGGTTTAATTTGTCTGCAGTTGAATACAATTAGTCCCCAGACAAACTTGGGTCGCCTTTTTGTTTCACCAAAAAAATCACTGATGCTGAAGATCTGGCATATGCTCCAGCCTTACAGCTCAAGTCCTGTCACCCGCCCCGCCCTCCCCCATCTCCCCCCCCCCCCATCCCGTCCCGTCCTGTCCCGTCCCATCTCACACACACACCCCCCCCCCCGGCAATGTGTGAGTTCAGCTGAAAGTGAACTGTATATACAAGACATTTGAGAGCTCCTTGTGAAATGGGCTTGTATTTTAAACTTCCAAGCGTCTGGAACCTCAACTGGCTTTGAATGCATCCCTGAGCCGAGCCCAATCTGGACACATACCTGAGGGTGGAGAGCAGAGACGATCCGCTTTTGGGAGCCGGGCTGAAAACGGCTGCGCCATAACCCGCATAGTACACCAGGATCACTCCGTCGGGCAAGCGGCTCCATCTAGCGGCCGTGCCCCGTTTCATGCCGGACGCTCAGTGATGTCACCAACGAATGAGCTGACGTTACAGCACGGGGCGACCCTTCCCCGATCCCGGGCAGCCCCAGGATCTTTCTGGGAGCGATATGAGCAGAGCAGGGGTGGGGTGCATTGTAACCCCTCTTCTTAGCGTCACCCGCAGGTTCACCAGCAACTCACTGCAGCGCTCCCTGAGAACCACTTAAAGGGCTTGGTGCTGTGAGCACCTGGAGGAGCTCTTTGTGATAGGGAGTGGCTGAATGTTGCTTCCGGCTTTGCTGCTGGCTAGATTTGCTGTGTACTGATATCAAATGCATTACAGTAGTTTGAGGCACCGGGAGATGACTGCCAGGCCCTCTGTCAAAGGAAAAACAAGTCTTTTGGCAGTGTGAAAAATAAACTGGGCTGTTCTCCAGTAGCAACCCAGAAAGATTATTGGATTTTGCACTTTGTTAGTAATTTGTAAGCAAATACTCAAACTATCAAAGTAGAAAATAATATTTCCTTATTTTATTTTATTTCATTTTATTTTGTTTTATTTTATTTTATTTTATTTTATTTTATTTTATTTTATTTTATTTTATTTTATTTTATTTTATTTTATTTTATTTTATTTTAGAATGTGAGCTGAATAACATCTTCATCCTCACCTCCAGATTGCAGTATGGGAGCCAGTTGAGATGTCTCCTTCATGCTTTTGGTCTGGCAATCAGCTACTTTGCTGGATCAAACAGCCTGGAGACCCAATAGTGGCTGTCATCAGATGGTGAAGACATCACAGGCCATTTCCTGTTCCTGCTCCCACTCAGCCCCATCTGCACATTGGTCAGATGCACAGCTTCTGAATGTGCAGCTGCTCAAGGGATATTCTCTCCTTCCCACAGCCACACACACCAGAGATAACTCACATCAAGGACTGGATGTGAGCCCTTGGCAGGGCCCTCCATGACAGGAATCCAAACTGTTTTGAGATCTTTCAGCACATTAACCACTTCACAGCCATCTTTTCTGTGGATGTTATCATAAAAGCTGAGGAGATCTTATCTTTCACTGTTAAGTGCTGGCTCATGAGCAAGGGCTGCTCTGATGTCTCCTCATGCTTAACAACATAATGGTATATTTGAATGAACACATCTTCACTAGCAGACAAGGGTGTGGGTCTAGAGCATAAGCAGAGAATAAATTTTCCCCACCATTTGTGCTGGGAGTGAATTATCCTGTAACATTCTCAGGGAACAGGAAGAAGGAGGAAACTGTAACGAGGCAGTGCCACTTCCATGCTCAGAAGAGGTATGTGAGCATCTTCCTGCACTCAGCTTGAAGTTCCCACACACAAAAGGACCTAGACCCTTGTTTTTCAGTCTTCTGCTGACATATATCATGTAGCACTTCATATGCCTTTATTTTTACTTAGCCTTACTGACATGCCTATATAAACCAGTGTAACCTGTAAGACTGGCATTGTCAAAGTGATTGTTCAGGAAGCTATTTTCACAGTTTAAGGCCAAGAAGATGCTACTGCTTTTCAAGTGCTACATGGAATTTGTTGCTTGTAAAGGTCAGCTTTCATGGTTCATGCTGTAACACTACCCTAATCCTCATCAGGATCAACAACATGGATGATGACAATGATCCTTTTTCTCCACCAGAGTCCTCTGTTTCACTGGCAAAAATACTGGAGGCAGGAAGAAGGCTGTGGGTTGGATCCTTGGGTACTTTTTCCACTGATGAAATGAAGGCAAGCAAATGACAGATCCAACTGTGCAGCCTTGGGTGTATGAATCAGTATTATCTGCTGGCTGGAGCTCCTGGTAGGTTTTGCACTAAGAAATGGTTTTGGTGTCACATTTGACATGAGACTCAGACTATCATGGGGTGTTTTGGGCTCATCTTATACACTATCTCAAGCTCTTTGGGAACAAGCAGCCTATTTTTCATTATGCAATATCGTCTTTATTCATCTACATGTTAATTGCTGGTTTCTAGCCTTTCTAGATCTGTGACCTAAGAATCACAAATCACGACAGGGGCAGAGGCAATTAGTTGTCCTCGGGCTGCTCTCTAAGACTCGAGTGTGTAAATTGCTCTTTCATTCACACGTGAATTATTCTTAATATCCCTTCTCTGGTAATAAATACGTGGCTGTGAAGGCATGAAGATGTGTGTGTGTGTGTGCGAGGGGGGTGGGGGTGGTGGGGGATTAAGAGGGAAAGGTAGCATGACCCTCCCGTTCTCTTTTCTTTTTCAAGTAAAAGCTACCCCTAGGTCTTAACATTCTCTCAAAAAGATAATGCTACCGGTTTGTTTGCTTTCTGCATTCCCCTTGGATGCTAAGGCAAGACTAACACCGAGAGCATAAAGAAGTTCATATGCACGTTGCCTCATACTGTATACATGCTTCTCTATTAGCTCTGGACAGAGAGCATAACCAGATGAAAAACGGGTAACCAGCACAGGTCAGGCAATTCAAAGAGAAAGATGGGGTCTTCAGAAGGGCACCTCAGCTTTATTCCCACTCTCATCTTCTGCAACCTGAGCCAGCAACACCCGCGGCTCCACAGGACGGCCATCGCTCCTGCCTCGAGCAGAGAACAGCCCTTTGCCATGCTGACTGTCTGCTCTGCTCTGCCAGGAGCTGATGGTTTACTTACAGCAGAGGAATGTATCTCCCGTTCTGGACAGCATGGTGACCTCCTGCTCAGCTTACTCAGACTCCTTTCTCAGAGTGACAAAGTGGATAAATTGCACCAGAAATGCCCTGTCCATTCCCAGGGTGAGAGAGTGAGGCAGACCTGTAGGAGGCCAGTGGCCAGGATTTTCCATTTACATGCCCTTAGTTCCCTCTCAGTCTGGTAGGGGTGACTGTGAGCACAATTTGGAAGCCTTTGCTTGCTTCATGCCATATCTACTTGGGCTCATCACTGTGGGCTTGGGAAACCAGACAAGTACTTCCATTGGTTTCTGCAGACCATCTTTCACATTTGTGCATTCAGAAGCTCTGCTGTGTGAACACAGCCTCTGTCTGCACCAGCTTGCAGTGTCCCCTTCCCCAGCTGCTGATGTTTGTCAGGTCAGCACTGCACTTGCATGAGGGAGGTCAGCAGAACAACATCCTTAGGTAAATGACTGCAAAGGATTTCAAGCAAATACATTGCCCCCTTTTGTGATTGGAGCCCTGGGGTATCTCCCTTTTTGTGTGTACCTCTGGTAAAAACGTGGTCCGTGGGCTTTTGCTCTGCCCTTCTTAGCTTCACACACGACAGGCAAGGTACCTGAAACAAGTGCTGAGGGAGGTTGCTAAGCATCCAGCCTTAGAAATATTTAAAGCTCAGCTGAGCAGGGACTAAAACAAATTGCTCTAGATTTTAGGCTAGTTCTGCTTTGAGCAGGAGGTTGAACCAGATGCCTTCAAGGGGTCCTTTCCAAAAAAAGATTATTTTTTTCTAAATGTTGTGTTCTAATCAATGAAGGCATCAGGTTTGGAAGAGAAACCTGTTTTTCTTGCTGGGGAATGAACTGGTTTCTGCAGAACAAGAACTAGGATATATTGATTTATATGAACAGCTCTGAGCCAGCAGATGTGGTGCAGTGGTTCTACCAGTGCTGCTGCACTTACAGAGGAAATGTTGGTCTTCCAGGGTATTCTCTCTGAATATTTACATCTTACAACCAGTGCAATAGGAATCCCAGAATGAAAATGCTCAAGTTCCTCTGAGAGAACTTGCACACTGGGTTGGCTCATTGCTGTCTTGTAACTAGTGAAGAAGGATGGAAGGATTAGTATAGCACATCTGATGCAGGAGAAAAAAGGATGCTTTTCTTATACGTGGAAGAATGAGACAGATGACTGAAAAGAAGCACAAAATGCCTAGGTGTCACGGGTTACTTAGATTTACCTATGCCCGTGACAGGGGAAGCCACCCCGTGGGCCCCCCTCCTGGGGCCCGGAAAGGAGGGGGAAAAAGGGAGTGGGATAAAACAGCAACAATCTAAGGAGGAAAAACTTATTTTACTAAATATGATACCGAAATACAAGATAACACAATATAATATAATTGAGGCTAACAAATTGAACGAAACAGAGAGAGAGAGTCCCCGAAAACCGAGAGGCCTACTGTGAACTCTAGGCGACACGGCTGGAACGCTTCCCACTCTCCGAGAAGTTCGAGAGAAGAAGGAGGGCACTCCAGCCTGGGAACGAGATTATACAGCGTCCTGGTCCCGTGACTTATCATTAACCCTGTTGTTCTCTGGGATATGTAGTCTTCTTCTGTGGACTGCACATTCAATAGAAGTATCCATACTTTACATGATGTTATGATGTGGAATACTGATACTGATAGCAAAATTACAAAACCATGACATTCCACCCCTTATTCTACATTATTACATCATGGTAAATATATATATATATACATATATATACACGTATGTAAAATTATGATAGCTAAACAGTAGAATTACATGTAACATAACTAAATGTACAACTATAATAACTAAAATACACTACACATGCAAACATATATACATATAAATACATAAAATTATTGACTGCACTCCCCCAGCATCAAATTCCCTTGTGGCACACATTGAACATCCCCATCCTTCTGCATTACCCACCAAGTGCACCCAGGTCCCTGAGCAAAGACAGTTCCACGGATAGGTTTGCCCTTTCCAGAAGCTGGAAGGACCCAAACAGCTTTTCCCAACATGTTCTTTACATGTACAACAGGGACCTTATCTCCCTCTACAGTGTGTAGGGGGCTAGATTGACTAGGACCATCACGATTGACAGATCCTCTAGTATTCACCAACCAAGTGGCTTCTGCCAGATTCTTCTCCCAGTGCTTAAATGTTCCGCCACCCATTGCTTTCAACATAGTTTTCAACAACCCATTATATCGTTCAATTTTACCAGAAGCTGGTGCATGGTAGGGAATATGATAAATCCACTCAATGCCATGATCTTTGGCCCAAGTATTTATAAGGGAATTTTTAAAATGTGTCCCATTATCAGATTCAATTCTTTCTGGGGTGCCATGTCGCCACAGGACTTGTTTCTCAAGACCTAATATGGTGTTTCGAGCAGTAGCATGGGGTACTGCGTATGTTTCAAGCCACCCAGTGGTTGCCTCTACCATGGTGAGTACATAACACTTACCACTGCGAGATCGTGGCAAGGTGATATAATCAACCTGCCACACCTCCCCATATTTATACTTTTGCCACCGCCCTTCCTCCCAGAGAGGTTTCATCCTTTTGGCTTGTTTAATTATGGCACATGTTTCACAATCATGAATAATCCGCGCAATAGCGTCCATGGTTAAGTCCACCCCTCGGTCTCTGGCCCACTTATATGTCGCGTCTCTTCCTTGATGACCTGAGGTCTCATGAGCCCATCGAGCTAGAAATAATTCGCCCTTATTCTGCCAATCCAAGTCAATTTGAGCCATCTCAATTTTGGCAGCTTTATCTACCTGATGGTTGTTTTGTTGTTCTTCAGTAGCCCGACTTTTGGGCACATGTGCATCCACATGACGCACCTTTACAACCATATTCTTTGTTCGGGCTGGGAAGCGTGTGCGTTTAACAGCTGTAACTTTTGATGATGCAGGTGAGGAGTAGGACTGGAATACTTTGATCAGATCCTTCATTAGACCTGGTGGCCCGTACGAGGATTGACCTTCATCAGTTGTTTCTGATACTATTACGGGATCATCATTACGATTAGTTGATGGAAACAATTTCTTGCATATTTCATAATTGCTTTCAATCCCTTAAACAGAGCAACTGGGATGAAGAGTGGATTCATAGCTGGCAGGCTCTGTAAAAGTCAGAGCTAGCTAGCTTTGCTCTAAGGGAGAAAGAAATCCCTTTGTTTTCTACACAAAAGTTAGATAGCAGTGCTGAGAATGTACAGCAGCCCTTAATGTTGACAATTTGTCTGGTATTTCAAGGTCACGTTCTCAGTGAGCAGCTACGAAAAGATAACACTCCCCTAACGAAGCTCTTTAAGAGTAAAGTGAGAGTTGTTCTAAAAGCTAAAAAGCTCTATGCCCGCATTCTCCACCAAAAAATCTGTCACGGGTTACTTAGATTTACCTATGCCCGTGACAGGGGAAGCCACCCCGTGGGCCCCCCTCCTGGGGCCCGGAAAGGAGGGGGAAAAAGGGAGTGGGATAAAACAGCGACAATCTAAGGAGGAAAAACTTATTTTACTAAATATGATACCGAAATACAAGATAACACAATATAATATAATTGAGGCTAACAAATTGAACGAAACAGAGAGAGAGAGTCCCCGAAAACCGAGAGGCCTACTGTGAACTCTAGGCGACACGGCTGGAACGCTTCCCACTCTCCGAGAAGTTCGAGAGAAGAAGGAGGGCACTCCAGCCTGGGAACGAGATTATACAGCGTCCTGGTCCCGTGACTTATCATTAACCCTGTTGTTCTCTGGGATATGTAGTCTTCTTCTGTGGACTGCACATTCAATAGAAGTATCCATACTTTACATGATGTTATGATGTGGAATACTGATACTGATAGCAAAATTACAAAACCATGACACTAGGTCATGTCTCATGACTCTTGCAGTTTTGTTCTCACGTGACATTGTAAAGAGAATTTAATTTTATCAGAAAAATGCTTTTTTTTTCTTTATTCTTTCTTTCCTTCCCTAGGAGCCTGCTCTGTTCCCTTTAGGGAGAGTCTGTCCTCTGGTGTCCATAGAGGCATTTGGACTCAGCATTTGTTGACTTCTCTGCCTTCCTTTGCAGACATCAGTGAGGAGAGGCTGGGTGATGCCAGCGGAACAGACAATGCTGAGACCTACAGTGACAAAGACACAGACCAAAGGAATTCCCCAGACATGGCTAAAGCCAGAACCTGCTTCACCCCTGAAAGCCCAGAAATTGTATAAGTGGATGAGGTATGTTACGCAGTTCAGAAAACTGGTGGGAGCACAGAGAGCCGTCCAGAGAGCCCCAAGTACCATGCAGAGCAGAATCACCTCCTGATAGAAGGTCCTTCTGGGACAGTTTCTTTACCTTTCAGCTTGAAAGCCAACAGACCTCCACTGGAAGTGCTGAAAAAGATTTTCCCTAACCAGAAGCCAATGGTGCTGGAGTTGATCCTGAAAGGATGTGGTGGTGACCTGGTGAGCGCTGTTGAGGTTCTCTTGTCCAGCCGGTCTTCAGTGGCCAGTGGTGAGAGAACTTCTGCAGAGTCAGATGGTCTAGTTCTACCTTCCAACGGGCATATTTTTGAACACACGCTGAGTTCCTATCCTATTTCCTCTTCCAAGTGGTCAGTGGGCTCAGCCTTCAGGGTCCCTGACACACTGAGGTTCTCTGCTGACTCCAGCAATGTTGTGCCCAATCCTCTGACTGTACCTTTGCAGCACCCATTTCCTCAGCCACCTCGCTACCCGCTGATGCTGAGGAACACTTTGGCAAGAAACCAGTCCAGTCCTTTCCTGCCTAATGATGTCACCCTTTGGAACACCATGACGCTGCAGCAGCAGTACCAGCTGCGGTCCCAGTATGTCAGTCCTTTCTCTAGCAACTCAGCCAGCATCTTCCAAAGCTCTTCTGTCCTTCCTTCTCGCTCATCAGAAGATCCTAGGATCTCAATCCCTGATGACGGATGTCACAGAATCACAGAATCACAGAATTACCCTGGTTGGAAGGGACCTCAAGGATCATGTAGTTCCAACCCCCCTGCCTAGCAGGGCCACCAAACATACACATTTACTAGATCAGGTTGCCCAGGGCCCCGTCCAACCTGGTCTTGAACACCTCCAAGGACGGGGCATCCACAACCTCACTGGGCAGCCTGTTCCAGGACCTAACCACCCTTCTAGTAAAGAACTTACCCCTAACATCCAACCTAAATCTTCCCTCCTTCAACTTAAAACCATTTCCCCTAGTCCTGCTATTATCAGCCCTTTCGAAGAGTTTACTCCCCTCCTGGGAGTAAGTTCCCTTCAGGTACTGAAAGGCTGCAATGAGGTCACCCCGCAACCTTCTCTTCTCCAGGCTGAACAAACCCAACTCCCTCAGCCTGTCCTCATAGGGGAGGTGCTCCAGCCCCCTGATCATCTTTGTGGCCCTCCTCTGGACCCTTTCCAAAATCTCCATATCTTTTTTGTACTGAGGGCTCCACACCTGGGCACAGTACTCCAGATGGGGCCTCACAAGAGCAGAGTAGAGAGGGACGATCACCTCCCTATCCCTGCTGACCACCCCTCTCCTGATGGAGCCCAGGATCCCATTTGCTTTCTGGGCTGCCAGAGCGCACTGCTGGCTCATGTTAAGTTTCTCATCTATCAGGACCCCTAGGTCTTTTTCAGCCGAGCTGCTCTCAAGGACAACTCCTCCCAGCCTGTACAGGTGCCTGGGGTTCTTCCGGCCCAAGTGCAAAACCTTGCACTTTGCCGTGTTGAACCTCATTAGGTTCACCCGAGCCCAGCTTTCCAGCCTGTCAAGGTCCCTCTGAATGGCATCTGTTCCCTCCACCGTATCAACTGCACCACTCAGCTTGGTGTCATCAGCAAACTTGCTGAGGGTGCACTCCATTCCCTCATCGATGTCATTAATAAAGATGTTAAAGAGCACCGGTCCCAAGACAGACCCTTGAGGGACGCCGCTCGTTACCGGCCTCCACCTGGACATAGAGCCATTGACCACCACCCTCTGTCTGCGGCCTTTCAACCAATTGCTTATCCATCTAGTTGTCCACCCATCAAATCCACCTCCCTCCAATTTGGAGATAAGGATGTGGTGGGGGACCATGTCAAAGGCCTTGCTCAGGTCCAGGTAAATGACATCGGTCGCCTTCCCTTCATCCACCAACGCCGTCACTCCATCATAGAAGGCCACAAGATTAGTTAAGCATGACCTTCCCCTGGTGAAGCCGTGCTGGCTGTCTCGGATCACATGCTTGTTCTTTATGTGATCAAGCATGTTGTCCAGGAGGATCTGTTCCATAATCTTCCCAGGCACAGAGGTGAGACTCACCGGCCTGTAGTTACCCGGGTCGCCCCTGCTCCCCTTCTTGTAAATGGGAGTGACGTGACCCTTCTTCCAATCATCCGGGACCTCACCTGACAGCCACGACTTCTCAAATATGATGGAGAGCGGCTCAGCAACCACCTCAGCCAGCTCCTTCAGGACCCTGGGATGCACGCCATCTGGCCCCATAGACTTATACTCATTCAGTCTAAGGAGGCACTCTCGGACTTGCTCTACCCTTACAGTGGGGAGGGATTTACCTCCTTGGTCCCCACATGGAGGGATGGGGGTGCAAGACTTAGGGACGTGAAAAAGACTAGAATCCTGGCCACCAGTGAAGACCGAGGTGAAGAACTCATTCAGCACCTCAGCTTTCTCTTCATCTGTTGAAGCCATTTCTCCTTTTGAATTTACCAGAGTAGGTACGCCCATTTTGGCCTGTCTCTTCTGGCCAATGTACCTGTAGAAGGTTTTCTTATTGTTTTTCACATCCCTCGCCAAGTTCAGTTCTGCCTGTGCCTTGGCTTTCCTGATCCCACATCTGCAAGTTCGGACGGCATCCCTGTATTCTTCCCGGGTGACACAGCCTTGTTTCCAGAGCTTGTACACCCCTTTCTTCACCCTCAGTTCTCTTAGCAGGTCCTTGCTGAGCCATGCCGGTTTTCTACCTCTCCTGCCCACTTTCTTAATCAGGGGAATGGAGACCTCTTGTGCTGCCAGGAGGGCATCCTTGAACAGTAGCCAGCTCTCCTCAACGTCCTTATCTTTGAGGGCAGCGCGCCAGGGGATCTTGGCCAGCATTCCATTGAGTAGCTTGAAGTCTGCTCTTCTAAAGTTGAGCATCCTGGTCCTGCTCTTTGCCAGGCCCACATCGCTTGAGATCACAAACTCAACCAGGGCATGATCGCTGGAGCCCAGGCAGCCTCCAACCTTGACGCCTTTGATGATCTCCTCAGCGTTGGTGAGCAGCAGGTCCAGCAACGCTTGACCTCTGGTCGGTCTGTCCAATACCTGAACCAGAAAGCTATCATCAATGGATTCCAAGAGCCTTCTGGAGCTCTTGCAGCTCGCCGTGTGGTTTTCCCAACAGATGTCAGGATGGTTGAAGTCCCCCACCAGGACAAGAGCCCGTGAGCCAGACGCCTCACGCATCTGGAGCAAGAAAGCCTCATCAGCAGCCTCCCCTTGATCAGGTGGCCTGTAGTATACCCCTAATACCAGCTGACCTTTATTAGTCCCATCTCTAATCCTAACCCACAGGCTCTCAACCTGTTCTTGACTGTTTCTCATGGGGAGCTCCTCACAGTTTATCCAATCTCTGACATAAAGGGCGACTCCCCCACCCTTCCTACCTCGCCTATCTCTCCTAAAGAGCCTATAGCCATCGATGGTAGTATCCCAATTGTGGGAGTCATCCCACCATGTTTCTGTGATAGCAACAATGTCATAATTTTCAGAGTGCATCACAGTTTCCAGTTCCTCCTGCTTGTTACTCAGGCTCCGTGCATTAGTATAAAGGCACTTCAGCCGGGCTGTCCGTCTCACCACCTTCATAAGCGATCCAGGATCCGCTAGAACAGCGGCATCCCCAGCATCCCCCTGCCCTACTCCCTCCTTTTGCACTCTGCAATCTTTGCCCACAGAGTTTGGTACAATCCCTCGAATGCACCGTTCAACCCCAGTAGCCCTTATTTTGTCCCCTTCCCCCTTCGTTCCTAAGGGGAATGTCCTATTGTGTCTAAGCAACCTCTTTACACAGAAGATGAGTATGATGAAAGGTCTGATTCTTCAGACTCAAGAATACTCAACACATCTTCTTAGGATGACATTTGCCATATGATAAGTAAGTAAGTGATATTTTCAGTGCAGCTGAACTACTGGGCCTGAAGAGGAGAGACGTATACTCCATGAAACACTTGCAATTGTATTAAAACTTGACTTTGCTTGGTATTGTACTATAGCAATAAAAACATAACGTATTTAATTTCTTGCACTTCATTGGATAATGCCAAATAGCAATACTCTGGCTTTAGCTCTGAGTGTGTACGACAAGGAAAGACTTTATGGCCATCGGTTATGGGACTCTGGAAGATTCGTAGCGGAAACAGAAGCTCAAGGTCTACTTTGTTCCTTAACTCAGACAACTGGGGATATTAAACTAGAATACTTGAATGCTGTTTTATAAGAGAGAACTCCTCAGGACATAAGAAATCAAACAAAAGTAGTTCAATTGCAAATGGACTAAAACAAGGACCAGTCATCATCTTTGCATTGAAAGGAAAGGCAGAAGAATTATGCACATGGAACTAGCATGAACTGCTTCTGTACTGTTTGAGCTTGGACATTTTTTAGAAAAATAATCTTATGAGTTATTCTTTTCCCATGGCTAGGTCAAAATGTGTAATGTCAGTGTAAAACCAATTACGGCTGTGAAGTGCATGAAGTGTATTGTGAAATGAACACAAGATTAAACATTGTCAGGTTAATGTAGCATGCTAAGGACTCTAGAAAAATAAACTAAGATGATCATCTTGGTTTATGTCATTTATATTGGGCAAATAGCATTTCTGAGGATAGAGAGCTGATTAACTGCCAGCTGGGGTAACAATGTCTAGTTCCAGCAACAGCAGACAAGGGAAGTCTATTTTTCCCAGTCCAGGTTCTGCCCCCCTGCCTCTTAGCCTGAAACTGAGTCTCAGCAAATGCTGTCATGAGGGAAGCTTAGGTCCTTGGATGTGTGCTACAGACACTTCCAAGTTCAGGAGAGTGAAGCAGAACTTGTAACAGTCACAGTAAGCAGGAAAATATATATATATAAGTAAATAAGAGGCTCTCCTGCCCCTTCAGAAAAACTTTTTTTAAAAAATTTATTTATTTATTTATTTATTTATTTTCCCCTTATGCTATAGAAATAGAAATAGGAGATAGGGTGTAATAGCAGACCTTTCTTTAAAACAGTGTGGAGTTAAATGGCAGCTTTCCCGAATCTGGAAACGTAATTATTTGAACAATTTATTGCATGTTTGCATGCATGAACTCCCCTTTTATCCTACTTTCATTACAGTGTCAGAATAACACCACAAATTGCTTCTGGTGAAGAATGCCACTACATTCACTCTCCACCTAGATATTTGTCTGTTAAGCTTTTTGTGCCATTTTTTGAACCATTTGACAGTGACCACATCTGCTTGGCAGTTGGATTTTCCAAAACACTTCTTTCTGTGTGGATGCAATGGCTGGCAGGCCTGCCATGTGTACAGATCAGCCCTACCCCTCAAACCCAATGAGGGTTCCCCTAGAGGGGGGAAGCCTAAAGCAGGTGGGCTGTAGGACCTTAGAATTTGTCAGGCATGTTGCCTAGTATCACTGCTAATGTGAATGCCTGTGTTCTCCTTTGGCATTTCATACTTCGTAATGTTTGTGTACTCAATGGATCCCACAGTTTATACTGATACTGAACAGGCACAAGCAGAAGGAGAATAAAATAAATAATGTTTTTATTTTCTCCGGGGGATAAATGATCAGAAATACACTTTTTATTGTGTATTTTTGCAATCTGTTCAGTAAAGCAATTTGTAGTTGTATGCTAGAGAGCAAAGAGGGAAAGGTGGAGAGTGGGAGAAAAGAAAATAAATAGCATTCCTTATGCAAATGTAAGAACATCTGGAATTTTCATAATGCAGAATTACAGTTTTGTACTGACACGTTTTCCTGTGCCCACATGGAATTTGTAAACAAATTCATCTTCAAGACACTCCAAGCAGAAAAGTAATAGACACTCATAAAATAAGCTTGGTCTTGCAAACAGAAAGAGATGAGGTAGTGAAATGCTGTGCTCCGACATCGTAGAGGAGTTAGGTGTGAAAGGCTCGATGCGAACAAACAGGTCCGTGAGCTCAGGTTTTGAGCTCATGCACCAAGCAGATTTCCCTCCAGCAGAGGCTTTTGTATAGGCACCCTCATAGGTTGAATGAATTCTGTTTCTTCTTCTTTCTTTTGTTTCCCAGCAGAGGGTGAATAACCTCCAGCAGGAAGACCAAACAGTGGCAACCGACAGCTCACAGTGATCTTATGCACTGTGGTCTGTGGGTTTTCAGTGAGCAGAACCTTGACATCTTGGAAATGGAACATATCTTTCAGAGAAAGATGACCTTTGGCCAAGCTGGGGCAAACTGTTCATACTACAAACATGATGGGTGAAAAAATGCAGGGTCAGCAATGCAGTTATCAGCAATTATTAAATCCTATCTCTTTTGATAAACTGTTGTGGGTTGTTTTTTTGTTTTTGTTTTTTTTCTTTGTGAAAGCGCTGAAATTAAAATAGTCATTCTTTCAGGAATCATAGAATATCTTTTGACTAAATTCACAATTATTATTATTATTATTTTTAAATAAAGTAAACATAAGCATGTTAAAAACAAAAACCAAACACATTTTGTTTGTCTGCAGACAACTTCTGCAGTATTTTGGCTATTTACAAGTTCCATTAAAGCAAACAAACCAACAGGAAAATAAACTAACCAACCAACCAAACTGACCCAAACAAACCAATTGGACTGACCAGCAGTTATATGTCTAGGAAAGGATACTGTTCATACAGCTGTGTTTCCAGGCTGCCACTAAATGTGGATGTCATTTCTAGACTTCACTCAACATGCAACAAGGATCTGGGGCCCTTGGCATATTGGCAGGGCCCCATGGTGCTGGAGTCTGCTCCTTATGTCTTTACCTGTGGGTAATCCTAACTCCATCCTGCCTTTACAGTGTGGGCAAATAGGAGATGAGAGAACCTCTGCTTCCCTATGCACCATAATGTACTATTGCATCCTATCCCGTCCCTTCCCATTCCATCTCATCCCACTCCTGGCACCTGGCCCACATGCACTACCCAATTGCACCTTTTCCTTTGCATCAGCAGACGTTCTTGAGAACACCTGTTTTGTCTCAGGCCATGCACTTCCCAGCCCTGGTTCCTGCAGGTACCAGGTCCCAGCCCTCTGTTTTCTGGCTCCGTCTCGTGGTAAAATAAGGGAGAAGACGCGTGGGTGAAGAGGAAGGAGTGAAACTGGCTGCGTGTCTGGAAACCATAAAGAACGAGCTTAAGCATCAAGAAGATCAGCGAAGCCTTTGTTGTAGTCCTGCAATTAAGTGGTCCTATTTCATTTTGATTTGTTATTTTTGTAGGGGGCGATACCGCAGCCACGAGTCACTTGGAGCAAGAGGACTTCCCCTCATTTCACGGCGCAGTTCTCGCTCTGGGTGCGCGGAGCGGCTGAGCCCAGGTGCATTTTCTGTGGTGCTCCTCCTGTCAGGACGGTGATTTCACGGCTCACCACCCGCCTGTGCGCACAACACAGACGGTAACTCCGCAGGAAGCCCTTCTTCCGGCTGCTCCGCACTCAGCCGCTCCGCGGGGCGGCTGCGATCAGAACACAGCGCTGTGCTGCGCTGCCCCACGTCCCTCCCCGCGGCTCCGCAGTTGGCTGCGTGCTCCCCGCGGCCCCGACGTGCCCTCCTTGCGGCCCCAGGGCCACTCTGCGAATGCTGGCTGAACAGGCTGGCCTCGCGTTCGTGCTGACACGTTTGAAGAACGATTTGGGTTCTCCCAGTATACTGTTTCAGTCATTCACTCCTTATGTGGACGTGAGTGGGCGAGTAGGATTGAGGCTAAATGTATATGTTAATTTTAATACTGAAGCCATCCTGTATTTGAAGAAGAAGATTAATTCTTTAATTTCATTTCTTACTTGATATTGCATATTGCCATTACTGGGAAATCAAATTATTTCTGAATGCGCACTTTCCAAACTTCAATTCTAGTGGGCATATAACCCTCAAGCATCATTCTTCTCCCTTCCCTATAACCAACTAACTTAATGCAGAATCTTAATGTTCCTGCACTCGTCTGGAACACACACTGGCAGATAACAAGCCTTCTTCCCCAAGCACATTTTGATAATGCAGTGTCTCAGCAGCTTTCTGCATGACTCAGCAGCTCCTGGTAGGATGCTGTGTGTACACTGGAAATCTCAGCTGAGATTTCCCTTAGAGAGACTAATTACATTGATCTCCACAGTAACACAGTACCAGAGGGCCGTAACCACAGCTGTGTGACAAACACGTGGACACACAGTGTGAGTCCTGACATCACATGGAAGGTCAAACTTTTGTGCAGGTACTGGGCAGTAGACCTTGTAGATGGTAAGTTTAGAGCATCGTATGTGTTGAAAGATTGGGAATGCAGAGGGAGAAATACTTCTAGGAGAACTGCCGTTGGAGACCAGGCTTCGTTAGAGTCTCAGCAGAACAGAAACATGTACAGAACCTTTGGGAATGCGGCTTGTTATTTCTGTATTCACTCTATGGAAAATGAAGATGAGACACGGGCAACTCTCACAAGGGTACATCCCTGCTCTGCCCACTGATCTGAGGGAGATCTCGTAGCTCAGTTTGAGTGTCAGATGTCTCTTTCTCCATCTCCATGAGGTAAAAAAAGCTGCTACAAGGAGTACATGGCTATTACCTGTAAATTCTCCAGTGCTCTGTAAGAACTGGACACCAATGCTGGGGCTGATTACCTTTAATATGTTCATTAATGATACTGACAGTGGGGTTGAGTGCACCCTTAGCAAGCTTGTGGATGGCACCAAGCTGTGGGGTGCAGTTGACACTCCAGAGGGACAGGATGCCATCCTGAGGGACCTAGACAGTGCTGAGCAATGGGCACAAGTAACATTATGAGATTCTATAAATCCAAGTACAAGATGTTGCACCTGAGCAGAGGCAAACCCAATACCAATACCACCTGTGGGATGAAAGGATTCAGTGCAGCCCTGTTGGAAGTAACCGCGGGAGACAAGTCTCATGCTATCATGGTCAACAAGCCTCGTTTACTAGGTGTTACAGCATCTCAGTTATACAATCAGTAATAAGTTCATGTATATTGCAAAAGTAAAGTTCAGGATTGGTGGGTTACACATTACTTCATCTGACCTTTGTGGTTAGTCTTGTGGATACTTTTTCTTTACAGCTATGTCTTCACCTTGCTACACATCTTGTTTTTCCCTCAGGCCGTCCTTGCCTCTAGCTACATATCCTGTCTTTAGCTACATACCCTGTCTTTTCACATCCTGATTTCTTCTCAGCTGCCTAGCCCGTGATCGGCCCTAGGATAGACCGTCTTTGTCTTCAGTCACGTTCATTCTTTTACAATTTCACTAATGGAATCTCTTCATGTCCTTTCTCACAAAGCCATTCTGCATAAACGCTCTCCACACTTCCCCCGTTTTCTTTTAAACTGAAAAGGGGTTTGATTTACTGACCGATTAATCATATTTAACAATCAGTTCAGTTCATTTGTTCAATCAGTTCTCATGTAGTTTTGTCCTGCTCCATAGCTGCTGCTCTGTGAACTTCTCATCTCGATCCATGGCTGCTGCTCCGTAGAATTCTTCTTGTATTACAACAATTTCAAGATACTGCCTATAGAGTAACAACACTACTTAAATTAATAACATAACTATTATAACTCAATCAAGACCTCGATTAACAATACTCTAAAAGTGAAAAAAGAGACAAGTCAAATACAACTTAACAACATTACTGTTAAACCTGCTGTAAAGGACAAATGTGTTTGCTCTGCGACCTAAGTTTCTGCAACCTGAAAATAAATCTGTGAGGGTCCCATTGTGTTAATCTGTAACTGATCAGGAAAAGTCTTCAATTTTCATATATTCTGATATATTGATTTTAATGACCACTAAAATTTGTGCAATAAATGCTTTTAAGATGCTCACAACCATGCTCTACCGACTGAGTTATCCGGGCTAATAATTGATTAATGATCGTGCAATTTTATGAAGTAGCATGTCAAATAGAACCAATTTTAGAGGACAAATGGACTAGAGTATCAGTAGGGGCATTAATACTTATTGACCCTTGAGAAACAGCAAGCTGTGTTGGTGGTGGATGAGACAGATAGTGCCAGCAGGGCGTCCCCTGCTTCAAGGTGCACCTTTCCTCTCTCACCCATCACAGATTCTCTCCTGCATTCAGGGTCTGAAGGATTTCTTCCAGTTGTACACCACATCCGCATGGCCAGTGCGTGATATAGAGCCCAAGTGGAACACCTGCTTGGAAAACAAAATAAACTATCAAATTCAGTTCTATTAGCATGCACTTTTGTCAAATGATGCATGGTTATATTTTCAGATCCCAATTAATTGGATGTAAAAGAGATATCTGTTCTATGATACAGGGTCATCTCTTTGTCTGGGATTCCTTTCCAGGTTTTGTCTTTGCAAATTAAGAAAAGCTAATTAATAGGCTAATAATATCATAACCAAACAGTACTAAAACATTAAAAGAGCTATTCCTGTAGATTCTAGCATTGATTAGATCAAATCCTGTTTAATACACATCTGATCTATTACTAAAATAGAAGAAGCACACAACATCCTAGCTAATGCCTTAAACTCTAAATCTTGAGACTGCATTGGTAAAACAGAAAATCACACACTATGTCAAACTATTAGTAATATTATCTATAACACAGCAAGTTACAAAGCAATACCACTAAGTAAGAAACACACAATTACAATTACTATAAAGGCTGGATGCTATTTTCTGCCTTCAGATGAGACCAAACGTATCATGCTGGAACCCACGTAGGGCCAGTCCCTGTGGAAATAAGAGCATATTCACGACCCCAAGTTGTCGATGGTAGGGGACAGTCCCAAAGTCCTGTGGCCATATTCCAAACATTAACCATAGGCTGTTCCTTTAGCACTGGGGAAGCCTCAAAATGACGATCCACATAAGCTGTATCTCTATGAACACGATTCAAAAAATTCAGCACAAACTAAACAAGCAAAACCTTGCATAATATTTCTTGTAGTGTGTCTCCCATATTCCCCCTTTTTGTTTAATAATAAGAATGGATTTCAATGTTTGATAAATGTGATCAGTGATAGCTTGTTCAGTGGGAGAATGAGCAATGGCTGTAGTATGTCTAAAACACCCTTTTTGGAGGAAAGTTTGAGTGGCCTTAGAGGTATATGCAGGCCTATTCTCTGTTTTTGTAGTATGTGGGATTCCCATAGCAGTATAAGCAGATAACCAGTGTTTACGGGTGTCATGACTGTGTTCACCTGTATGTGCTGTGGCAAATACGTAAGAAGAATGAATATCTATTGTTACATGTGCATATTTTAGACGGCCAAATTCAGGAATGTGAGTGACATTTGTCTGACACAGTTGAAGAGGTGCTGTGTCACAGGGATTTGTCCGAGTCTGAGGCAAAGAGCTATCAGTCAAATTATGTAGCTGATATTCAGTCATCAACACGGTGTATTGCATAGGAGAGAGGATCATTCTTAACACAGTTTTCCAATCGTGAGGGGTCATAGCGTAACTGTCACTGTTTGTAACCAAAAGATTGTATGGAAAGGCTGACTGAAGTCCGAATGTTCTCACTGACTCCCTTAGCTCCTTCACTGCCTCGTAAGGCAGGGATTCCCAACGGGGGACCTGATTAGGAAAGGTTTGCAACGTGTCAGCATCACCCCTTAATATTGTTTCTTTTCTGCACGGCTCTAAGACATCACAGGATGCTGTAGGGAAATTTGTCATTTATCAGGAGGAAATGCATTCCTCCTGCATTCGCTTTCTGGATCTTCTGGACCTGGGTCACAACGATCCCCTGGTTTCAGTCCATCCGTGTCTTTAACCACGTTACACGCGCACGACGAGGGGGGGGGGGGGGGGCGGCAGGCGGCCGCTGGCTGGGAACGGCTGCTTGTGTCGGAGCGCGGCCGCTGTTCTTTCTCGCGCTGCTTCTCACGTTTCCCGACTCCCTCTAGCATACAGCAGCGTTGTGGGTGTTGGATTGACACTTGCTGCACCAAATCCCAGTGGCTTGGCACTCGTGACGGATGTGGCCAGTTTTTTCACAACGGAAACATTTCACGCGGGAGCTGTTCTGCGAGCGTGGGCTTGTAGCGACTGCAGCTTGGAGGGGTGCAAGGGCTGCTAAAACCCGAGTATGCGAGGATCTAGATTGCTCCTGAAATGCCTTTGCCTGCTCTTGCAACCCGTCACTAATTTTCTGTAAAGCACTCCTAAGAATGCCTGGGTTCCAGTTGGAACCGAAGCAGCCTTTTCTAGCAACTCGGGGATTGACCAATCTCCGGGCAATGTATTAACCAGAGATCGGGTTGAGGAATTGCCATTTTGGAGCACACGTTGTTTAATCAATGCCCCTTGCATATATTCTGGAACACTAGCCTTCTTGATGGCATCCACAACCTTATCTATGAAATTACCTAGCGGCTCCTCACGCCCCTGTCTTATTCCCATGTAAATGGGCGTTCCCCCCGCAGCTTTTCTACTATCCATAGCTTTCCTGGCTATATTCCTAGTTTCTCGCAAAACTTCAGGATCAGAAATCGCCTGAGCCTCTATTCGAGTCCATGCCCCAAGACCCAACAATTGTTCCATTGTTACACCTGCTAAGGGGTCTCCTGGTCCTCTCTGTACTGCTGCGGACGCCACAGCCTGCTGATGCCAATGAGCATTAAACAATATTAACTGATGAGGGGTAGAGATCAATTTCGTTATGCTTCTAATATCTGCTGGGAGAAGGATATGCGCACTAAAAAGATCATCTATCATTTGCCTGGCCGGTTCACTAGTCACCCCATATGTCCCTACTGTAGCCCGCAACTGTGATAACATCTTCCAGTCCAGAGATTGAATCTCAGCCTGGACTCCTCCCTGCGGCAAGGGAGTGTAAACAACAGGGAATGCAAGATTCTCAGTCGCTGTCTGTACTAACTCATTATCGCCATCCTCCATCCCGTGCCTTGCCAGCATAGACCACAACTCGCGTCTTTCCCTTGCGACAGTCCCCGCAAGATCAGACCCAGCCCCAGAGATCGGACCCGACCCGCGCAGAATTGACGGCTCCGGAGCCACCGGGAGCTCAGAGCAGCCGGACGGCTGCGGCTGCGGCACAGGCGGTGCCGAGACATGGAGCGGCACCGAGGCAGCTCCGGACGGCGGAGCTCCGGACGGCGGAGGGGGAGGGCTAGAGGAGACCTCCGTGGGCTCCGTTCCTAGGTCAGCCTGCATTTCGCGAGGGGGTGCAGAGGGCGCTGAGGCTGCAGCCGGCAAGGTAACGGAGGAAAAAACAGGGGGGTTCGGGACACTAGTGCCCCATGGCAGCCCATCATCTTGATTCTGTTTTTGCGCAGCTTGAGCTTCCCGAGCTGCCCTTTTTTCCGCCTGACTCATCAACAACTCGTTATGCACTGCTTTCCACAACTTACTTCTCTTTTTTGCTGGCTTATCATCGTCTAAAACTAACTCCCACAGTTTATCCCCACACCGCCGCCACTCCTCTAAGGTGTGCACCGAGTGGGGATTTGCAAAAAAGCCATATGAGACCGCGTGGCTCAATAAAGCAGGGAGATCCTTTACTAAGTCTATACCTTTAAACTGTCTCCGCCTAGAAAAGCGGAAAATAAATCATATGCTGCTTGCCTGTCCATATTTACTCACGTCGGTTCCGTTGCAGCCCTCCAGGCTTCGGCAGCACGTATCTGCATAAACACTCTCCACACAGCCCTGCCAAAAAACACCTGGCAATGCGCCCCTTGTGTCATGGTTTTGTAATGCCGCTATCAATATTCCACATCATAACATCATGTGCAGTATGGATCATTGAAAGGTTCATACTCCAGTTCCGTGGAATAAGCCCTGAATTTTCCTGTTCGTTGTGGGAGAGTCAGACCAGATGGCCATCAGAGGTCCCTTCCAACTCTGAGGTTTCTGTGATTCTATAATTCTGTGAAAGCTTAGCACCTTAGAAGACAAACATTCAAACTATTAGACAAGCCAGGTACTTGACCAGGAAATTAGAATTTGGAGCCTACTAAGTGAATTATCCTCAACGAGAAATTCTGTTATTGTCTCCAGAGAGAACAGAGTTTTATTCCAGTCAGGCAGTTATCCCATTTGTTCCCTTCTCACAGGATTTCACTGTTTGGTTTTGTTTGTTTGTTTGTTTGTTTTTTAATGGTCAAATATTCTGTTATCAGAATACAATAAATTAGTATTTGCTACCGTCTAGTGGTAGCATTTATTTTATTGCCTCTACATGCTTTGTTCTGCAATAACGTTCTTTTCTCCTCAGAAATTCCTAAGCTGATCTTGACTTTATGCTTCTTCGCAGTAGTAAAGGCAAGGAAGGAAAAGCCTGCGTACTTTCAGTGATGGAACTTTTTACATTCATGGTGATATTTTTCTCTTCCTTTCCAAATGTTTTTTTCTTTAAGAGAATTTTGTCTTCAGCTTTTTGTTGAAGGATTTTACTGACACCACTGCGACATTGGATGACGACATCCAAGGTACATTAGGAGCTAAACTTGTGCTTTCTGCCACCACCATCAGTGAAGGAAGGGTGAATTTAATGAGCTAAGTGAAAAGAACACTTCAGTATTTGAAGAACGTGAAAGCAGCATTTTCTCAGTACAGCTGGACACATTTCCAAGACAAGAAAAATAAATAAATAAAGAGCTTCAACAAAAATAAAGAGCTTCAACAAACGAATAAATAAACAATCCCATTTAAATCCAAGAAATTGCATGGATTTTATGTTGGGGTACTAAGTTGTTGTTGTAAGGATTTATGAGTGCATACAATTGTTCTGAGTAGATGGACTGTTCTAGAATAGCTGAGTTGGGCCTGTAGGTTAAGAGTTAGTGGGCGGGGGGTTTAGGTAGGTGTGTGTATAGGTTCTTTTGCGTGCATTGGGTTTTGCCTAGTGGGTGTACGCGTCTGCATGGGATTTAGGATGGTATATAAGGAGTGTGACGCAACAATAAATTGAGAGAAGACATCATGGCGTCCATGTTTGTATCTCTCCCCCAGACAGTTGAGGTCCTGGGACAAGTCAGGTTAGTTGGCGGATACGTCAATTTTACTTATACAACAAAAATGAAACTATTCAAAAATATGATTCCCAGGGATGCTGCAGATGGATGCTGGTGTATGAAATCCTCACTTCTGTTATAGACCACGCGTGCTGTGCTGCTCCTCTGTTTAGCTCTGTAGGTACCGGGAGCAATTTATGTGTTTTGAAGAACTGTCCAACCTGATAACTCATCTTTGCCACATTAAAAGATAGTTTTGTTGATGGCTGTTGAGTACACAAGCTCTGATAAGACAGTGCAAAAAGGCAGCAGAAAAAAAAAAGAAAAAAGAAAAAGAAAAAAGAAAAAGGAAAGCTATGAATGTTAAACGTGGAAGGCTGCATTGTGCCCAGGTACCAGTGTGCAGGAAACATGGCCTGCAGCACTCCTGGGAAAGGGTGATGGAAGATAAAGAAGGCTGTGTCATAACATACCTTTGATGAAGAGAAACCAGTGGGAAAAACAGATGTGACATCCCTGAAGTCATCACTCTTAAGCTTGTCTGAACCTTTTTTTCCTGCCCCTGCGTTGAGTACAGATACATGTTGGGCAGAGAAATGGCTTGAGAGCAGCCCTGAGGAGAGGGCTGTGGGGCTGTGGGTTGAGGTAAGATTCAATATGAGCTGTCAATGCGTGCTTGCAGCCCTGAAGGCCACCAGTAGCCTAGACTGCATGAAAAGAAGCGTGAGCAGGCTTTGAGCAAGCTGGTCTAGAGGGAGGTGTCCCCTCCAGCAGGAGGGCTCCCTGGGATCAGCCTTGGGAGCAGTGGGCATCCTGCAGACGGCACGGCTCTGGGAAGTCCCGCGCGTCCCTGCGCGCAGCGCGGCGCCGGCGGGGCTCCGCCGAACGGGGAAGGGGCGGCGCGACCCCGCGCCCTCCCAGGCACCCCCGCTGCGCCGCTGTCCCACCGCCCCCCGGGCCTCCGAGGGGCGAGCCGACCCGCCTCCGTCCCGCGGGGGCCGGCCGTCAGGGAGCCCGAGCCCGCGCCGCTGAGGCGGACGGAACCGCCTCTCTTCGCCCCGCCGTTGGCTCCGACCGGGAGCCTGTGTGAGGCCGCCGCTCCGCAGTGGAGCCGCGGCCGGGCGGGCGGCACCGGGCATCGCTATGGAGAGGAACCCCATCCCGGTGCTGACGGTGCAGACGACGCCCTACGAGGACCAGCGGCCGACGGGCGGCGGGGGGCTGCGGCGCCCCACGGGGCTCTTGGAGAGCCAGCGCAACTACCTGCCCAACTTCGTGCAGAGCCTGCTCTCCTCCGTCGATCTCCGCGACCGCCAGGGCTGCACCATGGTGGTGGGCAGCGACGGCCGCTACTTGAGCAAGACGGCCATCGAGATCGTCGTCCAGATGGCCGCGGCCAACGGGGTAAGCTCTCCATGCACATGGCCAGAAAATGCCTGGAGATAAAGCAGCTGAGCCCTGTTCATGGTTCACATATATCAGCACCAATGTTCCTTTTAACCTTTAAGAGTTTTATTTAGAAAGGAGGTGCCTGTCTCAGAGTCGTATGTGACTTGATATTCTGAGATTCATGGAATCTCAGAACTGTGGGGGTTGGAATGGACAACTGGGGATCATCAAGTCCAGTCCTGCTAAAGCAGGTTCACGACAATAGTTTTGTTCTAGGTTCTATCATTTCACTCAAGAATCTTGGTTGTATTTCAAATAAATTTTTGCATTGCTATGGAATTTGTGGGAGAACTTTGTCTTAGAGACTGTCATTGATCCGTATTACTAGCAGCAGGAGGAGTAAGAACATATCTCTGACACCAGTGTGGTAAGAAGTGACTTAAGGTTACAAGTCAGGTAATTTAATGACTGTTATTTAGAGACATAATCTTGGTTTTCATATCCTCAGATTTCTTGTCAGAGGTCCAGTTACTTGTTTTGTTGCTTCTGTACTGGAAGAGCTTTTTCAATTCACTAAAACAAGCAAAAAATAAGAATTTCTCAAGCCTGGTTTGGTGGACTTTTTTTAGCTACAGGTATGAGTTAATAAGGCAAACTAATCAGGTGACAAGTGCTGTGTTGCGATATGCTGGGAGTTCTGAAAATACTATAAACGATTTCAAATGTGATGATAGTTGTGTGGAAAGGAGTGCTTAAAGCAGCTAATGGTTTTACTCCATTTTAATGTTCTCCCTTTAGGTATTGTATCTGTTGTTTATGCAAAGCATGGATTGCAGGTAAGATACTGGATTTCCCACATGTTTTAGATAAACTGCTACCCAGAACAGCTGTTGCAATGATGTTCATTTTGGTTAATTTTTTTACAATTGCTTTAATTCTTACAACAAATAAGGATATATTTCGTTTATTGTGGCTCACTAGTACTGTGTTTTGAACAGGAACAAAGAACTGATAAGCATGCAATTTTCAGCTTCTTACCAAGGCAGCAGCATCTCTGCAAAGAGTTGTCAGGTTACTTGACACGTGATTCATGGAATCTCAGATCTGTGGGGGTTGGAATGGACAACTGGGGATCATCAAGTCCAATCCTGGTAAAGCAGGTTCACGACAATAGTTTCGCTCTAGGTTTTATCATTTCACTCAAGAATCTTGGTTGTATTTCAAATAGATTTTTGCATTGCTATGGAATTTGTGGGAGAACTTTGTCTTAGAGACTGTCATTGATCCGTATTACTAGCAGCAGGAGGAGTAAGAACATATCTCTGACACCAGTGTGGTAACAAGTGACTTAATTAAATGTTGTAAGTCAGGTAATTTAATGACTAATGGCAGCTACGGGGAGGAGAGGTTAGAGGGTTGGACTACTACATACTGTATCGGATTAACAGATGATTTAGTTGCCTGGAAGTAGAATAAAATGTCAGGTAACAGAGGCATCTAAGTAAAGTGTACTGAAAGAACAGACCTACAGAACAGTGAGGATTGGTAAGTGCAGAAATAGTTTTTCATTTCTAGCTTTTTCATTGATAGTTGGCCATAAAAACAGTTCCTTACAACGTAGTAACTTAAGCAGTATGAATGAAAATCATACATTGTGTAAAATGATTTTGGCATAGTTTAAATGCAAATTAATTTGAGCGTTTTTTAAACATGCTCAATCCAGTTGTTTTAATTATTGTCTAGCACTTGACAGAGGAGAAGCCAGAAGGCCTTGTCAACGAAGCATCTCGGTATGGATATCAAAACCACTTTTTTAATCATAGTCAGTGACTGCGCTGTGCGGAAGATCATTCAAAATTGATTCTTTTTCTTTTCTAAGGTTTTCCCCTCCCTTGCTTTTAAACAAAGGTTGAAAGCAAAAATTACTCTGTACTTCATTTGATCATTCTGCTTAGATATGAATTTTCTAACAAGTAGGTTGATCTGAAAATAATGCCTCCTCTTTTTTTCCATGGAAACTACAACAGATAGAGTACAAATAACAGGTTGAAAGAAGCTCAACTTTCAGCTACAAAAACAGTTTTCAGTATAGTCTCCTCACCATTAGCTATACATTTTTACTAGCAGTGAAAAAACCTCAGCATGCTGTGCTTGTAAACATTTCAGTGGCCATGGCTTGTCTTTCATGTCACTGTCTGCTGCTACTTTTGTCTACTGAAATGCACAAGCCACAAGTAACCTCAAGAAGCTAATACTGTAGACATTCCATGATGTTTTAGTTGGCTGATGGTTTGGTTAATGTTTGCCTTCCTGTACTAACAATATAGTAATTTTACAGTGCTATGAGAGACATACTGCTTCTGCTTTACAAAAAACTGCTTTATTTTTCAAGGTGTTCCTTTTTTCTTTTTCCAAATGCATAGGCAGGTTGCATTAGCTGATCTTGTAATCGTCAATAAAACGGATTTGGTTTCAAGGGAAGAATTTAATAAAGTCAGACCAACTGTCAGGTATGAAATTTCTGGTATAACCATGACATTGTACATGCTCAAATGTTATTAGAAATTAGGCTCAAAATTAGGCCTAAAAAATGCCTTATAATAGACCTTTGTCTTAAGTGCTCACATTCTTATACTATTGGGCAGCTGTTGCCATTTGTCTGAGTTAACTACAGGGGGCAGTGTCTGGTAGTACATACATGTTTATTAGCAAATATAAAGGGGTATGGAAGATATCTGAATAATTGTCATGGATGTAAAAGAACAAACGGGCTGAATCAAAGCAGTGTTCAAAGGTGTGTTCCATCTTTCTCAGTACCCTGACAGACAAAATGGAATATTGAGAAATACTTTGCAATGTTATTTGTGGTTCAGACTCTTGAGAATTCTTAACCTTGCAGTTTGTACTGGGAGAAGAAAAATGCTGTGTTCAGTAGTAATATTTTATTGTCAGAAGTTGTGAATTTTGACCTTGGTTCGGCTATAAAATGTCACAAAAGCAAACTTTTTCTTGATGCCTCTTGGACTGTAAAACATTTAGTAACAGTGTGAGAGATGTCGTTATGTTTCTTGTATTGCTCTACATTGTTAAATTGTTCAATGGATATATTACAGTTGCGTTTGCACCTCATTTTGCTTTTTTCTCTTTGTTTTAGGTCAATAAATGGACTTGTCGAAATTTTGGAGACACAAAGGTCGAGGTATTAGATTAACCTGTATTCCAACAAGTACCAAATCCTGTCCCACTGACATTATTTTTACCAAGCTTTCATTATGATCTGTTGGCTGTGCACATGCATACCTACCTGTACTGTGTTTTAATGTGTGCTTGTGTTCAAAGAGGTACAGAACGATTGTTCCCATCAGAGAATTAGATAACACTTAGGCATCCAATACAAATCACATCTTTCAGAAAACAGATTCTTGTGTGGTTTTTGTTTGTTTGTTTGTTTGTTTAGTATTAATTTATTCTTTAACTGTATTCACTAAAATTCTCTTTTTATGCTCCCATATTACTGTACAGCTGAAAGCTGCTTTACTCCACGGTAGATAGCACTGACTGCTGACATCTGAAAATAGGGCTAGCTTCTGCTGCTTTGCATTGGAATAAGAGATCAGGAAAAAAAAAAACAACAAACATGAACAATTATTTATATGTTTAAAAATGAGTAATCAAAGCTTCAGTACACATAATTCTTACATGCAATGAAAATACAAAGCTTTCTTTCTCTCCCTATCTGTGCAGAGTTGATCTTTCCAATGTGCTGGACCTGCATGCTTTAGACAGTCTATCTGGAATCAGGTATGGCAATAATTTCACTTTTATTAAAAGTAATGCTCATTGCATAGATACACGCATGAAGTAGGTACATTTACATTTAGGCAGAGTCTGCATCTGAATTTCTGTTCCATGTTCTAGTTCAGACACTTGTTTACAATTCTCAGTAAGAGTAAGAAGTACTAGAAAGAGGATGTTTTTCCACTTGAGATACATGCAGCAAAAGATTGTAGGGTTTGTAAAATGAAATGAGAGCCAAAGCACCCATGACTGTTTGGCGTTTCCCTTGTTGAGGCTTTAAGTTGTCCATTAGTACTACTAGTAATCAATAAGATCTCAGTGGTTTTTTCTGGTTCTCTTAAAACTCAGAGGATTTAATTTTTTTCTTGCTTTACATTGTGATGAACTGGAGACCTTAGTTTTCACAGGAAACTCTGAGTTCCACAACAACCTAAGCCTTGGAAATGTTGTTCAGCGTGTTCCTGGATCCGTTATGTCCTCTGGTTCTTTTATGACTAAGAGGCTCAGCTTTAAATTAGCAACCACTGCACAGTGTGCAGTGGGAATTAGCTTTGGGAATGAGTTAAGTAGAAAGTGGTGTATAGTATTTCACTTCATTTTATACTGCACATTTTACTCTTAGAAGCAATGGCTTTGTTCCTTTTTTACTTCCTAACATAGTTTCAAAAAGTGATGCCCAACAAATCATCCCACAGATGTCAGAAGTTACTTTTTTGTTTTATAAAGATGTAAGAGTGTAAAATGTAGATAGAAGTCCATGGCGACTTACTCTATGATGGTTAAAAGTTAGTAGGAGGGTCGTACTATTAGCCTTGTTGTGAAAATGGGTCTCCTAAGTCTTTCTTGTAAGACACTGACAGCTGAGTTAGAACAAAGCGTTTCTAACCATAACAGACTCTCTTGGCCCAAAGACAGCTTGAATCCAACCAGAAATGACCATCCAATAGGTCACTCCTTGCTTTATCACTCATAGGTCAGAATTTTTTTCCTAATCTAGAAAGGAAATCCGTAATTGTTCTGTACATTACTATAGTCAAATTAGACAATTGACAGTGGAATTCCAGCAGTTAATCTGTGGCAGACTTCCTATCACAGATGATTTGAAAGATCAAACAAACATAATTAAACATAACTATTCTGAGATTAAAGCTGAATTAACAGTTGAAAATTACTTTGATAACAGCACTTTAGTTTTGGTCTGCAGTACTGAAGAGTTTGTGTAGATCTTGTTTGAGATAATGACACTGCATCCATCCAGTGCAAATGCAACATCTGCTTGTTTACAGCTTGCAGAAAAAATTGGAGAGTATGAAGACAACAGATGCACATCTCGACAAGGTAATTACAACAAGCACTGCTTCAGTCTCGCTGTTAGAAGATAGTTCAGGATAACTGCAACCATGGCATACTAATCATCTTATTTTTTCAGAAGGTTTCAGGTAGAGAATAGTATGTTTAAGATCTCTGGAATATTACACTAAATGCCATGTACTTTGATACAGATAGATAGTAAATGTATATACTGAGTTCTGCTTTCAAATATGGTTTAAGAGTTCTATTGTTGGAAACAGTGTTCTTGTACATGGAGAGCATTACTACAACAGACAAGTAATACTATTCTTTCAATATTTGTCCTTATTGAGCAATTGAGATTTGAGAATTGAGCCCTATACTTACACCTGATATTTATCCCGTAGGTCGAAATGATGTCAGTGTTTGTAGATATTGGGGAGTTGCTGTTCACAACTTTGCATTAATTAAGGTGTTAGAGAGACACATTCTGTGAGTGCTTCCCTTCGTTTTTACACAGAAAATCAACAGATCAACCTGTAACAGTGAATTAGGTTTTCCTATAAATTTGATATAAGACCTACAATCGCATGTGTGCTAGAAGGTTAGGAATGTGAAATGCTTTGTTTTTCCAGATATGTAACCCAGCTTTTATTTATGTCAGGGTAGAATCTTCTCTCTTGCTCTGTGCAATAAAACAATCCTTGCATATTACAGTTTAAATTGCATTTTTATCTTGGTGATTGTGTTTTATTTAGAGAGAAAATACAGTATTTTGTCTGTTTTGTGGTTTTGATTTTTAATAAATAATTGAAGGGGAAAGGGTCTGGCCTGTCACTCCTTTAGAGTATAAGCAGTTGTGTGCTAAATGCTGCTTTTAAGCATCTATCTTGTCTGTCTTGTGTGTCTTTCCATTTACAGGACATAGTGACAGTAACACTTGAAGTCCTAGGAAATATTAAGGAAGAAAACGTTAATCTCTTTATACAGGTAAATATGAATACATCGCAGTCAAGTGCGAAATCATTGTGTCCTTTTGTAGAAAATCATCTTACGCTGTTCTGTTTGTGAAAACATTTTTCCTCTTTGTAGAATCTTGTGTGGGAAAAGAATGTGAAAGATAGGACTGGATGTACCATGGATGTCATAAGACTGAAGGTTTGCCTGAAACTTCCAACCTCTTTGTTTTGTGCTTTCCCTCTTTTTAAATGGAAAGAAACTGCAGTGTATTGTCAGCCACATACAGGTCAAAGAGCAGACAAAAGAGAGAACATCAGTTTGTCATTGATCCATGTAGAGACACTTAAATACCTGCCAGCCAATGAGACCACTCAAGGTAGCTGACAGAGAAGCAAACCACAGTACTACTTGCTGTGTAGTGAAAGGGGAGACTTGCAGTCCCAAACATGAGTGGGACAGGATGAATGATCAGGACATAAGTGAAAGGAGGTGATGTTGTTTTCCCCTCCTTTGCTCTGAAAGGTCTCATCCATTTCACCTAGATGGCTCCTTATCTAGGGATGTAGTTACAGGTTTCTGTCCATGATTACAGTTATTGGCATAATAAACAGAAGTTTAACTGAGTGTAACAATGCAGCACAGTGCTAGCTATGGTCCCCCTAAAATTTTTTGATTACATCAGGCTGCAGTTTTAAAGATGTGATTTACACATAAGTGTATTCATTCCCGTGTACGATTCATTGCATAGTTCTGAGGTGAACGTTGGTGATGCTTGAGGATATACTTTCGTTTTCCTTAAACCACAAAGCTAAGTAAATGATAAAAAAGTCGATTGTATGATTAGACAAGGTCTAAGGAAAACAATCAAATGTGCTGTGATTTGTTTCCTGAGAACATATGTGTGTCACAGGCAGCAAGGTAATTATTTCTACTTCACTGGAAGAAAGGTTTATTTCTTGACAAGTAGAACAACAGCAGCATAAAGCCGGCAGTGCTGATGCACTTAAGCTGTCTGTTGTACTCATTAGCTGTACTGCTGATTAGAAGTATGCTTCTGTTGTACTGAGCTTTGGGATCCGAGTAATATTTACATTCTATTTTAGACAGTTTTCAAGTGATGAAAACTCTTTTAGTGCAACGTTTGGCATGTGAGTTAATGGACTTAGTTTTGAAGGTATTCCATTGTTAATTCCATTGCTAGTCATTTCACCACACAGATATTTGTTCTTTCTCTGCTATTGAGAGATTCTGTTTCAAGACAGTGTAAGTGTTAAGCATGAGAACTCAGTGGGAACAGACTCAGCATTTTTGGCTATTTTACATCACCTTGGACAGGTGATGAGGCTTTCATAGAGACATATATCATACATACAATCAAAGTGGCATGGTAGGAGATGACATTGAAATTTGCACAAATATTCCAGGTAACGGTCCAAATGAGAAGCTGAAGGCAGAGTATAGCAAAGTATAATTCTTAATTGTAAGAATGGTTGTTACAAGAGATGACTCTGTTGCATTGTTATTTTGATCAACCTCTGCATATTTGTCAGAGGTTTTTCCCTGCTCTGTGTACTTGTAAAGTTGTTTTGTTTTTCTTTTTTTCTCCGTAAGTATTTTGTTTTTAAAGGTTTGTTTATATACTCTAACAGTTATTTTTCTGGTAGGGGACTGGTATCTATTCAAGGCAAATCTCATCAAGAGATAGTCCAAGGTGTCCATGAGCTGTATGATCTGGAAGAGACTGCAATAGAATGGAAAGAAGATGAAAAAAGAACCAATAGGTTCATTCTCAGGGTGAGAGAGTGAGGCAGACTACTACATACTGGATCGGATTGACAGCTGATGTAGTTGCCTGGAAGTAGAATAAAATGTCAGGTAACAGAGGCATCTATGTAAAGTGTACTGAAAAAACAGACCTACAGAACAGTGAGGATTGGTAAGTGCAGAAATAGTTTTTCATTTCTAGCTTTTTCATTGATAGTTGGCCATAAAAATAGTTCCTTACAATGTAGTCACTTAAGCGGTATGAATGAAAATCATACATTGTGTAAAATGATTTTGGCATAGTTTAAATGCAAATTATTTTGAGCATTTTTTAAACATGCTTAATCCAGTTGTTTTAATTATTGTCTAGCACTTGAGACAGGAGAAGCGAGAAGGCCTTGTCAATGAAGCATCTCGGTATGGATATCAAAACCACTTTTTTAATCATAGTCAGTGACTGCACTGTGCGGAAGATCATTCAAAATTGATTCTTTATCTTTTCTAAGGTTTTCCCCTCCCTTGCTTTTAAACAAAGGTAGAAAACAAAACTTACTCTGTACTTCATTTGATCATTCTGCTTAGATATGAATTTTCTAATAAGTGGGTTGATCTGAAAATAATGCCTCCTCTTTTTTTCCATGGAAACTACAACAGATGGAGTACAAATAACAGGTTGAAAGAAGCTCAACTCTCAGCTACAAAAACAGTTTTCAGTATAGTCTCCTCACCATTAGCTATACATTTTTGCTAGCAGTGAAAAAGCCTCAGCATGCTGTGCTTGTAAACATTTCAGTGGCCATGGCTTGTCTTTCATGTCACTGGCTGCTGCTACTTTTGTCTCCTGAAATGCACAAGCCACAAGTCACCTCAAGAAGCTAATACTGTAGTCATTCCATGATGTTTTAGTTGGCTGATGGTTTGGTTAATGTTTGCCTTCCTGTACTAACTAACAATCTAGTAATTTTACAGCGCTATGAGAGACATACTGCTTCTGCCTTACAAAAAACTGCTTGTTCAAGGTATTCCTTTTTTCTTTTTCCAAATGCATAGGCAGGTTGCATTAGCTGATCTTGTAATCGTCAATAAAACGGATTTGGTTTCAAGGGAAGAATTGAATAAAGTCAGACCAACTGTCAGGTATGAAATTTCTGGTATAACCGTGACATTGTACATGCTCAAATGTTATTAGAAATTAGATCTCATGATTGTTCCAACAGATCGTGTAGTGAAAAAGAGCAGTGAGAAAGCAGTGAAAAAGAGTCTGCGCCTTTCTGGAGATGTTTCCAGTGCATTTCTGTGCTTCCACAGTATTATCGGCTTGCCTAAGTAAGATTTGATGTTACCTGCTCAGAAGTGTAGAATTATAGAATAGAATCAAAGAATGCTTTTAAGTTGGAAGGAACCTTCAAGGACCATTGACTCCAACCTCTGGCTCTACTCAGGACCACCCAAAATTCCAATTCTATGTCTGAGAGCTTTCTCCAAATGTTCCTTGAACTCTGGCTGCTTGGGGCTGTTCCATGTCTACCGCCCTCTGGTGAAGAACCTTTTCCCAATACCCAACCTGACCCTCTTCTGGTGCAACTCCACACCGTTTCCTTGGCTAAATTAGGCCTAACAAATGCCTTATAATAGACCTTTGTCTTAAGTGCTCACATTCTTATACTATTGGGCAGCTGTTGCCATTTGTCTTAGTTAACTACGGGGGGCAATGTCTGCTAGTCCATACATGTTTATTAGCAAATATAAAGGGGTATGGAAGATATCTGAATAATTGTCATGGATGTAAAAGAACAAATGGGCTGAATCAAAGCAGTGTTCAAAGGTGTGTTCCATCTTTCTCAGTACCCTGACAGACAAAATGGAATATTGAGAAATACTTTGCAACGTTATTTGTGGTTCAGACTCTTGAGAATTCTTAACCTTGCAGCTTGTACTGAGAGAAGAAAAATGCTCTGTTCAGTAGTAATATTTTATTGTCAGAAGTTGTGAATTTTGACCTTGGTTCGGCTATAAAATGTCACAAAGGCAAACTTTTTCTTGATGCCTCTTGGACTGTAAAACATTTAGTAACAGTGTGAGAGATGTCGTTATGTTTCTTGTATTGCTCTACATTGTTAAATTGTTCAATCGATATATTACAGTTGCGTTTGCACCTCATTTTGCTTTTTTCTATTTGTTTTAGGTCAATAAATGGACTTGTCGAAATTTTGGAGACACAAAGGTCGAGGTATTAGATTAACCTGTATTCCAACAAGTACCAAATCCTGTCCCACTGACATTATTTTTACAAAGCTTTCATTATGATCTGTTGGCTGTGCACATGCATACCTACCTGTACTGTGTTTTAATGTGTGCTTGTGTTCGAAGAGGTACAGAACGATTGTTCCCATCAGAGAATTAGATAACACTTAGGCATCCAATACAAATCACATCTTTCAGAAAACGGATTCTTGTGTGGTTTTTTTTTTGTTTGTTTGTTTGTTTAGTATTAATTTATTTTTTAACTGTATTCACTAAAATTCTCTTTTTATGCTCCCATATTACTGTACAGCTGAAAGCTGCTTTACTCCATGGTAGATAGCACTGACTGCTGACATCTGAAAATAGGGCTAGCTTCTGGTGCTTTGCATTGGAATAAGAGATCAGGAAAAAAAACCAACAAACATGAACAATTATTTATATGTTTAAAAATGAGTAATCGAAGCTTCAGTACACATAATTCTTACATGCAGTGAAAATACAAAGCTTTCTTTCTCTCCCTATCTGTGCAGAGTTGATCTTTCCAATGTGCCGGACCTGCATGCTTTAGACAGTCTATCTGGAATCAGGTATGGCCATAATTTCACTTTTATTAAAAGTAATGCTCATTGCATAGATACACGCATGAAGTAGGTACATTTACATTTAGGCAGAGTCTGCATCTGAATTTCTGTTGCATGTTCTAGTTCAGACACTTGTTTACAATTCTCAGTAAGAGTAAGAAGTAATAGAAAGAGGATGTTTTTCCACTTGAGATACATGCAGCAAAAGATTGTAGGGTTTGTAAAATGAAATGAGAGCCAAAGCACCCATGATTGTTTGGCGTTTTCCCCCCGTTTCCCTTGTTGAGGCTTTAAGTTGTCCATTAGTACTACTAGTAATCAATAAGATCTCAGTGCTTTTTTCTGGTTCTCTTAAAACTCAGAGGATTTAATTTTTTTCTTGCTTTACATTGTGATGAACTGGAGACCTTAGTTTTCACAGGAAACTCTGAGTTCCACAACAACCTAAGCCTTGGAAATGTTGTTCAGCGTGTTCCTGGATCCGTTATGTCCTCTGGTTCTTTTATGACTAAGAGGCTCAGCTTTAAATTAGCAACCACTGCACAGTGTGCAGTGGGAATTAGCTTTGGGAATGAGTTAAGTAGAAAGTGGTGTATAGTATTTCACTTCATTTTATACTGCACATTTTACTCTTAGAAGCAATGGCTTTGTTCCTTTTTTACTTCCTAACATAGTTTCAAAAAGTGATGCCCAACAAATCATCCCACAGATGTCAGAAGTTACTTTTTTGTTTTATAAAGATGTAAGAGTGTAAAATGTAGATAGAAGTCCATGGCGACTTACTCTATGATGGTTAAAAGTTAGTAGGTCGTACTACTAGCCTTGTTGTGAAAATGGGTCTCCTAAGTCTTTCTTGTAAGACACTGACAGCTGAGTTAGAACAAAGCGTTTCTAACCATAACAGACTCTCTTGGCCCAAGGACAGCTTGAATCCAACCAGAAATGACCATCCAATAGGTCACTCCTTGCTTTATCACTCTTAGGTCAGAATTTTTTTCCTAATCTAGAAAGGAAATCCGTAATTGTTCTGTACATTACTATAGTCAAATTAGAGAATTGACAGTGGAATTCCAGCAGTTAAGCTGTGGCAGACTTCCTATCACAGATCATTTGAAAGATCAAACAAACATAATTAAACATAACTATTCTGAGATTAAAGCTGAATTAACAGTTGAAAATTACTTTGATAACAGCACTTTAGTTTTGGTCTGCAGTACTGAAGAGTTTGTGTAGATCTTGTTTGAGATAATGACACTGCATCCATCCACTGCAAATGCAACATCTGCTTGTTTACAGCTTGCAGAAAAAATTGGAGAGTATGAAGACAACAGATGCACATCTCGACAAGGTAATTACAACAAGCACTGCTTCAGTCTCGCTGTTAGAAGATAGTTCAGGATAACCGCAACCATGGCATACTAATCATCTTATTTTTTCAGAAGGTTTCAGGTAGAGAATAGTATGTTTAAGATCTCTGGAATATTACACTGAATGCCATGTACTTTGATATAGATAGATAGTAAATGTATATACTGAGTTCTGCTTTCAAATATGGTTTAAGAGTTCTATTGTTGGAAACAGTGTTCTTGTACATGGAGAGCATTACTACAACAGACAAGTAATACTATTCTTTTCAATATTTGCCCTTATTGAGCAATTGAGATTTGAGAATTGAGCCCTATACTTACACCTGATATTTATCCCGTAGGTCGAAATGATGTCAGTGTTTGTAGATATTGGGGAGTTGCTGTTCACAACTTTGCATTAATTAAGGTGTTAGAGAGACACATTCTGTGAGTGCTTCCCTTCGTTTTTACACAGAAAATCAACAGATCAACCTGTAACAGTGAATTAGGTTTTCCTATAAATTTGATATAAGACCTACAATCGCATGTGTGCTAGAAGGTTAGGAATGTGAAATGCTTTGTTTTTCCAGATATGTAACCCAGCTTTTATTTATGTCAGGGTAGAATCTTCTCTCTTGCTCTGTGCAATAAAACAATCCTTGCATATTACAGTTTAAATTGCATTTTTATCTTGGTGATTGTGTTTTATTTAGAGAGAAAATACAGTATTTTGTCTGTTTTGTGGTTTTGATTTTTAATAAATAATTGAAGGGGAAAGGGTCTGGCCTGTCACTCCTTTAGAGTATAAGCAGTTCTGTGCTAAATGCTGCTTTTAAGCATCTATCTTGTCTGTCTTGTGTGTCTTTCCATTTACAGGACATAGTGACAGTAACACTTGAAGTCCTAGGAAATATTAAGGAAGAAAACGTTAATCTCTTTATACAGGTAAATATGAATACATCGCAGTCAAGTGCGAAATCATTGTGTCCTTTTGTAGAAAATCATCTTACGCTGTTCTGTTTGTGAAAACATTTTTCCTCTTTGTAGAATCTTGTGTGGGAAAAGAATGTGAAAGATAGGACTGGATGTACCATGGATGTCATAAGACTGAAGGTTTGCCTGAAACTTCCAACCTCTTTGTTTGGTGCTTTCCCTCTTTTTAAATGGAAAGAAACTGCAGTGTATTGTCAGCCACATACAGGTCAAAGAGCAGACAAAAGAGAGAACATCAGTTTGTCATTGATCCATGTAGAGACACTTAAATACCTGCCGGCCAATGAGACCACTCAAGGTAGCTGACAGAGAAGCAAACCACAGTACTACTTGCTGTGTAGTGAAAGGGGAGACTTGCAGTCCCAAACATGAGTGGAACAGGATGAATGATCAGGACATAAGTGAAAGGAGGTGATGTTGTTTTCCCCTCCTTTGCTCTGAAAGGTCTCATCCATTTCACCTAGATGGCTCTTTATCTAGGGATGTAGTTACAGGTTTCTGTCCATGATTACAGTTATTGGCATAATAAACAGAAGTTTAATTGAGTGTAACAATGCAGCACAGTGCTAGCTATGGTCCCCCTAAAATTTTTTGATTACATCAGGCTGCAGTTTTAAAGATGTGATTTACACATAAGTGTATTCATCCCCGTGTACGATTCATTGCATAGTTCTGAGGTGAACGTTGGTGATGCTTGAGGATATACTTTCATTTTCCTTAAACCACAAAGCTAAGTAAATGATAAAAAAGTCGATTGTATGATTAGACAAGGTCTAAGGAAAACAATCAAATGTGCTGTGATTTGTTTCCTGAGAACATATGTGTGTCACAGGCAGCAAGGTAATTATTTCTACTTCACTGGAAGAAAGGTTTATTTCTTGACAAGTAGAACAACAGCAGCATAAAGCCGGCAGTGCTGATGCACTTCAAGCTGTCTGTTGTACTCATTAGCTGTACTGCTGATTAGAAGTATGCTTCTGTTGTACTGAGCTTTGGGATCCGAGTAATATTTACATTCTATTTTAGACAGTTTTCAAGTGATGAAAACTCTTTTAGTGCAACGTTTGGCATGTGAGTTAATGGACTTAGTTTTGAAGGTATTCCATTGTTAATTCCATTGCTAGTCATTTCACCACACAGATATTTGTTCTTTCTCAGCTATTGAGAGATTCTGTTTCAAGACAGTGTAAGTGTTAAGCATGAGAACTCAGTGGGAACAGACTCAGCATTTTTGCCTATTTTACATCACCTTGGACAGGTGATGAGGCTTTCATAGAGACATATATCATACATACAATCAAAGTGGCATGGTAGGAGATGACATTGAAATTTGCACAAATAATCCAGGTAACCGTCCAAATGAGATGCTGAAGGCAGAGTATAGCAAAGTATAATTCTTAATTGTAAGAATGGTTGTTACAAGAGATGACTCTGTTGCATTGTTATTTTGATCAACCTCTGCATATTTGTCAGAGGGTTTTCCCTGCTCTGTGTACTTGTAAAGTTGTTTTGTTTTTCTTTTTTTCTCCGTAAGTATTTTGTTTTTAAAGGTTTGTTTATATACTCTAACAGTTATTTTTCTGGTAAGGGACTGGTATCTATTCAAGGCAAATCTCATCAAGAGATAGTCCAAGGTGTCCATGAGCTGTATGATCTGGAAGAGACTGCAATAGAATGGAAAGAAGATGAAAAAAGAACCAATAGGTTCATTCCCAGGGTGAGAGAGTGAGGCAGACTACTACATACTGGATCGGATTGACAGCTGATGTAGTTGCCTGGAAGTAGAATAAAATGTCAGGTAACAGAGGCATCTAAGTAAAGTGTACTGAAAGAACAGACCTACAGAACAGTGAGGATTGGTAAGTGCAGAAATAGTTTTTCATTTCTAGCTTTTTCATTGATAGTTGGCCATAAAAATAGTTCCTTACAATGTAGTCACTAAAGCGGTATGAATGAAAATCATACATTGTGTAAAATGATTTTGGCATAGTTTAAATGCAAATTAATTTGAGCATTTTTTAAACATGCTTAATCCATCTGTTTTAATTATTGTCTAGCACTTGACAGAGGAGAAGCCAGAAGGCCTTGTCAATGAAGCATCTCGGTATGGATATCAAAACCACTTTTTTAATCATAGTCAGTGACTGCACTGTGCGGAAGATCATTCAAAATTGATTCTTTTTCTTTTCTAAGGTTTTCCCCTCCCTTGCTTTTAAACAAAGGTAGAAAACAAAACTTACTCTGTACTTCATTTGATCATTCTGCTTAGATATGAATTTTCTAACAAGTAGGTTGATCTGAAAATAATGCCTCCTCTTTTTTTCCATGGAAACTACAACAGATGGAGTACAAATAACAGGTTGAAAGAAGCTCAACTTTCAGCTACAAAAACAGTTTTCAGTATAGTCTCCTCACCATTAGCTATACATTTTTGCTAGCAGTGAAAAAGCCTCAGCATGCTGTGCTTGTAAACATTTCAGTGGCCATGGCTTGTCTTTCATGTCACTGGCTGCTGCTACTTATGTCTCCTGAAATGCACAAGCCACAAGTCACCTCAAGAAGCTAATACTGTAGTCATTCCATGATGTTTTAGTTGGCTGATGGTTTGGTTAATGTTTGCCTTCCTGTACTAACTAACAATCTAGTAATTTTACAGCGCTATGAGAGACATACTGCTTCTGCCTTACAAAAAACTGCTTGTTCAAGGTATTCCTTTTTTCTTTTTCCAAATGCATAGGCAGGTTGCATTAGCTGATCTTGTAATCGTCAATAAAACGGATTTGGTTTCAAGGGAAGAATTGAATAAAGTCAGACCAACTGTCAGGTATGAAATTTCTGGTATAACCGTGACATTGTACATGCTCAAATGTTATTAGAAATTAGATCTCATGATTGTTCCAACAGATCGTGTAGTGAAAAAGAGCAGTGAGAAAGCAGTGAAAAAGAGTCTGCCCCTTTCTGGAGATGTTTCCAGTGCATTTCTGTGCTTCCACAGTATTATCGGCTTGCCTAAGTAAGATTTGATGTTACCTGCTCAGAAGTGTAGAATTATAGAATAGAATCAAAGAATGCTTTTAAGTTGGAAGGAACCTTCAAGGACCATTGACTCCAACCTCTGGCTCTACTCAGGACCACCCAAAATTCCAATTCTATGTCTGAGAGCTTTCTCCAAATGTTCCTTGAACTCTGGCTGCTTGGGGCTGTTCCATGTCTACCGCCCTCTGGTGAAGAACCTTTTCCCAATACCCAACCTGACCCTCTTCTGGTGCAACTCCACACCGTTTCCTTGGCTAAATTAGGCCTAACAAATGCCTTATAATAGACCTTTGTCTTAAGTGCTCACATTCTTATACTATTGGGCAGCTGTTGCCATTTGTCTGAGTTAACTACGGGGGGCAATGTCTGCTAGTCCATACATGTTTATTAGCAAATATAAAGGGGTATGGAAGATATCTGAATAATTGTCATCAATGTAAAAGAACAAATGGGCTGAATCAAAGCAGTGTTCAGGGGTGTGTTCCATCTTTCTCAGTACCCTGACAGACAAAATGGAATATTGAGAAATACTTTGCAACGCTATTTGTGGTTCAGACTCTTGAGAATTCTTAACCTTGCAGCTTGTACTGAGAGAAGAAAAATGCTCTGTTCAGTAGTAATATTTTATTGTCAGAAGTTGTGAATTTTGACCTTGGTTCGGCTATAAAATGTCACAAAAGCAAACTTTTTCTTGATGCCTCTTGGACTGTAAAACATTGAGTAACAGTGTGAGAGATGTCGTTGTGTTTCTTGTATTGCTCTACATTGTTAAATTGTTCAATCGATATATTACAGTTGCGTTTGCACCTCATTTTGCTTTTTTCTATTTGTTTTAGGTCAATAAATGGACTTGTCGAAATTTTGGAGACACAAAGGTCGAGGTATTAGATTAACCTGTATTCCAACAAGTACCAAATCCTGTCCCACTGACATTATTTTTACAAAGCTTTCATTATGATCTGTTGGCTGTGCACATGCATACCTACCTGTACTGTGTTTTAATGTGTGCTTGTGTTCGAAGAGGTACAGAACGATTGTTCCCATCAGAGAATTAGATAACACTTAGGCATCCAATACAAATCACATCTTTCAGAAAACGGATTCTTGTGTGGTTTTTTTTTTTGTTTGTTTGTTTGTTTAGTATTAATTTATTTTTTAACTGTATTCACTAAAATTCTCTTTTTATGCTCCCATATTACTGTACAGCTGAAAGCTGCTTTACTCCATGGTAGATAGCACTGACTGCTGACATCTGAAAATAGGGCTAGCTTCTGGTGCTTTGCATTGGAATAAGAGATCAGGAAAAAAAACCAACAAACATGAACAATTATTTATATGTTTAAAAATGAGTAATCGAAGCTTCAGTACACATAATTCTTACATGCAGTGAAAATACAAAGCTTTCTTTCTCTCCCTATCTGTGCAGAGTTGATCTTTCCAATGTGCCGGACCTGCATGCTTTAGACAGTCTATCTGGAATCAGGTATGGCAATAATTTCACTTTTATTAAAAGTAATGCTCATTGCATAGATACACGCATGAAGTAGGTACATTTACATTTAGGCAGAGTCTGCATCTGAATTTCTGTTCCATGTTCTAGTTCAGACACTTGTTTACAATTCTCAGTAAGAGTAAGAAGTACTAGAAAGAGGATGTTTTTCCACTTGAGATACATGCAGCAAAAGATTGTAGGGTTTGTAAAATGAAATGAGAGCCAAAGCACCCATGATTGTTTGGCGTTTTCCCCCCGTTTCCCTTGTTGAGGCTTTAAGTTGTCCATTAGTACTACTAGTAATCAATAAGATCTCAGTGCTTTTTTCTGGTTCTCTTAAAACTCAGAGGATTTAATTTTTTTCTTGCTTTACATTGTGATGAACTGGAGACCTTAGTTGTCTCAGGAAACTCTGAGTTCCACAACAACCTAAGCCTTGGAAATGTTGTTCAGCGTGTTCCTGGATCCGTTATGTCCTCTGGTTCTTTTATGACTAAGAGGCTCAGCTTTAAATTAGGAAGCACTGCACAGTGTGCAGTGGGAATTAGCTTTGGGAATGAGTTAAGTAGAAAGTGGTGTATAGTATTTCACTTCATTTTATACTGCACATTTTACTCTTAGAAGCAATGGCTTTGTTCATTTTTTACTTCCTAACATAGTTTCAAAAAGTGGTGCCCAACAAATCATCCCACAGATGTCAGAAGTTACTTTTTTGTTTTATAAAGATGTAAGAGTGTAAAATGTAGATAGAAGTCCATGGCGACTTACTCTGTGATGGTTAAAAGTTAATAGGAGGGTCGTACTACTAGCCTTGTTGTGAAGATGGGTCTCCTAAGTCTTTCTTGTAAGACACTGACAGCTGAGTTAGAACAGAGCGTTTCTAACCATAACAGACTCTCTTGGCCCAAGGACAGCTTTAATCCAACCAGAAATGACCATCCAATAGGTCACTCCTTGCTTTATCACTCTTAGGTCAGAATTTTTTTCCTAATCTAGAAAGGAAATCCGTAATTGTTCTGTACATTACTATAGTCAAATTAGATAATTGACAGTGGAATTCCAGCAGTTAAGCTGTGGCAGACTTCCTATCACAGATGATTTGAAAGATCAAACAAACATAATTAAACATAACTATTCTGAGATTAAAGCTGAATTAACAGTTGAAAATTACTTTGATAACAGCACTTTAGTTTTGGTCTGCAGTACTGAAGAGTTTGTGTAGATCTTGTTTGAGATAGTGACATTGCATCCATCCAGTGCAAATGCAACATCTGCTTGTTTACAGCTTGCAGAAAAAATTGGAGAGTATGAAGACAACAGATGCACATCTCGACAAGGTAATTACAACAAGCACTGCTTCAGTCTCGCTGTTAGAAGATAGTTCAGGATAACTGCAACCATGGCATACTAATCATCTTATTTTTTCAGAAGGTTTCAGGTAGAGAATAGTATGTTTAAGATCTCTGGAATATTACCCTGAATGCCATGTACTTTGATACAGATAGATAGTAAATGTATATACTGAGTTCTGCTTTCAAATATGGCTTAAGAGTAATTCACAACATCCTTCTCTCCACATTGGGAAGATATAAATTTGATTGGTGAACTTTTCTATGAATGAAGAATTGGATGTAGGATTGGGTCCAGAGACAGCTTGTCAGTGGCTCAATGTCTGGATGGAGTTTGGTGATGATTGGTGCCCGCTCTACAAAACTGACAGAACAACACCGTTTTTATCAGGACACACTCTGTAAGATTTACTTTTTCTTTAATTATTTATTTCTTAATTTTTTTCCTTTGCCAAAGAAAAGTGGGAGTGTCATCAGCTTTTCCATAGCACAGGATCAGCTTAAGTCAAGGTCTCTTCTCTTCTCTTCTCTTCTCTTCTCTTCTCTTCTCTCTCTTCTCTTCTCTCTCTTTCTCTTCTCTTCTCTTCTCTCTTCTCTTCTCTTCTCTTCTCTTCTCTTCTCTTCTCTTCTCTTCTCTTCTCTTCTCTTCTCTTCTCTTCTCTTCTCTTCTCTTCTCTTCTCTTCTCTTCTCTTCTCTTTTCTCTTCTTTTCTCTTTTCTCTTCTTTTCTCTTCTTTTCTCTTCTTTTCTCTTCTTTTCTTTTCTTTTCTTTTCTTTTCTTTTCTTTTCTCTTCTCTTCTCTTCTCTTCTCTTCTCTTCTCTTCTCTTCTCTTCTCTTCTCTTCTCTTCTCTTCTCTTCTCTCTCTTCTCTTCTCTTCTCTTCTCTTCTCTTTTCTTTTCTTTTCTTTTCTTTTCTTTTCTTTTCTTTTTTCTTCTTTTCTTTCCTTTCCTTTATTTTCCTTTTCCCTTCCTTCTCTTCTCTTCTCTTCTCTTCTCTTCTCTTCTCTTCTCTTCTCTTCTCTTCTCTTCTCTTCTCTTCTCTTCTCTTCTCTTCTCTTCTCTTCTCTTCTCTTCTCTTCTCTTCTCTTCTCTTCTCTTCTCTTTCTCTTCTCTCTCTCTCTCTCTCTTCTCTCTTCTCTTCTCTCTCTCTCTCTTCTCTTTTCTCTACTTTTCTCTACTTTTCTTCTCTTTTCCCCTTTCCTTTCCTTTCCTTTCCTTCCTTTCCTTTCCTTTCCTTTCCTTTCCTTTCCTTTCCTTTCCTTTCCTTTCCTTTCCTTTCCTTTCCTTTCCTTTCCTTTCCTTTCCTTTCCTTTCCTTTCCTTTCCTTTCCTTTCCTTTCCTTTCCTTTCCTTTCCTTTCCTTTCCTTTCCTTTCCTTTCCTTCCTTTCCTTCCTTTCCTTTCTTTCCTTTCCTTTTTTCTTTTCTTCCTTTCCCTTCCCTTCCCTTTCCTTCCCTTCCCTTCCCTTCCCTTCCCTTCCCTTCCCTTCCCTTCCCTTCCCTTCCCTTCCCTTCCCTTCCCTTCCCTTCCCTTCCCTTCCCTTCCCTTCCCTTCCCTTCCCTTCCCTTCCCTTCCCTTCCCTTCCCTTCCCTTCCCTTCCCTTCCCTTCCCTTCCCTTCCCTTCCCTTCCCTTCCCTTCCCATTCCCATTCCTTTCCTTTCTTCCTTTTTTTTTTTATCCTCTATCCCCTCTCCTCCTCTCCCACCCCCTCCCCTTCTCTCCCCTCCTGTCCTCTCCCTTCCCATCCTTACCCCTCCCCTCCCCTCTTTTTCTTTTTCTTCCCCCTTTTCATATTTTTCTAATTCTTCTCCAATTCTTCTTCTCTATCTTCATTTTTTCTTCTTCTGCCTTGCTTTTTTCTCTATTTTCATTTTCGTTGCAACTTTCTTAAAATTTTTCACATTCTTCATTATTTCTTGCTTTTCATCTTTCTTTTCTTTTTTTTCTATTCCTCTTCCTTTTCCTCTCCCATTTCCCCCCCTGTTTTCTTTTGCTTTTGGTTCTCCTTACCCTATTTGTTTTTCTTTTCCTTCCCCATTTTCTGTTCTCCTTTCTCTTTTTCTTCCCTATTTAATTTTCATTTTCTCTTCCTTCCCTCTTTATACTTTTTTTTTTTAATTTCCCCTTTATGTTTCCCTTTCCCCTTCCTTTTCCCTTTCCTTGTCTTCCTTTTCTTTATATTTTTCCTTTTTTTAAATTTTTCTTTCTTTTCTTCTTCTTCTCCCCTTCTTTCCTTTGGCTTTTTTTTTTTTTCTTTCTTCCCCTCTTTGTTTCTTCTTTCTCCCCCATTTTCTTTCTCTTCTCCTTTTTCTATTCTTTTTCTTCCCTATTATCATTCTTCTTCTATTTTCTTCCCTGTTTTCTTCCCTCTTTTTTCTCCCTTTATCTTTACTTTCCCCTTTTGTTTTTGTTTTTTTTGCCCTATTTCTTTTTCTTTACCCTTTTCTTCCCTATCTTCATTTAATTTTTCTTCTTTCCTGCTTTCTTTTTAATTTTCATTTTCTTTCCATTTTTCCTCCCCTTATCTCATTCTTTTTTATTTCTTGCTTTTCTTCTCTCTTTTCTTTTTTCCTCCTTTTTATTGTTCTTTTTCTTCCTACTTTTAAAAGCTTGATATCTTTTTTCTTATTTTCTTCCCCCCTTTTTTTTGTTCCCATATATTCTTTACTTCTTTTCCTCTTCCTTTTCCATTTCCCCCCCTATTTTCTATTGCTATTGGTTCTTCTTACCCTGTTTTTCTTTTGCTTCTCCCACTTCTGTTCTCTTTTTCGTTTTTCTTCCCTATTTCATTTTCATTTTCTATTCCCCCTTTGCTTCCCTCCTTTTTCTTGCCCTTCTTTTTTTCTTCCCCTTTATGTTTCCCTTCTTCTTTTCTATTTCCTTTTCTTCTCTTTTCTTTTCTTTTCTTTTCTTTTCTTTTCTTTTCTTTTCTTTTCTTTTCTTTTCTTTTCTTTTCTTTTCTTTTCTTTTCTTTTCTTTTCTTTTCTTTTCTTTTCTTTTCTTTTCTTTTCTTTTCTTTTCTTTTCTTTTCTTTTCTTTTCTTTTCTTCTTTTCTTTTCTTTTCTTTTCTTTTCTTTTCTTTTCTTTCCTTTCCTTTCCTTTCCTTTCCTTTCCTTTTCTTTTCTTTTCTTTTCTTTTCTTTTCTTTTCTCTTCTTTCTTTTCTTTTCTTTTCTTTTCTTTTCTTTTCTTTTCTTTTCTTTTCTTTTCTTTTCTTTTCTTTTCTTTTCTTTTCTTTTCTTTTCTTTTCTCTTCTTTTCTTTCTCTTTTCTTCTTTTTCTTCCCTATTATCATTCTTGTCTATTTTCTTCCCTGTTTTCTTCCCTCTTTCTTCTTCCACTTTTATCTTTACTCTCCACTTTCTGTTTCCGTTTTTTTTTCCTATTTATTTTTTTTTGAACTTTTTGTTCCCTATCTTCCTTTTATTTTTCTCCTTTCATGCTTTTTTTAATTTTCATTTTCTTTCCATTTTTCCTCCCCATTTCTCCTTCTTTTTTATTTCTTGCTTTTCTTCTCTATTTTCTTCCCCCCCCCCTTTTATAACTTTTTTTCCTAGTCTTAAAAACTTGATAATTTATTTCATAATAAATGTTTCTTCCCTTACCCCCCGCCCCCTTTTTTTTTGTTCCCATTTATTTTTACTTCTTTTCCTCTTCCTTTTACATTCTCCCCCCCCCCCCCCTTTCAATTTTTTTTTGGCTTTTGGTTCTTTTACACTACTTGTTTTTCTTTTGCTTCTCCCATTACTCTTCTTTTTTCCTTTTCTTCAATATTTAATGTTCTTATTCTATTTTCTTCCCCCTTTCCTTCCCTATATTTATTGCTCTCATTTTTTTCTATCCCTTTATGTTTCCCTTTTTTCCCTATTTATTTACGTTACCCCTTTATTCCCTATCTTCATTTTATTTTTCTTCTCTCTTGCTTTCTTTTTAATTTTCATTTTCTTCCCATTTTTCTTCCCCTTATCTCATTCTTTTTTATTGATTTCCTTTCCTTTCCTTTCCTTTCCTTTCCTTTCCTTTCCTTTCCTTTCCTTTCCTTTCCTTTCCTTTCCTTTCCTTTCCTTTCCTTTCCTTTCCTTTCCTTTCCTTTCCTTTCCTTTCCTTTCCTTTCCTTTCCTTTCCTTTCCTTTCCTTTCCTTTCCTTTCCTTTCCTTTCCTTTCCTTTCCTTTCCTTTCCTTTCCTTTCCTTTCCTTTCCTTTCCTATACTTTCCTTTCCTTTCATACTTTCCTTTGCTTTCCTTTCTTTTTTTGCTTTCCCTTTCCTTTTCTGTATACTTTCTGTATACTTTCTTTTCCTTTACACTTTCATTTCAATTCCTATTTTTAAACTTAGACTTTACTTTCATTTATACTTTCCTTTCCTTTCATACTTACCTTTGCTTTCCTATCTTTTTTAAATTCCCTTCTTTTATAATTCCCTTCCCTTTGCATTATACCTACATTCCCTTTCTGTTCTGTAACATTTTCCTTTCCACCTTCGTTTCCATTTTTTTTTTTTTTAATTAACCTTTCCTTTCCTTTTTTATATACTTCCCTATCCTTACAATTCTACATAAATTGACTTTCCTTTATACATTGCTTTCCTTTCCATTATATCTACCTTTCCTTTCTTTTCTATTCCCTTCCTTTCCCTTCCTTTATACTTACCTTTGCTTCCTTTCTTTTATACTTTCCCTTCCTTTATACTTTCCATTCCCTTATACTTTCCTTTCCATTCCTATTTTTAAACTTACCCATTCCTTTCATTTATACTTTCTTATCCTTTCCAATATACTTACCTTTGCTTTCCTTTCTTTTATACTTTCCCTTCCTTTATACTTTCCTTTTCTTTATACTTTCCTTTCCTTTATACTTTCCTTTTCTGTATACTTTCCTTTCCTTTACACTTTAATTTCAATTCCTATTTTTAAACTTAGCCTTTCCTTTCATTTATAGTTTCCTTTCCTTTCCTTTCATACTTACCTTTGCTTTCCTTTCCTTTATAAATTCCCTTCTTTTATAATTCCCTTCCCTTTGCATTATATCTACATTCCCTTTCTGTTCTGTAACATTTTCCCTTAGACCTTCCTTTCCATTCCTTTTTTTTTTCTTAAATTAACCTTTCCTTTCCTTTTTTATATACTTCCCTATCCTTACAATTCTACATACATTGACTTTCCTTTATACTTTGCTTTCCTTTCCATTATATCTACCTTTCCTTTCTTTTCTATTCCCTTCCTTACCATTCCTTTATACTTACCTTTGCTTCCTTTCTTTTATACTTTCCCTTCCTTTATACTTTCCATTCCCTTATACTTTCCTTTCCATTCCTATTTTTAAACTTACCCATTCCTTTCATTTATACTTTCTTATCCTTTCCAATATACTTACTTTTGCTTTCCTTTCCTTTATACTTTCCCTTTCCTTTTCTTTATACTTTCTTTTCCTTTACACTTTCATTTCAATTCCTATTTTTAAACTTAGACTTTCCTTTCATTTATACTTTCCTTTCCTTTCATACTTACCTTTGCTTTCCTATCTTTTATAAATTCCCTTCTTTAATAATTCCCTTCCCTTTGCATTATACCTACATTCCCTTTCTGTTCTGTAACATTTTCCTTTAGACCTTCCTTTCCATTCCTTTTTTTTTTTAAATTAACCTTTCCTTTCCTTTTTTATATACTTGCCTATCCTTACAATTCTACATAAATTGACTTTCCTTTATACATTGCTTTCCTTTCCATTATATCTACCTTTCCTTTCTTTTCTATTCCCTTCCTTTCCCTTCCTTTATACTTACCTTTGCTTCCTTTCTTTTATACTTTCCCTTCCTTTATACTTTCCATTCCCTTATACTTTCCTTTCCATTCCTATTTTTAAACTTACCCATTCCTTTCATTTATACTTTCTTATCCTTTCCAATATACTTACCTTTGCTTTCCTTTCTTTTATACTTTCCCTTCCTTTATACTTTCCTTTTCTTTATACTTTCCTTTCCTTTATACTTTCCTTTTCTGTATACTTTCCTTTCCTTTACACTTTAATTTCAATTCCTATTTTTAAACTTAGCCTTTCCTTTCATTTATAGTTTCCTTTCCTTTCCTTTCATACTTACCTTTGCTTTCCTTTCCTTTATAAATTCCCTTCTTTTATAATTCCCTTCCCTTTGCATTATATCTACATTCCCTTTCTGTTCTGTAACATTTTCCCTTAGACCTTCCTTTCCATTCCTTTTTTTTTTCTTAAATTAACCTTTCCTTTCCTTTTTTATATACTTCCCTATCCTTACAATTCTACATACATTGACTTTCCTTTATACTTTGCTTTCCTTTCCATTATATCTACCTTTCCTTTCTTTTCTATTCCCTTCCTTACCCTTCCTTTATACTTACCTTTGCTTCCTTTCTTTTATACTTTCCCTTCCTTTATACTTTCCATTCCCTTATACTTTCCTTTCCATTCCTATTTTTAAACTTACCCATTCCTTTCATTTATACTTTCTTATCCTTTCCAATATACTTACTTTTGCTTTCCTTTCCTTTATACTTTCCCTTTCCTTTTCTTTATACTTTCTTTTCCTTTACACTTTCATTTCAATTCCTATTTTTAAACTTAGACTTTCCTTTCATTTATACTTTCCTTTCCTTTCATACTTACCTTTGCTTTCCTATCTTTTATAAATTCCCTTCTTTAATAATTCCCTTCCCTTTGCATTATACCTACATTCCCTTTCTGTTCTGTAACATTTTCCTTTAGACCTTCCTTTCCATTCCTTTTTTTTTTAAATTAACCTTTCCTTTCCTTTTTTATATACTTGCCTATCCTTACAATTCTACATACATTGATTTTCCTTTATACATTGCTTTCCTTTCCATTATATCTACCTTTCCTTTTTTTTCTATTCCCTTCCTTTCCCTTCCTTTATACTTAACTTTGCTTCCTTTCTTTTATACTTTCCCTTCCTTTATACTTTCCATTCCCTGATACTTTACTTTCCATTCCTATTTTTAAACTTACCCATTCCTTTCATTTATACTTTCTTATTTTTTCCAATATACATAACTTTGCTTTCCTTTTATACTTTCCCTTCCTTTATACTTTCCTTTTCTTTATACTTTCCTTTATACTTTCCTTTTCTGTATACTTTCCTTTCCTTTACACTTTCATTTCAATTCCTATTTTTAAACTTACCCTTTCCTTTCATTTATACTTTCCGTTCATACTTACCTTTGCTTTCCTTTCTTTTATAAATTCCCTTCTTTTATAATTCCCTTCCCTTTGCATTATACCTACATTCCCTTTCTGTTCTGTAACATTTTCCTTTAGACCTTCCTATCCATTCCTTTTTTTTTTTTAAATTAACCTTTCCTTTCCTTTTTTATATACTTCCCTATCCTTACAATTCTACATACATTGATTTTCCTTTATACATTGCTTTCCTTTCCATTATATCTACCTTTCCTTTCTTTTCTATTCCCTTCCTTTCCCTTCCTTTATACTTACCTTTGCTTCCTTTCTTTTATACTTTCCCTTCCTTTATACTTTCCATTCCCTTACACTTTCCTTTCCATTCCTATTTTTAAACTTACCCATTCCTTTCATTTATACTTTCTTATCCTTTCCAATATACTTACCTTTGATTTCCTTTCTTTTATACTTTCCCTTCCTTTATACTTTCCTTTTCTTTATACTTTCCTTTCCTTTATACTTTCCTTTTCTGTATACTTTCCTTTCCTTTACACTTTCATTTCAATTCCTATTTTTAAACTTAGCCTCTCCTTTCATTTATACTTTCCTTTCCTTTCACCCTTGCTTTCCTTTCTTTTATAAATTCCCTTCTTTTATAATTCTTTTCCCTTTGCATTATACCTACATTCCCTTTCTGTTCTGTAACATTTTCCTTTAGACCTTCCTTTCCATTCCTTTTTTTTTTTTAAATTAACCTTTCCTTTCCTTTTTTATATACTTCCCTATACTTACAATTCTACATACATTGATTTTCCTTTATACATTGCTTTCCTTTCCATTATATCTACCTTTCCTTTCTTTTCTATTCCCTTCCTTTCCCTTCCTTTATACTTACCTTTGCTTCCTTTCTTTTATACTTTCCCTTCCTTTATACTTTAATTCCCTTATACTTTCCTTTCCATTCCTATTCTTAAACTTACCCATTCCTTTCATTTATACTTTCTTATCCTTTCCAATATACTTACCTTTGCTTTCCTTTCTTTTCTACTTTCCCTTTCCTTTTCTGTATACTTTCTTTTCCTTTACACTTTCATTTCAATTCCTATTTTTAAACTTAGCCTCTCCTTTCATTTATACTTTCCTTTCCTTTCATACTTACCTTTGCTTTCCTATCTTTTATAAATTCCCTTCTTTTATAATTCCCTTCCCTTTGCATTATACCTACATTCCCTTTCTGTTCTGTAACATTTTCCTTTAGACCTTCCTTTGCATTCCTTTTTTTTTTTTAAATTAACCTTTCCTTTCCTTTTCTATATACTTCCCTATCCTTACAATTCTACATACATTGACTTTCCTTTATACATTGCTTTCCTTTCCATTATATCTACCTTTCCTTTCTTTTCTATTCCCTTCCTTTCCCTTCCTTTATACTTAACTTTGCTTCCTTTCTTTTATACTTTCCCTTCCTTTATACTTTCCATTCCCTGATACTTTACTTTCCATTCCTATTTTTAAACTTACCCATTCCTTTCATTTATACTTTCTTATTTTTTCCAATATACATAACTTTGCTTTCCTTTTATACTTTCCCTTCCTTTATACTTTCCTTTTCTTTATACTTTCCTTTATACTTTCCTTTTCTGTATACTTTCCTTTCCTTTACACTTTCATTTCAATTCCTATTTTTAAACTTACCCTTTCCTTTCATTTATACTTTCCGTTCATACTTACCTTTGCTTTCCTTTCTTTTATAAATTCCCTTCTTTTATAATTCCCTTCCCTTTGCATTATACCTACATTCCCTTTCTGTTCTGTAACATTTTCCTTTAGACCTTCCTATCCATTCCTTTTTTTTTTTTAAATTAACCTTTCCTTTCCTTTTTTATATACTTCCCTATCCTTACAATTCTACATACATTGATTTTCCTTTATACATTGCTTTCCTTTCCATTATATCTACCTTTCCTTTCTTTTCTATTCCCTTCCTTTCCCTTCCTTTATACTTACCTTTGCTTCCTTTCTTTTATACTTTCCCTTCCTTTATACTTTCCATTCCCTTACACTTTCCTTTCCATTCCTATTTTTAAACTTACCCATTCCTTTCATTTATACTTTCTTATCCTTTCCAATATACTTACCTTTGATTTCCTTTCTTTTATACTTTCCCTTCCTTTATACTTTCCTTTTCTTTATACTTTCCTTTCCTTTATACTTTCCTTTTCTGTATACTTTCCTTTCCTTTACACTTTCATTTCAATTCCTATTTTTAAACTTAGCCTCTCCTTTCATTTATACTTTCCTTTCCTTTCACCCTTGCTTTCCTTTCTTTTATAAATTCCCTTCTTTTATAATTCTTTTCCCTTTGCATTATACCTACATTCCCTTTCTGTTCTGTAACATTTTCCTTTAGACCTTCCTTTCCATTCCTTTTTTTTTTTTTAAATTAACCTTTCCTTTCCTTTTTTATATACTTCCCTATACTTACAATTCTACATACATTGATTTTCCTTTATACATTGCTTTCCTTTCCATTATATCTACCTTTCCTTTCTTTTCTATTCCCTTCCTTTCCCTTCCTTTATACTTACCTTTGCTTCCTTTCTTTTATACTTTCCCTTCCTTTATACTTTAATTCCCTTATACTTTCCTTTCCATTCCTATTCTTAAACTTACCCATTCCTTTCATTTATACTTTCTTATCCTTTCCAATATACTTACCTTTGCTTTCCTTTCTTTTCTACTTTCCCTTTCCTTTTCTGTATACTTTCTTTTCCTTTACACTTTCATTTCAATTCCTATTTTTAAACTTAGCCTCTCCTTTCATTTATACTTTCCTTTCCTTTCATACTTACCTTTGCTTTCCTATCTTTTATAAATTCCCTTCTTTTATAATTCCCTTCCCTTTGCATTATACCTACATTCCCTTTCTGTTCTGTAACATTTTCCTTTAGACCTTCCTTTGCATTCCTTTTTTTTTTTTAAATTAACCTTTCCTTTCCTTTTCTATATACTTCCCTATCCTTACAATTCTACATACATTGACTTTCCTTTATACATTGCTTTCCTTTCCATTATATCTACCTTTCCTTTCTTTTCTATTCCCTTCCTTTCCCTTCCTTTATACTTAACTTTGCTTCCTTTCTTTTATACTTTCCCTTCCTTTATACTTTCCATTCCCTTATACTTTCCTTTCCATTCCTATTTTTAAACTTACCCATTCCTTTCATTTATACTTTCTTATCCTTTCCAATATACTTACCTTTGCTTTCCTTTCTTTTATACTTTCCCTTCCTTTATACTTTCCTTTTCTTTATACTTTCCCTTCCTTTATACTTTCCTTTTCTTTATACTTTCCTTTCCTTTATACTTTCCTTTTATGTATACTTTCCTTTCCTTTACAATTTCATTTCAATTCCTATTTTTAAACTTAGCCTCTCCTTTCATTTATAGTTTCCTTTCCTTTCATACTTACCTTTGCTTTCCTTTCTTTTATACTTTCCCTTTCCTTTTCTGTATACTTTCTTTTCCTTTACACTTTCATTTCAATTCCTATTTTTAGTCTTACCCTTTCCTTTCATTTATACTTTCCTTTCATACTTACCTTTGCTTTCCTATCTTTTATAAATTCCCTTCTTTAATAATTCCCTTCCCTTTGCATTATACCTACATTCCCTTTCTGTTCTGTAACACTTTCCCTTAGACCTTCCTTTCCATTCCTTTTTTTTTTTAAATTAACCTTTCCTTTCCTTTTTTATATACTTCCCTATCCTTACAATTCTACATACATTGACTTTCCTTTATACATTGCTTTCCTTTCCATTATATCTACCTTTCCTTTCTTTTCTATTCCCTTCCTTTCCCTTCCTTTATACTTACCTTTGCTTCCTTTCTTTTATACTTTCCCTTCCTTTATACTTTCCATTCCCTTATACTTTCCTTTCCATTCCTATTTTTAAACTTACCCATTCCTTTCATTTATACTTTCTTATTCTTTCCAATATACTTACCTTTGCTTTCCTTTCTTTTATACTATCCCTTCCTTTATACTTTCCTTTTCTTTATACTTCCCTTTCCTTTATACTTTCCTATTCTGTATACTTTCCTTTCCTTAACACTTTCATTTCAATTCCTATTTTTAAACTTACCCTTTCCTTTCATTTATACTTTCCTTTCCTTTCATACTTACCTTTGCTTTCCTTTCTTTTATAAATTCCCTTCTTTTATAATTCCCTTCCCTTTGCATTATACCTACATTCCCTTTCTGTTCTGTAACATTTTCCGTTAGACCTTCCTTTCCATTCCTTTTTTTTTTTTTAAATTAACCTTTCCTTTCCTTTTTTATATACTTCCCTATCCTTACAATTCTACATACATTGACTTTCCTTTATACATTGCTTTCCTTTCCATTATATGTACCTTTCCTTTCATTTCTATTCCCTTCCCTTCCCTTCCTTTATACTTACCTTTGCTTCCTTTCTTTTATACTTTCCCTTCCTTTATACTTTCCTTTCCTTTATACTTTCCTTTTCTGTATACTTTCCTTTCCTTTACACTTTCATTTCAATTCCTATTTTTAAACTTAGCCTCTCCTTTCATTTATACTTTCCTTTCCTTTCATACTTACCTTTGCTTTCCTTTCTTTTATAAATTCCCTTCTTTTATAATTCCCTTCCCTTTGCATTATACCTACATTCCCTTTCTGTTCTGTAACATTTTCCTTTAGACCTTCCTTTGCATTCCTTTTTTTTTTTTTAATTAACCTTTCCTTTCCTTTTCTATATACTTCCCTGTCCTTACAATTCTACATACATTGACTTTCCTTTATACTTTGCTTTCCTTTCCATTATACCTACCTTTCCTTTCTTTTCTATTCCCTTCCTTTCCCTTCCTTTATACTTAACTTTGCTTCCTTTCTTTTATACTTTCCCTTCCTTTATACTTTCCATTCCCTGATACTTTACTTTCCATTCCTATTTTTAAACTTACCCATTCCTTTCATTTATACTTTCTTATTTTTTCCAATATAATTACCTTTGCTTTCCTTTTATACTTTCCCTTCCTTTCTACTTTCCTTTTCTTTATACTTTCCCTTCCTTTATACTTTCCTTTTCTTTATACTTTCCTTTCCTTTATACTTTCCTCTTCTGTATACTTTCCTTTCCTTTACACTTTCATTTCAATTCCTATTTTTAAACTTAGCCTCTCCTTTCATTTATACTTCCCTTTCCTTTCCTTTCATACTTACCTTTGCTTTCCTTTCTTTTATAAATTCCCTTCTTTTATAATTCCCTTCCCTTTGCATTATACCTACATTCCCTTTCTGTTCTGTAACATTTTCCTTTAGAACTTCCTTTCCATTCCTTTTTTTTTTTAAATTAACCTTTCCTTTCCTTTTTTATATACTTCCCTATCCTTACAATTCTACATACATTGACTTTCCTTTATACATTGCTTTCCTTTCCATTATATGTACCTTTCCTTTCTTTTCTATTCCCTTCCTTTCCCTTCCTTTATACTTACCTTTGCTTCCTTTCTTTTATACTTTCCCTTCCTTTATACTTTCCATTCCCTTATACTTTCCTTTCCATTCCTATTTTTAAACTTACCCATTCCTTTCATTTATACTTTCTTATCCTTTCCAATATACTTACCTTTGCTTTCCTTTCTTTTATACTTTCCCTTTCCTTTTCTGTATACTTTCTTTTCCTTTACACTTTCATTTCAATTCCTATTTTTAAACTTAGCCTCTCCTTTCATTTATACTTTCCTTTCCTTTCATACTTACCTTTGCTTTCCTATCTTTTATAAATTCCCTTCTTTTATAATTCCCTTCCCTTTGCATTATACCTACATTCCCTTTCTGTTCTGTAACATTTTCCCTTAAACCTTCCTTTCCATTCCTTTTTTTTTTTTTAAATTAACCTTTCCTTTCCTTTTTTATATACTTCCCTATCCTTACAATTCTACATACATTGACTTTCCTTTATACATTGCTTTCCTTTCCTTTATATGTACCTTTCCTTTCTTTTCTATTCCCTTCCTTTCCCTTCCTTTATACTTACCTTTGCTTCCTTTCTTTTATACTTTCCCTTCCTTTATACTTTCCATTCCCTTATACTTTCCTTTCCATTCCTATTTTTAAACTTACCCATTCCTTTCATTTATACTTTCTTATCCTTCCCAATATACTTACCTTTGCTTTCCTTTCTTTTATACTTTCCCTTCCTTTATACTTTCCTTTTCTTTATACTTTCCTTTCCTTTATACTTTCCTTTTCTGTATACTTTCCTTTCCTTTACAATTTCATTTCAATTCCTGTTTTTAAACTTAGCCTCTCCTTTCATTTATAGTTTCCTTTCCATTCCTTTCATACTTACCTTTGCTTTCCTTTCTTTTATACTTTCCCTTCCTTTATACTTTCCTTTTCTTTATACTTTCCCTTCCTTTATACTTTCCTTTTCTTTGTACTTTCCTTTCCTTTATACTTTCCTTTTCTGTATACTTTCCTTTCCTTTACACTTTCATTTCAATTCCTATTTTTAAACTTAGCCTCTCCTTTCATTTATACTTTCCTTTCCTTTCATACTTACCTTTGCTTTCCTTTCTTTTATAAATTCCCTTCTTTTATAATTCCCTTCCCTTTGCATTATACCTACATTCCCTTTCTGTTCTGTAACATTTTCCTTTAGACCTTCCTTTCCATTCCTTTTTTTTTTTTAAATTAACCTTCCCTTTCCTTTTTTATATACTTTTCCCTATACTTACAATTCAACATACATTGATTTTCCTTTATACATTGCTTTCCTTTCCATTATATCTACCTTTCCTTTCTTTTCTATTCCCTTCCTTTCCCTTCCTTTATACTTACCTTTGCTTCCTTTCTTTTATACTTTCCCTTCCTTTATACTTTCCATTCCCTTATACTTTCCTTTCCATTCCTATTTTTAAACTTACCCATTCCTTTCATTTATACTTTCTTATCCTTTCCAATATACTTACCTTTGCTTTCCTTTCTTTTATACTTTCCCTTCCTTTATACTTTCCTTTCCTTTATACTTTCCTTTTCTGTATACTTTCCTTTCCTTTACACTTTCATTTCAATTCCTATTTTTAAACTTAGCCTCTCCTTTCATTTATACTTTCCTTTCCTTTCATACTTACCTTTGCTTTCCTTTCTTTTATAAATTCCCTTCTTTTATAATTCCCTTCCCTTTGCATTATACCTACCTAACCTTTCTGTTCTTTAACATTTTCCTTTAGACCTTCCTTTCCATTCCTTTTTTTTTTTTTTAAATTAACCTTTCCTTTCCTTTTTTATATACTTCCCTATACGTACAATTCTACATACATTGATTTTCCTTTATACATTGCTTTCCTTTCCATTATATGTACCTTTCCTTTCTTTTCTATTCCCTTCCTTTCCCTTCCTTTATACTTACCTTTGCTTCCTTTCTTTTATACTTTCCCTTCCTTTATACTTTCCATTCCCTTATACTTTCCTTTCCATTCCTATTTTAAACTTACCCATTCCTTTCATTTATACTTTCTTATCCTTTCCAATATACTTACCTTTGCTTTCCTTTCTTTTATACTTTCCCTTCCTTTATACTTTCCTTTTCTTTATACTTTCCTTTCCTTTATACTTTCCTTTTCTGTATACTTTCCTTTCCTTTACACTTTCATTTCAATTCCTATTTTTAAACTTAGCCTCTCCTTTCATTTATAGTTTCCTTTCCTTTCCTCTCCTCTCATACTTACCTTTGCTTTCCTTTCTTTTATAAATTCCCTTCTTTTATAATTCCCTTCCCTTTGCATTATACCTACATTCCCTTTCTGTTCTGTATCATTTTCCTTTAGACCTTCCTTTCCATTCCTTTTTTTTTTTTAAATTAACCTTTCCTTTCCTTTTTTTTATACTTCCCTATCCTTACAATTCTACATACATTGACTTTCCTTTATACATTGCTTTCATTTCCATTATATCTACCTTTCCTTTCTTTTCTATTCCCTTCCTTTCCCTTCCTTTATACTTACCTTTGCTTCCTTTCTTTTATACTTTCCCTTCCTTTATACTTTCCATTCCCTTTACTTTCCTTTCCATTCCTATTTTTAAACTTACCCATTCCTTTCATTTATACTTTCTTATCCTTTCCAATATACTTACCTTTGCTTTCCTTTCTTTTATACTTTCCCTTCCTTTATACTTTCCTTTTCTTTATACTTTCCTTTCCTTTATACTTTCCTTTTCTGTATACTTTCCTTTCCTTTACACTTTCATTTCAATTCCTATTTTTAAACTTAGCCTCTCCTTTCATTTATACTTTCCTTTCCTTTCATACTTACCTTTGCTTTCCTTTCTTTTATAAATTCCCTTCTTTTATAATTCCCTTCCCTTTGCATTATACCTACATTCCCTTTCTGTTCTGTAACATTTTCCTTTAGACCTTCCTTTCCATTCCTTTTTTTTTTTAAATTAACCTTTCCTTTCCTTTTTTATATACTTCCCTATCCTTACAATTCTACATACATTGACTTTCCTTTATACATTGCTTTCCTTTCCATTATATCTACCTTTCCTTTCTTTTCTATTCCCTTCCTTTCCCTTCCTTTATACTTACCTTTGCTTCCTTTCTTTTATACTTTCCCTTCCTTTATACTTTCCATTCCCTTATACTTTCCTTTCCATTCCTATTTTTAAGCTTACCCATTCCTTTCATTTATACTTTCTTATCCTTTCCAATATACTTACCTTTGCTTTCCTTTCTTTTATACTTTCCCTTCCTTTATACTTTCCTTTTCTTTATACTTTCCCTTCCTTTATACTTTCCTTTTCTGTATACTTTCCTTTCCTTTACACTTTCATTTCAATTCCTATTTTTAAACTTAGCCTCTCCTTTCATTTATACTTTCCTTTCCTTTCATACTTACCTTTGCTTTCCTTTCTTTTATAAATTCCCTTCTTTTATAATTCCCTTCCCTTTGCATTATACCTACATTCCCTTTCTGTTCTGTAACATTTTCCTTTAGACCTTCCTTTCCATTCCTTTTTTTTTTTTTTAAATTAACCTTTCCTTTCCATTTTTATATACTTCCCTATCCTTACAATTCTACATACATTGACTTTCCTTTATACATTGCTTTCCTTTCCATTATATCTACCTTTCCTTTCTTTTCTATTCCCTTCCTTTCCCTTCCTTTATACTTACCTTTGCTTCCTTTCTTTTATACTTTCCCTTCCTTTATACTTTCCATTCCCTTATACTTTCCTTTCCATTCCTATTTTAAACTTACCCATTCCTTTCATTTATACTTTCTTATCCTTTCCAATATACTTACCTTTGCTTTCCTTTCTTTTATACTTTCCCTTCCTTTATACTTTCCTTTTCTTTATACTTTCCTTTCCTTTATACTTTCCTTTTCTGTATACTTTCCTTTCCTTTACACTTTCATTTCAATTCCTATTTTTAAACTTAGCCTCTCCTTTCATTTATACTTTCCTTTCCTTTCCTCTCCTCTCATACTTACCTTTGCTTTCCTTTCTTTTATAAATTCCCTTCTTTTATAATTCCCTTCCCTTTGCATTATACCTACATTCCCTTTCTGTTCTGTATCATTTTCCTTTAGACCTTCCTTTCCATTCCTTTTTTTTTTTAAATTAACCTTTCCTTTCCTTTTTTTTATACTTCCCTATCCTTACAATTCTACATACATTGACTTTCCTTTATACATTGCTTTCATTTCCATTATATCTACCTTTCCTTTCTTTTCTATTCCCTTCCTTTCCCTTCCTTTATACTTACCTTTGCTTCCTTTCTTTTATACTTTCCCTTCCTTTATACTTTCCATTCCCTTTACTTTCCTTTCCATTCCTATTTTTAAACTTACCCATTCCTTTCATTTATACTTTCTTATCCTTTCCAATATACTTACCTTTGCTTTCCTTTCTTTTATACTTTCCCTTCCTTTATACTTTCCTTTTCTTTATACTTTCCTTTCCTTTATACTTTCCTTTTCTGTATACTTTCCTTTCCTTTACACTTTCATTTCAATTCCTATTTTTAAACTTAGCCTCTCCTTTCATTTATACTTTCCTTTCCTTTCATACTTACCTTTGCTTTCCTTTCTTTTATAAATTCCCTTCTTTTATAATTCCCTTCCCTTTGCATTATACCTACATTCCCTTTCTGTTCTGTAACATTTTCCTTTAGACCTTCCTTTCCATTCCTTTTTTTTTTTAAATTAACCTTTCCTTTCCTTTTTTATATACTTCCCTATCCTTACAATTCTACATACATTGACTTTCCTTTATACATTGCTTTCCTTTCCATTATATCTACCTTTCCTTTCTTTTCTATTCCCTTCCTTTCCCTTCCTTTATACTTACCTTTGCTTCCTTTCTTTTATACTTTCCCTTCCTTTATACTTTCCATTCCCTTATACTTTCCTTTCCATTCCTATTTTTAAGCTTACCCATTCCTTTCATTTATACTTTCTTATCCTTTCCAATATACTTACCTTTGCTTTCCTTTCTTTTATACTTTCCCTTCCTTTATACTTTCCTTTTCTTTATACTTTCCCTTCCTTTATACTTTCCTTTTCTGTATACTTTCCTTTCCTTTACACTTTCATTTCAATTCCTATTTTTAAACTTAGCCTCTCCTTTCATTTATACTTTCCTTTCCTTTCATACTTACCTTTGCTTTCCTTTCTTTTATAAATTCCCTTCTTTTATAATTCCCTTCCCTTTGCATTATACCTACATTCCCTTTCTGTTCTGTAACATTTTCCTTTAGACCTTCCTATCCATTCCTTTTTTTTTTTTTTAAATTAACCTTTCCTTTCCATTTTTATATACTTCCCTATCCTTACAATTCTACATACATTGACTTTCCTTTATACATTGCTTTCCTTTCCATTATATCTACCTTTCCTTTCTTTTCTATTCCCTTCCTTTCCCTTCCTTTATACTTACCTTTGCTTCCTTTCTTTTATACTTTCCCTTCCTTTATACTTTCCATTCCCTTATACTTTCCTTTCCATTCCTATTTTAAACTTACCCATTCCTTTCATTTATACTTTCTTATCCTTTCCAATATACTTACCTTTGCTTTCCTTTCTTTTATACTTTCCCTTCCTTTATACTTTCCTTTTCTTTATACTTTCCTTTCCTTTATACTTTCCTTTTCTGTATACTTTCCTTTCCTTTACACTTTCATTTCAATTCCTATTTTTAAACTTAGCCTCTCCTTTCATTTATACTTTCCTTTCCTTTCCTCTCCTCTCATACTTACCTTTGCTTTCCTTTCTTTTATAAATTCCCTTCTTTTATAATTCCCTTCCCTTTGCATTATACCTACATTCCCTTTCTGTTCTGTATCATTTTCCTTTAGACCTTCCTTTCCATTCCTTTTTTTTTTTTAAATTAACCTTTCCTTTCCTTTTTTTTATACTTCCCTATCCTTACAATTCTACATACATTGACTTTCCTTTATACATTGCTTTCATTTCCATTATATCTACCTTTCCTTTCTTTTCTATTCCCTTCCTTTCCCTTCCTTTATACTTACCTTTGCTTCCTTTCTTTTATACTTTCCCTTCCTTTATACTTTCCATTCCCTTTACTTTCCTTTCCATTCCTATTTTTAAACTTACCCATTCCTTTCATTTATACTTTCTTATCCTTTCCAATATACTTACCTTTGCTTTCCTTTCTTTTATACTTTCCCTTCCTTTATACTTTCCTTTTCTTTATACTTTCCTTTCCTTTATACTTTCCTTTTCTGTATACTTTCCTTTCCTTTACACTTTCATTTCAATTCCTATTTTTAAACTTAGCCTCTCCTTTCATTTATACTTTCCTTTCCTTTCATACTTACCTTTGCTTTCCTTTCTTTTATAAATTCCCTTCTTTTATAATTCCCTTCCCTTTGCATTATACCTACATTCCCTTTCTGTTCTGTAACATTTTCCTTTAGACCTTCCTTTCCATTCCTTTTTTTTTTTAAATTAACCTTTCCTTTCCTTTTTTATATACTTCCCTATCCTTACAATTCTACATACATTGACTTTCCTTTATACATTGCTTTCCTTTCCATTATATCTACCTTTCCTTTCTTTTCTATTCCCTTCCTTTCCCTTCCTTTATACTTACCTTTGCTTCCTTTCTTTTATACTTTCCCTTCCTTTATACTTTCCATTCCCTTATACTTTCCTTTCCATTCCTATTTTTAAGCTTACCCATTCCTTTCATTTATACTTTCTTATCCTTTCCAATATACTTACCTTTGCTTTCCTTTCTTTTATACTTTCCCTTCCTTTATACTTTCCTTTTCTTTATACTTTCCCTTCCTTTATACTTTCCTTTTCTGTATACTTTCCTTTCCTTTACACTTTCATTTCAATTCCTATTTTTAAACTTAGCCTCTCCTTTCATTTATACTTTCCTTTCCTTTCATACTTACCTTTGCTTTCCTTTCTTTTATAAATTCCCTTCTTTTATAATTCCCTTCCCTTTGCATTATACCTACATTCCCTTTCTGTTCTGTAACATTTTCCTTTAGACCTTCCTTTCCATTCCTTTTTTATTTTAAATTAACCTTTCCTTTCCATTTTTATATACTTCCCTATCCTTACAATACTACATACATTGACTTTCCTTTATACATTGCTTTCCTTTCCATTATATCTACCTTTCCTTTCTTTTCTATTCCCTTCCTTTCCCTTCCTTTATACTTACCTTTGCTTCCTTTCTTTTATACTTTCCCTTCCTTTATACTTTCCATTCCCTTATACTTTCCTTTCCATTCCTATTTTTAAACTTACCCATTCCTTTCATTTATACTTTCTTATCCTTTCCAATATACTTACCTTTGCTTTCCTTTCTTTTATACTTTCCCTTCCTTTATACTTTCCTTTTCTTTATACTTTCCTTTATACTTTCCTTTTCTGTATACTTTCCTTTCCTGTACACTTTCATTTCAATTCCTGTTTTTAAACTTAGCCTCTCCTTTCATTTATACTTTCCTTTCCTTTCATACTTACCTTTGCTTTCCTTTCTTTTATAAATTCCCTTCTTTTATAATTCCCTTCCCTTTGCATTATACCTACATTCCCTTTCTGTTCTGTAACATTTTCCTGTAGACCTTCCTTTCCATTCCTTTTTTTTTTTTAAATTAACCTTTCCTTTCCTTTTTTATATACTTCCCTATCCTTACAATTCTACATACATTGACTTTCCTTTATACTTTGCTTTCCTTTCCATTATATCTACCTTTCCTTTCTTTTCTATTCCCTTCCTTTCCCTTCCCTTATACTTACCTTTGCTTCCTTTCTTTTATACTTTCCCTTCCTTTATACTTTCCATTCCCTTATACTTTCCTTTCCATTCCTATTTTTAAACTTACCCATTCCTTTCATTTATACTTTCTTATCCTTTCCAATATACTTACCTTTGCTTTCCATTCTTTTATACTTTCCCTTCCTTTATACTTTCCTTTCTTTTATACTTTCCCTTCCTTTATACTTTCCTTTTCTTTATACTTTCCTTTCCTTTATACTTTCCTTTTCTGTATACTTTCCTTTCCTTTACACTTTCATTTCAATTCCTATTTTTAAACATAGCCTCTCCTTTCATTTATACTTCCCTTTCCTTTCCTTTCATACTTACCTTTGCTTTCCTTTCTTTTATAAATTCCCTTCTTTTATAATTCCCTTCCCTTTGCATTATACCTACATTCCCTTTCTGTTCTGTAACATTCTCCCTTAGACCTTCATTTCCATTCCTTTTTTTTTTTTAAATTAACCTTTCCTTTCCTTTTTTATATACTTCCCTATCCTTACAATTCTACATACATTGACTTTCCTTTCTACTTTGCTTTCCTTTCCATTATATCTACCTTTCCTTTCTTTTCTATTCCCTTCCTTTCCCTTCCTTTATACTTACCTTTTCTTCCTTTCTTTTATACTTTCCCTTCCTTTATACTTTCCATTCCCTTATACTTTCCTTTCCATTCCAATTTTTAAACTTACCCATTCCTATCATTTATACTTTCTTATCCTTTCCAATATACTTACCTTTGCTTTCTTTTCTTTTATACTTTCCCTTTCCTTTTCTGTATACTTTCTTTTCCTTTACACTTTCATTTCAATTCCTATTTTTAAACTTAGCCTCTCCTTTCATTTATACTTTCCTTTCCTTTCATACTTACCTTTGCTTTCCTATCTTTTATAAATTCCCTTCTTTAATAATTCCCTTCCCTTTGCATTATACCTACCTTCCCTTTTTGTTCTGTAACATTTTCCTTTAGACCATCCTTTCCATTCCTTTTTTTTTTAAAAATTAACCTTTCCTTTCCTTTTTTATATACTTCCCTATCCTTACAATTCTACATACATTGACTTTCCTTTATACATTGCTTTCCTTTCCATTATATCTACCTTTCCTTTCTTTTCTATTCCCTTCCTTTCCCTTCCTTTATACTTACCTTTGCATCCTTTCTTTTATACTTTCCCTTCCTTTATACTCTCCATTCCCTTATACTTTCCTTTCCATTCCTATTTTTAAACTTACCCATTCCTTTCATTTATACTTTCTTATCCTTTCCAATATACTTACCTTTGCTTTCCTTTCTTTTATACTTTCCCTTCCTTTATACTTTCCTTTTCTTTATACTTTCCTTTATACTTTCCTTTTCTGTATACTTTCCTTTCCTGTACACTTTCATTTCAATTCCTGTTTTTAAACTTAGCCTCTCCTTTCATTTATACTTTCCTTTCCTTTCATACTTACCTTTGCTTTCCTTTCTTTTATAAATTCCCTTCTTTTATAATTCCCTTCCCTTTGCATTATACCTACATTCCCTTTCTGTTCTGTAACATTTTCCTGTAGACCTTCCTTTGCATTCCTTTTTTTTTTTTTAAATTAACCTTTCCTTTCCTTTTTTATATACTTCCCTATCCTTACAATTCTACATACATTGACTTTCCTTTATACTTTGCTTTCCTTTCCATTATATCTACCTTTCCTTTCTTTTCTATTCCCTTCCTTTCCCTTCCTTTATACTTACCTTTGCTTCCTTTCTTTTATACTTTCCCTTCCTTTATACTTTCCATTCCCTTATAATTTCCTTTCCATTCCTATTTTTAAACTTACCCATTCCTTTCATTTATACTTTCTTATCCTTTCCAATATACTTACCTTTGCTTTCCTTTCTTTTATACTTTCCCTTCCTTTATACTTTCCTTTTCTTTATACTTTCCTTTATACTTTCCTTTTCTGTATACTTTCCTTTCCTTTACACTTTCATTTCAATTCCTATTTTTAAACTTACCCTTTCTTTATACTTTCCGTTCATACTTACCTTTGCTTTCCTTTCTTTTATAAATTCCCTTCTTTTATAATTCCCTTCCCTTTGCATTATACCTACATTCCCTTTCTGTTCTGTAACATTTTCCTTTAGACCTTCCTTTCCATTCCTTTTTTTTTTTTTAAATTAACCTTTCCTTTCCTTTTTTATATACTTCCCTATCCTTACAATTCTACATACATTGACTTTCCTTTATATATTACTTTCCTTTCCATTATATGTATTTTTCCCTTCTTTTCTATTCCCTTCCTTTCCCTTCCTTTATACTTACCTTTGCTTCCTTTATTTTATACTTTCCCTTCCTTTATACTTTCCATTCCCTTATACTTTCCTTTCCATTCCTATTTTTAAACTTACCCATTCCTTTCATTTATACTTTCTTATCCTTTCCAATATACTTACCTTTGCTTTCCTTTCTTTTATACTTTCCGTTCCTTTATACTTTCCTTTTCTTTATACTTTCCCTTCCTTTATACTTTCCTTTTCTGTATACTTTCCTTTCCTTTACACTTTCATTTCAATTCCTATTTTTAAACATAGCCTCTCCTTTCATTTATACTTTCCTTTCCTTTCCTTTCATGCTTACCTTTGCTTTCCTTTCTTTTATAAATTCCCTTCTTTTATAATTCCTTTCCCTTTGAATTATACCTACATTCCCTTTCTGTTCTGTAACATTTTCCCTTAGACCTTCCTATCCATTCCTTTTTTTTTTTTTAAATTAACCTTTCCTTTCCTTTCTTATATACTTCCCTATCCTTTCAATTCTACATACATTGACTTTCCTTTATACATTGCTTTCCTTTCCATTATATCTACCTTTCCTTTCTTTTCTATTCCCTTCCTTTCCTATCCTTTATACTTACCTTTGCTTCCTTTCTTTTATACTTTCCCTTCCTTTATACTTTCCATTCCCTTATACTTTCCTTTCCATTCCTATTTTTAAACTTACCCATTCCTTTCATTTATACTTTCTTATCCTTTCCAATATACTTACCTTTGCTTTCCATTCTTTTATACTTTCCCTTCCTTTATACTTTCCTTTTCTTTATACTTTCCCTTCCTTTATACTTTCCTTTTCTTTATACTTTCCTTTCCTTTATACTTTCCTTTTCTGTATACTTTCCTTTCCTTTACACTTTCAATTCCTATTTTTAAACTTAGCCTCTCCTTTCATTTATACTTTCCTTTCCTTTCATACTTACCTTTGCTTTCCTTTCTTTTATAAATTCCCTTCTTTTATAATTCCCTTCCCTTTGAATTATACCTACATTCCCTTTCTGTTCTGTAACATTTTCCCTTAGACCTTCCTTTCCATTCCTTTTTTTTTTTTTAAATTAACCTTTCCTTTCCTTTTTTATATACTTCCCTATCCTTACAATTCTACATACATTGACTTTCCTTTATACTTTGCTTTCCTTTCCATTATATCTACCTTTCCTTTCTTTTCTATTCCCTTCCTTTCCCTTCCTTTATACTTACCTTTGCTTCCTTTATTTTATACTTTCCCTTCCTTTATACTTTCCATTCCCTTATACTTTCCTTTCCATTCCTATTTTTAAAATTACCCATTCCTTTCATTTATACTTTCTTATCCTTTCCAATATACTTACCTTTGCTTTCCTTTCTTTTATACTTTCCCTTCCTTTATACTTTCCTTTTCTTTATACTTTCCCTTCCTTTATACTTTCCTTTTCTTTATACTTTCCTTTTCTGTATACTTTCATTTCCTTTACACTTTCATTTAAATTCCTATTTTTAAACTTAGCCTTCCTTTCATTTATACTTTCCTTTCCTTTCCTTTCCTACTTACCTTTGCTTTCCTTTCTTTTATAAATTCCCTTCTTTTATAATTCCCTTCCCTTTGCATTATACCTACATTCCCTTTCTGTTCTGTAACATTTTCCTTTAGACCTTCCTTTCCATTCCTTTTTTTTTTTTTAAATTAACCTTTCCTTTCCTTTTTTATATACTTCCCTATCCTTACAATTCTACATACACTGACTTTCCTTTATACTTTGCTTTCCTTTCCATTATATCTACCTTTCCTTTCTTTTCTATTCCCTTCCTTTCCCTTCCTTTATACTTACCTTTGCTTCCTTTATTTTATACTTTCCCTTCCTTTATACTTTCCATTCCCTTATACTTTCGTTTCCATTCTTATTTTTAAACTTACCCATTCCTTTCATTTATACTTTCTTATCCTTTCCAATATACTTACCTTTGCTTTCCTTTCTTTTATACTTTCCCTTTCCTTTTCTGTATACTTTCTTTTCCTTTACACTTTCATTTCAATTCCTATTTTTAAACTTAGACTTTCCTTTCATTTATACTTTCCTTTCATACTTACCTTTGCTTTCCTATCTTTTAGAAATTCCCTTCTTTAATAATTCCCTTCCCTTTGCATTATACCTACCTTCCCTTTTTGTTCTGTAACATTGTCCTTCAGACCTTCCTTTCCATTCCTTTTTTTTTTTTAAATTAACATTTCCTTTCCTTTTTTATATACTTCCCTATCCTTACAATTCTACATACATTGACTTTCCTTCATACTTTGCTTTCCTTTCCATTATATCTACCTTTGCTTTCTTTTCTATTCCCTTCCTTTCCCTTCCTTTATACTTACCTTTGCTTCCTTTCTTTTATACTTTCCCTTCCTTTATACTTTCCATTCCCTTCTACTTTCCTTTCCATTCCTATTTTTAAAATTACCCATTCCTTTCATTTATACTTTCTTATCCTTTCCAATATACTTACCTTTGCTTTCCTTTCTTTTATACTTTCCCTTCCTTTATACTTTCCTTTTCTTTATACTTTCCTTTCCTTTATACTTTCCTTTTCTGTATACTTTCCTTTCCTTTACACTTTCATTTCAATTCCTATTTTTAAACTTAGCCTTCCTTTCATTTATACTTTCCTTTCCTTTCATACTTACCTTTGCTTTCCTTTCTTTTATAAATTCCCTTCTTTTATAATTCCCTTCCCTTTGCATTATACCTACATTCCCTTTCTGTTCTGTAACATTTTCCTTTAGACCTTCCTTTCCATTCCTTTTTTTTTTTTTTAAATTAACCTTTCCTTTCCTTTTTTATATACTTCCCTATCCTTACAATTCTACATACACTGACTTTCCTTTATACATTGCTTTCCTTTCCATTATATCTACCTTTCCTTTCTTTTCTATTCCCTTCCTTTCCCTTACTTTATACTTACCTTTGCTTCCTTTATTTTATACTTTCCCTTCCTTTATACTTTCCATTCCCTTATACTTTCCTTTCCATTCCTATTTTTAAAATTACCCATTCCTTTCATTTATACTTTCTTATCCTTTCCAATATACTTACCTTTGCTTTCCTTTCTTTTATACTTTCCCTTCCTTTATACTTTCCTTTTCTTTATACTTTCCTTTCCTTTATACTTTCCTTTTCTGTATACTTTCCTTTCCTTTACACTTTCATTTCAATTCCTATTTTTAACCTAGCCTCTCCTTTCATTTATACTTTCCTTTCCTTTCATACTTACCTTTGATTTCCTTTCTTTTATAAATTCCCTTCTTTTATAATTCCCTTCCCTTTGAATTATACCTACATTCCCTTTCTGTTCTGTAACATTTTCCCTTAGACCTTCCTTTCCATTCCTTTTTTTTTTTTTTAAATTAACATTTCCTTTCCTTTTTTATATACTTCCCTATCCTTACAATTCTACATACATTGACTTTCCTTTATACTTTGCTGTCCTTTCCATTATATCTACCTTTCCATTCTTTTCTATTCCCTTCCTTTCCCTTCCTTTATACTTACCTTTGCTTCCTTTCTTTTATACTTTCCCTTCCTTAAAACTTTCCATTCCCTTATACTTTCCTTTCCATTCCTATTTTTAAAATTACCCATTCCTTTCATTTATACTTTCTTATCCTTTCCAATATACTTACCTTTGCTTTCCTTTCTTTTATACTTTCCCTTCCTTTATACTTTCCTTTTCTTTATACTTTCCTTTTCTTTATACTTTCCTTTCCTTTATACTTTCCTTTTCTGTATACTTTCATTTCCTTTACACTTTCATTTAAATTCCTATTTTTAAACTTAGCCTTCCTTTCATTTATACTTTCCTTTCCTTTCCTTTCCTACTTACCTTTGCTTTCCTATCTTTTATAAATTCCCTTCTTTTATAATTCCCTTCCCTTTGCATTATACCTACATTCCCTTTCTGTTCTGTAACATTTTCCTTTAGACCTTCCTTTCCATTCCTTTTTTTTTTTTTTTTAATTAACCTTTCCTTTCCTTTTTTATATACTTCCCTATCCTTACAATTCTACATACACTGACTTTCCTTTATACATTGCTTTCCTTTCCATTATATCTACCTTTCCTTTCTTTTCTATTCCCTTCCTTTCCCTTCCTTTATACTTACCTTTGCTTCCTTTCTTTTATACTTTCCCTTCCTTTATACTTTCCATTCCCTTATACTTTCCTTTCCATTCCTATTTTTAAACTTACCCATTCCTTTCATTTATACTTTCTTATCCTTTCCAATATACTTACCTTTGCTTTCCTTTCTTTTATACTTTCCCTTCCTTTATACTTTCCTTTTCTTTATACTTTCCTTTCCTTTATACTTTTCTGTATGCTTTCCTTTCCTTTACACTTTCATTACAATTCCTATTTTTAAACTTAGCCTCTCCTTTCATTTATACTTTCCTTTCCTTTCATACTTACCTTTGCTTTCCTTTCTTTTATAAATTCCCTTCTTTTATAATTCCCTTCCCTTTGCATTATACCTACATTCCCTTTCTGTTCTGTAACATTTTCCTTTAGACCTTCCTATCCATTCCTTTTTTTTTTTAAATTAACCTTTCCTTTCCTTTCTTATATACTTCCCTATCCTTACAATTCTACATACATTGACTTTCCTTCATACTTTGCTTTCCATTATATCTACCTTTCCTTTCTTTTCTATTCCCTTCCTTTCCCTTCCTTTATACTTACCTTTGCTTCCTTTCTTTTATACTTTCCCTTCCTTTATACTTTCCATTCCCTTACACTTTCCTTTCCATTCCTATTTTTAAAATTACCCATTCCTTTCATTTATACTTTCTTCTCCTTTCCAATATACTTACCTTTGCTTTCCTTTCTTTTATACTTTCCCTTCCTTTATACTTTCCTTTTCTTTATACTTTCCTTTCCTTTATACTTTCCTTTTCTGTATACTTTCCTTTCCTTTACACTTTCATTTCAATTCCTATTTTTAAACTTAGCCTCTCCTTTCATTTATACTTTCCTTTCCTTTCATACATACCTTTGCTTTCCTTTCTTTTATAAATTCCCTTCTTTTATAATTCCCTTCCCTTTGAATTATACCTACATTCCCTTTCTGTTCTGTAACATTTTCCCTTAGACCTTCCTTTCCATTCCTTTTTTTTTTTTTAAATTAACCTTTCCTTTCCTTTTTTATATACTTCCCTATCCTTACAATTCTACATACATTGACTTTCCTTTATACTTTGCTTTCCTTTCCATTATATCTACCTTTCCTTTCTTTTCTATTCCCTTCCTTTCCCATCCTTTATACTTACCTTTGCTTCCTTTCTTTTATAGTTTCCCTTCCTTTATACTTTCCATTCCCTTATACTTTCCTTTCCATTCCTATTTTTAAAATTACCCATTCCTTTCATTTATACTTTCTTATCCTTTCCAATATACTTACCTTTGCTTTCCTTTCTTTTATACTTTCCCTTCCTTTATACTTTCCTTTTCTTTATACTTTCCCTTCCTTTATACTTTCCATTTCTTTATACTTTCCTTTCCTTTATACTTTCCTTTTCTGTATACTTTCATTTCCTTTACACTTGCATTTAAATTCCTATTTTTAAACTTAGCCTTCCTTTCATTTATACTTTCCTTTCCTTTCCTTTCATACTTACCTTTGCTTTCCTTTCTTTTATAAATTCCCTTCTTTTATAATTCCCTTCCCTTTGCATCATACCTACATTCCCTTCCTGTTCTGTAACATTTTCCTTTAGACCTTCCTTTCCATTCCTTTTTTATTTTAAATTAACCTTTCCTTTCCATTTTTATATACTTCCCTGTCCTTACAATTCTACATACATGGACTTTCCTTTATACATTGCTTTCCTTTCCATTATATCTACCTTTCCTTTCTTTTCTATTTCCTTCCTTTCCCTTCCTTTATACTTACCTTTGCTTCCTTTCTTTTATACTTTCCCTTCCTTTATACTTTCCATTCCCTTATACTTTCCTTTCCATTCCTATTTTTAAACTTACCCATTCCTTTCATTTATACTTTCTTATCCTTTCCAATATACTTACCTTTGCTTTCCTTTCTTTTATACTTTCCCTTCCTTTATACTTTCCTTTTCTTTATACTTTCCTTTCCTTTATACTTTTCTGTATACTTTCCTTTCCTTTACACTTTCATTTCAATTCCTATTTTTAAACTTAGCCTCTCCTTTCATTTATACTTTCCTTTCCTTTCCTTTCCTTTCATACTTACCTTTGCTTTCCTATCTTTTATAAATTCCCTTCTTTTATAATTCCCTTCCCTTTGCATTATACCTACATTCCCTTTCTGTTCTGTAACATTTTCCTTTAGACCTTCCTATCCATTCCTTTTTTTTTTTTAAATTAACCTTTCCTTTCCTTTCTTATATACTTCCCTATCCTTACAATTCTACATACATTGACATTCCTTCATACTTTGCTTTCCTTTCCATTATATCTACCTTTCCTTTCTTTTCTATTCCCTTCCTTTCCTTTCCTTTATACTTACCTTTGCTTCCTTTCTTTTATACTTTCCCTTCCTTTATACTTTCCATTCCCTTACACTTTCCTTTCCATTCCTATTTTTAAAATTACCCATTCCTTTCATTTATACTTTCTTATCCTTTCCAATATACTTACCTTTGCTTTCCTTTCTTTTATACTTTCCCTTCTATTATACTTTCCTTTTCTTTATACTTTCCTTTCGTTTATACTTTCCTTTTCTGTATACTTTCCTTTCCTTTACACTTTCATTTCAATTCCTATTTTTAACCTAGCCTCTCCTTTCATTTATACTTTCCTTTCCTTTCATACTTACCTTTGATTTCCTTTCTTTTATAAATTCCCTTCTTTTATAATTCCCTTCCCTTTGAATTATACCTACATTCCCTTTCTGTTCTGTAACATTTTCCCTTAGACCTTCCTTTCCATTCCTTTTTTTTTTTTTAAATTAACATTTCCTTTCCTTTTTTATATACTTCCCTATCCTTACAATTCTACATACATTGACTTTCCTTTATACTTTGCTGTCCTTTCCATTATATCTACCTTTCCATTCTTTTCTATTCCCTTCCTTTCCCATCCTTTATACTTACCTTTGCTTCCTTTCTTTTATACTTTCCCTTCCTTTATACTTTCCATTCCCTTATACTTTCCTTTCCATTCCTATTTTAAAAATTACCCATTCCTTTCATTTATACTTTCTTATCCTTTCCAATATACTTACCTTTGCTTTCCTTTCTTTTATACTTTCCCTTCCTTTATACTTTCCTTTTCTTTATACTTTCCCTTCCTTTATACTTTCCATTTCTTTATACTTTCCTTTCCTTTATACTTTCCTTTTCTGTATACTTTCATTTCCTTTACACTTCCATTTAAATTCCTATTTTTAAACTTAGCCTTCCTTTCATTTATACTTTCCTTTCCTTTCCTTTCATACTTACCTTTGCTTTCCTTTCTTTTATAAATTCCCTTCTTTTATAATTCCCTTCCCTTTGCATCATACCTACATTCCCTTTCTGTTCTGTAACATTTTCCTTTAGACCTTCCTTTCCATTCCTTTTTTATTTTAAATTAACCTTTCCTTTCCATTTTTATATACTTCCCTGTCCTTACAATTCTACATACATTGACTTTCCTTTATACATTGCTTTCCTTTCCATTATATCTACCTTTCCTTTCTTTTCTATTCCCTTCCTTTCCCTTCCTTTATACTTACCTTTGCTTCCTTTCTTTTATACTTTCCCTTCCTTTATACTTTCCATTCCCTTATACTTTCCTTTCCATTCCTATTTTTAAACTTACCCATTCCTTTCATTTATACTTTCTTATCCTTTCCAATATACTTACCTTTGCTTTCCTTTCTTTTATACTTTCCCTTCCTTTATACTTTCCTTTTCTTTATACTTTCCTTTCCTTCATACTTTTCTGTATACTTTCCTTTCCTTTACACTTTCATTTCAATTCCTATTTTTAAACTTAGCCTCTCCTTTCATTTATACTTTCCTTTCCTTTCATACTTACCTTTGCTTTCCTATCTTTTATAAATTCCCTTCTTTTATAATTCCCTTCCCTTTGCATTATACCTACATTCCCTTTCTGTTCTGTAACATTTTCCTTTAGACCTTCCTTTCCATTCCTTTTTTTTTTTTTTTTAATTAACCTTTCCTTTCCTTTTTTATATACTTCCCTATCCTTACAATTCTACATACACTGACTTTCCTTTATACATTGCTTTCCTTTCCATTATATCTACCTTTCCTTTCTTTTCTATTCCCTTCCTTTCCCTTCCTTTATACTTACCTTTGCTTCCTTTCTTTTATACTTTCCCTTCCTTTATACTTTCCATTCCCTTATACTTTCCTTTCCATTCCTATTTTTAAACTTACCCATTCCTTTCATTTATACTTTCTTATCCTTTCCAATATACTTACCTTTGCTTTCCTTTCTTTTATACTTTCCCTTCCTTTATACTTTCCTTTTCTTTATACTTTCCTTTCCTTTATACTTTTCTGTATGCTTTCCTTTCCTTTACACTTTCATTACAATTCCTATTTTTAAACTTAGCCTCTCCTTTCATTTATACTTTCCTTTCCTTTCATACTTACCTTTGCTTTCCTTTCTTTTATAAATTCCCTTCTTTTATAATTCCCTTCCCTTTGCATTATACCTACATTCCCTTTCTGTTCTGTAACATTTTCCTTTAGACCTTCCTATCCATTCCTTTTTTTTTTTTAAATTAACCTTTCCTTTCCTTTCTTATATACTTCCCTATCCTTACAATTCTACATACATTGACTTTCCTTCATACTTTGCTTTCCATTATATCTACCTTTCCTTTCTTTTCTATTCCCTTCCTTTCCCTTCCTTTATACTTACCTTTGCTTCCTTTCTTTTATACTTTCCCTTCCTTTATACTTTCCATTCCCTTACACTTTCCTTTCCATTCCTATTTTTAAAATTACCCATTCCTTTCATTTATACTTTCTTCTCCTTTCCAATATACTTACCTTTGCTTCCTTTCTTTTATACTTTCCCTTCCTTTATACTTTCTATTTCCTTATACTTTCCTTTCCATTCCTATTTTTAAACTTACCCATTCCTTTCATTTATACTTTCTTATCCTTTCCAATATACTTACCTTTGCTTTCCTTTCTTTTATACTTTCCCTTCCTTTATACTTTCCTTTTCTTTATACTTTCCTTTCCTTTATACTTTTCTGTATACTTTCCTTTCCTTTACACTTTCATTTCAATTCCTGTTTTTAAACTTAGCCTCTCCTTTCATTTATACTTTCCTTTCCTTTCATACTTACCTTTGCTTTCCTATCTTTTATAAATTCCCTTCTTTTATAATTCCCTTCCCTTTGCATTATACCTACATTCCCTTTCTGTTCTGTAACATTTTCCTTTAGACCTTCCTTTCCATTCCTTTTTTTTTTTTTTTTAATTAACCTTTCCTTTCCTTTTTTATATACTTCCCTATCCTTACAATTCTACATACACTGACTTTCCTTTATACATTGCTTTCCTTTCCATTATATCTACCTTTCCTTTCTTTTCTATTCCCTTCCTTTCCCTTCCTTTATACTTACCTTTGCTTCCTTTCTTTTATACTTTCACTTCCTTTATACTTTCCATTCCCTTATACTTTCCTTTCCATTCCTATTTTTAAACTTACCCATTCCTTTCATTTATACTTTCTTATCCTTTCCAATATACTTACCTTTGCTTTCCTTTCTTTTATACTTTCCCTTCCTTTACACTTTCCTTTTCTTTATACTTTCCTTTCCTTTATACTTTTCTGTATGCTTTCCTTTCCTTTACACTTTCATTACAATTCCTATTTTTAAACTTAGCCTCTCCTTTCATTTATACTTTCCTTTCCTTTCATACTTACCTTTGCTTTCCTTTCTTTTATAAATTCCCTTCTTTTATAATTCCCTTCCCTTTGCATTATACCTACATTCCCTTTCTGTTCTGTAACATTTTCCTTTAGACCTTCCTATCCATTCCTTTTTTTTTTTTAAATTAACCTTTCCTTTCCTTTCTTATATACTTCCCTATCCTTACAATTCTACATACATTGACTTTCCTTCATACTTTGCTTTCCATTATATCTACCTTTCCTTTCTTTTCTATTCCCTTCCTTTCCCTTCCTTTATACTTACCTTTGCTTCCTTTCTTTTATACTTTCCCTTCCTTTATACTTTCCATTCCCTTACACTTTCCTTTCCATTCCTATTTTTAAAATTACCCATTCCTTTCATTTATACTTTCTTCTCCTTTCCAATATACTTACCTTTGCTTTCCTTTCTTTTATACTTTCCCTTCCTTTATACTTTCCTTTTCTTTATACTTTCCTTTCCTTTATACTTTCCTTTTCTGTATACTTTCCTTTCCTTTACACTTTCATTTCAATTCCTATTTTTAAACTTAGCCTCTCCTTTCATTTATACTTTCCTTTCCTTTCATACATACCTTTGCTTTCCTTTCTTTTATAAATTCCCTTCTTTTATAATTCCCTTCCCTTTGAATTATACCTACATTCCCTTTCTGTTCTGTAACATTTTCCCTTAGACCTTCCTTTCCATTCCTTTTTTTTTTTTAAATTAACATTTCCTTTCCTTTTTTATATACTTCCCTATCCTTACAATTCTACATACATTGACTTTCCTTTATACTTTGCTTTCCTTTCCATTATATCTACCTTTCCTTTCTTTTCTATTCCCTTCCTTTCCCATCCTTTATACTTACCTTTGCTTCCTTTCTTTTATAGTTTCCCTTCCTTTATACTTTCCATTCCCTTATACTTTCCTTTCCATTCCTATTTTTAAAATTACCCATTCCTTTCATTTATACTTTCTTATCCTTTCCAATATACTTACCTTTGCTTTCCTTTCTTTTATACTTTCCCTTCCTTTATACTTTCCTTTTCTTTATACTTTCCCTTCCTTTATACTTTCCATTTCTTTATACTTTCCTTTCCTTTATACTTTCCTTTTCTGTATACTTTCATTTCCTTTACACTTCCATTTAAATTCCTATTTTTAAACTTAGCCTTCCTTTCATTTATACTTTCCTTTCCTTTCCTTTCATACTTACCTTTGCTTTCCTTTCTTTTATAAATTCCCTTCTTTTATAATTCCCTTCCCTTTGCATCATACCTACATTCCCTTTCTGTTCTGTAACATTTTCCTTTAGACCTTCCTTTCCATTCCTTTTTTATTTTAAATTAACCTTTCCTTTCCATTTTTATATACTTCCCTGTCCTTACAATTCTACATACATGGACTTTCCTTTATACATTGCTTTCCTTTCCATTATATCTACCTTTCCTTTCTTTTCTATTGCCTTCCTTTCCCTTCCTTTATACTTACCTTTGCTTCCTTTCTTTTATACTTTCCCTTCCTTTATACTTTCCATTCCCTTATACTTTCCTTTCCATTCCTATTTTTAAACTTACCCATTCCTTTCATTTATACTTTCTTATCCTTTCCAATATACTTACCTTTGCTTTCCTTTCTTTTATACTTTCCCTTCCTTTATACTTTCCTTTTCTTTATACTTTCCTTTCCTTTATACTTTTCTGTATACTTTCCTTTCCTTTACACTTTCATTTCAATTCCTATTTTTAAACTTAGCCTCTCCTTTCATTTATACTTTCCTTTCCTTTCCTTTCATACTTACCTTTGCTTTCCTATCTTTTATAAATTCCCTTCTTTTATAATTCCCTTCCCTTTGCATTATACCTACATTCCCTTTCTGTTCTGTAACATTTTCCTTTAGACCTTCCTATCCATTCCTTTTTTTTTTTTAAATTAACCTTTCCTTTCCTTTCTTATATACTTCCCTATCCTTACAATTCTACATACATTGACATTCCTTCATACTTTGCTTTCCTTTCCATTATATCTACCTTTCCTTTCTTTTCTATTCCCTTCCTTTCCCTTCCTTTATTCTTACCTTTGCTTCCTTTCTTTTATACTTTCCCTTCCTTTATACTTTCCATTCCCTTACACTTTCCTTTCCATTCCTATTTTTAAAATTACCCATTCCTTTCATTTATACTTTCTTATCCTTTCCAATATACTTACCTTTGCTTTCCTTTCTTTTATACTTTCCCTTCCTTTATACTTTCCTTTTCTTTATACTTTCCTTTCCTTTATACTTTTCTGTATACTTTCCTTTCCTTTACACTTTCATTTCAATTCCTATTTTTAACCTAGCCTCTCCTTTCATTTATACTTTCCTTTCCTTTCATACTTACCTTTGATTTCCTTTCTTTTATAAATTCCCTTCTTTTATAATTCCCTTCCCTTTGAATTATACCTACATTCCCTTTCTGTTCTGTAACATTTTCCCTTAGACCTTCCTTTCCATTCCTTTTTTTTTTTTTTAAATTAACATTTCCTTTCCTTTTTTATATACTTCCCTATCCTTACAATTCTACATACATTGACTTTCCTTTATACTTTGCTGTCCTTTCCATTATATCTACCTTTCCATTCTTTTCTATTCCCTTCCTTTCCCATCCTTTATACTTACCTTTGCTTCCTTTCTTTTATACTTTCCCTTCCTTTATACTTTCCATTCCCTTATACTTTCCTTTCCATTCCTATTTTAAAAATTACCCATTCCTTTCATTTATACTTTCTTATCCTTTCCAATATACTTACCTTTGCTTTCCTTTCTTTTATACTTTCCCTTCCTTTATACTTTCCTTTTCTTTATACTTTCCCTTCCTTTATACTTTCCATTTCTTTATACTTTCCTTTCCTTTATACTTTCCTTTTCTGTATACTTTCATTTCCTTTACACTTCCATTTAAATTCCTATTTTTAAACTTAGCCTTCCTTTCATTTATACTTTCCTTTCCTTTCCTTTCATACTTACCTTTGCTTTCCTTTCTTTTATAAATTCCCTTCTTTTATAATTCCCTTCCCTTTGCATCATACCTACATTCCCTTTCTGTTCTGTAACATTTTCCTTTAGACCTTCCTTTCCATTCCTTTTTTATTTTAAATTAACCTTTCCTTTCCATTTTTATATACTTCCCTGTCCTTACAATTCTACATACATTGACTTTCCTTTATACATTGCTTTCCTTTCCATTATATCTACCTTTCCTTTCTTTTCTATTCCCTTCCTTTCCCTTCCTTTATACTTACCTTTGCTTCCTTTCTTTTATACTTTCCCTTCCTTGATACTTTCCATTCCCTTATACTTTCCTTTCCATTCCTATTTTTAAACTTACCCATTCCTTTCATTTATACTTTCTTATCCTTTCCAATATACTTACCTTTGCTTTCCTTTCTTTTATACTTTCCCTTCCTTTATACTTTCCTTTTCTTTATACTTTCCTTTCCTTTATACTTTTCTGTATACTTTCCTTTCCTTTACACTTTCATTTCAATTCCTATTTTTAAACTTAGCCTCTCCTTTCATTTATACTTTCCTTTCCTTTCATACTTACCTTTGCTTTCCTATCTTTTATAAATTCCCTTCTTTTATAATTCCCTTCCCTTTGCATTATACCTACATTCCCTTTCTGTTCTGTAACATTTTCCTTTAGACCTTCCTATCCATTCCTTTTTTTTTTTTAAATTAACCTTTCCTTTCCTTTCTTATATACTTCCCTATCCTTACAATTCTACATACATTGACATTCCTTCATACTTTGCTTTCCTTTCCTTTATATCTACCTTTCCTTTCTTTTCTATTCCCTTCCTTTCCCTTCCTTTATACTTACCTTTGCTTCCTTTCTTTTATACTTTCCCTTCCTTTATACTTTCCATTCCCTTACACTTTCCTTTCCATTCCTATTTTTAAAATTACCCATTCCTTTCATTTATACTTTCTTATCCTTTCCAATATACTTACCTTTGCTTTCCTTTCTTTTATACTTTCCCTTCTCTTATACTTTCCTTTTCTTTATACTTTCCTTTCCTTTATACTTTCCTTTTCTGTATACTTTCCTTTCCTTTACACTTTCATTTCAATTCCTATTTTTAAACTTAGCCTCTCCTTTCATTTATACTTTCCTTTCCTTTCATACATACCTTTGCTTTCCTTTCTTTTATAAATTCCCTTCTTTTATAATTCCCTTCCCTTTGAATTATACCTACATTCCCTTTCTGTTCTGTAACATTTTCCCTTAGACCTTCCTTTCCATTCCTTTTTTTTTTTTTAAATTAACATTTCCTTTCCTTTTTTATATACTTCCCTATCCTTACAATTCTACATACATTGACTTTCCTTTATACTTTGCTTTCCTTTCCATTATATCTACCTTTCCTTTCTTTTCTATTCCCTTCCTTTCCCATCCTTTATACTTACCTTTGCTTCCTTTCTTTTATACTTTCCCTTCCTTTATACTTTCCATTCCCTTATACTTTCCTTTCCATTCCTATTTTTAAAATTACCCATTCCTTTCATTTATACTTTCTTATCCTTTCCAATATACTTACCTTTGCTTTCCTTTCTTTTATACTTTCCCTTCCTTTATACTTTCCTTTTCTTTATACTTTCCCTTCCTTTATACTTTCCATTTCTTTATACTTTCCTTTCCTTTATACTTTCCTTTTCTGTATACTTTCATTTCCTTTACACTTCCATTTAAATTCCTATTTTTAAACTTAGCCTTCCTTTCATTTATACTTTCCTTTCCTTTCCTTTCATACTTACCTTTGCTTTCCTTTCTTTTATAAATTCCCTTCTTTTATAATTCCCTTCCCTTTGCATTATACCTACATTCCCTTTCTGTTCTGTAGCATTTTCCTTTAGACCTTCCTTTCCATTCCTTTTTTATTTTAAATTAACCTTTCCTTTCCATTTTTATATACTTCCCTGTCCTTACAATTCTACATACATGGACTTTCCTTTATACATTGCTTTCCTTTCCATTATATCTACCTTTCCTTTCTTTTCTATTTCCTTCCTTTCCCTTCCTTTATACTTACCTTTGCTTCCTTTCTTTTATACTTTCCCTTCCTTTATACTTTCCATTCCCTTATACTTTCCTTTCCATTCCTATTTTTAAACTTACCCATTCCTTTCATTTATACTTTCTTATCCTTTCCAATATACTTACCTTTGCTTTCCTTTCTTTTATACTTTCCCTTCCTTTATACTTTCCTTTTCTTTATACTTTCCCTTCCTTTATACTTTCCATTTCTTTATACTTTCCTTTCCTTTATACTTTCCTTTTCTGTATACTTTCATTTCCTTTACACTTCCATTTAAATTCCTATTTTTAAACTTAGCCTTCCTTTCATTTATACTTTCCTTTCCTTTCCTTTCATACTTACCTTTGCTTTCCTTTCTTTTATAAATTCCCTTCTTTTATAATTCCCTTCCCTTTGCATCATACCTACATTCCCTTTCTGTTCTGTAACATTTTCCTTTAGACCTTCCTTTCCATTCCTTTTTTATTTTAAATTAACCTTTCCTTTCCATTTTTATATACTTCCCTGTCCTTACAATTCTACATACATGGACTTTCCTTTATACATTGCTTTCCTTTCCATTATATCTACCTTTCCTTTCTTTTCTATTTCCTTCCTTTCCCTTCCTTTATACTTACCTTTGCTTCCTTTCTTTTATACTTTCCCTTCCTTTATACTTTCCATTCCCTTATACTTTCCTTTCCATTCCTATTTTTAAACTTACCCATTCCTTTCATTTATACTTTCTTATCCTTTCCAATATACTTACCTTTGCTTTCCTTTCTTTTATACTTTCCCTTCCTTTATACTTTCCTTTTCTTTATACTTTCCTTTCCTTTATACTTTTCTGTATACTTTCCTTTCCTTTACACTTTCATTTCAATTCCTATTTTTAACCTAGCCTCTCCTTTCATTTATACTTTCCTTTCCTTTCCTTTCATACTTACCTTTGCTTTCATTTCTTTTATAAATTCCCTTCTTTTATAATTCCCTTCCCTTTGAATTATACCTACATTCCCTTTCTGTTCTGTAACATTTTCCCTTAGACCTTCCTTTCCATTCCTTTTTTTTTTTTTAAATTAACATTTCCTTTCCTTTTTTATATACTTCCCTATCCTTACAATTCTACATACATTGACTTTCCTTTATACTTTGCTGTCCTTTCCATTATATCTACCTTTCCATTCTTTTCTATTCCCTTCCTTTCTTATCCTTTATACTTACCTTTGCTTCCTTTCTTTTATACTTTCCCTTCCTTTATACTTTCCATTCCCTTATACTTTCCTTTCCATTCCTATTTTTAAACTTACCCATTCCTTTCATTTATACTTTCTTATCCTTTCCAATATACTTACCTTTGCTTTCCTTTCTTTTATACTTTCCCTTCCTTTATACTTTCCTTTTCTTTATACTTTCCCTTCCTTTATACTTTCCATTTCTTTATACTTTCCTTTCCTTTATACTTTCCTTTTCTGTATACTTTCATTTCCTTTACACTTCCGTTTAAATTCCTATTTTTAAACTTAGCCTTCCTTTCATTTATACTTTCCTTTCCTTTCCTTTCATACTTACCTTTGCTTTCCTTTCTTTTATAAATTCCCTTCTTTTATAATTCCCTTCCCTTTGCATCATACCTACATTCCCTTTCTGTTCTGTAACATTTTCCTTTAGACCTTCCTTTCCATTCCTTTTTTATTTTAAATTAACATTTCCTTTCCATTTTTATATACTTCCCTGTCCTTACAATTCTACATACATTGACTTTCCTTTATACATTGCTTTCCTTTCCATTATATCTACCTTTCCTTTCTTTTCTATTCCCTTCCTTTCCCTTCCTTTATACTTACCTTTGCTTCCTTTCTTTTATACTTTCCCTTCCTTTATACTTTCCATTCCCTTATACTTTCCTTTCCATTCCTATTTTTAAACTTACCCATTCCTTTCATTTATACTTTCTTATCCTTTCCAATATACTTACCTTTGCTTTCCTTTCTTTTATACTTTCCCTTCCTTTATACTTTCCTTTTCTTTATACTTTCCTTTCCTTTATACTTTTCTGTATACTTTCCTTTCCTTTACACTTTCATTTCAATTCCTATTTTTAAACTTAGCCTCTCCTTTCATTTATACTTTCCTTTCCTTTCCTTTCATACTTACCTTTGCTTTCCTATCTTTTATAAATTCCCTTCTTTTATAATTCCCTTCCCTTTGCATTATACCTACATTCCCTTTCTGTTCTGTAACATTTTCCTTTAGACCTTCCTATCCATTCCTTTTTTTTTTTTAAATTAACCTTTCCTTTCCTTTCTTATATACTTCCCTATCCTTACAATTCTACATACATTGACATTCCTTCATACTTTGCTTTCCTTTCCATTATATCTACCTTTCCTTTCTTTTCTATTCCCTTCCTTTCCCTTCCTTTATACTTACCTTTGCTTCCTTTCTTTTATACTTTCCCTTCCTTTATACTTTCCATTCCCTTACACTTTCCTTTCCATTCCTATTTTTAAAATTACCCATTCCTTTCATTTATACTTTCGTATCCTTTCCAATATACTTACCTTTGCTTTCCTTTCTTTTATACTTTCCCTTCTCTTATACTTTCCTTTTCTTTATACTTTCCTTTCCTTTATACTTTCCTTTTCTGTATACTTTCCTTTCCTTTACACTTTCATTTCAATTCCTATTTTTAAACTTAGCCTCTCCTTTCATTTATACTTTCCTTTCCTTTCATACATACCTTTGCTTTCCTTTCTTTTATAAATTCCCTTCTTTTATAATTCCGTTCCCTTTGAATTATACCTACATTCCCTTTCTGTTCTGTAACATTTTCCCTTAGACCTTCCTTTCCATTCCTTTTTTTTTTTTTAAATTAACATTTCCTTTCCTTTTTTATATACTTCCCTATCCTTACAATTCTACATACATTGACTTTCCTTTATACTTTGCTTTCCTTTCCATTATATCTACCTTTCCTTTCTTTTCTATTCCCTTCCTTTCCCATCCTTTATACTTACCTTTGCTTCCTTTCTTTTATACTTTCCCTTCCTTTATACTTTCCATTCCCTTATACTTTCCTTTCCATTCCTATTTTTAAACTTACCCATTCCTTTCATTTATACTTTCTTATCCTTTCCAATATACTTACCTTTGCTTTCCTTTCTTTTATACTTTCCCTTCCTTTATACTTTCCTTTTCTTTATACTTTCCCTTCCTTTATACTTTCCATTTCTTTATACTTTCCTTTCCTTTATACTTTCCTTTTCTGTATACTTTCATTTCCTTTACACTTCCATTTAAATTCCTATTTTTAAACTTAGCCTTCCTTTCATTTATACTTTCCTTTCCTTTCCTTTCATACTTACCTTTGCTTTCCTTTCTTTTATAAATTCCCTTCTTTTATAATTCCCTTCCCTTTGCATCATACCTACATTCCCTTTCTGTTCTGTAACATTTTCCTTTAGACCTTCCTTTCCATTCCTTTTTTATTTTAAATTAACCTTTCCTTTCCATTTTTATATACTTCCCTGTCCTTACAATTCTACATACATTGACTTTCCTTTATACATTGCTTTCCTTTCCATTATATCTACCTTTCCTTTCTTTTCTATTCCCTTCCTTTCCCTTCCTTTATACTTACCTTTGCTTCCTTTCTTTTATACTTTCCCTTCCTTTATACTTTCCATTCCCTTATACTTTCCTTTCCATTCCTATTTTTAAACTTACCCATTCCTTTCATTTATACTTTCTTATCCTTTCCAATATACTTACCTTTGCTTTCCTTTCTTTTATACTTTCCCTTCCTTTATACTTTCCTTTTCTTTATACTTTCCTTTCCTTTATACTTTTCTGTATACTTTCCTTTCCTTTACACTTTCATTTCAATTCCTATTTTTAAACTTAGCCTCTCCTTTCATTTATACTTTCCTTTCCTTTCATACTTACCTTTGCTTTCCTATCTTTTATAAATTCCCTTCTTTTATAATTCCCTTCCCTTTGCATTATACCTACATTCCCTTTCTGTTCTGTAACATTTTCCTTTAGACCTTCCTATCCATTCCTTTTTTTTTTTTAAATTAATTTTTCCTTTCCTTTCTTATATACTTCCCTATCCTTACAATTCTACATACATTGACATTCCTTCATACTTTGCTTTCCTTTCCATTATATCTACCTTTCCTTTCTTTTCTATTCCCTTCCTTTCCCTTCCTTTATACTTACCTTTGCTTCCTTTCTTTTATACTTTCCCTTCCTTTATACTTTCCATTCCCTTACACTTTCCTTTCCATTCCTATTTTTAAAATTACCCATTCCTTTCATTTATACTTTCGTATCCTTTCCAATATACTTACCTTTGCTTTCCTTTCTTTTATACTTTCCCTTCTCTTATACTTTCCTTTTCTTTATACTTTCCTTTTCTGTATACTTTCCTTTCCTTTACACTTTCATTTCAATTCCTATTTTTAAACTTAGCCTCTCCTTTCATTTATACTTTCCTTTCCTTTCATACATACCTTTGCTTTCCTTTCTTTTATAAATTCCCTTCTTTTATAATTCCGTTCCCTTTGAATTATACCTACATTCCCTTTCTGTTCTGTAACATTTTCCCTTAGACCTTCCTTTCCATTCCTTTTTTTTTTTTTAAATTAACATTTCCTTTCCTTTTTTATATACTTCCCTATCCTTACAATTCTACATACATTGACTTTCCTTTATACTTTGCTTTCCTTTCCATTATATCTACCTTTCCTTTCTTTTCTATTCCCTTCCTTTCCCATCCTTTATACTTACCTTTGCTTCCTTTCTTTTATACTTTCCCTTCCTTTATACTTTCCATTCCCTTATACTTTCCTTTCCATTCCTATTTTTAAACTTACCCATTCCTTTCATTTATACTTTCTTATCCTTTCCAATATACTTACCTTTGCTTTCCTTTCTTTTATACTTTCCCTTCCTTTATACTTTCCTTTTCTTTATACTTTCCCTTCCTTTATACTTTCCATTTCTTTATACTTTCCTTTCCTTTATACTTTCCTTTTCTGTATACTTTCATTTCCTTTACACTTCCATTTAAATTCCTATTTTTAAACTTAGCCTTCCTTTCATTTATACTTTCCTTTCCTTTCCTTTCATACTTACCTTTGCTTTCCTTTCTTTTATAAATTCCCTTCTTTTATAATTCCCTTCCCTTTGCATCATACCTACATTCCCTTTCTGTTCTGTAACATTTTCCTTTAGACCTTCCTTTCCATTCCTTTTTTATTTCAAATTAACCTTTCCTTTCCATTTTTATATACTTCCCTGTCCTTACAATTCTACATACATTGACTTTCCTTTATACATTGCTTTCCTTTCCATTATATCTACCTTTCCTTTCTTTTCTATTCCCTTCCTTTCCCTTCCTTTATACTTACCTTTGCTTCCTTTCTTTTATACTTTCCCTTCCTTTATACTTTCCATTCCCTTATACTTTCCTTTCCATTCCTATTTTTAAACTTACCCATTCCTTTCATTTATACTTTCTTATCCTTTCCAATATACTTACCTTTGCTTTCCTTTCTTTTATACTTTCCCTTCCTTTATACTTTCCTTTTCTTTATACTTTCCTTTCCTTTATACTTTTCTGTATACTTTCCTTTCCTTTACACTTTCATTTCAATTCCTATTTTTAAACTTAGCCTCTCCTTTCATTTATACTTTCCTTTCCTTTCATACTTACCTTTGCTTTCCTATCTTTTATAAATTCCCTTCTTTTATAATTCCCTTCCCTTTGCATTATACCTACATTCCCTTTCTGTTCTGTAACATTTTCCTTTAGACCTTCCTATCCATTCCTTTTTTTTTTTTAAATTAACCTTTCCTTTCCTTTCTTATATACTTCCCTATCCTTACAATTCTACATACATTGACATTCCTTCATACTTTGCTTTCCTTTCCATTATATCTACCTTTCCTTTCTTTTCTATTCCCTTCCTTTCCCTTCCTTTATACTTACCTTTGCTTCCTTTCTTTTATACTTTCCCTTCCTTTATACTTTCCATTCCCTTACACTTTCCTTTCCATTCCTATTTTTAAAATTACCCATTCCTTTCATTTATACTTTCTTATCCTTTCCAATATACTTACCTTTGCTTTCCTTTCTTTTATACTTTCCCTTCTCTTATACATTCCTTTTCTTTATACTTTCCTTTCCTTTATACTTTCCTTTTCTGTATACTTTCCTTTCCTTTACACTTTCATTTCAATTCCTATTTTTAAACTTAGCCTCTCCTTTCATTTATACTTTCCTTTCCTTTCATACATACCTTTGCTTTCCTTTCTTTTATAAATTCCCTTCTTTTATAATTCCGTTCCCTTTGAATTATACCTACATTCCCTTTCTGTTCTGTAACATTTTCCCTTAGACCTTCCTTTCCATTCCTTTTTTTTTTTTTAAATTAACATTTCCTTTCCTTTTTTATATACTTCCCTATCCTTACAATTCTACATACATTGACTTTCCTTTATACTTTGCTTTCCTTTCCATTATATCTACCTTTCCTTTCTTTTCTATTCCCTTCCTTTCCCATCCTTTATACTTACCTTTGCTTCCTTTCTTTTATACTTTCCCTTCCTTTATACTTTCCATTCCCTTATACTTTCCTTTCCATTCCTATTTTTAAAATTACCCATTCCTTTCATTTATACTTTCTTATCCTTTCCAATATACTTACCTTTGCTTTCCTTTCTTTTATACTTTCCCTTCCTTTATACTTTCCTTTTCTTTATACTTTCCCTTCCTTTATACTTTACATTTCTTTATACTTTCCTTTCCTTTATACTTTCCTTTTCTGTATACTTTCATTTCCTTTACACTTCCATTTAAATTCCTATTTTTAAACTTAGCCTTCCTTTCATTTATACTTTCCTTTCCTTTCCTTTCATACTTACCTTTGCTTTCCTTTCTTTTATAAATTCCCTTCTTTTATAATTCCCTTCCCTTTGCATCATACCTACATTCCCTTTCTGTTCTGTAACATTTTCCTTTAGACCTTCCTTTCCATTCCTTTTTTATTTTAAATTAACCTTTCCTTTCCATTTTTATATACTTCCCTGTCCTTACAATTCTACATACATTGACTTTCCTTTATACATTGCTTTCCTTTCCATTATATCTACCTTTCCTTTCTTTTCTATTCCCTTCCTTTCCCTTCCTTTATACTTACCTTTGCTTCCTTTCTTTTATACTTTCCCTTCCTTTATACTTTCCATTCCCTTATACTTTCCTTTCCATTCCTATTTTTAAACTTACCCATTCCTTTCATTTATACTTTCTTATCCTTTCCAATATACTTACCTTTGCTTTCCTTTCTTTTATACTTTCCCTTCCTTTATACTTTCCTTTTCTTTATACTTTCCTTTCCTTTATACTTTTCTGTATACTTTCCTTTCCTTTACACTTTCATTTCAATTCCTATTTTTAAACTTAGCCTCTCCTTTCATTTATACTTTCCTTTCTTTTATACTTACCTTTGCTTTCCTTTCCTTTATAAATTCCCTTCTTTTATAATTCCCTTCCCTTTGAATTATACCTACATTCCCTTTCTGTTCTGTAACATTTTCCCTTAGACCTTCCTTTCCATTCCTTTTTTTTTTTTTAAATTAACATTTCCTTTCCTTTTTTATATACTTCCCTATCCTTACAATTCTACATACATTGACTTTCCTTTATACTTTGCTTTCCTTTCCATTATATCTACCTTTCCTTTCTTTTCTATTCCCTTCCTTTCCCATCCTTTATACTTACCTTTGCTTCCTTTCTTTTATACTTTCCCTTCCTTTATATTTTCCATTCCCTTATACTTTCCTTTCCATTCCTATTTTTAAAATTACCCATTCCTTTCATTTATACTTTCTTATCCTTTCCAATATACTTACCTTTGCTTTCCTTTCTTTTATACTTTCCCTTCCTTTATACTTTCCTTTTCTTTATACTTTCCCTTCCTTTATACTTTCCATTTCTTTATACTTTCCTTTCCTTTATACTTTCCTTTTCTGTATACTTTCATTTCCTTTACACTTCCATTTAAATTCCTATTTTTAAACTTAGCCTTCCTTTCATTTATACTTTCCTTTCCTTTCCTTTCATACTTACCTTTGCTTTCTTTTCTTTTATAAATTCCCTTCTTTTATAATTCCCTTCCCTTTGCATCATACCTACATTCCCTTTCTGTTCTGTAACATTTTCCTTTAGACCTTCCTTTCCATTCCTTTTTTATTTTAAATTAACCTTTCCTTTCCATTTTTATATACTTCCCTGTCCTTACAATTCTACATACATTGACTTTCCTTTATACATTGCTTTCCTTTCCATTATATCTACCTTTCCTTTCTTTTCTATTCCCTTCCTTTCCCTTCCTTTATACTTACCTTTGCTTCCTTTCTTTTATACTTTCCCTTCCTTTATACTTTCCATTCCCTTATACTTTCCTTTCCATTCCTATTTTTAAACTTACCCATTCCTTTCATTTATACTTTCTTATCCTTTCCAATATACTTACCTTTGCTTTCCTTTCTTTTATACTTTCCCTTCCTTTATACTTTCCTTTTCTTTATACTTTCCCTTCCTTTATACTTTCCTTTTCTTTATACTTTCCTTTCCTTTATACTTTCCTTTTCTGTATACTTTCATTTCCTTTACACTTTCATTTAAATTCCTATTTTTAAACTTAGCCTTCCTTTCATTTATACTTTCCTTTCCTTTCCTTTCATACTTACCTTTGCTTTCCTATCTTTTATAAATTCCCTTCTTTTATAATTCCCTTCCCTTTGCATTATACCTACATTCCCTTTCTGTTCTGTAACATTTTCCTTTAGACCTTCCTATCCATTCCTTTTTTTTTTTTTAAATTAACTTTTCCTTTCCTTTCTTATATACTTCCCTATCCTTACAATTCTACATACATTGACTTTCCTTTATACATTGCTTTCCTTTCCATTATATCTACCTTTCCTTTCTTTTCTATTCCCTTCCTTTCCCTTCCTTTATACTTACCGTTGCTTCCTTTATTTTATACTTTCCCTTCCTTTATACTTTCCATTCCCTTATACTTTCGTTTCCATTCTTATTTTTAAACTTACCCATTCCTTTCATTTATACTTTCCTTTCCTTTCCTTTCATACTTACCTTTGCTTTCCATTCTTTTATACTTTCCCTTCCTTTATACTTTCCTTTCTTTTATACTTTCCCTTCCTTTATACTTTCCTTTTCTTTATACTTTCCTTTCCTTTATACTTTCCTTTTCTGTATACTTTCCTTTCCTTTACACTTTCATTTCAATTCCTATTTTTAAACTTAGCCTCTCCTTTCATTTATACTTTCCTTTCCTTTCCTTTCATACTTACCTTGGCTTTCCTTTCTTTTATAAATTCCCTTCTTTTATAATTCCCTTCCCTTTGCAATATACCTACATTCCCTTTCTGTTCTGTAACATTTTCCTTTAGACCTTCCTTTCCATTCCTTTTTTATTTTAAATTAACCTTTCCTTTCCATTTTTATATACTTCCCTATCCTTACAATTCTACATACATTGACTTTCCTTTATACATTGCTTTCCTTTCCATTATATCTACCTTTCCTTTCTTTTATATTCCCTTCCTTTCCCTTCCTTTATACTTACCTTTGCTTCCTTTCTTTTATACTTTCCCTTCCTTTATACTTTCCATTCCCTTATACTTTCCTTTCCATTCCTATTTTTAAACTTACCCATTCCTTTCATTTATACTTTCTTATCCTTTCCAATATACTTACCTTTGCTTTCCTTTCTTTTATACTTTCCCTTCCTTTATACTTTCCTTTTCTTTATACTTTCCTTTCCTTTATACTTTTCTGTATACTTTCCTTTCCTTTACACTTTCATTTCAATTCCTATTTTTAAACTTAGCCTCTCCTTTCATTTATACTTTCCTTTCCTTTCATACTTACCTTTGCTTTCCTTTCTTTTATAAATTCCCTTCTTATATAATTCCCTTCCCTTTGCATTATACCTACATTCCCTTTCTGTTCTGTAACATTTTCCTTTAGACCTTCCTATTCATTCCTTTTTTTTTTTTTTAAATTAACCTTTCCTTTCCTTTTTTATATACTTCCCTATCCTTACAATTCTACATACATTGACTTTCCTTCATACTTTGCTTTCCTTTCCATTATATCTACCTTTCCTTTCTTTTCTATTCCCTTCCTTTCCCTTCCTTTATACTTACCTTTGCTTCCTTTCTTTTATACTTTCCCTTCCTTTATACTTTCCATTCCCTTATACTTTCCTTTCCATTCCTATTTTTAAAATTACCCATTCCTTTCATTTATACTTTCTTATCCTTTCCAATATACTTACCTTTGCTTTCCTTTCTTTTATACTTCCCTTCCTTTATACTTTCCTTTTCTTTATACTTTCCTTTCCTTTATACTTTCCTTTTCTGTATACTTTCCTTTCCTTTACACTTTCATTTCAATTCCTATTTTTAAACTTAGCCTCTCCTTTCATTTATGCTTTCCTTTCCTTTCATACTTACCTTTGCTTTCCTTTCTTTTATAAATTCCCTTCTTTTATAATTCCCTTCCCTTTGCATTATACCTACATTCCCTTTCTGTTCTGTAACATTTTCCTTTAGACCTTCCTTTCCATTCCTTTTTTTTTTTATAAATTAACCTTTCCTTTCCTTTTTTATATACTTCCCTATCCTTACAATTCTACATACATTGACTTTCCTTTATACATTGCTTTCCTTTCCATTATATCTACCTTTCCTTTCTTTTCTATTCCCTTCCTTTCCCTTCCTTTATACTTACATTTGCTTCCTTTATTTTATACTTTCCCTTCCTTTATACTTTCCATTCCCTTATACTTTCCTTTCCATTCCTATTTTTAAACTTACCCATTCCTCTCATTTATACTTTCTTATCCTTTCCAATATACTTACCTTTGCTTTCCTTTCTTTTATACTTTCCCTTCCTTTATACTTTCCTTTTCTTTATACTTTCCTTTCCTTTATACTTTTCTGTATACTTTCCTTTCCTTTACACTTACATTTCAATTCCTATTTTTAAACTTAGCCTCTCCTTTCATTTATACTTCCCTTTCCTTTCATACTTACCTTTGCTTTCCTTTCTTTTATAAATTCCCTTCTTTTATAATTCCCTTCCCTTTGCATTATACCTACATTCCCTTTCTGTTCTGTAACATTTTCCTTTAGACCTTCCTTTCCATTCCTTTTTTATTTTAAATTAACCTTTCCTTTCCATTTTTATATACTTCACTATCCTTACAATTCTACATACATTGACTTTCCTTTATACATTGCTTTCCTTTCCATTATATCTACCTTTCCTTTCTTTTCTATTCCCTTCCTTTCCCTTCCTTTATACTTACATTTGCTTCCTTTATTTTATACTTTCCCTTCCTTTATACTTTCCATTCCCTTATACTTTCCTTTCCATTCCTATTTTTAAACTTACCCATTCCTTTCATTTATACTTTCTTATCCTTTCCAATATACTTACCTTTGCTTTCCTTTCTTTTATACTTTCCCTTCCTTTATACTTTCCTTTTCTTTATACTTTCCTTTCCTTTATACTTTTCTGTATACTTTCCTTTCCTTTACACTTTCATTTCAATTCCTATTTTTAAACTTAGCCTCTCCTTTCATTTATACTTTCCTTTCCTTTCCTTTCATACTTACCTTTGCTTTCCTTTCTTTTATAAATTCCCTTCTTTTATAATTCCCTTCCCTTTGCATTATACCTACCTAACCTTTCTGTTCTGTAACATTTTCCTTTAGACCTTCCTATCCATTCCTTTTTTTTTTTTAAATTAACCTTTCCTTTCCTTTCTTATATACTTCCCTATCCTTACAATTCTACATACATTGACTTTCCTTCATACTTTGCTTTCCTTTCCATTATATCTACCTTTCTTTTCTATTCCCTTCCTTTATACTTACCTTTGCTTCCTTTCTTTTATACTTTCCCTTCCTTTATACTTTCCATTCCCTTATACTTTCCTTTCCATTCCTATTTTATAATTACCCATTCCTTTCATTTATACTTTCTTATCCTTTCCAATATACTTACCTTTGCTTTCCTTTATTTTATACTTTCCTTTTCTTTATACTTTCCTTTCCTTTATACTTTCCTTTTCTGTATACTTTCCTTTCCTTTACACTTTTATTTCAATTCCTATTTTTAAACTTAGCCTCTCCTTTCATTTATACTTTCCTTTCCTTTCATACTTACCTTTGCTTTCCTTTCTTTTATAAATTCCCTTCTTTTATAATTCCCTTCCCTTTGCATTATACCCACATTCCCTTTCTGTTCTGTAACATTTTCCTTTAGACCTTCCTATCCATTCCTTTTTTTTTTTTAAATTAACCTTTCCTTTCCTTTCTTATATACTTCCCTATCCTTACAATTCTACATACATTGACTTTCCTTCATACATTGCTTTCCTTTCCATTATATCTACCTTTCCTTTCTTTTCTATTCCCCTCCTTTCCCTTCCTTTATACTTACCTTTGCTTTTTTTCTTTTATACGATCCCTTCCTTTATACTTTCCATTCCCTTATACTTTCCTGTCCATTCCTATTTTTAAAATTACCCATTCCTTTCATTTATACTTTCTTATCCTTTCCAATATACTTACCTTTGCTTTCCTTTCTTTTATACTTTCCCTTCCTTTATACTTTCCTTTTCTTTATACTTTCCTTTCCTTTATACTTTCCTTTTCTGTATACTTTCTTTCCTTTACACTTTCATTTCAATTCCTATTTTTAAACTTAGCCTCTCCTTTCATTTATACTTTCCTTTCCTTTCATACTTACCTTTGCTTTCCTTTCTTTTATAAATTCCCTTCTTTTATAATTCCCTTCCCTTTGCATTATACCTACATTCCCTTTCTGTTCTGTAACATTTTCCTTTAGACCTTCCTTTCCATTCCTTTTTTTTTTTAAATTAACCTTTCCTTTCCTTTCTTATATACTTCCCTATCCTTACAATTCTACATACATTGACTTTCCTTCATACTTTGCTTTCCTTTCCATTATATCTACCTTTCCTTTCTTTTCTATTCCCTTTCTTTCCCTTCCTTTATACTTACCTTTGCTTCTTTTATTTTATACTTTCCCTTCCTTTATACTTTCCATTCCCTTATACTTTCCTTTCCATTCCTATTTTTAAAATTACCCATTCTTTTCATTTATACTTTCTTATCCTTTCCAATATACTTACCTTTGCTTTCCTTTCTTTTATACTTTCCCTTCCTTTATACTTTCCTTTTCTTTATACTTTCCCTTCCTTTATACTTTCCTTTTCTTTATACTTTCCTTTCCTTTATACTTTCCTTTTCTGTATACTTTCCTTTCCTTTACACTTTCATTTCAATTCCTATTTTTAAACTTAGCCTTCCTTTCATTTATACTTTCCTTTCCTTTCCTTTCATACTTACCTTTGCTTTCCTTTCTTTTATAAATTCCCTTCTTTTATAATTCCCTTCCCTTTGCATTATACCTACATTCCCTTTCTGTTCTGTAACATTTTCCTTTAGACTTTCCTTTCCATTCCTTTTTTTTTTTTTTTTAAATTAACCTTTCCTTTCCTTTTTTATATACTTCCCTATCCTTACAATTCTACATACACTGACTTTCCTTTATGCATTGCTTTCCTTTCCATTATATCTACTTTTCCTTTCTTTTCTATTCCCTTCCTTTCCCTTCCTTTATACTTACCTTTGCTTCCTTTATTTTATACTTTCCCTTCCTTTATACTTTCCATTCCCTTATACTTTCCTGTCCATTCCTATTTTTAAAATTACCCATTCCTTTCATTTATACTTTCTTATCCTTTCCAATATACTTACCTTTGCTTTCCTTTCTTTTATACTTTCCCTTCCTTTATACTTTCCTTTTCTTTATACTTTCCCTTCCTTTATACTTTCCTTTTCTTTATACTTTCCTTTCCTTTATACTTTTCTTTTCTGTATACTTTCCTTTCCTTTACAATTTCATTTCAATTCCTATTTTTAAACTTAGCCTCTCCTTTCATTTATAGTTTCCTTTCCTTTCCTTTCATACTTACCTTTGCTTTCCTATCTTTTATAAATTCCCTTCTTTTATAATTCCCTTCCCTTTGCATTATACCTACATTCCCTTTCTGTTCTGTAACATTTTCCTTTAGACCTTCCTATCCATTCCTTTTTTTTTTTTTAAATTAACTTTTCCTTTCCTTTCTTATATACTTCCCTATCCTTACAATTCTACATACATTGACTTTCCTTTATACATTGCTTTCCTTTCCATTATATCTACCTTTCCTTTCTTTTCTATTCCCTTCCTTTCCCTTCCTTTATACTTACATTTGCTTCCTTTATTTTATACTTTCCCTTCCTTTATACTTTCCATTCCCTTATACTTTCCTTTCCATTCCTATTTTTAAACTTACCCATTCCTCTCATTTATACTTTCTTATCCTTTCCAATATACTTACCTTTGCTTTCCTTTCTTTTATACTTTCCCTTCCTTTATACTTTCCTTTTCTTTATACTTTCCTTTCCTTTATACTTTTCTGTATACTTTCCTTTCCTTTACACTTACATTTCAATTCCTATTTTTAAACTTAGCCTCTCCTTTCATTTATACTTCCCTTTCCTTTCATACTTACCTTTGCTTTCCTTTCTTTTATAAATTCCCTTCTTTTATAATTCCCTTCCCTTTGCATTATACCTACATTCCCTTTCTGTTCTGTAACATTTTCCTTTAGACCTTCCTTTCCATTCCTTTTTTATTTTAAATTAACCTTTCCTTTCCATTTTTATATACTTCACTATCCTTACAATTCTACATACATTGACTTTCCTTTATACATTGCTTTCCTTTCCATTATATCTACCTTTCCTTTCTTTTCTATTCCCTTCCTTTCCCTTCCTTTATACTTACATTTGCTTCCTTTATTTTATACTTTCCCTTCCTTTATACTTTCCATTCCCTTATACTTTCCTTTCCATTCCTATTTTTAAACTTACCCATTCCTTTCATTTATACTTTCTTATCCTTTCCAATATACTTACCTTTGCTTTCCTTTCTTTTATACTTTCCCTTCCTTTATACTTTCCTTTTCTTTATACTTTCCTTTCCTTTATACTTTTCTGTATACTTTCCTTTCCTTTACACTTTCATTTCAATTCCTATTTTTAAACTTAGCCTCTCCTTTCATTTATACTTTCCTTTCCTTTCCTTTCATACTTACCTTTGCTTTCCTTTCTTTTATAAATTCCCTTCTTTTATAATTCCCTTCCCTTTGCATTATACCTACCTAACCTTTCTGTTCTGTAACATTTTCCTTTAGACCTTCCTATCCATTCCTTTTTTTTTTTTAAATTAACCTTTCCTTTCCTTTCTTATATACTTCCCTATCCTTACAATTCTACATACATTGACTTTCCTTCATACTTTGCTTTCCTTTCCATTATATCTACCTTTCTTTTCTATTCCCTTCCTTTATACTTACCTTTGCTTCCTTTCTTTTATACTTTCCCTTCCTTTATACTTTCCATTCCCTTATACTTTCCTTTCCATTCCTATTTTATAATTACCCATTCCTTTCATTTATACTTTCTTATCCTTTCCAATATACTTACCTTTGCTTTCCTTTATTTTATACTTTCCTTTTCTTTATACTTTCCTTTCCTTTATACTTTCCTTTTCTGTATACTTTCCTTTCCTTTACACTTTTATTTCAATTCCTATTTTTAAACTTAGCCTCTCCTTTCATTTATACTTTCCTTTCCTTTCATACTTACCTTTGCTTTCCTTTCTTTTATAAATTCCCTTCTTTTATAATTCCCTTCCCTTTGCATTATACCCACATTCCCTTTCTGTTCTGTAACATTTTCCTTTAGACCTTCCTATCCATTCCTTTTTTTTTTTTAAATTAACCTTTCCTTTCCTTTCTTATATACTTCCCTATCCTTACAATTCTACATACATTGACTTTCCTTCATACATTGCTTTCCTTTCCATTATATCTACCTTTCCTTTCTTTTCTATTCCCCTCCTTTCCCTTCCTTTATACTTACCTTTGCTTTTTTTCTTTTATACGATCCCTTCCTTTATACTTTCCATTCCCTTATACTTTCCTGTCCATTCCTATTTTTAAAATTACCCATTCCTTTCATTTATACTTTCTTATCCTTTCCAATATACTTACCTTTGCTTTCCTTTCTTTTATACTTTCCCTTCCTTTATACTTTCCTTTTCTTTATACTTTCCTTTCCTTTATACTTTCCTTTTCTGTATACTTTCTTTCCTTTACACTTTCATTTCAATTCCTATTTTTAAACTTAGCCTCTCCTTTCATTTATACTTTCCTTTCCTTTCATACTTACCTTTGCTTTCCTTTCTTTTATAAATTCCCTTCTTTTATAATTCCCTTCCCTTTGCATTATACCTACATTCCCTTTCTGTTCTGTAACATTTTCCTTTAGACCTTCCTTTCCATTCCTTTTTTTTTTTAAATTAACCTTTCCTTTCCTTTCTTATATACTTCCCTATCCTTACAATTCTACATACATTGACTTTCCTTCATACTTTGCTTTCCTTTCCATTATATCTACCTTTCCTTTCTTTTCTATTCCCTTTCTTTCCCTTCCTTTATACTTACCTTTGCTTCTTTTATTTTATACTTTCCCTTCCTTTATACTTTCCATTCCCTTATACTTTCCTTTCCATTCCTATTTTTAAAATTACCCATTCTTTTCATTTATACTTTCTTATCCTTTCCAATATACTTACCTTTGCTTTCCTTTCTTTTATACTTTCCCTTCCTTTATACTTTCCTTTTCTTTATACTTTCCCTTCCTTTATACTTTCCTTTTCTTTATACTTTCCTTTCCTTTATACTTTCCTTTTCTGTATACTTTCCTTTCCTTTACACTTTCATTTCAATTCCTATTTTTAAACTTAGCCTTCCTTTCATTTATACTTTCCTTTCCTTTCCTTTCATACTTACCTTTGCTTTCCTTTCTTTTATAAATTCCCTTCTTTTATAATTCCCTTCCCTTTGCATTATACCTACATTCCCTTTCTGTTCTGTAACATTTTCCTTTAGACTTTCCTTTCCATTCCTTTTTTTTTTTTTTTTAAATTAACCTTTCCTTTCCTTTTTTATATACTTCCCTATCCTTACAATTCTACATACACTGACTTTCCTTTATGCATTGCTTTCCTTTCCATTATATCTACTTTTCCTTTCTTTTCTATTCCCTTCCTTTCCCTTCCTTTATACTTACCTTTGCTTCCTTTATTTTATACTTTCCCTTCCTTTATACTTTCCATTCCCTTATACTTTCCTGTCCATTCCTATTTTTAAAATTACCCATTCCTTTCATTTATACTTTCTTATCCTTTCCAATATACTTACCTTTGCTTTCCTTTCTTTTATACTTTCCCTTCCTTTATACTTTCCTTTTCTTTATACTTTCCCTTCCTTTATACTTTCCTTTTCTTTATACTTTCCTTTCCTTTATACTTTTCTTTTCTGTATACTTTCCTTTCCTTTACAATTTCATTTCAATTCCTATTTTTAAACTTAGCCTCTCCTTTCATTTATAGTTTCCTTTCCTTTCCTTTCATACTTACCTTTGCTTTCCTATCTTTTATAAATTCCCTTCTTTTATAATTCCCTTCCCTTTGCATTATACCTACATTCCCTTTCTGTTCTGTAACATTTTCCTTTAGACCTTCCTATCCATTCCTTTTTTTTTTTTTAAATTAACTTTTCCTTTCCTTTCTTATATACTTCCCTATCCTTACAATTCTACATACATTGACTTTCCTTTATACATTGCTTTCCTTTCCATTATATCTACCTTTCCTTTCTTTTCTATTCCCTTCTATTCCCTTCCTTTATACTTACCGTTGCTTCCTTTATTTTATACTTTCCCTTCCTTTATACTTTCCATTCCCTTATACTTTCGTTTCCATTCTTATTTTTAAACTTACCCATTCCTTTCATTTATACTTTCCTTTCCTTTCCTTTCATACTTACCTTTGCTTTCCATTCTTTTATACTTTCCCTTCCTTTATACTTTCCTTTTCTTTATACTTTCCTTTCCTTTATACTTTCCTTTTCTGTATACTTTCCTTTCCTTTACACTTTCATTTCAATTCCTATTTTTAAACTTAGCCTCTCCTTTCATTTATACTTTCCTTTCCTTTCCTTTCATACTTACCTTTGCTTTCCTTTCTTTTATAAATTCCCTTCTTTTATACTTCCCTTCCCTTTGCAATATACCTACATTCCCTTTCTGTTCTGTAACATTTTCCTTTAGACCTTCCTTTCCATTCCTTTTTTATTTTAAATTAACCTTTCCTTTCCATTTTTATATACTTCCCTATCCTTACAATTCTACATACATTGACTTTCCTTTATACATTGCTTTCCTTTCCATTATATCTACCTTTCCTTTCTTTTCTATTCCCTTCCTTTCCCTTCCTTTATACTTACCTTTGCTTCCTTTCTTTTATACTTTCCCTTCCTTTATACTTTCCATTCCCTTATACTTTCCATTCCTATTTTTAAACTTACCCATTCCTTTCATTTATACTTTCTTATCCTTTCCAATATACTTACCTTTGCTTTCCTTTCTTTTATACTTTCCCTTCCTTTATACTTTCCTTTTCTTTATACTTTCCTTTCCTTTATACTTTTCTGTATACTTTCCTTTCCTTTACACTTTCATTTCAATTCCTATTTTTAAACTTAGCCTCTCCTTTCATTTATACTTTCCTTTCCTTTCATACTTACCTTTGCTTTCCTTTCTTTTATAAATTCCCTTCTTTTATAATTCCCTTCCCTTTGCATTATACCTACATTCCCTTTCTGTTCTGTAACATTTTCCTTTAGACCTTCCTATCCATTCCTTTTTTTTTTTTTAAATTAACCTTTCCTTTCCTTTCTTATATACTTCCCTATCCTTACAATTCTACATACATTGACTTTCCTTCATACTTTGCTTTCCTTTCCATTATATCTACCTTTCCTTTCTTTTCTATTCCCTTCCTTTCCCTTCCTTTATACTTACCTTTGCTTCCTTTCTTTTATACTTTCCCTTCCTTTATACTTTCCATTCCCTTATACTTTCCTTTCCATTCCTATTTTTAAAATTACCCATTCCTTTCATTTATACTTTCTTATCCTTTCCAATATACTTACCTTTGCTTTCCTTTCTTTTATACTTCCCTTCCTTTATACTTTCCTTTTCTTTATACTTTCCTTTCCTTTATACTTTCCTTTTCTGTATACTTTCCTTTCCTTTACACTTTCATTTCAATTCCTATTTTTAAACTTAGCCTCTCCTTTCATTTATGCTTTCCTTTCCTTTCATACTTACCTTTGCTTTCCTTTCTTTTATAAATTCCCTTCTTTTATAATTCCCTTCCCTTTGCATTATACCTACATTCCCTTTCTGTTCTGTAACATTTTCCTTTAGACCTTCCTTTCCATTCCTTTTTTTTTTTTTAAATTAACCTTTCCTTTCCTTTTTTATATACTTCCCTATCCTTACAATTCTACATACATTGACTTTCCTTTATACATTGCTTTCCTTTCCATTATATCTACCTTTCCTTTCTTTTCTATTCCCTTCCTTTCCCTTCCTTTATACTTACATTTGCTTCCTTTATTTTATACTTTCCCTTCCTGTATACTTTCCATTCCCTTATACTTTCCTTTCCATTCCTATTTTTAAACTTACCCATTCCTCTCATTTATACTTTCTTATCCTTTCCAATATACTTACCTTTGCTTTCCTTTCTTTTATACTTTCCCTTCCTTTATACTTTCCTTTTCTTTATACTTTCCTTTCCTTTATACTTTTCTGTATACTTTCCTTTCCTTTACACTTTCATTTCAATTCCTATTTTTAAACTTAGCCTCTCCTTTCATTTATACTTCCCTTTCCTTTCATACTTACCTTTGCTTTCCTTTCTTTTATAAATTCCCTTCTTTTATAATTCCCTTCCCTTTGCATTATACCTACATTCCCTTTCTGTTCTGTAACATTTTCCTTTAGACCTTCCTTTCCATTCCTTTTTTATTTTAAATTAACCTTTCCTTTCCATTTTTATATACTTCACTATCCTTACAATTCTACATACATTGACTTTCCTTTATACATTGCTTTCCTTTCCATTATATCTACCTTTCCTTTCTTTTCTATTCCCTTCCTTTCCCTTCCTTTATACTTACATTTGCTTCCTTTATTTTATACTTTCCCTTCCTTTATACTTTCCTTTTCTGTATACTTTCCTTTCCTTTACACTTTCATTTCAATTCCTATTTTTAAACTTAGACTTTCCTTTCATTTATACTTTCCTTTCATATTTACCTTTGCTTTCCTTTCTTTTATAAATTCCCTTCTTTTATATTTCCCTTCCCTTTGCATTATACCTACATTCCCTTTCTGTTCTGTAACATTTTGTTTAGACCTTCCTTTCCATTCCTTTTTTTTTTTTTTAAATTTACCTTTCCTTTCCTTTATACTTTCCCTTCTTTTGTACCTTCCTTTCCTTTACACTTTCCTTTCCTTAGCATACCTTTATACTTTCCTTTCGTTTATACTTTGCTTTTCTTTCCTTTCATTTATTTTTTTCTTGCCTATATATTTGATTTTTTTTTCTTATTTTCTTCCTTCCCCCCCCTCACCCCCCTTTTTTCTGTTCTTATATATTTTTTATTTCATTTTCTTTTTCCTTCTTTTTCCTTCCCCCCCCCCCCTTTTTCTTCTTTTCTCTTTATTTTTCTTTTTTTTCTACTTATTTTTCTTGCCTTCTTTCCTTATTCTTTGGCTTTTTCTTCCTCTTTTTGTTTTGTTTTTCTTCCCCATTTTCTTTCCCTTCTTTTTTTTCGATTCTTTTTCTTCCCAAATCTTCTTCTATTTTCTTCCCTGTTTTCTTCCCTCGTCTTTCTTCCCCTTTTATCTTTTACTTTCTGTTTTATGTTTTTTTTTTCCCGGTGTCTTTTTCTTTACCTTTTTCTTCCCTACCTCCATTTTATTTTTCTTCTTTATTGCTTTGTTTTTAATTTTCATTTTCTTTACATTTTTCTTCCGCTTTTCTCATTATTTTTTATTTCTTGCTTTTCTTCCCTCTTCCCCCCCCGACACCCACCCATCCACATTTTGTCTTTTGCTTCCTCCTTTTAAAATCTTGATTGTTTTTTTCTTATTTTCTTCCCTTCCCCCCCTCTTTTTTTGTTCCCATATATTTTTTACTTGTTTATGTTTTCCTCTTCCTTTTCCATCCCCCCCCCCCCACCATTTTTCTTTTGTATTTGGGTTCTTCTTAACCTGTTTTTCTTTTGCTTCCCTCTTTTTGTTCTCCTTTCTCTATTTAATTTTCATTTTCTCTTCCCCCTTTCTTTTCCTCTTTTTTCTTGCTCCTTTTTTTCTTCCCCTTTATGTTTCCCTTTCCCTTTCTTTCCCTTTATCTTTTTTCTCTTTTTTCTTTTATTTTCCTGTCTTTTCTTTCTTTACTTTTTCTTTTTTTTTCTTCTTCTTTTTCTTCCCTTCTTTCCTTTTGCTTTTGCTTCTTCTTCCCCTTTTTGTTTTATTTTTCTTCCCCATTTTCTTTCCCTTCTCCTTTTTCTATTCTTTTTCTTCCCTATTATCATTCTTCTTCTATTTTCTTCCCTGTTTTCTCCCCTCTTTTTTCTTCCCCTTTTATCTTGACTTTCTCCTGTTTCATGTTTTTTTCCCTATTTCTTTTTTTTAACTTTTTCTTCCCTATCTTTATTTTATTTTTCTTCTTTCTTGCTTTTTTCTCTTTTTAATATTCGTTTTCTTTCCATTTTTCTTCCCCTTTTCTCATTCTTTTTTATTTCTTGATTTTCTTCCCTCTTTTCTTTTTACCCTGACCCATTCTTTGTCTTCTTTTTTCTTTTTAATTTTTGATATTTTTTTTTTCCTTCTTCTCTTCCCTTCCCCCTTTTTTTATAGCCCATATATTTACTTCTTTTTTTTTTTCCTTTTCCAATCATTCCCCCACCCCCCAACCCCTATTTTCTTTAGCTTTTGTTTCTTTTTACCCTATGTTTTACTTTCGCTTCCTCCTTTTCTGTTCTCTTTTCTCTTTTTCTTCCCTATTTAATTTTCTTTTTTGCTTCCCCATTTCCTTCCCTCTTTTTTCTTGCTTTTTTTTCTTTCCCTTTATGTTTCTTTTTCTTCTTCTCTATTCTTGACCTTTTTCTTTTTCTTTTTTTTCTTTTCTTTTCTTTTTCCTTTTTTTTCTTTTTTCTTTTTTCTTTTTTCCTTTGTTTTCCTTTTTTTTCTTTTCCTTTCTTTTTTTATTCTTCTTTTCTTTTTCTTCCCTTCTTTCCTTTTGCTTTTACTTTCTCTTCCCCTTTTTGTTTTTTCTTCCCCATTTTTTCCCTTCTCCTTTTCCTATTCTTTTTCTTCCCTATTATCATTCTTCTTCTATTTCCTTCCCTGTATTCTTCCCTCTTTTTTCTTCCCTCTTTTTTTCTTCCTTTTATCTTTACTTTCCCCCTTCTGTTTCCTGTTTTTTATTTCTCCTATTTCTTTTCCATTACCTTTTTTCCCTATCTTCCCCCTTTTCTATTCCCTTTTCTCTTTTTCTTCACTGTTTAATTTTCATTTCCTCTTTCTTCCCCCTTTCCTTCCCTGTTTTTTCTTGCTCTTTTTTTTTTCCTTCCCCTTTATGTTTCCTTATCGCTTTCTTTCTCTTTCCCTCTCTCTTTCGTATTCCCTTTCTTCTTCACTTCCCTCTTTTCTTTACTCTTCATTCCTTTCTTTTTCTTCTTCTTCTTTTTCTTCCTTTTCTTTGCCTTCTTTTTCTTCACTTCTTTCATTTTCCTTTTGTTCATTTCTCCTGTTTTTGTTTTTCTTTTCTTCCCCATTTTCTTTTCCTTCTATTTTTTATATTCTTTTTCTTCCCTATTATCATTTTTCTTTTTTTTTTCCCCGTTTTCTTACCTTTACCCCCCCCAATTTTATTTTTGTCTTCCCTCTTCTATTTCCTTTTATCTTTCTCCTATTACTTTTTTTCTCTTCTTCTTTCCTTTCCTTATATTCTCTTCTTTTCTTCCTTCTTTTCTTTTTTCCTTTCTTTTTTCTATCCTCTTTCCATTTTCTCCCCTCCCCTCTCCTCATTTCTTTTTTTTTCCCTCTTTCCCTTTCTTTCCCTTTTCCTTTCTATTTCCCTTCCCCTTTATTTCCCTTTCCCTTCCCTTTCTCTTTTCTTCTTTTCATTTCTTCTTTTAATTTTTTTTTCTTCTTCGACTTCCCTTCTTTCCTTTTGCTTTTGTTTTTTCTTCCCCTATTTTTTTCTTCCTCATTTTCTTTCCCTTCTCCTCTCACTATTCTTTTTCTTCCCAACTATCATTCTTCTTCTATTTTCCTCCCTCTTTTCTTCCCCCTTTATTCTTCCCCTTTTATCTTTGCTTTCCCACTTCTCTTTCCCTTCCCTCCCCTTTCTTTCCCTTTACCCCCTTCTATCCCTTTCCCTTTCTTTTTTCTTATTTTCTTTTCTTTTTTTTATTCTTTTCTTTTGCTACCCTATTTTTCTTCTCTATTTTTTCTTCTTTTTTCTTTTTCTTTTTCTCTTCTTTTTTCTTTTTCTATTTTCTTTTGGCTTTGCTATTAACTTATCCTTTTTGTTTTTCTATATCTTCATTTTTTCCCTTTATTCTATTCTTCTTTTTTCTATCCCTATTATTTTTTTCCTTTTTCATTAACTTTTTTCTTTTTCTTTATCTTTTTTTCTTTTTTTTTCTTTCTTTTCTGTTGCTCTTTCTTCTCGTTTCTTTTTCTTTTATTTTTTTCTGCTGCTTTTTCTTCTTGTTTCATTGTTTTTCCTTTTCTTTTGCTTTTTAAATCTCTCTATTTTTCCTTTCCTTTTTTTCTTTCTCTTTTTCTTCCCTCGTTTCTTTTTTATCCCAATGTTCTTCACCTTTTTCTTTCATCTTCTTCCCCTTCTTCATTTCCTTTACTTCCCTTTTTTTTTACTTTTAAAGCACAATTACTTCATGAAATGATACTTCTCGATGTACAAACAGATATAAAAATATCATCTGATACCTCTTTGCGCTGTTCTCCCAATCACAGAGTAGCCATCAGTAGCTTTGGTTTTGGTAAAAAAAAAAAAAAAAAAGAAAAAAAAAATCTGCAGGACTGTCGTACAAATACTAGTGATGGGGGATGGAGGGGAGATATTCTGGCCATCAGTGACCTTTCCCTTCCATTTCCCCCCCTTATTTTCTTTTGCTTTTGGTTCTTCTTACCCTATTTGTTTCTCTCTTCCTTCCCCCTTTTCTGTTCTCCTTTCTCTTTTTCTTCCCTATTTTCTCTTCCCCCTTTCCTTCCCCCTTTTTTCTTGCTCTTTTTTTTAACTTCCCCTTTATGTTTCCCTTTCCCTTTCCTTTTATTTCCCTTTCCCTTTATTTCCCTTCCATTTTTCTTTTCTCTTTTCTATTCTTTTCTTTGGGGAAGCTGTATTTATGTTGTATTTACTTTGGTATTTATCTTACCTTTTTAGAGGAGTTGTGCCTGCTTCTGCTTCTTCAAAAAGGAACAGGGAGCTCTACAGTAGAAGCCTGAAGGTGAGGTGGGCTGGCCTCTCTGCCTGCCTGTGCTCCTTCCTTCCCCCTGGAAAGTTTATCACATGAGATTTTGATAGGCTTCTTCTTACCCTATTTGTTTTACTATTCCTCCCCCCTTTTGTGTTCTCCTTTTTCTTTTTCTTCCCTATTTAATTTTCATTTTCTCTTTACTTCCCCCTTTCCTTCCCTCTTTTTTCTTGCTCTTTCTTTTTCTTCCCCTTTATGTTTCCCTTTCTCTTGATTTCTCTTTCTCTTCCTCTTTCCCTTCCCCTTCCCTTTTCTTTTCCCCTTCTGTTTCTTCCCTTACTTCCCTTCTTTTTTGGGAAGCTGTATTTATCTTGTATTTACTTTTGTATTTATCTTACCTTTTTAGAGGTGTTGTGCCTGCTTCTGCTGGCTTCAAAAAGGAACAAGGAGCTCTACAGTAGAAGCCTGAAGGTGAGGTGGGCTGGCCTCTCTGCCTGCCTGTGCTCCTTCCTTCCCCCTGAAAACATCACCACATGAGATTTTGATAGGATTCTTTTTACTCTATTTGTTTTTCTTTTCCTTCCATCTTTTCTGTTCTCCTTTCTCTTTTTCTTCCCTATTTAATTTTCATTTTCTCTTTGCTTCCCCATTTCCTTCCCTCTTTTTTCTTGCTTTTTTTTCCTTCCCTTTTATGTTTCTCTTTCCCTTTATTTCCCTTTCCTCTTTCCCTTTCTCCTTCCTTTCCTTTCTCTTTTCTTTTCTTTTGTACTCTTTTCTTCTTCTTCTTTGTCTTCCATTCTTTCCTTTTGCTTTTGCTTTTTCTTCCCCTTTGTTTTTTTTTCTTCCCCATTTTCTTTCCCTTCTCCTTTTACTATTCTTGTTCTTCCCAATTATCATTCTTCTTCTATTTTCCTCCCTCTTTTCTTCCCCCTTTATTCTTCCCCTTTTATCTTTGCTTTCCCACTTCTCTTTCCTATCCCCTTTATGTTTCTATTTCCCTTTCCTTTTCCCTTTCCTTTTTTTCTTTTTATTTTTTTTTTTTTTTTTTCTTCCTTATTTTTCTTCTCTATTTTTTCTTCTTTTTCCATTTTCTTATTCTCTTCCTTTTTCTTTTTCTGTTTTCTTTTGGTTTTGTTTTTTCCTTATCCTTTTTGTTTTTCTTTATCTTCCTTTTTTTCCCCTTCCCTTTATTTTATTCTTCTTTCTCTTTTTTCCCCTATTCTCATTTTATTTTTTCCCTCTCATTAACCTTTTTTTCTTTTTTCATTTTCTTTTTCTGTTGCTTTTTCTTGTTTCTTTTTTTCTTTTTCTCTTGCATTTTCTTATTCTATTGTTTTTCCTTTCCTCTTGCTTCTTTAAATCTCTCTATTTTTCCTCTCCTTTTTTATTTTTTCTTTCTCTTTTTCTTCCCTTATTTCTTTTTTTACTCTATTTTCTTCACCTTTCTCTTTCACCTTCTTCCCCTTCTTCTTTTCCATTTCCCTTTCCTTTTTTTTTAAAAAAGCACAATAAATTCATGAAATGACACTTCTCGACGTACAAACATATAAAAATATCATCTGATACCTCTTTGCGCTGTTCTCACAATCATAGAGTAGCCATCAGTAGCTTTGATTTTGGTAATAAATAAATAAGTAAATAAATAAATAAAAAATCTGCAGGACTGTGGTACAAATAATAGTGATGAGGGATGGAGGGGAGATATCCTGGCCACCTCTCCCTTCCATTTCCCCAACATATTTTCTTTTGCTTTTGGTTCTTCTTAACCTATTTGTTTTCCTTTTCCTTCCCCCTTTTCTGTTCTCCTTTCTCTTTTTCTTCCCTATTTAAGTTTCTTTTTGTCTTTACTTCCCCCTTTCCTTCCCTCTTTTTTCTTGCTCTTTTTTTTTACTTCCAATTTATTTTTCCCTTTCCCTTTATTTCCCTTTCTCTATCCCTTCCCTTTTTCTTTTCTCTTTTCTATTCTTTTCTTTGGGGAAGCTGTATTTATGTTGTATTTACTTTGGTATTTATCTTACCTTTTTAGAGGAGTTGTGCCTGCTTCTGCTTCTTCAAAAAGGAACAGGGAGCTCTACAGTAGAAGCCTGAAGGTGAGGTGGGCTGGCCTCTCTGCCTGCCTGTGCTCCTTCCTTCCCCCTGGAAAGTTCACCACATGAGACTTTGATAGGCTTCTTCTTACCCTATTTGTTTTACTTTTCCTCCCCCCTTTCGTGTTCTCCTTTCTCTTTTTCTTCCCTATTTAATTTTCATTTTCTGTTTACTTCCCCCTTTTCTTCCCTCTTTCTTCTTGCTCTTTCTTTTTCATCCCCTTTATGTTTCCGTTTCCCTTCCTCTTTCCCTTTCCCTTCCACTTCCCCTTTCTCTTTCCCTTTCCCTTCCCCTTTCCCTTTTCCTTCCCTTTTCTCTTTCCTTTCCCTTTTTGTTTCCCCTTCCCTTCCCTTCTTTTCCTTCCAAGAAGCTGTATTTATCTTGTATTTACTTATGTATTTATCTTACCTTTTTAGAGATGTTGTGCCTGCTTCTGCTGGCTTCAAAAAGGAACAGGGAGCTCTACAGTAGAAGCCTGAAGTTGAGGTGGGGTGGCCTCTCTGCCTGTACTTCTTCCTTCCTCCTGGAAAGTTCACCACATGAGGTTTTGATAGGCTTCCATAATGTATGGGTATGGAAAGCTGCAACTAACTCTGCAGATGACTGGTATATACTTAACATTTGAAATCTCAATAAAATTTTCTGCTTGTTGAGTTATTGTCTGGCATTCACTTATTTCCTGATTTGGCCATCATTTCTGGCTGCTCTTTTGACAGATTTTCACTATTTCTGCAGTCACATTGGTCTGGCAACAGGGGAATCAGCTGTGGCTGTGGGTGTGGTGAGAGCAGCACAACCACCCCATCCTTCTCTGAGTCCTCACTTCCTCTGCAGCATTGCTTCACAGACCCTTGCACACCCTAAAAGCAGCGGCCAGCAACCAGCCACAGTGACCTGGGTTTAATTTGTCTGCAGTTGAATACAATTAGTCCCCAGACAAACTTGGGTCGCCTTTTTGTTTCACCAAAAAAATCACTGATGCTGAAGATCTGGCATATGCTCCAGCCTTACAGCTCAAGTCCTGTCACCCGCCCCCCCCCAATCTCACCCCCCCGCCCGTCCCATCTCCCCCCCCCCCCCCGGCAATGTGTGAGTTCAGCTGAAAGTGAACTGTATATACAAGACATTTGAGAGCTCCTTGTGAAATGGGCTTGTATTTTAAACTTCCAAGCGTCTGGAACCTCAACTGGCTTTGAATGCATCCCTGAGCCGAGCCCAATCTGGACACATACCTGAGGGTGGAGAGCAGAGACGATCCGCTTTTGGGAGCCGGGCTGAAAACGGCTGCGCCGTAACCCGCATAGTACATCAGGATCACTCCGTCGGGCAAGCGGCTCCATCTAGCGGCCGTGGCCCGTTTCATGCCGGACGCTCAGTGATGTCACCAACGAATGAGCTGACGTTACAGAACGGGGCGACCCTTCCCCGATCCCGGGCAGCCCCAGGATCTTTCTGGGAGCGATATGAGCAGAGCAGGGGTGGGGTGCATTGTAACTCCTCTTCTCAGCGTCACCCGCAGGTTCACCAGCAACTCACTGCAGCGCTCCCTGAGAACCACTGAAAGGGCTTGGTGCTGTGAGCACCTGGAGGAGCTCTTTGTGATAGGGAGTGGCCGAATGTTGCTTCCGGCTTTGCTGCTGGATAGATTTGCTGTGTACTGATATCAAATGCATTACAGTAGTTTGAGGCACCGGGAGATGACTGCCAGGCCCTCTGTCAAAGGAAAAACAAGTCTTTTGGCAGTGTGAAAAATAAACTGGGCTGTTCTCCAGTAGCAACCCAGAAAGATTATTGGATTTTGCACTTTGTTAGTAATTTGTAAGCAAATACTCAAACTATCAAATAGAAAACAATATTTCCTTATTTTATTTTATTTTATTTTATCTTATTTTATTTTATTTTATCTTATTTTATTTTATTTTAGAATGTGAGCTGAATAACATCTTCATCCTCACCTCCAGATTGCAGTATGGGAGCCAGTTGAGATGTCTCCTTCATGCTTTTGGTCTGGCAATCAGCTACTTTGCTGGATCAAACAGCCTGGAGACCCAATAGTGGCTGTCATCAGATGGTGAAGACATCACAGGCCATTGTCAGATGGCAATGTGACATTGACAGCAGATGAGTTCCTGCTCCCACTCAGCCCCATCTGCACATTGGTCAGATGCACAGCTTCTGAATGTGCAGCTGCTCAAGGGATATTCTCTCCTTCCCACAGCCACACACACCAGAGATAACTCACATCAAGGACTGGATGTGAGCCCTTGGCAGGGCCCTCCATGACAGGAATCCAAACTGTTTTGAGATCTTTCAGCACATTAACCATTTCACAGCCATCTTTTCTGTGGATGTTATCATAAAAGCTGAGGAGATCTTATCTTTCACTGTTAAGTGCTGGCTCATGAGAAAAGGCTGCTCTGATGTCTCCTCATGCTTAACAACATAATGGTATATTTGAATGAACACATCTTCACTAGCAGACAAGGGTGTGGGTCTAGAGCATAAGCAGAGGATAAATTTTCCCCACCGTTTGTGCTGGGAGTGAATTATCCTGTAACATTCTCAGGGAACAGGAAGAAGGAGGAAACTGTAACGAGGCAGTGCCACTTCCATGCTCAGAAGAGGATATGTGAGCATCTTCCTGCACTCAGCTTGAAGTTCCCACACACAAAAGGACCTAGACCCTTGTTTTTCAGTCTTCTGCTGACATATATCATGTAGCACTTCATATGCCTTTATTTTTACTTAGCCTTACTGACATGTCTATATAAACCAGTGTAACCTGTAAGACTGGCATTGTCAAAGTGATTGTTCAGGAAGCTATTTTCACAGTTTAAGGCCAAGAAGATGCTACTGCTTTTCAAGTGCTACATGGAATTTGTTGCTTGTAAAGGTCAGCGTTCATGGTTCATGCTGTAACACTACCCTAATCCTCATCAGGATCAACAACATGGATGATGACAGTGATCCTTTTTCTCCACCAGAGTCCTCTGTTTCACTGGCAAAAATACTGGAGGCAGGAAGAAGGCTGTGGGTTGGATCCTTGGGTACTTTTTCCACTGATGAAATGAAGGCAAGCAAATGACAGATCCAACTGTGCAGCCTTGGGTGTATGAATCAGTATTATCTGCTGGCTGGAGCTCCTGGTAGGTTTTGCACTAAGAAATGGTTTTGGTGTCACATTTGACATGAGACTCAGACTATCATGGGGTGTTTTGGGCTCATCTTATACACTATCTCAAGCTCTTTGGGAACAAGCAGCCTATTTTTCATTATGCAATATCGTCTTTATTCATCTACATGTTAATTGCTGGTTTCTAGGCTTTCTAGATCTGTGACCTAAGAATCACAAATCACGACAGGGGCAGAGGCAATTAGTTGTCCTCGGGCTGCTCTCTAAGACTCAAGTGTGTAAATTGCTCTTTCATTCGCACGTGAATTATTCTTAATATCCCTTCTCTGGTAATAAATACGTGGCTGTGAAGGCATGAAGATGTGTGTGTGTGTGTGTGTGTGAGGGGGGTGGGGGTGGTGGGGGATTAAGAGGGAAAGGTAGCATGACCCTCCCGTTCTCTTTTCTTTTTCAAGTAAAAGCTACCCCTAGGTCTTAACATTCTCTCAAAAAGATAATGCTACCGGTTTGTTTGCTTTCTGCATTCCCCTTGGATGCTAAGGCAAGACTAACACCGAGAGCATAAAGAAGTTCATGTGCACGTTGCCTCATATTGTATACGTGCTTCTCTATTAGCTCTGGACAGAGAGCATAACCAGATGAAAAACGGGTAAGCAGCACAGGTCAGGCAATTCAAAGAGAAAGATGGGGTCTTCAGAAGGGCACCTCAGCTTTATTCCCACTCTCATCTTCTGCAACCTGAGCCAGCAACACCCGCGGCTCCACAGGACGGCCATCGCTCCTGCCTCGGGCAGAGAACAGCCCTTTGCCATGCTGACTGTCTGCTCTGCTCTGCCAGGAGCTGATGGTTTACTTACAGCAGAGGAATGTATCTCCCGTTCTGGACAGCATGGTGACCTCCTGCTCAGCTTACTCAGACTCCTTTCTCAGAGTGACAAAGTGGGTAAATTGCACCAGAAATGCCCTGTCCATTCCCAGGGTGAGAGAGTGAGGCAGACCTGTAGGAGGCCAGTGGCCAGGATTTTCCATTTACATGCCCTTAGTTCCCTCTCAGTCTGGTAGGGGTGACTGTGAGCACAATTTGGAAGCCTTTGCTTGCTTCATGCCATATCTACTTGGGCTCATCACTGTGGGCTTGGGAAACCAGACAAGTACTTCCATTGGTTTCTGCAGACCATCTTTCACATTTGTGCATTCAGAAGCTCTGCTGTGTGAACACAGCCTCTGTCTGCATCAGCTGGCAGTGTCCCCTTCCCCAGCTGCTGATGTTTGTCAGGTCAGCACTGCACTTGCATGAGGGAGGTCAGCAGAACAACATCCTTAGGTAAATGACTGCAAAGGATTTCAAGCAAATACATTGCCCCCTTTTGTGATTGGAGCCCTGGGGTATCTCCCTTTTTGTGTGTACCTCTGGTAAAAACGTGGTCCGTGGGCTTTTGCTCTGCCCTTCTTAGCTTCACACACGACAGGCAAGGTACCTGAAACAAGTGCTGAGGGAGGTTGCTAAGCATCCAGCCTTAGAAATATTTAAAGCTCAGCTGAGCAGGGACTAAAACAAATTGCTCTAGATTTTAGGCTAGTTCTGCTTTGAGCAGGAGGTTGAACCAGATGCCTTCAAGGGGTCCTTTCCAAAAAAAGATTATTTTTTTTCTAAATGTTGTGTTCTAATCAATGAAGGCATCAGGTTTGGAAGAGAAACCTGTTTTTCTTGCTGGGGAATGAACTGGTTTCTGCAGAACAAGAACTAGGATATATTGATTTATATGAACAGCTCTGAGCCAGCAGATGTGGTGCAGTGGTTCTACCAGTGCTGCTGCACTTACAGAGGAAATGTTGGTCTTCCAGGGTATTCTCTCTGAATATTTACATCTTACAACCAGTGCAAAAGGAATCCCAGAGTGAAAATGCTCAAGTTCCTCTGAGAGAACTTGCACACTGGGTTGGCTCATTGCTGTCTTGTAACTAGTGAAGAAGGATGGAAGGATTAGTATAGCACATCTGATGCAGGAGAAAAAAGGATGCTTTTCTTATACGTGGAAGAATGAGACAGATGACTGAAAAGAAGCACAAAATGCCTAGGTCATGTCTCATGACTCTTGCAGTTTTGTTCTCACGTGACATTGTAAAGAGAATTTAATTTTATCAGAAAAATGCTTTTTTTTTTCTTTATTCTTTCTTTCCTTCCCTAGGAGCCTGCTCTGTTCCCTGAGAGAGTCTGTCCTCTGGTGTCCATAGAGGCATTTGGACTTAGCATTTGTTGACTTCTCTGCCTTCCTTTGCAGACATCAGTGAGGAGAGGCTGGGTGATGCCAGCGGAACAGACAATGCTGAGACCTACAGTGACGAAGACACAGACCAAAGGAATTCCCCAGACATGGCTAAAGCCAGAACCTGCTTCACCCCTGAAAGCCCAGAAATTGTATAAGTGGTTGAGGTATGTTACGCAGTTCAGAAAAATGGTGGGAGCACGGAGAGCCGTCCAGAGAGCCCCAAGTACCATGCAGAGCAGAATCACCTCCTGATAGAAGGTCCTTCTGGGACAGTTTCTTTACCTTTCAGCTTGAAAGCCAACAGACCTCCACTGGAAGTGCTGAAAAAGATTTTCCCTAACCAGAAGCCAATGGTGCTGGAGTTGATCCTGAAAGGATGTGGTGGTGACCTGGTGAGTGCTGTTGAGGTTCTCTTGTCCAGCCGGTCTTCAGTGGCCAGTGGTGAGAGAACTACTGCAGAGTCAGATGGTCTAGTTCTACCTTCCAATGGGCATATTTTTGAACACACGCTGAGTTCCTATCCTATTTCCTCTTCCAAGTGGTCAGTGGGCTCAGCCTTCAGGGTCCCTGACACACTGAGGTTCTCTGCTGACTCCAGCAATGTTGTGCCCAATCCTCTGACTGTACCTTTGCAGCACCCATTTCCTCAGCCACCTCGCTACCTGCTGATGCTGAGGAACACTTTGGCAAGAAACCAGTCCAGTCCTTTCCTGCCTAATGATGTCACCCTTTGGAACACCATGACGCTGCAGCAGCAGTACCAGCTGCGGTCCCAGTATGTCAGTCCTTTCTCTAGCAACTCGGCCAGCATCTTCCAAAGCTCTTCTGTCCTTCCTTCTCGCTCATCAGAAGATCCTAGGATCTCAATCCCTGATGACGGATGTCCTATTGTGTCTAAGCAACCTCTTTACACAGAAGATGAGTATGATGAAAGGTCTGATTCTTCAGACTCAAGAATACTCAACACATCTTCTTAGGATGACATTTGCCATATGATAAGTAAGTAAGTGATATTTTCAGTGCAGCTGAACTACTGGGCCTGAAGAGGAGAGACGTATACTCCATGAAACACTTGCAATTGTATTAAAACTTGACTTTGCTTGGTATTGTACTATAGCAATAAAAACACAACTTATTTAATTTCTTGCACTTCATTGGATAATGCCAAATAGCAATACTCTGGCTTTAGCTCTGAGTGTGTACGACAAGGAAAGACTTTATGGCCATCGGTTACGGGACTCTGGAAGATTCGTAGCGGGAACAGAAGCTCAAGGTCTACTTTGTTCCTTAACTCAGACAACTGGGGATATTAAACTAGAATACTTGAATGCTGTTTTATAAGAGAGAACTCCTCGGGACATAAGAAATCAAACAAAAGTAGTTCAATTGCAAATGGACTAAAACAAGGACCAGTCATCATCTTTGCATTGAAAGGAAAGGCAGAAGAATTATGCACATGGAACTAGCATGAACTGCTTCTGTACTGTTTGAGCTTGGACATTTTTTAGAAAAATAATCTTATGAGTTATTCTTTTCCCATGGCTAGGTCAAAATGTGTAATGTCAGTGTAAAACCAATTACGGCTGTGAAGTGCATGAAGTGTATTGTGAAATGAACACAAGATTAAACATTGTCAGGTTAATGTAGCATGCTAAGGACTCTAGAAAAATAAACTAAGATGATCATCTTGGTTTATGTCATTTATATTGGGCAAATAGCATTTCTGAGGATAGAGAGCTGATTAACTGCCAGCTGGGGTAACAATGTCTAGTTCCAGCAACAGCAGACAAGGGAAGTCTATTTTTCCCAGTCCAGGTTCTGCCCCCCTGCCTCGTAGCCTGAAACTGAGTCTCAGCAAATGCTATCATGAGGGAAGCTTAGGTCCTTGGATGTGTGCTACAGACACTTCCAAGTTCAGGAGAGTGAAGCAGAACTTGTAACAGTCACAGTAAGCAGGAAAAAAAATATATATATAAGTCAATAAGAGGCTCTCCTGCCCCTTCAGAAACATTTTTTTTTTTATTTTTATTTTTTTTTATTTTTTTTTCCCCCTATGCTATAGAAATAGAAATAGGAGATAGGGTGTAATAGCAGATCTTTCTTTAAAACAGTGTGGAGTTAAATGGCAGCTTTCCCGAATCTGGAAAAGTAATTATTTGAACAATTTATTGCATGTTTGCATGCATGAACTCCCCTTTTATCCTACTTTCATTACAGTGTCAGAATAACACTACAAATTGCTTCTGGTGAAGAATGCCACTACATTCACTCTCCACCTAGATATTTGTCTGTTAAGGTTTTTGTGCCATTTTTTGAACCATTTGACAGTGACCACATCTGCTTGGCAGTTGGATTTTCCAAAACACTTCTTTCTGTGTGGATGCAATGGCTGGCAGGCCTGCCATGTGTACAGATCAGCCCTACCCCTCAAACCCAATGAGGGTTCCCCTAGAGGGGGGAAGCCTAAAGCAGGTGGGCTGTAGGACCTTAGAATTTGTCAGGCATGTTGCCTAGTATCACTGCTAATGTGAATGCCTGTGTTCTCATTTGGCATTTCATACTTCGTAATGTTTGTGTACTCAATGGATCCCACAGTTTATACTGATATTGAACAGGCACAAGCAGAAGGAGAATAAAATAAATAATGTTTTTATTTTCTCCGGGGGATAAATGATCAGAAATACACTTTTTATTGTGTATTTTTGCAATCTGTTCAGTAAAGCAATTTGTAGTTGTATGCTAGAGAGCAAAGAGGGAAAGTTGGAGAGTGGGAGAAAAGAAAATAAATAGCATTCCTTATGCAAATGTAAGAACATCTGGAATTTTCATAATGCAGAATTACAGTTTTGTACTGACACGTTTTCCTGTGCCCACATGGAATTTGTAAACAAATTCATCTTCAAGACACTCCAAGCAGAAAAGTAATAGACACTCATAAAATAAGCTTGGTCTTGCAAACAGAAAGAGATGAGGTAGTGAAATGCTGTGCTCCGACATCGTAGAGGAGTTAGGTGTGAAAGGCTCGATGCGAACAAACAGGTCCGTGAGCTCAGGTTTTGAGCTCATGCACCAAGCAGATTTCCCTCCAGCAGAGGCTTTTGTATAGGCACCCTCATAGGTTGAATGAATTCTGTTTCTTCTTCTTTCTTTTGTTTCCCAGCAGAGGGTGAATAACCTCCAGCAGGAAGACCAAACAGTGGCAACCGACAGCTCACAGTGATCTTATGCACTGTGGTCTGTGGGTTTTCAGTGAGCAGAACCTTGACATCTTGGAAATGGAACATATCTTTCAGAGAAAGATGACCTTTGGCCAAGCTGGGGCAAACTGTTCATACTACAAACATGATGGGTGAAAAAATGCAGGGTCAGAAATGCAGTTATCAGCAATTATTAAATCCTATCTCTTTTGATAAACTGTTGTGGGTTGGTTTTTTGTTTTTGTTTTTTTTCTTTGTGAAAGCGCTGAAATTAAAATAGTCATTCTTTCAGGAATCATAGAATATCTTTTGACTAAATTCACAATTATTATTATTATTATTTTTAAATAAAGTAAACATAAGCATGTTAAAAACAAAAACCAAACACATTTTGTTTGTCTGAAGACAACTTCTGCAGTATTTTGGCTATTTACAAGTTCCATTAAAGCAAACAAACCAACAGGAAAATAAACTAACCAACCAACCAAACTGACCCAAACAAACCAATTGGACTGACCAGCAGTTATATGTCTAGGAAAGGATACTGTTCATACAGCTGTGTTTCCAGGCTGCCACTAAATGTGGATGTCATTTCTAGACTTCACTCAACATGCAGCAAGGATCTGGGGCCCTTGGCATATTGGCAGGGCCCCATGGTGCTGGAGTCTGCTCCTTATGTCTTTACCTGTGGGTAATCCTAACTCCATCCTGCCTTTACAGTGTGGGCAAATAGGAGATGAGAGAACCTCTGCTTCCCTATGCACCATAATGTACTATTGCATCCCATCCCGTCCCATCCCATTCCATCTCATCCCACTCCTGGCACCTGGCCCACATGCACTACCCAATTGCACCTTTTCCTTTGCATCAGCAGACGTTCTTGAGAACACCTGTTTTGTCTCAGGCCATGCACTTCCCAGCCCTGGTTCCTGCAGGTACCAGGTCCCAGCCCTCTGTTTTCTGGCTCCGTCTCGTGGTAAAATAAGGGAGAAGACGCGTGGGTGAAGAGGAAGGAGTGAAACTGGCTGCGTGTCTGGAAACCATAAAGAACGAGCTTAAGCATCAAGAAGATCAGCGAAGCCTTTGTTGTAGTCCTGCAATTAAGTGGTCCTATTTCATTTTTATTTGATATTTTTGTAGGGGGCGATACCGCAGCCACGAGTCACTTGGAGCAAGAGGACTTCCCCTCATTTCACGGCGCAGTTCTCGCTCTGGGTGCGCGGAGCGGCTGAGCCCAGGTGCATTTTCTGTGGTGCTCCTCCTGTCAGGACGGTGATTTCACGGCTCACCACCTGCCTGTGCGCACAACACAGACGGTAACTCCGCAGGAAGCCCTTCTTCCGGCTGCTCCGCACTCAGCCGCTCCGCGGGGCGGCTGCGATCAGAACACAGCGCTGTGCTGCGCTGCCCCACGTCCCTCCCCGCGGCTCCGCAGTTGGCTGCGTGCTCCCCGCGGCCCCGACGTGCCCTCCTTGCGGCCCCAGGGCCACTCTGCGAACGCTGGCTGAACAGGCTGGCCTCGCGTTCGTGCTGACACGTTTGAAGAACGATTTGGATTCTCCCAGTATACTGTTTCAGTCATTCACTCCTTATGTGGACGTGAGTGGGCGAGTAGGATTGAGGCTAAATTTATATGTTAATTTTAATACTGAAGCCATCCTGTATTTGAAGAAGAAGATTAATTCTTCAATTTCATTTCTTACTTGATATTGCATATTGCCATTACTGGGAAATCAAATTATTTCTGAATGCGCACTTTCCAAACTTCAATTCTAGTGGGCATATAACCCTCAAGCATCATTCTTCTCCCTTCCCTATAACCAACTAACTTAATGCAGAATCTTAATGTTCCTGCACTCGTCTGCCACTGGCAGATAACAAGCCTTCTTCCCCAAGCACATTTTGATAATGCAGTGTCTCAGCAGCTTTCTGCATGACTCAGCAGCTCCTGGTAGGATGCTGTGTGTACACTGGAAATCTCAGCTGAGATTTCCCTTAGAGAGACTAATTACATTGATCTCCACAGTAACACAGTACCAGAGGGCCGTAACCACAGCTGTGTGACAAACACATGGACACACAGTGTGAGTCCTGACATCACATGGAAGGTCAAACTTTTGTGCAGGTACTGGGCAGTAGACCTTGTAGATGGTAAGTTTAGAGCATCGTATGTGTTGAAAGATTGGGAATGCAGAGGGAGACATACTTCTAGGAGAACTGCCGTTGGAGACCAGGCTTCGTTAGAGTCTCAGCAGAACAGAAACATGTACAGAACCTTTGGGAATGCGGCTTGTTATTTCTGTATTCACTCTATGGAAAATGAAGATGAGACACGGGCAACTCTCACAAGGGTACATCCCTGCTCTGCCCACTGATCTGAGGGAGATCTCGTAGCTCAGTTTGAGTGTCAGATGTCTCTTTCTCCATCTCCATGAGGTAAAAAAAGCTGCTACAAGGAGTACATGGCTATTACCTGTAAATTCTCCAGTGCTCTGTAAGAACTGGACACCAGTGCTGGGGCTGATTACCTTTAATATGTTCATTAATGATACTGACAGTGGGGTTGAGTGCACCCTTAGCAAGCTTGTGGATGGCACCAAGCTGTGGGGTGCAGTTGACACTCCAGAGGGACAGGATGCCATCCTGAGGGACCTAGACAGTGCTGAGCAATGGGCACATTTAACATTATGAGATTCTATAAATCCAAGTACAAGATGTTGCACCTGAGCAGAGGCAAACCCAATACCAATACCACCTGTGGGATGAAAGGATTCAGTGCAGCCCTGTTGGAAGTAACCGCGGGAGACAAGTCTCATGCTATCATGGTCAACAAGCCTTGTTTATTAGGTGTTACAGCATCTCATTTATACAATCAGTAATAAGTTCATGCATATTGCAAAAGTAAAGCTCAGGATTGGTGGGTTACACATTACTTCATCTGACCTTTGTGGTTAGTCTTGTGGATACTTTTTCTTTACAGCTATGTCTTCACCTTGCTACACATCTTGTTTTTCCCTCAGGCCGTCCTTGCCTCTAGCTACATATCCTGTCTTTAGCTACATACCCTGTCTTTTCACATCCTGATTTCTTCTCAGCTGCCTAGCCCGTGATCGGCCCTAGGATAGACCGTCTTTGTCTTCAGTCACGTTCATTCTTTTACAATTTCACTAATGGAATCTCTTCATGTCCTTTCTCACAAAGCCATTCTGCATAAACGCTCTCCACACTTCCCCCGTTTTCTTTTAAACTGAAAAGGGGTTTGATTTACTGACCGATTAATCATATTTAACAATCAGTTCAGTTCATTTGTTCAATCAGTTCTCATGTAGTTTTATCCTGCTCCATAGCTGCTGCTCTGTGAACTTCTCATCTCGATCCATGGCTGCTGCTCCGTAGAATTCTTCTTGTATTACAACAATTTCAAGATACTGCCTATAGAGTAACAACACTACTTAAATTAATAACATAACTATTATAACTCAATCAAGACCTCGATTAACAATACTCTAAAAGTGAAAAAAGAGACAAGTCAAATACAACTTAACAACATTACTGTTAAACCTGCTGTAAAGGACAAATGTGTTTGCTCTGCAACCTAAGTTTCTGCAACCTGAAAATAAATCTGTGAGGGTCCCATTGTGTTAATCTGTAACTGATCAGGAAAAGTCTTCAATTTTCATATACTCTGATATATTGATTTTAATGACCACTAAAATTTGTGCAATAAATGCTTTTAAGATGCTCATAACCATGCTCTACAGACTGAGTTATCCGGGCTAATAATTGATTAATGATCGTGCAATTTTATGAAGTAGCATGTCAAATAGAACCAATTTTAGAGGACAAATGGACTAGAGTATCAGTAGGGGCATTAATACTTATTGACCCTTGAGAAACAGCAAGCTGTGTTGGTGGTGGATGAGACAGATAGTGCCAGCAGGGCGTCCCCTGCTTCAAGGTGCACCTTTCCTCTCTCACCCATCACAGATTCTCTCCTGCATTCAGGGTCTGAAGGATTTCTTCCAGTTGTATACCACATCCGCATGGCCAGTGCGTGATATAGAGCCCAAGTGGAACACCTGCTTGGAAAACAAAATAAACTATCAAATTCAGTTCTATTAGCATGCACTTTTGTCAAATGATGCATGGTTATATTTTCAGATCCCAATTAATTGGATGTAAAAGAGGTATCTGTTCTATGATACAGGGTCATCTCTTTGTCTGGGATTCCTTTCCAGGTTTTGTCTTTGCAAATTAAGAAAAGCTAATTAATAGGCTAATAATATCATAAGCAAACAGTACTAAAATATTAAAAGAGCTATTCCTGTAGATTCTAGCATTGATTAGATCAAATCCTGTTTAATACACATCTGATCTATTACTAAAATAGAAGAAGCACACAACATCCTAGCTAATGCCTTAAACTCTAAATCTTGAGACTGCATTGGTAAAACAGAAAATCACACACTATGTCAAACTATTAGTAATATTATCTATAACACAGCAAGTTACAAAGCAATACCACTAAGTAAGAAACACATGATTAAAATTACTATAAAGGCTGGATGCTATTTTCTGCCTTCAGATGAGACCAAACGTATCATGCTGGAACCCACGTAGGGCCAGTCCCTGTGGAAATAAGAGCATATTCACGACCCCAAGTTGTCAATGGTAGGGGACAGTCCCAAAGTCCTGTGGCCATATTCCAAACATTAACCATAGGCTGTTCCTTTAGCACTGGGGAAGCCTCAAAATGATGATCCACATAAGCTGTATCTCTATGAACACGATTCAAAAAATTCAGCACAAACAAAACAAGCAAAACCTTGCATAATATTTCTTGTAGTGTGTCTCCCATATTCCCCCTTTTTTGTTTAATAATAAGAATGGATTTCAGTGTTTGATAAATGTGATCAGTGATAGCTTGTTCAGTGGGAGAATGAGCAATGGCTGTAGTATGTCTAACACACCCTTCTTGGAGGAAAGTTTGAGTGGCCTTAGAGGTATACGCAGGCCTATTATCTGTTTTTGTAGTATGTGGGATTCCCATAGCAGCATAAGCAGATAACCAGTGTTTACAGGTGTCATGACTGTGTTCACCTGTATGTGCTGTGGCAAATACGTAAGAAGAATGAATATCTATTGTTACATGTGCATATTTTAGACGGCCAAATTCAGGAATGTGAGTGACATTTGTCTGACACAGTTGAAGAGGTGCTGTGTCACAGGGATTTGTCCGAGTCTGAGGCAAAGAGCTATCAGTCAAATTATGTAGCTGATATTCAGTCATCAACACGGTGTATTGCATAGGAGAGAGGATCATTCTTAACACAGTTTTCCAATCGTGAGGGGTCATAGCGTAACTGTCACTGTTTGTAACCAAAAGATTGTATGGAAAGGCTGACTGAACTCCGAATGTTCTCACTGACTCCCTTAGCTCCTTCACTGCCTCGTAACGCAGGGATTCCCAACGGGGGACCTGATTAGGAAAGGTTTGCAACGTGTCAGCATCACCCCTTCATATTGTTTCTTTTCTGCACGGCTCTAAGACATCACAGGATGCTGTAGGGAAATTTGTCATTCCTGCTTCCTTCCAAGTATCATCAGGAGGAAATGCATCCGATTCGCTTTCTGGATCTTCTGGACCTGGGTCACAACGATCCCCTGGTTTCAGTCCATCCGTGTCTTTAACCACGTTACACGCGCACGACGAGGGGGGGGGGCGGCAGGCGGCCGCTGGCTGGGAACGGCTGCTTGTGTCGGAGCGCGGCCGCTGTTCTTTCTCGCGCTGCTTCTCACGTTTCCCGACTCCCTCTAGCATACAGCAGCGTTGTGGGTGTTGGATTGACACTTGCTGCACCAAATCCCAGTGGCTTGGCACTCGTGACGGATGTGGCCAGTTTTTTCACAACGGAAACATTTCACGCGGGAGCTGTTCTGCGAGCGTGGGCTTGTAGCGACTGCAGCTTGGAGGGGTGCAAGGGCTGCTAAAACCCGAGTATGCGAGGATCTAGATTGCTCCTGAAATGCCTTTGCCTGCTCTTGCAACCCGTCACTAATTTTCTGTAAAGCACTCCTAAGAATGCCTGGGTTCCAGTTGGAACCGAAGCAGCCTTTTCTAGCAACTCGGGGATTGACCAATCTCCGGGCAATGTATTAACCAGAGATCGGGTTGAGGAATTGCCATTTTGGAGCACACGTTGTTTAATCAATGCCCCTTGCAAATATTCTGGAACACTAGCCTTCTTGATGGCATCCACAACCTTATCTATGAAATTACCTAGCGGCTCCTCACGCCCCTGTCTTATTCCCATGTAAATGGGCGTTCCCCCCGCAGCTTTTATACTATCCATAGCTTTCCTGGCTATATTCCTAGTTTCTCGCAAAACTTCAGGATCAGAAATCGCCTGAGCCTCTATTCGAGTCCATGCCCCAAGACCCAACAATTGTTCCACTGTTACACCTGCTAAGGGGTCTCCTGGTCCTCTCTGTACTGCTGCGGACGCCACAGCCTGCTGATGCCAATGAGCATTAAACAATATTAACTGATGAGGGGTAGAGATCAATTTCGTTATGCTTCTAATATCTGCTGGGAGAAGGATATGCGCACTAAAAAGATCATCTATCATTTGCCTGGCCGGTTCACTAGTCACCCCATATGTCCCTACTGTAGCCCGCAACTGTGAGAACATCCTCCAGTCCAGAGATTGAATCTCAGCCTGGACTCCTCCCTGCGGCAAGGGAGTGTAAACAACAGGGAATGCAAGATTCTCAGTCGCTGTCTGTACTAACTCATTATCGCCATCCTCCATCCCGTGCCTTGCCAGCATAGACCACAACTCGCGTCTTTCCCTTGCGACAGTCCCCGCAAGATCAGACCCAGCCCCAGAGATCGGACCCGACCCGCGCAGAATTGACGGCTCCGGAGCCACCGGGAGCTCAGAGCAGCCGGACGGCTGCGGCTGCGGCACAGGCGGTGCCGAGACATGGAGCGGCGCCGAGGCAGCTCCGGACGGCGGAGCTCCGGACGGCGGAGGGGGAGGGCTAGAGGAGACCTCCGTGGGCTCCGTTCCTAGGTCAGCCTGCATTTCGCGAGGGGGTGCAGAGGGCGCTGAGGCTGCAGCCGGCAAGGTAACGGAGGAAAAAACAGGGGGGTTCGGGACACTAGTGCCCCATGGCAGCCCATCATCTTGATTCTGTTTTTGCGCAGCTTGAGCTTCCTGAGTGTCACGGGTTACTTAGATTTACCTATGCCCGTGACAGGGGAAGCCACCCCGTGGGCCCCCCTCCCGGGGCCCGGAAAGGAGGGGGAAAAAGGGAGTGGGATAAAACAGCGACAATCTAAGGAGGAAAAACTTATTTTACTAAATATGATGCCGAAATACAAGATAACACAATATAATATAATTGAGGCTAACAAATTGAACGAAACAGAGAGAGAGAGTCCCCGAAAACCGAGAGGCCTACTGTGAGCTCTAGGCGACACGGCTGGAACGCTTCCCACTCTCCGAGAAGTTCGAGAGAAGAAGGAGGGCACTCCAGCCTGGGAACGAGATTATACAGCGTCCTGGTCCCGTGACTTATCATTAACCCTGTTGTTCTCTGGGATATGTAGTCTTCTTCTGTGGACTGCACATTCAATAGAAGTATCCATACTTTACATGATGTTATGATGTGGAATACTGATACTGATAGCAAAATTACAAAACCATGACATTCCACCCCTTATTCTACATTATTACATCATGGTAAAAATATATATACATATATATACACGTATGTAAAATTATGATAGCTAAACAGTAGAATTACATGTAACATAACTAAATGTACAACTATAATACTATAATAACTAAAATACACTACACATGCAAACATATATACATATAAATACATAAAATTATTGACTGCACTCCCTCAGCATCAAATTCCCTTGTGGTACACACTGAACATCCCCATCCTTCTGCATTACCCACCAAGTGCACCCAGGTCCCTGGGCAAAGACAGTTCCACGGATAGGTTTGCCCTTTCCAGAAGCTGGAAGGACCCAAACAGCTTTTCCCAACATGTTCTTTACATGTACAACAGGGACCTTATCTCCTTCTACAGTGTGTAGGGGGCTAGATTGACTAGGACCATCACGATTGACAGATCCTCTAGTATTCACCAACCAAGTGGCTTCTGCTAGATTCTTCTCCCAGTGCTTAAATGTTCCGCCACCCATTGCTTTCAACATAGTTTTCAACAACCCATTATATCGTTCAATTTTACCAGAAGCTGGTGCATGGTAGGGAATATGATAAATCCACTCAATGCCATGATCTTTGGCCCAAGTATTTATAAGGGAATTTTTAAAATGTGTCCCATTATCAGATTCAATTCTTTCTGGGGTGCCATGTCGCCACAGGACTTGTTTCTCAAGACCTAATATGGTGTTTCGAGCAGTTGCATGGGGTACTGCGTATGTTTCAAGCCACCCAGTGGTTGCCTCTACCATGGTGAGTACATAACACTTACCACTGCGAGATCGTGGCAAGGTGATATAATCAACCTGCCACGCCTCCCCATATTTATACTTTTGCCACCGCCCTTCCTCCCAGAGAGGTTTCATCCTTTTGGCTTGTTTAATTATGGCACATGTTTCACAATCATGAATAATCTGCGCAATAGCGTCCATGGTTAAGTCCACCCCTCGGTCTCTGGCCCACTTATATGTCGCGTCTCTTCCTTGATGACCTGAGGTCTCATGAGCCCATCGAGCTAGAAATAATTCACCCTTATTCTGCCAGTCCAAGTCAATTTGAGCCACTTCAATTTTGGCAGCTTTATCTACCTGATGGTTGTTTTGTTGTTCTTCAGTAGCCCGACTTTTGGGCACATGTGCATCCACATGACGCACCTTTACAACCATATTCTTTGTTCGGGCAGCAATGTCCTTCCATAATTCAGCGGCCCAAACAGATTTACCCTTCCGTTGCCAGTTGTTTTGTTCCCACCTCTGTAACCACCCCCATAAGGCATTTGCCACCATCCATGAGTCAGTATAAAGATACAGCATTGGCCACCTCTCCCGTTCAGCAACATCTAAGGCCAGCTGGACAGCTTTTACCTCTGCAAACTGACTTGATTCTCCCTTACCTTCGGTGGCCTCTGCAACCTGTCGTGTGGGGCTCCACACAGCAGCTTTCCATTTGCGATGCTTCCCTACAATGCGACATGATCCGTCTGTGAATAGGGCATATTTCTTTTCATTTTCTGGTAATTCGTTGTATGGTGGGGCCTCTTTAGCACGTGATACCTCTTCTGCTGGTGATGTTCCAAACCTTTTATCTTCAGGCCAGTCCATGATTACCTCTAGGATTCCTGGACGATTGAGGTTTCCCATTCGCGCTCGCTGTGTAATCAGCGTAATCCACTTGCTCCAGGTGACATCGGTAGCATGATGAGTGGAGGGAACCTGTCCTTTGAACATCCAGTTCAGCACTGGCAGTCGAGGTGCCAAAAGGAGCTGTGTTTCAGTCCCGACTACTTCGGAAGCAGCCCGAACCCCCTCATACGCGGCTAAGATCTCCTTCTCAGTTGGAGTGTAGCACTCTTCAGACCCCTTATATGATCGACTCCAGAATCCCAGGGGTCGGCCTCGGGTCTCTCCTGAGGCTCTTTGCCACAAACTCCAAGTGGGGCCTTTCTCTCCAGCAGCAGTATAGAGGATGTTCTTTACATCCTGTCCAGTCCGTACTGGCCCCAGTGCTACAGCTCGGGCTATCTCTTGTTTAATCTGTTCAAAAGCCTGCTGCTGCTCAGGGCCCCATGCAAAATCGTTCTTCTTCCGCGTCACCTGATAAAGGGGGCTTACAATGAGGCTGTAGTTTGGAATGTGCATCCTCCAAAAGCCTACTGCACCCAGGAAAGATTGTGTCTCTTTCTTGCTAGTTGGTGGAGACATGGCAGTGATTTTGTCGATCACATCTGTTGGGATGTGACGACGTCCATCCTGCCACTTTATACCTAAGAACTGAATTTCCTGGGCAGGTCCTTTTACTTTGCTTCGCTTAATAGCAAAGCCGGCTTGTAGAAGAATTTGGATGATCTGCTCTCCTTTTGTGAAAACCTCTTCTGCTGTATCACCCCACACAACAATGTCATCAATGTACTGCAGGTGTTCAGGAGCACCACCTTGTTCCAGTACAGTTTGGACCAACCCATGGCAAATGGTTGGGCTGTGTTTCCACCCCTGGGGCAAACGGTTCCAAGTATACTGAATGCCCCTCCAGGTGAAGGCAAACTGTGGCTTACATTCTGCAGCCAAAGGAATAGAGAAGAAGGCATTGGCAATGTCAATGGTGGCATACCATTTGGCTGCTTTTGACTCCAGCTCGTACTGGAGTTCCAACATGTCCGGCACAGCAGCGCTCAATGGGGGTGTGACCTCATTCAGGCCACGGTAGTCTACTGTCAGCCTCCATTCTCCACTGGCTTTACGCACTGGCCATATGGGACTGTTAAAAGGTGAGTGAGTTTTACTGATCACTCCCTGATTCTCCAACTGGCGAATCAAATCATGAATGGGGAGCAAGGAATCCCTGTTGGTGCGATACTGCCGTCTGTGCACTGTCTTTGTAGCAATCGGTACCTGCTGCTCTTTTACTCGTAGCAGCCCCACAACAGACGGGTCCTCTGACAGGCCAGGCAAAACAGACAGCTGCTTAATGTTGTCCATATCTACAGCAGCTATCCCAAAGGCCCATCGATACCCCTTAGGATCCTTGAAATGCCCCCTTCTGAGGTAATCAATACCCAGTATACATGGAGCCCCTGGGCCAGTCACAATAGGATGTTTTTGCCAGTCTTTGCCAGTGAGGCTTATTTCAGCCTCCAGCACAGTCAATTCTTGAGAGCCCCCAGTCACTCCAGAAATATGGATTGATTCTGTCCCTTCATGACTGGAGGGCATTAGGGTGCACTGTGCACCGGTATCCACCAGCGCCTTATATTCCTGTGGTTCTGATGTGCCAGGCCATCGAATCCACACAGTCCAATAAACTCTATTATCCCTTTCCCTCCCCTGACTGAGGGCAGGGCCCCTCTATTGGTTACCTGTGATGACTGGAGCAACTCCACTGGTGGTTGGTATGTCTAGTAGTTCTTTCACCCGTGCTCGTAGTGCAGAAGTGGGCTGATCATGCCACTTCCTCATGTCTTCTCCACGGTCACGTAGGTAGCGCCACATGGAAACACGCGGTGCAATCGTACTGTTGTTCTTTGCTCGAGCTGGGAAGCGTGTGCGTTTAACAGCTGAGACTTTTGATGATGCAGGTGAGGAGTAGGACTGGAATACTTTGATCAGATCCTTCATTAGACCTGGTGGCCCGTACGAGGATTGACCTTCATCAGTTGTTTCTGATACTATTACGGGATCATCATTATGATTAGTTGATGGAAACAATTTCTTGCACATTTCATCTACTCGGTTTTCTAGCCGTGAGATGGCAGAAACTGCGGCATGCAGTTGAGGGAGCTGCTGATCAGTGGTTTGAAGCATTATAATCAGCTCAACAACTCGGGGCCATCTGTCCACGAACCCTTTAGAACCTGTTACCAATGACTGTGCCATTCTCTCTGGTGCTGTACTTGTGATTTTCTGCCACATGTCAGGATCGGCCCTCACTCTCTCAGGGTCAAGTTCACTTGGATCAGGGCTGTACAACATTTTCGCCATGGCCAATTCCCTCAGGCGCTGAATACCTTTTTGGACGGTATTCCAACTATCAAATTTAGGCTTCAAAGCATCCTTATAGGGGTACCTTTCTCTCACGGCTTCTAACAGCCGCAACCAGAGAGTGGCAGCTCCATCCGAACATCTGCTAATCCCTCTGTCGATACCTGCATCTTGGGCAATGTTTCCTAGTTGGCGAGCTTCATTACCATCTAGAGACAAGCTGTTGGCCCCGTTGTCCCAGCAGCGAAGCAACCAAGCAAGGATACCTTCATCTTGACGCCGTGTGAACTCCTTTCTTGAGCCTTGGATTTCAGTCAGCTTCAGAGGTCGACAATAGGTGATTTCCTCCTCATCATCAGTCTCTTCTTCATGCCTCTTGGTTTTTGCCTTTGCTTTTTTCGGTACTGCTCCATGCCCGGCACCTGGGTCTTCTGCAGCCCCCCCCTGTGCTTCTCCTTCTTTTCGTTCTAGACGCGTGGACACCCGTTTCCATTTCTTGCCTTCCACAGGGGCAACTGATATTGCTACTGATGCCTCCTGTGACTGATCAGAATTAACTTGGGCTTGAATCTCAGATCGGAAACTCTCTCTCTCCAGAATAGTATGATACAAAGCACGGTATGCATAAGCCAAACCCCACATAAGGTTTACCTCCTTAGATCTCTGACCCAAATACTCACTTAATTTCTTAGGGTCCCTTAGGTGTTCAAGAGTGAAATCCCATGACACTGCGGGTCCCCATGCTTCTAAGACTTTTCCTAAACCTTTCCATATTCCCTGCCAGTCATCATTCTCTGGTTCTGGAGGAGACTTCCGCATAGAACGAATGCATAGGAACATATATGCATTCATTAATAGTGATAACATGGATGCAAGTATGAACCCTATCTCAGTTATTGAAAGGTGTGTGGAAATCTGAGAGTACAACCTAAATAAAAAGGGTTTTTTTAGCCTGTACAATGAATTAAACATGGTGGTGTTTGTAAAATTGCCTGTTCCATCTGGGATGCAAGTACTTGTAAGATTCGCAATTCCATCTGGGATGCAAGTGTTTGTAAGATTCACAATTCCATCTGGGATGTAGGTGCCAAAATTCTGACCATACCACATCTCATAAAAGTACCAGGCAGGTGTCTCCATCAGTATCCACCTTATTAGGCTATATACCTGCACAATTCCACAACACCAAATTATGGTGTTAATAGTTGACCAATACTTTAAGAAGATCATAATTGCTTTCAATCCCTTAAACAGAGCAACTGGGATGAAGAGTGGATTCATAGCTGGCAGGCTCTGTAAAAGTCAGAGCTAGCTAGCTTTGCTCTAAGGGAGAAAGAAATCCCTTTGTTTTCTACACAAAAGTTAGATAGCAGTGCTGAGAATGTACAGCAGCCCTTAATGTTGACAATTTGTCTGGTATTTCAAGGTCACGTTCTCAGTGAGCAGCTACGAAAAGATAACACTCCCCTAACGAAGCTCTTTAAGAGTAAAGAGAGAGTTGTTCTAAAAGCTAAAAAGCTCTATGCCCGCATCCTCCACCAAAAAATCTGTCACGGGTTACTTAGATTTACCTATGCCCGTGACAGGGGAAGCCACCCCGTGGGCCCCCCTCCCGGGGCCCGGAAAGGAGGGGGAAAAAGGGAGTGGGATAAAACAGCGACAATCTAAGGAGGAAAAACTTATTTTACTAAATATGATGCCGAAATACAAGATAACACAATATAATATAATTGAGGCTAACAAATTGAACGAAACAGAGAGAGAGAGTCCCCGAAAACCGAGAGGCCTACTGTGAGCTCTAGGCGACACGGCTGGAACGCTTCCCACTCTCCGAGAAGTTCGAGAGAAGAAGGAGGGCACTCCAGCCTGGGAACGAGATTATACAGCGTCCTGGTCCCGTGACTTATCATTAACCCTGTTGTTCTCTGGGATATGTAGTCTTCTTCTGTGGACTGCACATTCAATAGAAGTATCCATACTTTACATGATGTTATGATGTGGAATACTGATACTGATAGCAAAATTACAAAACCATGACACTGAGCTGCCCTTTTTTCCGCCTGACTCATCAACAACTCGTTATGCACTGCTTTCCACAACTTACTTCTCTTTTTTGCTGGCTTATCATCGTCTAAAACTAACTCCCACAGTTTATCCCCATACCGCCGCCACTCCTCTAAGGTGTGCACTGAGTGGGGATTTGCAAAAAAGCCATATGAGACCGCGTGGCTCAATAAAGCAGGGAGATCCTTTACTAAGTCTGTACCTTTAAACTGTCTCCGCCTAGAAAAGCGGAAAATAAATCATATGCTGCTTGCCTGTCCATATTTACTCACGTCGGTTCCGTTGCAGCCCTCCAGGCTTCGGCAGCACGTATCTGCATAAACACTCTCCACACAGCCCTGCCAAAAAACACCTGGCAATGCGCCCCTTGTGTCATGGTTTTGTAATGCCGCTATCAATATTCCACATCATAACATCATGTGCAGTATGGATCATTGAAAGGTTCATACTCCAGTTCCGTGGAATAAGCCCTGAATTTTCCTGTTCGTTGTGGGAGAGTCAGACCAGATGGCCATCAGAGGTCCCTTCCAACTCTGAGGTTTCTGTGATTCTATAATTCTGTGAAAGCTTAGCACCTTAGAAGACAAACATTCAAACTATTAGACAAGCCAGGTACTTGACCAGGAAATTAGAATTTGGAGCCTACTAAGTGAATTATCCTCAACGAGAAATTCTGTTATTGTCTCCAGAGAGAACAGAGTTTTATTCCAGTCAGGCAGTTATCCCACTTGTTCCCTTCTCACAGGATTTCACTGTTTGGTTTTGTTTGTTTGTTTGTTTGTTTTTTAATGGTCAAATATTCTGTTATCATGATACAATAAATTAGTATTTGCTACCGTCTAGTGGTAGCATTTATTTTATTGCCTCTACATGCTTTGTTCTGCAATAACGTTCTTTTCTCCTCAGAAATTCCTAAGCTGATCTTGACTTTATGCTTCTTCGCAGTAGTAAAGGCAAGGAAGGAAAAGCCTGCGTACTTTTAGTGATGGAGCTTTTTACATTCATGGTGATATTTTTCTCTTCCTTTCCAAATGTTTTTTTCTTTAAGAGAATTTTGTCTTCAGCTTTTTGTTGAAGGATTTTACTGACACCACTGTGACATTGGATGACGACATCCAAGGTACATTAGGTACATTTCTGCCACCACCATCAGTGAAGGAAGGGTGAATTTAATTAGCTAAGTGAAAAGAACACTTCAGTATTTGAAGAACGTGAAAGCAGCATTTTCTCAGTACAGCTGGACACATTTCCAAGACAAGAAAAATAAATAAATAAAGAGGTTCAACAAAAATAAAGAGCTTCAACAAACGAATAAATAAACAGTCCCATTTAAATCCAAGAAATTGCATGGATTTTATGTTGGGGTACTAAGTTGTTGTTGTAAGGATTTATGAGTGCATACAATTGTTCTGAGTAGATGGACTGTTCTAGAATAGCTGAGTTGGGCCTGTAGGTTAAGAGTTAGTGGGCGGGGGGTTTAGGTAGGTGTGTGTATAGGTTCTTTTGCGTGCATCGGGTTTTGCCTAGTGGGTGTACGCGTCTGCGTGGGATTTAGGATGTTATATAAGGAGTGTGACGCAACAATAAATTGAGAGAAGACATCATGGCGTCCATGTTTGTATCTCTCCCCCAGACAGTTGAGGTCCTGGGATAAGTCAGGTTAGTTGGCGGATACGTCAATTTTATTTATACAACAAAAATGAAACTATTCAAAAATATGATTCCCAGGGATGCTGCAGATGGATGCTGGTGTATGAAATCCTCACTTCTGTTATAGACCACGCGTGCTGTGCTGCTCCTCTGTTTAGCTCTGTAGGTACCGGGAGCAATTTATGTGTTTTGAAGAACTGTCCAACCTGATAACTCATCTTTGCCACATTAAAAGATAGTTTTGTTGATGGCTGTTGAGTACACAAGCTCTGATAAGACAGTGCAAAAAGGCAGCAGAAAAAAAAAAGAAAAAAGAAAAAGAAAAAAGAAAAAGGAAAGCTATGAATGTTAAACGTGGAAGGCTGCATTGTGCCCAGGTACCAGTGTGCAGGAAACATGGCCTGCAGCACTCCTGGGAAAGGGTGATGGAAGATAAAGAAGGCTGTGTCATAACATACCTTTGATGAAGAGAAACCAGTGGGAAAAACAGATGTGGCATCCCTGAAGTCATCACTCTTAAGCTTGTCTGAACCTTTTTTTCCTGCCCCTGCGTTGAGTACAGATACATGTTGGGCAGAGAAATGGCTTGAGAGCAGCCCTGAGGAGAGGGCTGTGGGGCTGTGGGTTGAGGTAAGATTCAATATGAGCTGTCAATGCGTGCTTGCAGCCCTGAAGGCCACCAGTAGCCTAGACTGCATGAAAAGAAGCGTGAGCAGGCTTTGAGCAAGCTGGTCTAGAGGGAGGTGTCCCCTCCAGCAGGAGGGCTCCCTGGGATCAGCCTTGGGAGCAGTGGGCATCCTGCAGACGGCACGGCTCTGGGAAGTCCCGCGCGTCCCTGCGCGCAGCGCGGCGCCGGCGGGGCTCCGCCGAACGGGGAAGGGGCGGCGCGACCCCGCGCCCTCCCAGGCACCCCCGCTGCGCCGCTCTCCCACCGCCCCCCGGGCCTCCGAGGGGCGAGCCGACCCGCCTCCGTCCCGCGGGGGCCGGCCGTCAGGGAGCCCGAGCCCGCGCCGCTGAGGCGGACGGAACCGCCTCTCTTCGCCCCGCCGTTGGCTCCGACCGGGAGCCTGTGTGAGGCCGCCGCTCCGCAGTGGAGCCGCGGCCGGGCGGGCGGCACCGGGCATCGCTATGGAGAGGAACCCCATCCCGGTGCTGACGGTGCAGACGACGCCCTACGAGGACCAGCGGCCGACGGGCGGCGGGGGGCTGCGGCGCCCCACGGGGCTCTTGGAGAGCCAGCGCAACTACCTGCCCAGCTTCGTGCAGAGCCTGCTCTCCTCCGTCGATCTCCGCGACCGCCAGGGCTGCACCATGGTGGTGGGCAGCGACGGCCGCTACTTGAGCAAGACGGCCATCGAGATCGTCGTCCAGATGGCCGCGGCCAACGGGGTAAGCTCTCCATGCACATGGCCAGAAAATGCCTGGAGATAAAGCAGCTGAGCCCTGTTCATGGTTCACATATATCAGCACCAATGTTCCTTTTAACCTTTAAGAGTTTTATTTAGAAAGGAGGTGCCTGTCTCAGAGTCGTATGTGACTTGATATTCTGAGATTCATGGAGTCTCAGAACTGTGGGGGTTGGAATGGACAACTGGGGATCATCAAGTCCAGTCCTGCTAAAGCAGGTTCACGACAATAGTTTTGTTCTAGGTTCTATCATTTCACTCAAGAATCTTGGTTGTATTTCAAATAAATTTTTGCATTGCTATGGAATTTGTGGGAGAACTTTGTCTTAGAGACTGTCATTGATCCGTATTACTAGCAGCAGGAGGAGTAAGAACATATCTCTGACACCAGTGTGGTAACAAGTGACTTAAGGTTGCAAGTCAGGTAATTTAATGACTGTTATTTAGAGACATAATCTTGGTTTTCATATCCTCAGATTTCTTGTCAGAGGTCCAGTTACTTGTTTTGTTGCTTCTGTACTGGAAGAGCTTTTTCAATTCACTAAAACAAGCAAAAAATAAGAATTTCTCAAGCCTGGTTTGGTGGACTTTTTTTAGCTACAGGTATGAGTTAATAAGGCAAACTAATCAGGTGACAAGTGCTGTGTGGCGATATGCTGGGAGTTCTGAAAATACTATAAACGATTTCAAATGTGATGATAGTTGTGTGGAAAGGAGTGCTTAAAGCAGCTAATGGTTTTACTCCATTTTAATGTTCTCCCTTTAGGTATTGTATCTGTTGTTTATGCAAATCATGGATTGCAGGTAAGATACTGGATTTCCCACATGTTTTAGATAAACTGCTACCCAGAACAGCTGTTGCAATGATGTTCATTTTGGTTAATTTTTTTTACAATTGCTTTAATTCTTACAACAAATAAGGATATATTTTGTTTATTGTGGCTCACTAGTACTGTGTTTTGAACAGGAACAAAGAACTGATAAGCATGCAATTTTCAGCTTCTTACCAACGCAGCAGCATCTCTGCAAAGAGTTGTCAGGTTACTTGACGTGTGATTCATGGAATCTCAGAACTGTGGGGGTTGGAATGGACAACTGGGGATCATCAAGTCCAATCCTGGTAAAGCAGGTTCACGACAATAGTTTTGTTCTAGGTTCTATCATTTCACTCAAGAATCTTGGTTGTATTTCAAATAGATTTTTGCATTGCTATTAAAGTAGAGGGAGAATTTTGTCTTAGAGATTGTCATTGATCCGTATTACTAGCAGCAGGAGGAGTAAGAACATATATCTGACCCGAGTGTGGTAACAAGTGACTTAAGGTTGTAAGTCAGGTAATTGAATGACTGTAATGGCAGCACGGGGAGGAGAGGTTAGAGGGTTGGACTACTACATACTGTATCGGATTAACAGATGATTTAGTTGCCTGGAAGTAGAATAAAATGTCAGGTAACAGAGGCATCTAAGTAAAGTGTACTGAAAGAACAGACCTACAGAACAGTGAGGATTGGTAAGTGCAGGAATAGTTTTTCATTTCTAGCTTTTTCATTTATAGTTGGCCATAAAAACAGTTTCTTACAATGTAGTAACTTAAGCAGTATGAATGAAAATCATACATTGTGTAAAATGATTTTGGCATAGTTTAAATGCAAATTAATTTGAGCATTTTTTAAACATGCTTAATCCAGTTGTTTTAATTATTGTCTAGCACTTGACAGAGGAGAAGCCAGAAGGCCTTGTCAACGAAGCATCTCGGTATGGATATCAAAACCACTTTTTTAATCATAGTCAGTGACTGCACTGTGCGGAAGATCATTCAAAATTGATTCTTTTCTAAGGTTTTCCCCTCCCTTGCTTTTAAACAAAGGTAGAAAACAAAAATTACTCTGTACTTCATTTGATCATTCTGCTTAGATATGAATTTTCTAATAAGTAGGTTGATCTGAAAATAATGCCTCCTCTTTTTTTCCACGGAAACTACAACAGATAGAGTACAAATAACAGGTTGAAAGAAGCTCAACTTTCAGCTACAAAAACAGTTTTCAGTATAGTCTCCTCACCATTAGCTATACATTTTTGCTAGCAGTGAAAAAGCCTCAGCATGCTGTGCTTGTAAACATTTCAGTGGCCATGGCTTGTCTTTCATGTCACTGGCTGCTGCTACTTTTGTCTCCTGAAATGCACAAGCCACAAGTCACCTCAAGAAGCTAATACTGTAGTCATTCCATGATGTTTTAGTTGGCTGATGGTTTGGTTAATGTTTGCCTTCCTGTACTAACAATCTAGTAATTTTACAGTGCTATGAGAGACATACTGCTTCTGCCTTACAAAAAACTGCTTGTTCAAGGTGTTCCTTTTTTCTTTTTCCAAATGCATAGGCAGGTTGCATTAGCTGATCTTGTAATCGTCAATAAAACGGATTTGGTTTCAAGGGAAGAATTGAATAAAGTCAGAACAACTGTCAGGTATGAAATTTCTGGTATAACCGTGACATTGTACATGCTCAAATGTTATTAGAAATTAGATCTCAATTAGATCTCATGATTGTTCCAACAGATCGTGTAGTGAAAAAGAGCAGTGAGAAAGCAGTGAAAAAGAGTCTGCCCCTTTCTGGAGATGTTTCCAGTGCATTTCTGTGCTTCCACAGTATTATCGGCTTGCCTAAGTAAGATTTGATGTTACCTGCTCAGAAGTGTAGAATTATAGAATAGAATCCAAGAATGCTCTTAAGTTGGAAGGAACCTTCAAGGACCATTGACTCCAACCTCTGGCTCTACTCAGGACCACCCAAAATTCCAATTCTATGTCTGAGAGCTTTCTCCAAATGTTCCTTGAACTCTGGCTGCTTGGGGCTGTTCCATGTCTACCGCCCTCTGGTGAAGAACCTTTTCCCAATACCCAACCTGACCCTCTTCTGGTGCAACTCCACACCGTTTCCTTGGCTAAATTAGGCCTAAAAAATGCCTTATAATAGACCTTTGTCTTAAGTGCTCACATTCTTATACTATTGGGCAGCTGTTGCCATTTGTCTGAGTTAACTACAGGGGGCAGTGTCTGGTAGTACATACATGTTTATTAGCAAATATAAAGGGGTATGGAAGATATCTGAATAATTGTCATGGATGTAAAAGAACAAACGGGCTGAATCAAAGCAGTGTTCAAAGGTGTGTTCCATCTTTCTCAGTACCGTGACAGACAAAATGGAATATTGAGAAATACTTTGCAACGTTATTTGTGGTTCAGACTCTTGAGAATTCTTAACCTTGCAGTTTGTTCTGAGAGAAGAAAAATGCTATGTTCAGTAGTAGTATTTTATTGTCAGAAGTTGTGAATTTTGACCTTGGTTCGGCTATAAAATGTAACAAAAGCAAACTTTTTCTTGATGCCTCTTGGACTGTAAAACATTTAGTAACAGTGTGAGAGATGTCGTTATGTTTCTTGTATTGCTCTACATTGTTAAATTGTTCAATCGATATATTACAGTTGCATTTGCACCTCATTTTGCTTTTTTCTATTTGTTTTAGGTCAATAAATGGACTTGTCAAAATTTTGGAGACACAAAGGTCGAGGTATTAGATTAACCTGTATTCCAACAAGTACCAAATCCTGTCCCACTGACATTATTTTTACAAAGCTTTCATTATGATCTGTTGGCTGTGCACATGCATACCTACCTGTACTGTGTTTTAATGTGTGCTTGTGTTCAAAGAGGTACAGAACGATTGTTCCCATCAGAGAATTAGATAACACTTAGGCATCCAATACAAATCACATCTTTCAGAAAACAGATTCTTGTGTGGTTTTTTTTTTTGTTTTTTTTGTTTGTTTTTTAGTATTAATTTATTTTTTAATTGTATTCACTAAAATTCTCTTTTTATGCTCCCATATTACTGTACAGCTGAAAGCTGCTTTACTCCATGGTAGATAGCACTGACTGCTGACATGTGAAAATAGGGCTAGCTTCTGGTGCTTTGCATTGGAATAAGAGATCAGGAAAAAAAAAACAAAACAAACATGAACAGTTATTTATATGTTTAAAAATGAGTAATCGAAGCTTCAGTAGACATAATTCTTACATGCAATGAAAATACAAAGCTTTCTTTCTCTCCCTATCTGTGCAGAGTTGATCTTTCCAATGTGCTGGACCTGCATGCTTTTGACAGTCTATCTGGAATCAGGTATGGCAATAATTTCACTTTTATTAAAAGTAATGCTCATTGCATAGATAGACGCATGAAGTAGGTACATTTACATTTAGGCAGAGTCTGCATCTGAATTTCTGTTCCATGTTCTAGTTCAGACACTTGTTTACAATTCTCAGTAAGAGTAAGAAGTAATAGAAAGAGGATGTTTTTCCACTTGAGATACATGCAGCAAAAGATTGTAGGGTTTGTAAAATGAAATGAGAGCCAAAGCACCCACGATTGTTTGGCGTTTTCCCCCGTTTGCCTTGTTGAGGCTTTAAGTTGTCCATTAGTACTACTACTAATCAATAAGATCTCAGTGCTTTTTTCTGGTTCTCTTAAAACTCAGAGGATTTAATTTTTTTCTTGCTTTACATTGTGAGGAACTGGAGACCTTAGTTTTCACAGGAAACTCTGAGTTCCACAACAACCTAAGCCTTGGAAATGTTGTTCAGCGTGTTCCTGGATCCGTTATGTCCTCTGGTTCTTTTATGACTAAGAGGCTGAGCTTTAAATTAGCAAACACTGCACAGTGTGCAGTGGGAATTAGCTTTGGGAATGAGTTAAGTAGAAAGCATTGTATAGTATTTCACTTCATTTTATACTGCACATTTTACTCTTAGAAGCAATGGCTTTGTTCATTTTTTACTTCCTAACATAGTTTCAAAAAGTGATGCCCAACAAATCATCCCACAGATGTCAGAAGTTGCTTTTTTGTTTTATAAAGATGTAAGAGTGTAAAATGTAGATAGAAGTCCATGGCGACTTACTCTATGATGGTTAAAAGTTAGTAGGTCGTACTACTAGCCTTGTTGTGAAAATGGGTCTCCTAAGTCTTTCTTGTAAGAGACTGACAGCTGAGTTAGAACAAAGCATTTCTAACCATAACAGACTCTCTTGGCCCAAGGACAGCTTTAATCCAACCAGAAATGACCATCCAATAGGTCACTCCTTGCTTTATCACTCATACGTCAGAATTTTTTTCCTAATCTAGAAAGGAAATCCGTAATGGTTCTGTACATTACTATAGTCAAATTAGACAATTGACAGTGGAATTCCAGCAGTTAAGCTGTGGCAGACTTCCTATCACAGATCATTTGAAGGATCAAACAAACATAATTAAACATAACTATTCTGAGATTAAAGCTGAATTAACAGTTGAAAATTACTTTGATGACAGCACTTTAGTTTTGGTCTGCAGTACTGAAGAGTTTGTGTAGATCTTGTTTGAGATAATGACACTGCATCCATCCAGTGCAAATGCAACATCTGCTTGTTTACAGCTTGCAGAAAAAAATCGAGAGTATGAAGACAACAGATGCACATCTCGACAAGGTAATTACAACAAGCACTGCTTCAGTCTCGCTGTTAGAAGATAGTTCAGGATAACTGCAACCATGGCATACTAATCATCTTATTTTTTCAGAAGGTTTCAGGTAGAGAATAGTATGTTTAAGATCTCTGGAATATTACACTGAATGCCATGTACTTTGATACAGATAGATAGTAAATGTATATACTGAGTTCTGCTTTCAAATATGGCTTAAGAGTTCTGTTGTTGGAAACAGTGTTCTTGTACATGGAGAGCATTACTACAACAGACAAGTAATACTATTCTTTTCAATATTTGCCTTTATTGAGCAATTGAGATTTGAGAATTGAGCCCTATACTTACACCTGATATTTATCCCGTAGGTCGAAATGATGTCAGTGTTTGTAGATATTGGGGAGTTGCTGTTCTCAACTTTGCATTAATTAAGGTGTTAGAGAGACACATTCTGTGAGTGCTTCCCTTTGTTTTTACACAGAAAATCAACAGATCAACCTGTAACAGTGAATTAGGTTTTCCTATAAATTTGATATAAATCCTATAATCGCACGTGTGCTAGAAGGTTAGGAATGTGAAATGCTCTGTTTTTCCAGATATGTAACCCAGCTTTCATTTATGTCAGGGTAGAATCTTCTCTCTTGCTCTGTGCAATATAACAGTCCTTGCATATTACAGTGTAAATTGCATGTTTATCTTCGTGATTGTGTTTTATTTAGAGAGAGAAAATACAGTATTTTGTCTGTTTTGTGGTTTTGATTTTTAATAAATAATTGAAGGGGAAAGGGTCTGGCCTGTCACTCCTTTAGAGTATAAGCAGTTGTGTGCTAAATGCTGCTTTTAAGCATCTATCTTGTCTGTCTTGTGTGTCTTTCCATTTACAGGACATAGTGACAGTAACACTTGAAGTCCTAGGAAATATTAAGGAAGAAAACCTTAATCTCTTTATACAGGTTAATATGAATACATCGCAGTCAACTGCAAAATCATTGTGTCCTTTTGTAGAAAATCATCTTACGCTGTTCTGTTTGTGAAAACATTTTTCCTCTTTGTAGAATCTTCTGTGGGAAAAGAATGTGAAAGATAGGACTGGATGTACCATGGATGTCATAAGACTGAAGGTTTGCCTGAAACTTCCAACCTCTTTGTTTTGTGCTTTCCTTCTTTTTAAATGGAAAGAAACTGCAGTGTATTGTCAGCCACATACAGGTCAAAGAGCAGACAAAAGAGAGAACATCAGTTTGTCATTGATCCATGTAGAGACACTTAAATACCTGCTGGCCAATGAGACCACTCAAGGTAGCTGACAGAGAAGCAAACCACAGTACTACTTGCTGTGTAGTGAAAGGGGAGACTTGCAGTCCCAAACATGTGTGGGACAGGATTAATGATCAGGACATAAGTGAAAGGAGGTGATGTTGTTTTCCCCTACTTTGCTCTGAAAGGTCTCATCCATTTCACCTAGATGGCTCCTTAGCTAGGGATGTAGTTACAGGTTTCTGTCCATGATTACAGTTATTGGCATAATAAACAGAAGTTTAATTGAGTGTAACAATGCAGCACAATGCTAGTTATGGTCCACCTAAAATTTTTTGATTACATCAGGCTGCAGTTTTAAAGATGTGATTTACACATAAGTGTATTCATCCCCGTGCACGATTCATTGCATAGTTCTGAGGTGAACGTTGGTGATGCTTGAGGATATACTTTCATTTTCCTTAAACCACAAAGCTAAGTAAATGATAAAAAAGTCGATTGTATGATTAGACAAGGTCTAAGGAAAACAATCAAATGTGCTGTGATTTGTTTCCTGAGAACATATGTGTGTCACAGGCAGCAAGGTAATTATTTCTACTTCACTGGAAGAAAGGTTTATTTCTTGACAAGTAGAACAACAGCAGCATAAAGCCAGCAGTGCTGATGCACTTCAAGCTGTCTGTTGTACTCATTAGCTGTACTGCTGATTAGAAGTATGCTTCTGTTGTACTGAGCTTTGGGATCCAAGTAATATTTACATTCTATTTTAGACAGTTTTCAAGTGATGAAAACTCTTTTAGTGCAACGTTTGGCATGTGAGTTAATGGACTTAGTTTTGAAAGTATTTCATTGTTAATTCCATTGCTAGTCATTTCACCACACAGATATTTGTTCTTTCTCTGCTATTCAGAGATTCTGTTTCAAGACAGTGTAAGTGTTAAGCATGAGAACTCAGTGGGAACAGACTCAGCATTTTTGCCTATTTTACATCACCTTGGACAGGTGATGAGGCTTTCATAGAGACATATATCATACATACAATCAAAGTGGCATGGTAGGAGATGACATTTAAATTTGCACAAATATTCCAGGTAACCGTCCAAATGAGAAGCTGAAGGCAGAGTATAGCAAAGTATAATTATTAATTGTAAGAATGGTTGTTACAAGAGATGACTCTGTTGCATTGCTATTTTGATCAACCTCTGCATATTTGTCAGAGGTTTTTCCCTGCTCTGTGTACTTGTAAAGTTGTTTTTTTGTTTTTTTTTTCTCCATAAGTATTTTGTTTTTAAAGGTTTGTTTATATACTCTAACAGTTATTTTTCTGGTAAGGGACTCGTATCTATTCAAGGCAAATCTCATCAAGAGATAGTCCAAGGTGTCCATGAGCTGTATGATCTGGAAGAGACTGCAATAGAATGGAAAGAAGATGAAAAAAGAACCAATAGATTCATTCCCAGGGTGAGAGAGTGCGGCAGACTACTACATACTGTATCGGATTTACAGATGATTTAGTTGCCTGGAAGTAGAATAAAATGTCAGGTAACAGAGGCATCTAAGTAAAGTGTACTGAAAGAACAGACCTACAGAACAGTGAGGATTGGTAAGTGCAGAAATAGTTTTTCATTTCTAGCTTTTTCATTGATAGTTGGCCATAAAATCAGTTCCTTACAATGTAGTAACTTAAGCAGTATGAATGAAAATCATACATTGTGTAAAATGATTTTGGCATAGTTTAAATGCAAATTAATTTGAGCATTTTTTAAACATGCTTAATCCAGTTGTTTTAATTATTGTCTAGCACTTGACAGAGGAGAAGCCAGAAGGCCTTGTCAACGAAGCATCTCGGTATGGATATCAAAACCACTTTTTTAATCATAGTCAGTGACTGCACTGTGCGGAAGATCATTCAAAATTGATTCTTTTTCTTTTCTAAGGTTTTCCCCTCCCTTGCTTTTAAACAAAGGTAGAAAACAAAAATTACTCTGTACTTCGTTTGATCATTCTGCTTAGATATGAATTTTCTAATAAGTAGGTTGATCTGAAAATAATGCCTCCTCTTTTTTTCCATGGAAACTACAACAGATAGATTACAAATAACAGGTTGAAAGAAGCTCAACTTTCAGCTACAAAAACAGTTTTCAGTATAGTCTCCTCACCATTAGCTATACATTTTTGCTAGCAGTGAAAAAGCCTCAGCATGCTGTGCTTGTAAACATTTCAGTGGCCATGGCTTGTCTTTCATGTCACTGGCTGCTGCTGCTTTTGTCTACTGAAATGCACAAGCCACAAGTCACCTCAAGAAGCTAATACTGTAGTCATTCCATGATGTTTTAGTTGGCTGATGGTTTGGTTAATGTTTGCCTTCCTGTACTAACAATATAGTAATTTTACAGTGCTATGAGAGACATACTGCTTCTGCCTTACAAAAAACTGCTTTTTTTTTCAAGGTGTTCCTTTTTTCTTTTTCCAAATGCATAGGCAGGTTGCATTAGCTGATCTTGTAATAGTCAATAAAACGGATTTGGTTTCAAGGGAAGAATTGAATAAAGTCAGAACAACTGTCAGGTATGAAATTTCTGGTATAACCGTGGCATTGTATGTGCTCAAATGTTATTAGAAATTAGATCTCATGATTGTTCCAACAGATCATGTAGTGAAAAAGAGCAGTGAGAAAGCAGTGAAAAAGAGTCTGCCCCTTTCTGGAGATGTTTCCAGTGCATTTCTGTGCTTCCACAGTCTTATCAGCTTGCCTAAGTAAGATTTGATGTTACCTGCTCAGAAGTGTAGAATTATAGAATAGAATCAAAGAATGCTCTTAAGTTGGAGGGAGCCTTCAAGGACCATTGACTCCAACCTCTGGCTCTACTCAGGACCACCCAAAATTCCAATTCTATGTCTGAGAGCTTTATCCAAATGTTCCTTGAACTCTGGCTGCTTGGGGCTGTTCCATGTCTACCACCCTCTGGTGAAGAACCTTTTCCTAGTACCCAACCTGACCCTCTTCTGGTGCAACTCCACACCGTTTCCTTGGCTAAATTAGGCCTAAAAAATGCCTTATAATAGACCTTTGTCTTAAGTGCTCACATTCTTATACTATTGGGCAGCTGTTGCCATTTGTCTGAGTTAACTACAGGGGGCAATGTCTGCTAGTCCGTACATGTTTATTAGCAAATATAAAGGGGTATGGAAGATATCTGAATAATTGTCATGGATGTAAAAGAACCGATGGGCTGAATCAAACCAGTGTTCAAAGGTGTGTTCCATCTTTCTCAGTACCGTGACAGACAAAATGGAATATTGAGAAATACTTTGCAACGTTATTTGTGGTTCAGACTCTTGAGAATTCTTAACCTTGCAGTTTGTACGGGGAGAAGAAAAATGCTATGTTCAGTAGTAATATTTTATTGTCAGAAGTTGTGAATTTTGACCTTGGTTCGGCTATAAAATGTCACAAAAGCAAACTTTTTCTTGATGCCTCTTGGACTGTAAAACATTTAGTAACAGTGTGAGAGATGTCGTTATGTTTCTTGTATTGCTCTACATTGTTAAATTGTTCAATCGATATATTACAGTTGCATTTGCACCTCATTTTGCTTTTTTCTATTTGTTTTAGGTCAATAAATGGACTTGTCGAAATTTTGGAGACACAAAGGTCGAGGTATTAGATTAACCTGTATTCCAACAAGTACCAAATCCTGTCCCACTGACATTATTTTTACCAAGCTTTCATTATGATCTGTTGGCTGTGCACATGCATACCTACCTGTACTGTGTTTTAATGTGTGCTTGTGTTCAAAGAGGTACAGAACGATTGTTCCCATCAGAGAATTAGATAACACTTAGGCATCCAATACAAATCACATCTTTCAGAAAACAGATTCTTGTGTGGTTTTTTTTTTTGTTTTTTTTGTTTGTTTTTTAGTATTAATTTATTTTTTAACTGTATTCACTAAAATTCTCTTTTTATGCTCCCATATTACTGTACAGCTGAAAGCTGCTTTACTCCATGGTAGATAGCACTGACTGCTGACATGTGAAAATAGGGCTAGCTTCTGGTGCTTTGCATTGGAATAAGAGATCAGGAAAAAAAAACAACAAACATGAACAATTATTTATATGTTTAAAAATGAGTAATCAAAGCTTCAGTAGACATAATTCTTACATGCAATGAAAATACAAAGCTTTCTTTCTCTCCCTATCTGTGCAGAGTTGATCTTTCCAATGTGCTGGACCTGCATGCTTTTGACAGTCTATCTGGAATCAGGTATGGCAATAATTTCACTTTTATTAAAAGGAATGCTCATTGCATAGATAGACGCATGAAGTAGGTACATTTACATTTAGGCAGAGTCTGCATCTGAATTTCTGTTCCATGTTCTAGTTCAGACACTTGTTTACAATTCTCAGTAAGAGTAAGAAGTAATAGAAAGAGGATGTTTTTCCACTTGAGATACATGCAGCAAAAGATTGTAGGGTTTGTAAAATGAAATGAGAGCCAAAGCACCCACGATTGTTTGGCGTTTTCCCCCGTTTGCCTTGTTGAGGCTTTAAGTTGTCCATTAGTACTACTACTAATCAATAAGATCTCAGTGCTTTTTTCTGGTTCTCTTAAAACTCAGAGGATTTAATTTTTTTCTTGCTTTACATTGTGAGGAACTGGAGACCTTAGTTTTCACAGGAAACTCTGAGTTCCACAACAACCTAAGCCTTGGAAATGTTGTTCAGCGTGTTCCTGGATCCGTTATGTCCTCTGGTTCTTTTATGACTAAGAGGCTGAGCTTTAAATTAGCAAACACTGCACAGTGTGCAGTGGGAATTAGCTTTGGGAATGAGTTAAGTAGAAAGCATTGTATAGTATTTCACTTCATTTTATACTGCACATTTTACTCTTAGAAGCAATGGCTTTGTTCATTTTTTACTTCCTAACATAGTTTCAAAAAGTGATGCCCAACAAATCATCCCACAGATGTCAGAAGTTGCTTTTTTGTTTTATAAAGATGTAAGAGTGTAAAATGTAGATAGAAGTCCATGGCGACTTACTCTATGATGGTTAAAAGTTAGTAGGTCGTACTACTAGCCTTGTTGTGAAAATGGGTCTCCTAAGTCTTTCTTGTAAGAGACTGACAGCTGAGTTAGAACAAAGCATTTCTAACCATAACAGACTCTCTTGGCCCAAGGACAGCTTTAATCCAACCAGAAATGACCATCCAATAGGTCACTCCTTGCTTTATCACTCATACGTCAGAATTTTTTTCCTAATCTAGAAAGGAAATCCGTAATGGTTCTGTACATTACTATAGTCAAATTAGACAATTGACAGTGGAATTCCAGCAGTTAAGCTGTGGCAGACTTCCTATCACAGATCATTTGAAGGATCAAACAAACATAATTAAACATAACTATTCTGAGATTAAAGCTGAATTAACAGTTGAAAATTACTTTGATGACAGCACTTTAGTTTTGGTCTGCAGTACTGAAGAGTTTGTGTAGATCTTGTTTGAGATAATGACACTGCATCCATCCAGTGCAAATGCAACATCTGCTTGTTTACAGCTTGCAGAAAAAAATCGAGAGTATGAAGACAACAGATGCACATCTCGACAAGGTAATTACAACAAGCACTGCTTCAGTCTCGCTGTTAGAAGATAGTTCAGGATAACTGCAACCATGGCATACTAATCATCTTATTTTTTCAGAAGGTTTCAGGTAGAGAATAGTATGTTTAAGATCTCTGGAATATTACACTGAATGCCATGTACTTTGATACAGATAGATAGTAAATGTATATACTGAGTTCTGCTTTCAAATATGGCTTAAGAGTTCTGTTGTTGGAAACAGTGTTCTTGTACATGGAGAGCATTACTACAACAGACAAGTAATACTATTCTTTTCAATATTTGCCTTTATTGAGCAATTGAGATTTGAGAATTGAGCCCTATACTTACACCTGATATTTATCCCGTAGGTCGAAATGATGTCAGTGTTTGTAGATATTGGGGAGTTGCTGTTCTCAACTTTGCATTAATTAAGGTGTTAGAGAGACACATTCTGTGAGTGCTTCCCTTTGTTTTTACACAGAAAATCAACAGATCAACCTGTAACAGTGAATTAGGTTTTCCTATAAATTTGATATAAATCCTATAATCGCACGTGTGCTAGAAGGTTAGGAATGTGAAATGCTCTGTTTTTCCAGATATGTAACCCAGCTTTCATTTATGTCAGGGTAGAATCTTCTCTCTTGCTCTGTGCAATATAACAGTCCTTGCATATTACAGTGTAAATTGCATGTTTATCTTCGTGATTGTGTTTTATTTAGAGAGAGAAAATACAGTATTTTGTCTGTTTTGTGGTTTTGATTTTTAATAAATAATTGAAGGGGAAAGGGTCTGGCCTGTCACTCCTTTAGAGTATAAGCAGTTGTGTGCTAAATGCTGCTTTTAAGCATCTATCTTGTCTGTCTTGTGTGTCTTTCCATTTACAGGACATAGTGACAGTAACACTTGAAGTCCTAGGAAATATTAAGGAAGAAAACCTTAATCTCTTTATACAGGTTAATATGAATACATCGCAGTCAACTGCAAAATCATTGTGTCCTTTTGTAGAAAATCATCTTACGCTGTTCTGTTTGTGAAAACATTTTTCCTCTTTGTAGAATCTTCTGTGGGAAAAGAATGTGAAAGATAGGACTGGATGTACCATGGATGTCATAAGACTGAAGGTTTGCCTGAAACTTCCAACCTCTTTGTTTTGTGCTTTCCTTCTTTTTAAATGGAAAGAAACTGCAGTGTATTGTCAGCCACATACAGGTCAAAGAGCAGACAAAAGAGAGAACATCAGTTTGTCATTGATCCATGTAGAGACACTTAAATACCTGCTGGCCAATGAGACCACTCAAGGTAGCTGACAGAGAAGCAAACCACAGTACTACTTGCTGTGTAGTGAAAGGGGAGACTTGCAGTCCCAAACATGTGTGGGACAGGATTAATGATCAGGACATAAGTGAAAGGAGGTGATGTTGTTTTCCCCTACTTTGCTCTGAAAGGTCTCATCCATTTCACCTAGATGGCTCCTTAGCTAGGGATGTAGTTACAGGTTTCTGTCCATGATTACAGTTATTGGCATAATAAACAGAAGTTTAATTGAGTGTAACAATGCAGCACAATGCTAGTTATGGTCCACCTAAAATTTTTTGATTACATCAGACTGCAGTTTTAAAGATGTGATTTACACATAAGTGTATTCATCCCCGTGCACGATTCATTGCATAGTTCTGAGGTGAACGTTGGTGATGCTTGAGGATATACTTTCATTTTCCTTAAACCACAAAGCTAAGTAAATGATAAAAAAGTCGATTGTATGATTAGACAAGGTCTAAGGAAAACAATCAAATGTGCTGTGATTTGTTTCCTGAGAACATATGTGTGTCACAGGCAGCAAGGTAATTATTTCTACTTCACTGGAAGAAAGGTTTATTTCTTGACAAGTAGAACAACAGCAGCATAAAGCCAGCAGTGCTGATGCACTTCAAGCTGTCTGTTGTACTCATTAGCTGTACTGCTGATTAGAAGTATGCTTCTGTTGTACTGAGCTTTGGGATCCAAGTAATATTTACATTCTATTTTAGACAGTTTTCAAGTGATGAAAACTCTTTTAGTGCAACGTTTGGCATGTGAGTTAATGGACTTAGTTTTGAAAGTATTTCATTGTTAATTCCATTGCTAGTCATTTCACCACACAGATATTTGTTCTTTCTCTGCTATTCAGAGATTCTGTTTCAAGACAGTGTAAGTGTTAAGCATGAGAACTCAGTGGGAACAGACTCAGCATTTTTGCCTATTTTACATCACCTTGGACAGGTGATGAGGCTTTCATAGAGACATATATCATACATACAATCAAAGTGGCATGGTAGGAGATGACATTTAAATTTGCACAAATATTCCAGGTAACCGTCCAAATGAGAAGCTGAAGGCAGAGTATAGCAAAGTATAATTATTAATTGTAAGAATGGTTGTTACAAGAGATGACTCTGTTGCATTGCTATTTTGATCAACCTCTGCATATTTGTCAGAGGTTTTTCCCTGCTCTGTGTACTTGTAAAGTTGTTTTTTTGTTTTTTTTTTCTCCATAAGTATTTTGTTTTTAAAGGTTTGTTTATATACTCTAACAGTTATTTTTCTGGTAAGGGACTCGTATCTATTCAAGGCAAATCTCATCAAGAGATAGTCCAAGGTGTCCATGAGCTGTATGATCTGGAAGAGACTGCAATAGAATGGAAAGAAGATGAAAAAAGAACCAATAGATTCATTCCCAGGGTGAGAGAGTGCGGCAGACTACTACATACTGTATCGGATTTACAGATGATTTAGTTGCCTGGAAGTAGAATAAAATGTCAGGTAACAGAGGCATCTAAGTAAAGTGTACTGAAAGAACAGACCTACAGAACAGTGAGGATTGGTAAGTGCAGAAATAGTTTTTCATTTCTAGCTTTTTCATTGATAGTTGGCCATAAAATCAGTTCCTTACAATGTAGTAACTTAAGCAGTATGAATGAAAATCATACATTGTGTAAAATGATTTTGGCATAGTTTAAATGCAAATTAATTTGAGCATTTTTTAAACATGCTTAATCCAGTTGTTTTAATTATTGTCTAGCACTTGACAGAGGAGAAGCCAGAAGGCCTTGTCAACGAAGCATCTCGGTATGGATATCAAAACCACTTTTTTAATCATAGTCAGTGACTGCACTGTGCGGAAGATCATTCAAAATTGATTCTTTTTCTTTTCTAAGGTTTTCCCCTCCCTTGCTTTTAAACAAAGGTAGAAAACAAAAATTACTCTGTACTTCGTTTGATCATTCTGCTTAGATATGAATTTTCTAATAAGTAGGTTGATCTGAAAATAATGCCTCCTCTTTTTTTCCATGGAAACTACAACAGATAGATTACAAATAACAGGTTGAAAGAAGCTCAACTTTCAGCTACAAAAACAGTTTTCAGTATAGTCTCCTCACCATTAGCTATACATTTTTGCTAGCAGTGAAAAAGCCTCAGCATGCTGTGCTTGTAAACATTTCAGTGGCCATGGCTTGTCTTTCATGTCACTGGCTGCTGCTGCTTTTGTCTACTGAAATGCACAAGCCACAAGTCACCTCAAGAAGCTAATACTGTAGTCATTCCATGATGTTTTAGTTGGCTGATGGTTTGGTTAATGTTTGCCTTCCTGTACTAACAATATAGTAATTTTACAGTGCTATGAGAGACATACTGCTTCTGCCTTACAAAAAACTGCTTTTTTTTTCAAGGTGTTCCTTTTTTCTTTTTCCAAATGCATAGGCAGGTTGCATTAGCTGATCTTGTAATAGTCAATAAAACGGATTTGGTTTCAAGGGAAGAATTGAATAAAGTCAGAACAACTGTCAGGTATGAAATTTCTGGTATAACCGTGGCATTGTATGTGCTCAAATGTTATTAGAAATTAGATCTCATGATTGTTCCAACAGATCATGTAGTGAAAAAGAGCAGTGAGAAAGCAGTGAAAAAGAGTCTGCCCCTTTCTGGAGATGTTTCCAGTGCATTTCTGTGCTTCCACAGTCTTATCAGCTTGCCTAAGTAAGATTTGATGTTACCTGCTCAGAAGTGTAGAATTATAGAATAGAATCAAAGAATGCTCTTAAGTTGGAGGGAGCCTTCAAGGACCATTGACTCCAACCTCTGGCTCTACTCAGGACCACCCAAAATTCCAATTCTATGTCTGAGAGCTTTATCCAAATGTTCCTTGAACTCTGGCTGCTTGGGGCTGTTCCATGTCTACCACCCTCTGGTGAAGAACCTTTTCCTAGTACCCAACCTGACCCTCTTCTGGTGCAACTCCACACCGTTTCCTTGGCTAAATTAGGCCTAAAAAATGCCTTATAATAGACCTTTGTCTTAAGTGCTCACATTCTTATACTATTGGGCAGCTGTTGCCATTTGTCTGAGTTAACTACAGGGGGCAATGTCTGCTAGTCCGTACATGTTTATTAGCAAATATAAAGGGGTATGGAAGATATCTGAATAATTGTCATGGATGTAAAAGAACCGATGGGCTGAATCAAACCAGTGTTCAAAGGTGTGTTCCATCTTTCTCAGTACCGTGACAGACAAAATGGAATATTGAGAAATACTTTGCAACGTTATTTGTGGTTCAGACTCTTGAGAATTCTTAACCTTGCAGTTTGTACGGGGAGAAGAAAAATGCTATGTTCAGTAGTAATATTTTATTGTCAGAAGTTGTGAATTTTGACCTTGGTTCGGCTATAAAATGTCACAAAAGCAAACTTTTTCTTGATGCCTCTTGGACTGTAAAACATTTAGTAACAGTGTGAGAGATGTCGTTATGTTTCTTGTATTGCTCTACATTGTTAAATTGTTCAATCGATATATTACAGTTGCATTTGCACCTCATTTTGCTTTTTTCTATTTGTTTTAGGTCAATAAATGGACTTGTCGAAATTTTGGAGACACAAAGGTCGAGGTATTAGATTAACCTGTATTCCAACAAGTACCAAATCCTGTCCCACTGACATTATTTTTACCAAGCTTTCATTATGATCTGTTGGCTGTGCACATGCATACCTACCTGTACTGTGTTTTAATGTGTGCTTGTGTTCAAAGAGGTACAGAACGATTGTTCCCATCAGAGAATTAGATAACACTTAGGCATCCAATACAAATCACATCTTTCAGAAAACAGATTCTTGTGTGGTTTTTTTTTTTGTTTTTTTTGTTTGTTTTTTAGTATTAATTTATTTTTTAACTGTATTCACTAAAATTCTCTTTTTATGCTCCCATATTACTGTACAGCTGAAAGCTGCTTTACTCCATGGTAGATAGCACTGACTGCTGACATGTGAAAATAGGGCTAGCTTCTGGTGCTTTGCATTGGAATAAGAGATCAGGAAAAAAAAACAACAAACATGAACAATTATTTATATGTTTAAAAATGAGTAATCAAAGCTTCAGTAGACATAATTCTTACATGCAATGAAAATACAAAGCTTTCTTTCTCTCCCTATCTGTGCAGAGTTGATCTTTCCAATGTGCTGGACCTGCATGCTTTTGACAGTCTATCTGGAATCAGGTATGGCAATAATTTCACTTTTATTAAAAGGAATGCTCATTGCATAGATAGACGCATGAAGTAGGTACATTTACATTTAGGCAGAGTCTGCATCTGAATTTCTGTTCCATGTTCTAGTTCAGACACTTGTTTACAATTCTCAGTAAGAGTAAGAAGTAATAGAAAGAGGATGTTTTTCCACTTGAGATACATGCAGCAAAAGATTGTAGGGTTTGTAAAATGAAATGAGAGCCAAAGCACCCACGATTGTTTGGCGTTTTCCCCCGTTTGCCTTGTTGAGGCTTTAAGTTGTCCATTAGTACTACTACTAATCAATAAGATCTCAGTGCTTTTTTCTGGTTCTCTTAAAACTCAGAGGATTTAATTTTTTTCTTGCTTTACATTGTGATGAACTGGAGACCTTAGTTTTCACAGGAAACTCTGAGTTCCACAAGAACCTAAGCCTTGGAAATGTTGTTCAGCGTGTTCCTGGATCCGTTATGTCCTCTGGTTCTTTTATGACTAAGAGGCTGAGCTTTAAATTAGCAAACACTGCACAGTGTGCAGTGGGAATTAGCTTTGGGAATGAGTTAAGTAGAAAGCATTGTATAGTATTTCACTTCATTTTATACTGCACATTTTACTCTTAGAAGCAATGGCTTTGTTCATTTTTTACTTCCTAACATAGTTTCAAAAAGTGATGCCCAACAAATCATCTCACAGATGTCAGAAGTTGCTTTTTTGTTTTATAAAGATGTAAGAGTGTAAAATGTAGATAGAAGTCCATGGCGACTTACTCTATGATGGTTAAAAGTTAGTAGGTCGTACTACTAGCCTTGTTGTGAAAATGGGTCTCCTAAGTCTTTCTTGTAAGAGACTGACAGCTGAGTTAGAACAAAGCATTTCTAACCATAACAGACTCTCTTGGCCCAAGGACAGCTTTAATCCAACCAGAAATGACCATCCAATAGGTCACTCCTTGCTTTATCACTCATACGTCAGAATTTTTTTCCTAATCTAGAAAGGAAATCCGTAATGGTTCTGTACATTACTATAGTCAAATTAGAGAATTGACAGTGGAATTCCAGCAGTTAAGCTGTGGCAGACTTCCTATCACAGATCATTTGAAGGATCAAACAAACATAATTAAACATAACTATTCTGAGATTAAAGCTGAATTAACAGTTGAAAATTACTTTGATGACAGCACTTTAGTTTTGGTCTGCAGTACTGAAGAGTTTGTTTAGATCTTGTTTGAAATAATGACACTGCATCCATCCAGTGCAAATGCAACATCTGCTTGTTTACAGCTTGCAGAAAAAATTGGAGAGTATGAAGACAACAGATGCACATCTCGACGAGGTAATTACAACAAGCACTGCTTCAGTCTCGCTGTTAGAAGATAGTTCAGGATAACTGCAACCATGGCATACTAATCATCTTATTTTTTCAGAAGGTTTCAGGTAGAGAATAGTATGTTTAAGATCTCTGGAATATTACACTGAATGCCATGTACTTTGATAGAGATAGATAGTAAATGTATATACTGAGTTCTGCTTTCAAATATGGCTTAGGAGTTCTGTTGTTGGAAACAGTGTTCTTGTACATGGAGAGCATTACTACAACAGACAAGTAATACTATTCTTTTCAATATTTGCCTTTATTGAGCAATTGAGATTTGAGAATTGAGCCCTATACTTACACCTGGTATTTATCCCGTAGGTCGAAATGATGTCAGTGTTTGTAGATATTGGGGAGTTGCTGTTCTCAACTTTGCATTAATTAAGGTGTTAGAGAGACACATTCTGTGAGTGCTTCCCTTTGTTTTTACACAGAAAATCAACAGATCAACCTGTAACAGTGAATTAGGTTTTCCTATAAATTTGATATAAATCCTATAATCGCACGTGTGCTAGAAGGTTAGGAATGTGAAATGCTTTGTTTTTCCAGATATGTAACCCAGCTTTCATTTATGTCAGGGTAGAATCTTCTCTCTTGCTCTGTGCAATAAAACAATCCTTGCATATTACAGTGTAAATTGCATGTTTATCTTCGTGATTGTGTTTTATTTAGAGAGAGAAAATACAGTATTTTGTCTGTTTTGTGGTTTTGATTTTTAATAAATAATTGAAGGGGAAAGGGTCTGGCCTGTCACTCCTTTAGAGTATAAGCAGTTGTGTGCTAAATGCTGCTTTTAAGCATCTATCTTGTCTGTCTTGTGTGTCTTTCCATTTACAGGACATAGTGACAGTAACACTTGAAGTCCTAGGAAATATTAAGGAAGAAAACCTTAATCTCTTTATACAGGTTAATATGAATACATCGCAGTCAACTGCAAAATCATTGTGTCCTTTTGTAGAAAATCATCTTACGCTGTTCTGTTTGTGAAAACATTTTTCCTCTTTGTAGAATCTTCTGTGGGAAAAGAATGTGAAAGATAGGACTGGATGTACCATGGATGTCATAAGACCGAAGGTTTGCCTGAAACTTCCAACCTCTTTGTTTTGTGCTTTCCTTCTTTTTAAATGGAAAGAAACTGCAGTGTATTGTCAGCCACATACAGGTCAAAGAGCAGACAAAAGAGAGAATATCAGTTTGTCATTGATCCATGTAGAGACACTTAAATACCTGCTGGCCAATGAGACCACTCAAGGTAGCTGACAGAGAAGCAAACCACAGTACTACTTGCTGTGTAGTGAAAGGGGAGACTTGCAGTCCCAAACATGTGTGGGACAGGATTAATGATCAGGACATAAGTGAAAGGAGGTGATGTTGTTTTCCCCTCCTTTGCTCTGAAAGGTCTCATCCATTTCACCTAGATGGCTCCTTATCTAGGGATGTAGTTACAGGTTTCTGTCCATGATTACAGTTATTGGCATAATAAACAGAAGTTTAATTGAGTGTAACAATGCAGCACAATGCTAGTTATGGTCCACCTGAAATTTTTTGATTACATCAGACTGCAGTTTTAAAGATGTGATTTACACATAAGTGTATTCATCCCCGTGCACGATTCATTGCATAGTTCTGAGGTGAACGTTGGTGATGCTTGAGGATATACTTTCATTTTCCTTAAACCACAAAGCTAAGTAAATGATAAAAAAGTCGATTGTATGATTAGACAAGGTCTAAGGAAAACAATCAAATGTGCTGTGATTTGTTTCCTGAGAACATATGTGTGTCACAGGCAGCAAGGTAATTATTTCTACTTCACTGGAAGAAAGGTTTATTTCTTGACAAGTAGAACAACAGCAGCATAAAGCCGGCAGTGCTGATGCACTTCAAGCTGTCTGTTGTACTCATTAGCTGTACTGCTGATTAGAAGTATGCTTCTGTTGTACTGAGCTTTGGGATCCAAGTAATATTTACATTCTATTTTTGACAGTTTTCAAGTGATGAAGACTCTTTTAGTGTAACGTTTGGCATGTGAGTTAATGGACTTAGTTTTGAAAGTATTCCATTGTTAATTCCATTGCTAGTCATTTCACCACACAGATATTTGTTCTTTCTCTGCTATTCAGAGATTCTGTTTCAAGACAGTGTAAGTGTTAAGCATGAGAACTCAGTGGGAACAGACTCAGCATTTTTGCCTATTTTACATCACCTTGGACAGGTGATGAGGCTTTCATAGAGACATATACATACAATCAAAGTGGCATGGTAGGAGATGACATTTAAATTTGCACAAATATTCCAGGTAACAGTCCAAATGAGAAGCTGAAGGCAGAGTATAGCAAGGTATAATTATTAATTGTAAGAATGGTTGTTACAAGAGATGACTCTGTTGCATTGTTATTTTGATCAACCTCTGCATATTTGTCAGAGGTTTTTAACCTGCTCTGTGTACTTGTAAAGTTGTCTTCTTTTTTTTTTTTTTCTCCATAAGTATTTGGTTTTTAAAGGTTTGTTTATATACTCTAACAGTTATTTTTCTGGTAAGGGACTGGTATCTATTCAAGGCAAATCTCATCAAGAGATAGTCCAAGGTGTCCATGAGCTGTATGATCTGGAAGAGACTGCAATAGAATGGAAAGAAGATGAAAAAAGAACCAATAGGTTCATTCCCAGGGTGAGAGAGTGAGGCAGACTACTACGTACTGGATCGGATTTACAGATGATTTAGTTGCCTGGAAGTAGAATAAAATGTCAGGTACAGAGGCATCTAAGTAAAGTGTACTGAAAGAACAGACCTACAGAACAGTGAGGATTGGTAAGTGCAGAAATAGTTTTTCATTTCTAGCTTTTTCATTGATAGTTGGCCATAAAAACAGTTCCTTACAATGTAGTAACTTAAGCAGTATGAATGAAAATCATCCATTATGTAAAATGATTTTGGCATAGTTTAAATGCAAATTAATTTGAGCATTTTTTAAACATGCTTAATCCATTTGTTTTAATTATTGTCTAGCACTTGAGAGAGGAGAAGCCAGAAGGCCTTGTCAACGAAGCATCTCGGTATGGATATCAAAACCACTTTTTTAATCATAGTCAGTGACTGCACTGTGCGGAAGATCATTCAAAATTGATTCTTTTTCTTTTCTAAGGTTTTCCCCTCCCTTGCTTTTAAACAAAGGTAGAAAACAAAAATTACTCTGTACTTCATTTGATCATTCTGCTTAGATTTGAATTTTCTAACAAGTAGGTTGATCTGAAAATAATGCCTCCTCTTTTTTTCCATGGAAACTACAACAGATAGAGTACAAATAACAGGTTGAAAGAAGCTCAACTTTCAGCTACAAAAACAGTTTTCAGTATAGTCTCCTCACCATTAGCTATACATTTTTGCTAGCAGTGAAAAAGCCTCAGCATGCTGTGCTTGTAAACATTTCAGTGGCCATGGCTTGTCTTTCATGTCACTGGCTGCTGCTAGTTTTGTCTACTGAAATGCACAAGCCACAAGTAACCTCAAGGAGCTAATACTGTAGTCATTCCATGATGTTCTAGTTGGCTGATGGTTTGGTTAATGTTTGCCTTCCTGTACTAACAATATAGTAATTTTACAGTGCTATGAGAGACATACTGCTTCTGCCTTACAAAAAGCTGCTTGTTCAAGGTGTTCCTTTTTTCTTTTTCCAAATGCATAGGCTGGTTGCATTAGCTGATCTTGTAATCGTCAATAAAACGGATTTGGTTTCAAGGGAAGAATTGAATAAAGTCAGAACAACTGTCAGGTATGAAATTTCTGGTATAACCGTGACATTGTACATGCTCAAATGTTATTAGAAATTAGATCTCATGATTGTTCCAACAGATCATGTAGTGAAAAAGAGCCGTGAGAAAGCAGTGAAAAAGAGTCTGCCCCTTTCTGGAGATGTTTCCAGTGCATTTCTGTGCTTCCACAGTCTTATCAGCTTGCCTAAGTAAGATTTGATGTTACCTGCTCAGAAGTGTAGAATTATAGAATAGAATCAAAGAATGCTCTTAAGTTAGAGGGAACCTTGAAGGACCATTGACTCCAACCTCTGGCTCTACTCAGGACCACCCAAAATTCCAATTCTATGTCTGAGAGCTTTCTCCAAATGTTCCTTGAACTCTGGCTGCTTGGGGCTGTTCCATGTCTACCGCCCTCTGGTGAAGAACCTTTTCCTAATACCCAACCTGACCCTCTTCTGGTGCAACTCCACACCGTTTCCTTGGCTAAATTAGGCCTAAAAAATGCCTTATGATAGACCTTTGTCTTAAGTGCTCACATTCTTATACTATTGGGCAGCTGTTGCCATTTGTCTGAGTTAACTACAGGGGGCAGTGTCTGCTAGTCCATACATGTTTATTAGCAAATATAAAGGGGTATGGAAGGTATCTGAATAATTGTCATGGATGTAAAAGAACCAATGGGCTGAATCAAACCAGTGTTCAAAGGTGTGTTCCATCTTTCTCAGTACCGTGACAGACAAAATGGAATATTGAGAAATACTTTGCAACGTTATTTGTGGTTCAGACTCTTGAGAATTCTTAACCTTGCAGTTTGTACGGGGAGAAGAAAAATGCTATGTTCAGTAGTAATATTTTATTGTCAGAAGTTGTGAATTTTGACCTTGGTTCGGCTATAAAATGTCACAAAAGCAAACTTTTTCTTGATGCCTCTTGGACTGTAAAACATTTAGTAACAGTGTGAGAGATGTCGTTATGTTTCTTGTATTGCTCTACATTGTTAAATTGTTCAATCGATATATTACAGTTGCGTTTGCACCTCATTTGCTTTTTTCTATTTGTTTTAGGTCAATAAATGGACTTGTCGAAATTTTGGAGACACAAAGGTCGAGGTATTAGATTAACCTGTATTCCAACAAGTACCAAATCCTGTCCCACTGACATTATTTTTACAAAGCTTTCATTATGATCTGTTGGCTGTGCACATGCATACCTACCTGTACTGTGTTTTAATGTGTGCTTGTGTTCAAAGAGGTACAGAACGATTGTTCCCATCAGAGAATTAGATAACACTTAGGCATCCAATACAAATCACATCTTTCAGAAAACAGATTCTTGTGTGGTTTTTTTTGTTTGTTTTTTTGTTTGTTTGTTTTTTAGTATTAATTTATTTTTTAACTGTATTCACTAAAATTCTCTTTTTATGCTCCCACATTACTGTACAGCTGAAAGCTGCTTTACTCCATGGTAGATAGCACTGACTGCTGACATGTGAAAATAGGGCTAGCTTCTGGTGCTTTGCATTGGAATAAGAGATCAGGAAAAAAAAAACAACAAACATGAACAATTATTTATATGTTTAAAAATGAGTAATCAAAGCTTCAGTAGACATAATTCTTATTCTTACATGCAGTGAAAATACAAAGCTTTCTTTCTCTCCCTATCTGTGCAGAGTTGATCTTTCCAATGTGCTGGACCTGCATGCTTTTGACAGTCTATCTGGAATCAGGTATGGCAATAATTTCACTTTTATTAAAAGGAATGCTCATTGCATAGATACACGCATGAAGTAGGTACATTTACATTTAGGCAGAGTCTGCATCTGAATTTTTGTTCCATGTTCTAGTTCAGACACTTGTTTACAATTCTCAGTAAGAGAAAGAAGTAATAGAAAGAGGATGTTTTTCCACTTGAGATACATGCAGCAAAAGATTGTAGGGTTTGTAAAATGAAATGAGAGCCAAAGCACCCACGATTGTTTGGCGTTTTCCCCCCGTTTCCCTTGTTGAGGCTTTAAGTTGTCCATTAGTACTACTACTACTAAATAAGATCTCAGTGCTTTTTTCTGGTTCTCTTAAAACTCAGAGGATTTAATTTTTTTCTTGCTTTACATTGTGATGAACTGGAGACCTTAGTTTTCACAGGAAACTCTGAGTTCCACAAGAACCTAAGCCTTGGAAATGTTGTTCAGCGTGTTCCTGGATCCGTTATGTCCTCTGGTTCTTTTATGACTAAGAGGCTCAGCTTTAAATTAGGAAACACTGCACAGTGTGCAGTGGGAATTAGCTTTGGGAATGAGTTTAGTAGAAAGCGTTGTATAGTATTTCACTTCATTTTATACTGCACATTTTACTCTTAGAAGCAATGGCTTTGTTCCTTTTTTACTTCCTAACATAGTTTCAAAAAGTGATGCCCAACAAATCATCCCACAGATGTCAGAAGTTGCTTTTTTGTTTTATAAAGATGTAAGAGTGTAAAATGTATATAGAAGTCCATGGCGACTTACTCTATGATGGTTAAAAGTTAGTAGGTCGCACTACTAGCCTTGTTGTGAAAATGGGTCTCCTAAGTCTTTCTTGTAAGAGACTGACAGCTGAGTTAGAACAAAGCGTTTCTAACCATAACAGACTCTCTTGGCCCAAGGACAGCTTTAATCCAACCAGAAATGACCATCCAATAGGTCACTCCTTGCTTTATCACTCATACCTCAGAATTTTTTTCCTAATCTAGAAAGGAAATCCGTAATGGTTCTGTACATTACTATAGTCAAATTAGATAATTGACAGTGGAATTCCAGCAGTTAAGCTATGGCAGACTTCCTATCACAGATCATTTGAAAGATCAAACAAACATAATTAAACATAACTATTCTGAGATTAAAGCTGAATTAACAGTTGAAAATTACTTTGATAACAGCACTTTAGTTTTGGTCTGCAGTACTGAAGAGTTTGTGTAGATCTTGTTTGAGATAATGACACTGCATCCATCCAGTGCAAATGCAACATCTGCTTATTTACAGCTTGCAGAAAAAATTCGAGAGTATGAAGACAACAGATGCACATCTCGACAAGGTAATTACAACAAGCACTGCTTCAGTCTCACTGTTAGAAGATAGTTCAGGATAACTGCAGCCATGGCATACTAATCATCTTATTTTTTCAGAAGGTTTCAGGTAGAGAATAGTGTGTTTGAGATCTCTGGAATATTACACTGAATGCCATGTACTTTGATACAGATAGATAGTAAATGTATATACTGAGTTCTGCTTTCAAATATGGTTTAAGAGTTCTATTGTTGGAAACAGTGTTCTTGTACATGGAGAGCATTACTACAACAGACAAGTAATACTATTCTTTTCAATATTTGCCCTTATTGAGCAATTGAGATTTGAGAATTGAGCCCTATACTTACACCTGATATTTATCCCGTAGGTCGAAATGATGTCAGTGTTTGTAGATATTGGGGAGTTGCTGTTCACAACTTTGCATTAATTAAGGTGTTAGAGAGACACATTCTGTGAGTGCTTCCCTTTGTTTTTACACAGAAAATCAACAGATCAACCTGTAACAGTGAATTAGGTTTTCCTATAAATTTGATATAAATCCTATAATCGCACGTGTGCTAGAAGGTTAGGAATGTGAAATGCTTTGCTTTTCCAGATATGTAACCCAGCTTTCATTTATGTCAGGGTAGAATCTTCTCTCTTGCTCTGTGCAATAAAACAATCCTTGCATATTACAGTTTAAATTGCATTTTTATCTTGGTGATTGTGTTTTATTTAGAGAGAAAATACAGTATTTTGTCTGTTTTGTGGTTTTGATTTTTAATAAATAATTGAAGGGGAAAGGGTCTGGCCTGTCACTCCTTTAGAGTATAAGCAGTTGTGTGCTAAATGCTGCTTTTAAGCATCTATCTTGTCTATCTTGTGTGTCTTTCCATTTACAGGACATAGTGACAGTAACACTTGAAGTCCTAGGAAATATTAAGGAAGAAAACGTTAATCTCTTTATACAGGTAAATATTAATACATCGCAGTCAAGTGCGAAATCATTGTGTCCTTTTGTAGAAAATCATCTTACGCTGTTCTGTTTGTGAAAACATTTTTCCTCTTTGTAGAATCTTCTGTGGGAAAAGAATGTGAAAGATAGGACTGGATGTACCATGGATGTCATAAGACTGAAGGTTTGCCTGCAACTTCCAACCTCTTTGTTTTGTGCTTTCCCTCTTTTTAAGTGGAAAGAAACTGCAGTGTATTGTCAGCCACATACAGGTCAAAGAGCAGACAAAAGAGAGAACATCAGTTTGTCATTGATCCATGTAGAGACACTTAAATAGCTGCTGGCCAATGAGACCACTCAAGGTAGCTGACAGAGAAGCAAACCACAGTACTACTAGCTGTGTAGTGAAAGGGGAGACTTGCAGTCCCAAACATGTGTGGGACAGGATTAATGATCAGGACATAAGTGAAAGGAGGTGATGTTGTTTTCCTCTCCTTTGCTCTGAAAGGTCTCATCCATTTCACCTAGATGGCTCCTTAGTTAGGGATGTAGTTACAGGTTTCTGTCCATGATTACAGTTATTGGCATAATAAACAGAAGCTTAATTGAGTGTAACAATGCAGCACAATGCTAGTTATGGTCCACCTAAAATTTTTTGATTACATCAGACTGCAGTTTTAAAGATGTGATTTACACATAAGTGTATTCATCCCCCTGTACAATTCATTGCATAGTTCTGAGGTGAACGTTGGTGATGCTTGAGGATATACTTTCATTTTCCTTAAACCACAAAGCTAAGTAAATGATAAAAAAGTCGATTGTATGATTAGACAAGGTCTAAGGAAAACAATCAAATGTGCTGTGATTTGTTTCCTGAGAACATATGTGTGTCAGAGGCAGCAAAGTAATTATTTCTACTTCACTGGAAGAAAGGTTTATTTCTTGACGAGTAGAACAACAGCAGCATAAAGCCGGCAGTGCTGATGCACTTCAAGCTGTCTGTTGTACTCATTAGCTGTACTGCTGATTAGAAGTATGCTTCTGTTGTACTGAGCTTTGGGATCCGAGTAATATTTACATTCTATTTTAGACAGTTTTCAAGTGATGAAAACTTTTAGTGCAACGTTTGGCATGTGAGTTAATGGACTTAGTTTTGAAAGTATTTCATTGTTAATTCCATTGCTAGTCATTTCACCACACAGATATTGGTTCTTTCTCTGCTATTCAGAGATTCTGTTTCAAGACAGTGTAAGTGTTAAGCAGGAGAACTCAGTGGGAACAGACTCAGCATTTTTGCCTATTTTACATCACCTTGGACAGGTGATGAGGCTTTCATAGAGACATATATTATACATACAATCAAAGTGGCATGGTAGGAGATGACATTTAAATTTGCACAAATATTCCAGGTAACCGTCCAAATGAGAAGCTGAAGGCAGAGTATAGCCAAGTATAATTGAGAAGCTGAAGGCAGAGTATAGCAAAGTATAATTATTAATTGTAAGAATGGTTGTTACAAGAGATGACTCTGTTGCATTGTTATTTTGATCAACCTCTGCATATTTGTCAGAGGTTTTTCCCTGCTCTGTGTACTTGTAAAGTTGTTTGTTTTTTTTTTCCATAAGTATTTTGTTTTTAAAGGTTTGTTTATATACTCTAACAGTTATTTTTCTGGTAAGGGACTCGTATCTATTCAAGGCAAATCTCATCAAGTGATAGTCCAAGGTGTCCATGAGCTGTATGATCTGGAAGAGACTGCAGTAGAATGGAAAGAAGATGAAAAAAGAACCAATAGACTCGTTTTAATTGGTATGAGTAACTTTGTGCCTTTTTCTGTAACTTTAAGGAACTTTTTCTTTCAGCAGCAGTCAAGTTTACCTGTCCAGTGAGAAGCAGCCACCCCGTACTAGTCAGAGTAACTGCAGTTACGATGTTCTGAGTAACCTTCAGTCCATGCTCTGTCCATGAAAACCCCCTGCACTTTCTTTAAGCAGCTGAGAGCAGCTGTGCTGTCCTTTGTAGTTGAATAAAATAAAATACCAGGTACTCAGAAATTATGTAAGCATACTGGGGATTATTTTAAAAACAAATAATTGCTAATACGTTCGTGGGAATGCTTTGAGTATTTGATCACATAATCAATAACTGTGAAGATGATGAAGTCATTAAAGCATACAAAGTCAGGTTCGTTTCTGAAAATCTTATAATGCTGAGTTGCGTATTTCTTGAAATCTGTTTTTTTAAATAAAATTAGTGTGGTTTCCTGCAGCTTAGTTTTGATAAAGTACTATTTTAACTCATTGGTAGAGTAAGTATCTTCTCTGGTGAGAAACCTTACAGGTTTCTGCTTGCAGGAATGGATTTTTGTAATACGCTCTACAATACAGTTAGCTAATCTTTTTTCTCTTTGCAGGTAGGAACCTGAATAAAGAGATCATCAAAGAAGTATTCATAGGAACTGTGACAGAGAAGCATGAAAACAGTTGACACTGGACTATAAACAGGATGAAGTCTTGTGCTTAAATCTGCAAGTATTTATGATAAGAAGGACTGAATGACACACCATGTTGTAGTAGTTCCTTTTTCTGCTTCCAGTCTACTGGACAGTTAAACTCCTGAGCCCTGCTAAGAATCCCAGCTCACCTACTGTTGAAAGGTTGGCTCTTATGGTCTAGATTAAACACAAAAAGATTCTAGCATCTTGAATTAGGCTTAATTTATGCCGGTGAATTCATTTGGCTTTGCAGAAGTACCAATAGGCAGAAACTTGTTTCTTTTGTATGGGAAAAGAGGCCATAAATTACAGTATGTGAGTGTCATGGTTTAATCATTTTGTAATTTTGCTATCGGTATTCCACATCATAACATCATATAAAGCACAAATAATTTTACTGAATATACAACTTACAGAAGAAGACTACATCTCCCAGAGAACATCACGGTCAGAGATAAGTCACGGGACCTGGACACTGTATTATCTGACTCCCAGGCTGGACTGACGTTTTTTGAGTTCTGTCGTTCAGGGGAGTGTGTGGGAGCCTTCAGCCGTTTTGCCTAGAGTTTTACAGTAGGCTTCTCGGTTTTGGGACTCATTCTCTCTCCTATTTTGCTTGATTCGTTAGCTTAATTTCAATTATATTGTGCCTCTTGAACACTGCCAGAGGTTGGTTTATGCCAGTCATGTAATCACAATAAAAAGTATTTAGTATTGGCTATTAAACTTCCTTGCATAGCTTTCCGCTTGTTCTTTGATTTTTAAATGCATGCAACCATCCCCGGTAACAAATCTGTTTTATAAATGAAAGCAAGATGTGCAGCCAGTCCCCACACAGCAGCTGTCCCCCCAGGCCTCTCTTCTCAGTTCTGCTGTTTGGTTTTTTTCCACATGATTTCATATGTTATGGAATGCCGCTCTGGCCATTTTAGGTCAGTGGTTCTGGTTCTGTCCCATTCTAGCTCTTTGTGTCAGCAGCAGCCCCTTGCTGGCAGGACAGTCCGAGGTGCTGCTCAGCAACAGGTGACATACCAACATTGTTTTTCTCCTTAAGCCAAAACAGCATCGTACCAGACACTGGGAAGAAAATCAGCTCTGTCCAGCTGAAACCAGGACACCAGCAGAGGCGAACTAATTCATCGTGTCATATGTATTAGGTAGCTTGAAGAAGCTTCCACAAACCAGGAACTAATGCAAGGTGAAAAGAACGACTTCATGATAGTGTTACTGTTAAGAATCAAAGAATCACAGAATATCCTGCACAGGAAGGGACTGACACCCTGCTTTACACACGAGCACCCCAGAATGGAAACCCTGGGGCTGAGAGCATAGTCCAGATCCCCTACCCTCCCCTCTTTGCTTTTCTTTTCGGTACATTAAATGGGCATGGGGGGAGGGGACAGCACCAGAGGGGAGGTACCTTCCACCCTACCACAGCCCACTGATGAGATTGGGACTTAATTTTTTTCTCCTTGTTGAAACTCTCTCGTTGTTGTTTAGTGTCACTGGGTTCATTAAACTGCCATTCGGTCTCAGATCGTTCTTTTTTTTATATTTTTCCTTCCTAGATCCAATCGCAATCTCCCTTCCTTTCCCCTCTCTCCGAGCACACGTAGCCGGGCCAGGCCTGGCCACCGCACCATGCAGTTAGAGAGGGGAGGTACTTTTGTTCCTTCTCTGCCCGGGTTTGTTCCCGTTGTCACGGAGTGAGCTCTACAGAGAACTCTGTGACATCTACAAAGAGCAGCCTCTGCAAAACCAAAGTGCTTGAGCAGCGCTGTGTGCTGGGTATGTGCTTGGCATCTGTCGTCGTGACAAATTTGCATGTTTTCCCTGGCAGGAAGCAGAGATGCTGTTCCAGAGGCAAATCACAGTGATTTGATGACCTCTGCACCCTCCCCAACATCTCCTACATGAAATCACCTTTCCAAAGCACCATTTCCTCCACTGCTCTTTACTTACTGCCGTTTTCCACGTCTCCTTAAACCCCAGAATAAACACAGTACCTCTGGATCTTATCTCCTGTCATGCTGAGTTTTCAGGAATTAGACCTGGGAGAAGTTGTACTGAGGGACGTGGTTTAGTGAGAACTCTTGGTGATGGGTGGATGGTTGGACTGGGCGATCCCATGGGTCTTTTCCAGTCCTGGTGATTCTGTGATTCCGTGATTCTGTGCTGGAGCAACAGGAGAAGCCAACGGGGAAAATCAAGGGAAATACCTAAAAGGAATTAAGGAGTTATCCTTTAAGGAAGTGAGAAGACCAGCTACCCAGCTGAAGTGCTTCTACAGCAGTGCACACAGCTTGGGAAACAAACTGGAGGAGCTGGAAGCTACTGTGCTCCTGTAAAACCACAATATAGTTGCTGTCACCAAAACCTGGTGGGATGATTATATTGACTGGAGTGAACAGTGAAGCAGGAAACAGATGCTCTGCTGGAATTCGGAATAAAGGGGGGGTAAATGGGGGATAGTTAAAGGTAGTTTACAGAAACAAGGAAGGGAAACTTAAAGGTAGTTTATAGAAATAAGTAAAGGAAACTTAAAGGTAACAAGTAAAAGAAACAAGGGGCCTGGGAGAGCAGGGAGGATGCAGATAAGGAGTGAGACCTCACAGACGACATCAGGCAAGGAGGAGAATAGATATTGTAAATACCAGAAGAGGAGTTGCATCCCCCTGATAAGAACAAGAGGGGGTCTGCATGCTAAAGAACTATTGAATATGTATCAGAATTCCAAGAACTATTGACTATGTATTAGAATTCTGAGAAATCATTGACTATGTATTAGAATTCCAAGAAATCATTGACTCTGTATTAGATGTACCTATATCTGTGTCACGATTTTACAATTCGGGGTGCAAGTTTGGTGGAGCTATCCCCCTTGCACCCGGCGCTGGAATAAACATACCTGCTTTATAACCCATCTCTGGATTATAGAGTTTTATTCTGCAAGTTAGGAGTGTGCCTATTGGTGGCTACAAGCAGTTCAGAAGGCACAGGTGAGGAAGGAAGGAGTGGGCATTTCTACCTACACAGGAAAGAACAGAATGTGAAGAGCTGTCCCTAAAGAAGTCATATGGGTGACAGTTAAGACACCAAGGCAGGAAAGGGAGCCTTGTGAGCGGTGTCTACTATAGGCCACCTGATCAGTCAGAGCCTGTTATTAGGCTCAGGAAAGCCAAAACCCTGCTTGAATTGAACTTCACAAGGGATGCCACAAAGAACACGTAACTCTTCTACATGTACCTCAACCAGAAAAAGAAAATCCAGGAGGGCGTAACCCCCTTGTCAGTGACACACGCAGGCCTGTACAACAGACGAGGAGAAGGATGAGGAACTCAGCAACTTTTTTTGCCTTGGTCTTCTCTGAAAACTGCTAACCACACAGTCCTCAAACTTTGGGTTTGGTAGGAGGGGGTTTTGGAATCTACATCCTCACTGTAAGCAAAGACAGGTTCATGAGCACCTGAGGAATCTGAACATCCACAAGTCTATGGGTCCCAAGGAGAAGCATCCCAGCCTCCTTGTCCTATAGCTTTCCAAATTGCATCTGCAGCCCGTTGTTATATTGTTGTTATATTCTGGCTACAGTAGTGCCAGCTGTAGCCAGAAATCCATTGGCTTTGAACGATGCCATCAGCCAGCAGACCCTTGCAGCATAATGCTTAACCTCTCTCTTAGTGAGGATATGCAGGAGGGGTCCGATAATTGCCTGTTCTTCAGCAAATGTGCTCTACCCCATCCTGCCCTCGGCTGTGTTCACCACTCCAATGATCAGTGATTTCTTTATCCCAGGTCAGTCCAGCTGACCCGCTCCTGCTGAGGTCTCTCTCTGCGTCGCTGTGCTGGTCCTGATATCACATCGGGGTCACTGTTTACTGGGAAACCTGCAGGTAGGGGATATTTTGAGGGTGGGGATGACTTGCATCTGGGGGATTTGGGGCTGGGGGAGTCAGGAGCAGTTTTTCGAGACCACCCAAGAGCATGACTGAGCCATGTCCGTGTGTCCGCAGGCCGGCAGACAGTGCTTGCGGTGGAGGAAATGGTGGCAGCGAGCAGCAGCACTGAAGCCAGGTAGGTCCTGTGAGGGCCAGCCCATGCCCCAGACCTGTCCAGGAGCATCCATCTCCAGGCTGGGCTGAGCCTCTGGGAGCAGCTGAGCCCTGTTCATGGTTCACATATATCAGCACCAATGTTCCTTTTAAACTTTAATAGTTTTATTTAGAAAGGATGTGCCTGGCTCAGACCATCTCTGGAGCTCCTGTTCCCCTGTGGCTCAGTGACCTTCCCTGTTTTACAGGTGCCAAGAAACACTGCAAGCCATGGAGGCGCTGCAGTAAGGCTGACCAGGAGCTCCAGCATCCCACAGCTACCATAGCGCTTCCTGGCTCAGACAACACATCAAAGATAAAGGATGCCAGCTGTCAGACAGACTGTGCAAGCTTTTGCATGACTGACATCAAATCCAGGAGCCAGTACGTCAGCAAAGCGCATGCTGTCATCTCAAAGCTGCAGCTCGGTCAAAAAACCTTTGGGAAGCTCTCCATGCACATGGCCAGAAAATGCCTGGAGATAAAGCTTCACTACTTACCTGAGTTAATGCAGAAGTCCATGTGGCGGCAGCGTGGGATGTCCCTCACCCGCCCAGCTGGCACCATGGCATCAAAATCCCAGCTGGTTCACAGATACTTCCCCAGCCATCTGGCTCGGTTCCTGAATAAGACACGCGAGAACCTGGAGCTGCACATCCGCTCCCTGAAGTTGAAGCACTGTGAGAACCTCCTTATCTCAGCCAGTCCATCGAAGCCTGCAGTGTCCCAGGAGGAAGAATCTACCAGCTCGTATGTGACTGCAACATCCATGGCATCTTGGGCTGAGGTAGGCCTCAAAAAACAAAAGCAGCGGACCCTGTCAAAGAAGTCCCTGAGCAGAGGCAAAAGCAACTGGAACGCCGAAGTGAAGGGCACTGGCTTTCCAACTACCAGAGAAACGTTCTGGGGAGTGGAAGAGAAAACCACCACCTACCCCAATAAGCCTACCTAAATAAATATTTCTTTATCTATAAATAAATTTTTCTATATACCTAAATAAGTAAGTGCCTAAGAGCTTTCTCTGAGGGCCTTCCTGGGGATTGAATGGGGAGATGGGCTCAGGAGGGAAGCTGTGTGTTCCACAGGAGGACATGCAGATGAGGACAAGCCCCGGCAAGGTGGCTGGAGCTTCTCCTCCCCTGTGGCTGTGCCCTGGGTGCAGCCTGGGGCTCTGTGACCCATCTGGAGGCACAGCACCAAGACCTGACACTGCAAGGGGACTGCAGGCTCCCACAGCACCAGGAACAGCCTGTCACCTCCTTCTGCAGGCTGGCACATTGAGGTGCTGCAAGGCAAGTCCTTTGGTCACCTTGGCCTGTGATCCAGGAGTCATCCCAGCCTGGTCTGTGGGGATGGGGATGGGGAAGGCAGCATGAAGCAGGGATGACCAAGGCTGCAGAATAGCGTCCGTTGCCCTCCCAGCACAGGCAGCCACCAAAGAGCTCCCTTGCACTGGCCACACCGTGCATATGGAAAGAATAGGGTTCTTGCACTGCTGATGCAGCTTCTGGTCAATCCAACTTATCTGACCGTAGCTTCTGTTCTCTTAGGCAGCCTGGAAGGCCAAGCATATCCTGGGCTGAATTAGAAAAGGGGTGGCCAGCAGGGGAAGGGAAGTGATTGTCTCCCTCCTGTGAGGCCCCATCTGCATCACTGCATCAATAGACAAGGGAAGAGTCACCAATGCCTATCTGTCTTGACTTCTGTAAAGACATGGAGATTTTGGAAAGGGTCCAGAGGAGGGCCACGAAGATGATCAGGGGGCTGGAGCACCTCCCCTATGAGGACAGGCTGAGGGAGTTGGGCTTGTTCATCCTGGAGAAGAGAAGGCTATGGGGTGACCTCATTGCAGCCTTTCAATACCTGAAGGGAACTTACTCCCAGGAGGGGAGTAAACTCTTCGAAAGGGCTGACAATAGCAGTACATGGAGAAATGGTTTTAAGTTAAATGAGGGAAGATTTAGGTTGGATGTTAGGGGGAAGTTCTTCACTAGGAGAGTGGTTAGGCCCTGGAACAGGCTGCCCAGGGAAGTTGTGGATGCCCCGTCCTTGGAGGTGTTCAAGACCAGGTTGAATGGGGCCCTGGGCAACCTGATCTAGTAAATGTGTATGTTTGGTGGCCCTGCTAGGCAGCGGTGTTGGAACTACATGATCCTTGAGGTTCCTTCCAACCCAGGTCATTCTGTGATTCTGTGATTCTGTAAGGCGTTTGGCACAGTAATTCACAACATCCTTCTCTCCACATTGGGAAGATATACATTTGATTGGTGAACTTTTCTATGAATGAAGAATTGGATGTAGGATTGGGTCCAGAGAGAGCTGGTCAGTGGCTCAATGTCTGGATGGAGTTTGGTGATGATTGGTGTCTGCTCTACAAAACTGACAGAACAACACCGTTTTTATCAGGACACACTGTGTAAGATTTACTTTTTCTTTTATTATTTATTTTTTAATTTTTTTCCTTTGCCAAAGAAAAGTGGGAGTGTCATCAGCTTTTCCATAGCACAGGATCAGCTTAAGTCAAGGTAATCCTGATACGCTTCAGAGTCAGACACTGTCACAGCAGCTAAAGTCATCATGAGTCCAAAAGTGAGATACACCAAAATAAAGAGAAACCTGGACACCTGAGAAATCCAAAACATGGCTGATCCTTTTATTTGTCTTTTTCCATTTTTCCCCTCTCTTCATTTACTATTCCTCTGCCTTTTTCTATTTCTTTTTTTTTTCTATTTCTTCTCTTTCTCTTCTCTACTTCTCTTCTCTTCTCTTCTCTTCTCTTCTCTTCTCTTCTCTTCTCTTCTCTTCTCTTCTCTTCTCTTCTCTTCTCTTCTCTTCTCTTCTCTTCTCTTCTCTTTTCTTTTCTTTATTTTCCTTTTCTCTTCTCTTCCCTTCCCTTCCCTTCCCTTCCCTTCCCTTCCCTTCCCTTCCCTTCCCTTCCCTTCCCTTCCCTTCCCTTCCCTTCCCTTCCCTTCCCTTCCCTTCCCTTCCCTTCCCTTCCCTTCCCTTCCCTTCCCTTCCCTTCCCTTCCCTTCCCTTCCCTCCCCCTTTTCATATTTTTTTAATTCTTCTCCAATTCTTCTTCTCTATCTTCATTTTTTCTTCTTCTGTCTTGCTTTTTTCTCTATTTTCATTTTCGTTGCAATTTTCTTAAAACTTTTCACATTCTTCATTATTTCTTGCTTTTCATCTTTCTTTTCTTTTTTTTCTATTCCTCTTCCTTTTCCTCTCCCATTTCCCCCCCTATTTTCTTTTGCTTTTGGTTCTCCTTACCCTATTTGTTTTTCTTTTCCTTCCCCAGTTTCTGTTCTCCTTTCTCTTTTTCTTCCCTATTTAATTTTCATTTTCACTTCCTTCCCTCTTTATACTTTTTTTTTTTAATTTCCCCTTTATGTTTCCCTTTCCCCTTCCTTTTCCCTTTCCTTGTCTTCCTTTTCTTTATATTTTTCCTTTTCTTAAATTTTTCTTTCTTTTCTTCTTCTTCTTCTCCCCTTCTTTCCTTTTGGCTTTTTTTTTTTTTTCCTTTTTCCCCTCTTTGTTTCTTTTTTCTCCCCCATTTTCTTTCTCTTCTCCTTTTTCTATTCTTTTTCTTCCCTATTATCATTTTTCTTCTATTTTCTTCCCTGTTTTCTTCCCTCTTTTTTCTCCCTTTATCTTTACTTTCCCCTTTTGTTTTTTGGTTTTTTGCCCTATTTCTTTTTCTTTACCCTTTTCTTCCCTATCTTCATTTAATTTTTCTTCTTTCTTGCTTTCTTTTTAATTTTCATTTTCTTTCCATTTTTCCTCCCCTTCTTCTTTTTTATTTCTTGCTTTTCTTCTCTCTTTTCTTTTTTCCTCCTTTTTTTTTGTTTTTTCTTCCTACTTTTAAAAGCTTGATATCTTTTTTCTTATTTTCTTCCCCCCCCTTTTTTGTTCCCATATATTCTTTACTTCTTTTCCTCTTCCTTTTCCATTTCCCCCCCTATTTTCTATTGCTATTGGTTCTTCTTACCCTGTTTTGCTTCTCCCACTTCTGTTCTCTTTTTTGTTTTTCTTCCCTATTTCATTTTCATTTTCTCTTCCCCCTTTGCTTCCCTCCTTTTTCTTGCCCTTCTTTTTTTCTTCCCCTTTATGTTTCCCTTCTTATTTCAATTTCCTTTTCTTTTTCTTTCTTTTCTTTTCTTTTCTTTTCTTTTCTTTTCTTTTCTTTTCTTTTCTTTTCTTTTCTTTTCTTTTCTTTTCTTTTCTTTTCTTTTCTTTTCTTTTCTTTTCATCTTCTTTTCTATTTTCCTTTTCTTTTCTTTTCATTTTTTTATTCTTTTTCTTCCCTATTATCATTCTTGTCTATTTTCTTCCCTGTTTTCTTCCCTCTTTCTTCTTCCACTTTTATCTTTACTCTCCACTTTCTGTTTCCGTTTTTTGTCCTATTTATTTTTTTTTAACTTTTTGTTCCCTATCTTCCTTTTATTTTTCTCCTTTCATGCTTTTTTTAATTTTCATTTTCTTTCCATTTTTCCTCCCCATTTCTCCTTCTTTTTTATTTCTTGCTTTTCTTCTCTATTTTCTTCCCACCCCCCCTTTTTTAACTTTTTTTCCTAGTCTTAAAAACTTGATAATTTATTTCATAGTTTCTTCCCTTCCCCCCCCCGCCCCCTTTTTTTTTGTTCCCATTTATTTTTACTTATTTTCCTCTTCCTTTTACATTCTCTCTCCCCCCCCCCCCCCCCCCCTTCCATTTTTTTTTTTTTTGGCTTTTGGTTCTTTTACACTATTAGTTTTAAAATTTGCTTCTCCCATTACTGTTCTTTTTTCCTTTTCTTCAATATTTAATGTTCTTATTCTATTTTCTTCCCCCTTTCCTTCCCTCTATTTATTGCTCTCATTTTTTTATATCTCTTTATGATTGCTTTTTTCCCTATTTATTTTACTTTACCCCTTTATTCCCTATCTTCATTTTATTTTTCTTCTCTCTTGCTTTCTTTTTAATTTTCATTTTCTTCCCATTTTTCTTCCCATTATCTCATTCTTTTTTATTGATTTCCTTTCCCTTTCCCTTTCCCTTTCCCTTTCCCTTTCCCTTTCCCTTTCCCTTTCCCTTTCCCTTTCACTTTCCCTCCCTTTCCTTTCCTTTCCTTTCCTTTCCTTTCCTTTCCTTTCCTTTCCTTTCCTTTCCTTTCCTTTCCTTTCCTTTCCTTTCCTTTCCTTCCCTTTCCTTCCCTTTCCTTCCCTTTCCTTCCCTTTCCTTCCCTTTCCTTCCCTTTCCTTCCCTTTCCTTCCCTTTCCTTTCATACTTTCCTTTGCTTTCCTTTCTTTTATAAATTCCCTTCTTTTATAATTCCCTTCCTTTGCATTATACCTACATTCCCTTTATGTTCCTTAGCAGTTTCCTTTACACCTTCCTTTCCATTCCTTTTTTTTTTTTAAATTAACCTTTCCTTTCCCTTTTTATATACTTCCCTATCCTTACAATTCTACATACATTGACTTTCCTTTATACATTGCGTTCCTTTCCATTATATCTACCTTTCCTTTCTTTTCTATTCCCTTCATTTCCCATCCTTTATACTTACCTTTGCTTTCCTTTCTTTTATACTTTCCCTTCCTTTATACTTTCCTTTTCTTTATACTTTCCTTTCCTTTATACTTTCATTTTCTGTATACTTTCCCCTTTCCTTTACACTTCCATTTCAATTCCTATTTTTAAACTTAGCCTCTCCTTTCATTTATACTTTCGTTTCCTTTCCTTTCATACTTACCTTTGCTTTCCTTTCTTTTATAAATTCCCTTCTTTTATAATTCCCTTCCCTTTTCATTATACCTACATTCCCTTTCTGTTCTGTAGCATTTTCCTTTAGACCTTCCTTTCCATTCCTTTTTTTTTATTTTAATTAACCTTGCCTTTCCTTTTTTATATACTTCCCTATCCTTACAATTCTACATACATTGACTTTCCCTTATACATTGCTTTCCTTTCCATTATATCTACCTTTCCTTTCTTTTCTATTCCCTTCCTTTCCCTTCCTTTATACTTACCTTTGCTTCCTTTCTTTTATACTTTCCCTTCCTTTATACTTTCCATTCCCTTATACTTTCCTTTCCATTCCTATTTTTGAACTTACCCATTCCTTTCATTTATACTTTCTTATCCTTTCCAATATACTTACCTTTGCTTTCCTTTCTTTTATACTTTCCCTTCCTATATACTTTCCTTTTCTTTATACTTTCCTTTCCTTTATACTTTCCTTTTCTGTAAACTTTCCCCTTTCCTTTACACTTTCATTTCAATTCCTATTTTTAAACTTAGCCTCTCCTTTCATTTATACTTTCCTTTCCTTTCCTTTCATACTTACCTTTGCTTTCCTTTCTTTTATAAATTCCCTTCTTTTATAATTCCCTTCCCTTTTCATTATACCTACATTCCCTTTCTGTTCTGCAGCATTTTCCTTTAGACCTTCCTTTCCATTCCTTTTTTTTAATTTTAATTAACCTTGCCTTTCCTTTTTTATATACTTCCCTATCCTTACAATTCTACATACATTGACTTTCCCTTATACATTGCTTTCCTTTCCATTATATCTACCTTTCCTTTCTTTTCTATTCCCTTCCTTTCCCTTCCTTTATACATACCTATGCTTCCTTTCTTTTATACTTTCCCTTCCTTTATACTTTCCATTCCCTAATAATTTCATTTCAATTCCTATTTTTAAACTTAGCCTCTCCTTTCATTTATACCTTCCTTTCCTTTCATACTTACCTTTGCTTTCCTTTTTTTTATAAATTCCCTTCTTTAATAATTCCCTTCCCTTTGCATTATACCTACATTCCCTTTTTGTTCTTTAACATTTTCCTTTAGACCTTCCTTTCCATTCCTTTTTTTTTTTTTTTAAATTAACCTTTCCTTTCCTTTTTTATATACTCCCCTATCCTTAAAATTCTACATACATTGACTTTCCATTATACATTGCTTTCCTTTCCATTATATCTACCTTTCCTTTCTTTTCTATTCCCTTCCTTTCCCTTCCTTTATACTTACCTTTGCTTCCTTTCTTTTATACTTTCCCTTCCTTTATACTTTCCATTCCCTTATACTTTCCTTTCCATTCCTATTTTTAAACTTACCCATTCCTTTCATTTATACTTTCTTATCCTTTCCAATATACTTACCTTTGCTTTCCTTTCTTTTATACTTTCCCTTCGTTTATACTTCCCTTTTTTTTATACTTTCCTTTCCTTTATACTTCCCTGTTCTGTATACTTTCCTTTCCTTTACACTTTCATTTCAATTCCTATTTTTAAACTTAGCCTCTCCCTTCATTTATACTTTCCTTTCCTTTCATAATTACCTTTGCTTTCCTTTCTATTATAAATTCCCTTCATTTATAATTCCCTTCCCTTTGCATTATACCTACCTTCCCTTTCTGTTCTGTAACATTTCCTTTAGACCTTTCTTTCCATTCCTTTTTTTTTTTTTAAATTAACCTTGCCTTTCCTTTCTTATATACTTCCCTATCCTTACAATTCTACATACATTGACTTTCCTTTATACTTTGCTTTCCTTTCCATTATATCTACCTTTCCTTTCTTTTCTATTCCCTTCCTTTCCCTTCCTTTATACTTACCTTTGCTTCCTTTCTTTTATACTTTCCCTTCCTTTATACTTTCCATTCCCTTATACTTTCCTTTCCATTCCTATTTTTAAACTTACCCATTCCTTTCATTTATACTTTCTTATCCTTTCCGGTATACTTACCTTTGCTTTCCTTTCTTTTATACTTTCCCTTCCTTTATACTTTACTTTTCTTTATACTTTCCTTTTCTTTATACTTTCCTTTCCTTTATACTTTCCTGTTCTGTATACTTTCCCCTTTCCTTTACACTTTCATTTCTATTCCTATTTTTAAACTTAGCCTCTCCCTTCGTTTATACTTTCCTGTCGTTTCATACTTACCTTTGCTTTCCTTTCTTTTATACTTTCCCTTTCATTTTCAGTTTACTTTCCTTTCTTTTACACTTTCATTTCAATTCCTATTTTTAAACTTAGCCTCTCCTTTCATTTATACTTTCCCTTCCTTTCCTTTCATATTACCTTTGCTTTCCTTTCTTTATAAATTCTTTTCTTTTATAATTCCCTTCCCTTTTCATTATACCTACATTCCCTTTCTGTTCTGTAGCATTTTCCTTTAGACCTTCCTTTCCATTCCTTTTTTTTTATTTTAATTAACCTTGCCTTTCCTTTTTTATATACTTCCCTATCCTTACAATTCTACATACATTGACTTTCCCTTATACATTGCTTTCCTTTCCATTATATCTACCTTTCCTTTCTTTTCTATTCCTTTCCTTTCCCATCCTTTATACTTACCTTTGCTTCCTTTCTTTTATACTTTCCCTTCCTTTATACTTTCCATTCCCTTATACTTTCCTTTCCATTCCTATTTTTAAACTTACCCATTCCTTTCATTTATACTTTCTTAGCCTTTCCAATATACTTACCCTTGCTTTCCTTTCTTTTATACTTTCCCTTTCCCTTTCTGTATACTTTCTTTTCCTTTACACTTTCATTTCAATTCCTATTTTTAAACTTAGCCTTTCCTTTCATTTATACTTTCCTTTCCTTTCATATTTACCTTTGCTTTCCTTTCTTTTATAAATTCCCTTCTTTAATAATTCCCTTCCCTTTGCATTATACCTACATTCCCTTTCTGTTCTGTAACATTTTCCTTTAGACCTTCCTTTCCATACCTTTTTTTTTTTAAAATTAACCTTTCCTTTCCTTTTTTATATACTTCCCTATCCTTACAATTCTACATACATTGACTTTCCATTATACTTTGCTTTCCTTTCCATTATATCTACCTTTCCTTTCTTTTCTATTCCCTTCCTTTCCCTTCCTTTATACTTACCTTTGCTTCCTTTCTTTTATACTTTCCCTTCCTTTATACTTTCCATTCCCTTATACTTTCCTTTCCATTCCTATTTTTAAACTTACCCATTCCTTTCATTTATACTTTCTTAGCCTTTCCAATATACTTATCCTTGCTTTCCTTTCTTTTATACTTTCCCTTTCCCTTTCTGTATACTTTCTTTTCCTTTACACTTTCATTTCAATTCCTATTTTTAAACTTAGCCTTTCCTTTCATTTATACTTTCCTTTCCTTTCATATTTACCTTTGCTTTCCTTTCTTTTATAAATTCCCTTCTTTAATAATTCCCTTCCGTTTGCATTATACCTACATTCCCTTTCTGTTCTGTAACATTTTCATTTAGACCTTCCTTTCCATACCTTTTTTTTTTTAAAATTAACCTTTCCTTTCCTTTTTTATATACTTCCCTATCCTTACAATTCTACATACATTGACTTTCCATTATACTTTGCTTTCCTTTCCATTATATCTACCTTTCCTTTCTTTTCTATTCCCTTCCTTTCCCTTCCTTTATACTTACCTTTGCTTCCTTTCTTTTATACTTTCCCTTCCTTTATACTTTCCATTCCCTTATACTTTCCTTTCCATTCCTATTTTTAAACTTACCCATTCCTTTCATTTATACTTTCTTATCCTTTCCAATATACTTACCTTTGCTTTCCTTTCTTTTATACTTTCCTTTCCGTTATACTTTCCTTTTCTGTATACTTTCCGCTTTCCTTTACACTTTCATTTCAATTCCTATTTTTAAACTTAGCCTCTCCTTTCATTTATACTTTCCTTTCCTTTCATATTTACCTTTGCTTTCCTTTCTTTTATAAATTCCTTTCTTTTATAATTCCCTTCCCTTTTCATTATACTTACATTCCCTTTCTGTTCTGTAGCATTTTCCTTTAGACCTTCCTTTCCATTCCTTTTTTTTTTTTTAATTAACCTTGCCTTTCCTTTTTTATATACTTCCCTATCCTTACAATTCTACATACATTGACTTTCCCTTATACATTGCTTTCCTTTCCATTATATCTACCTTTCCTTTCTTTTCTATTCCCTTCCTTTCCCTTCCTTTATACTTACCTTTGCTTCCTTTCTTTTATACTTTCCCTTCCTTTATACTTTCCATTCCCTTATACTTTCCTTTCCATTCCTATTTTTAAACTTACCCATTCCTTTCATTTATACTTTCTTATCCTTTCCAATATACTTACCTTTGCTTTCCTTTCTTTTATACTTTCCCTTCGTTTATACTTCCCTTTTTTTTATACTTTCCTTTCCTTTATACTTCCCTGTTCTGTATACTTTCCTTTCCTTTACACTTTCATTTCAATTCCTATTTTTAAACTTAGCCTCTCCCTTCATTTATACTTTCCTTTCCTTTCATAATTACCTTTGCTTTCCTTTCTATTATAAATTCCCTTCATTTATAATTCCCTTCCCTTTGCATTATACCTACCTTCCCTTTCTGTTCTGTAACATTTCCTTTAGACCTTTCTTTCCATTCCTTTTTTTTTTTTTAAATTAACCTTGCCTTTCCTTTCTTATATACTTCCCTATCCTTACAATTCTACATACATTGACTTTCCTTTATACTTTGCTTTCCTTTCCATTATATCTACCTTTCCTTTCTTTTCTATTCCCTTCCTTTCCCTTCCTTTATACTTACCTTTGCTTCCTTTCTTTTATACTTTCCCTTCCTTTATACTTTCCATTCCCTTATACTTTCATTTCCATTCCTATTTTTAAACTTACCCATTCCTTTCATTTATACTTTCTTATCCTTTCCGGTATACTTACCTTTGCTTTCCTTTCTTTTATACTTTCCCTTCCTTTATACTTTACTTTTCTTTATACTTTCCTTTTCTTTATACTTTCCTTTCCTTTATACTTTCCTGTTCTGTATACTTTCCCCTTTCCTTTACACTTTCATTTCCATTCCTATTTTTAAACTTAGCCTCTCCCTTCGTTTATACTTTCCTGTCGTTTCATACTTACCTTTGCTTTCCTTTCTTTTATACTTTCCCTTTCATTTTCAGTTTACTTTCCTTTCCTTTACACTTTCATTTCAATTCCTATTTTTAAACTTAGCCTCTCCTTTCATTTATACTTTCCCTTCCTTTCCTTTCATACTTACCTTTGCTTTCCTTTCTTTATAAATTCTTTTCTTTTATAATTCCCTTCCCTTTTCATTATACCTACATTCCCTTTCTGTTCTGTAGCATTTTCCTTTAGACCTTCCTTTCCATTCCTTTTTTTTTATTTTAATTAACCTTGCCTTTCATTTTTTATATACTTCCCTATCCTTACAATTCTACATACATTGACTTTCCCTTATACATTGCTTTCCTTTCCATTATATCTACCTTTCCTTTCTTTTCTATTCCTTTCCTTTCCCATCCTTTATACTTACCTTTGCTTCCTTTCTTTTAAACTTTCCCTTCCTTTATACTTTCCATTCCCTTATACTTTCCTTTCCATTCCTATTTTTAAACTTACCCATTCCTTTCATTTATACTTTCTTAGCCTTTCCAATATACTTACCATTGCTTTCCTTTCTTTTATACTTTCCCTTTCCCTTTCTGTATACTTTCTTTTCCTTTACACTTTCATTTCAATTCCTATTTTTAAACTTAGCCTTTCCTTTCATTTATACTTTCCTTTCCTTTCATATTTACCTTTGCTTTCCTTTCTTTTATAAATTCCCTTCTTTAATAATTCCCTTCCCTTTGCATTATACCTACATTCCCTTTCTGTTCTGTAACATTTTCCTTTAGACCTTCCTTTCCATTCCTTTTTTTTTTTTAAATTAACATTGCCTTTCCTTTTTTATATACTTCCCTATCCTTACAATTCTACATACATTGACTTATACATTGCTTTCCTTTCCATTATATCTACCTTTCCTTTCTTTTCTATTCCCTTCCTTTCCATTCTTTATACTTACCTTTGCTTCCTTTCTTTTATACTTTCCCTTCCTTTATACTTTCCATTCCCTTATACTTTCATTTCCATTCCTATTTTTAAACTTACCCATTCCTTTCATTTATACTTTCTTATCCTTTCCAATATACTTACCTTTGCTTTCCTTTCTTTTATACTTTCCTTTCCGTTATACTTTCCTTTTCTGTATACTTTCCGCTTTCCTTTACACTTTCATTTCCATTCCTATTTTTAAACTTAGCCTCTCCTTTCATTTATACTTTCCTTTCCTTTCATATTTACCTTTGCTTTCCTTTCTTTTATAAATTCCCTTCTTTTATAATTCCCTTCCCTTTTCATTATACCTACATTCCCTTTCTGTTCTGCAGCATTTTCCTTTAGACCTTCCTTTCCATTCCTTTTTTTTAATTTTAATTAACCTTGCCTTTCCTTTTTTATATACTTCCCTATCCTTACAATTCTACATACATTGACTTTCCCTTATACATTGCTTTCCTTTCCATTATATCTACCTTTCCTTTCTTTTCTATTCCCTTCCTTTCCCTTCCTTTATACATACCTATGCTTCCTTTCTTTTATACTTTCCCTTCCTTTATACTTTCCATTCCCTAATAATTTCATTTCAATTCCTATTTTTAAACTTAGCCTCTCCTTTCATTTATACCTTCCTTTCCTTTCATACTTACCTTTGCTTTCCTTTTTTTTATAAATTCCCTTCTTTAATAATTCCCTTCCCTTTGCATTATACCTACATTCCCTTTTTGTTCTTTAACATTTTCCTTTAGACCTTCCTTTCCATTCCTTTTTTTTTTTTTTTAAATTAACCTTTCCTTTCCTTTTTTATATACTTCCCTATCCTTAAAATTCTACATACATTGACTTTCCATTATACATTGCTTTCCTTTCCATTATATCTACCTTTCCTTTCTTTTCTATTCCCTTCCTTTCCCTTCCTTTATACTTACCTTTGCTTCCTTTCTTTTATACTTTCCCTTCCTTTATACTTTCCATTCCCTTATACTTTCCTTTCCATTCCTATTTTTAAACTTACCCATTCCTTTCATTTATACTTTCTTATCCTTTCCAATATACTTACCTTTGCTTTCCTTTCTTTTATACTTTCCCTTCGTTTATACTTCCCTTTTTTTTATACTTTCCTTTCCTTTATACTTCCCTGTTCTGTATACTTTCCTTTCCTTTACACTTTCATTTCAATTCCTATTTTTAAACTTAGCCTCTCCCTTCATTTATACTTTCCTTTCCTTTCATAATTACCTTTGCTTTCCTTTCTATTATAAATTCCCTTCATTTATAATTCCCTTCCCTTTGCATTATACCTACCTTCCCTTTCTGTTCTGTAACATTTCCTTTAGACCTTTCTTTCCATTCCTTTTTTTTTTTTTAAATTAACCTTGCCTTTCCTTTCTTATATACTTCCCTATCCTTACAATTCTACATACATTGACTTTCCTTTATACTTTGCTTTCCTTTCCATTATATCTACCTTTCCTTTCTTTTCTATTCCCTTCCTTTCCCTTCCTTTATACTTACCTTTGCTTCCTTTCTTTTATACTTTCCCTTCCTTTATACTTTCCATTCCCTTATACTTTCATTTCCATTCCTATTTTTAAACTTACCCATTCCTTTCATTTATACTTTCTTATCCTTTCCGGTATACTTACCTTTGCTTTCCTTTCTTTTATACTTTCCCTTCCTTTATACTTTACTTTTCTTTATACTTTCCTTTTCTTTATACTTTCCTTTCCTTTATACTTTCCTGTTCTGTATACTTTCCCCTTTCCTTTACACTTTCATTTCCATTCCTATTTTTAAACTTAGCCTCTCCCTTCGTTTATACTTTCCTGTCGTTTCATACTTACCTTTGCTTTCCTTTCTTTTATACTTTCCCTTTCATTTTCAGTTTACTTTCCTTTCCTTTACACTTTCATTTCAATTCCTATTTTTAAACTTAGCCTCTCCTTTCATTTATACTTTCCCTTCCTTTCCTTTCATACTTACCTTTGCTTTCCTTTCTTTATAAATTCTTTTCTTTTATAATTCCCTTCCCTTTTCATTATACCTACATTCCCTTTCTGTTCTGTAGCATTTTCCTTTAGACCTTCCTTTCCATTCCTTTTTTTTTATTTTAATTAACCTTGCCTTTCATTTTTTATATACTTCCCTATCCTTACAATTCTACATACATTGACTTTCCCTTATACATTGCTTTCCTTTCCATTATATCTACCTTTCCTTTCTTTTCTATTCCTTTCCTTTCCCATCCTTTATACTTACCTTTGCTTCCTTTCTTTTAAACTTTCCCTTCCTTTATACTTTCCATTCCCTTATACTTTCCTTTCCATTCCTATTTTTAAACTTACCCATTCCTTTCATTTATACTTTCTTAGCCTTTCCAATATACTTACCCTTGCTTTCCTTTCTTTTATACTTTCCCTTTCCCTTTCTGTATACTTTCTTTTCCTTTACACTTTCATTTCAATTCCTATTTTTAAACTTAGCCTTTCCTTTCATTTATACTTTCCTTTCCTTTCATATTTACCTTTGCTTTCCTTTCTTTTATAAATTCCCTTCTTTAATAATTCCCTTCCCTTTGCATTATACCTACATTCCCTTTCTGTTCTGTAACATTTTCCTTTAGACCTTCCTTTCCATTCCTTTTTTTTTTTAAATTAACATTGCCTTTCCTTTTTTATATACTTCCCTATCCTTACAATTCTACATACATTGACTTTCCATTATACTTTGCTTTCCTTTCCATTATATCTACCTTTCCTTTCTTTTCTATTCCCTTCCTTTCCCTTCCTTTATACTTACCTTTGCTTCCTTTCTTTTATATTTTCCCTTCCTTTATACTTTCCATTCCCTTATACTTTCCTTTCCATTCCTATTTTTAAACTTACCCATTCCTTTCATTTATACTTTCTTAGCCTTTCCAATATACTTATCCTTGCTTTCCTTTCTTTTATACTTTCCCTTTCCCTTTCTGTATACTTTCTTTTCCTTTACACTTTCATTTCAATTCCTATTTTTAAACTTAGCCTTTCCTTTCATTTATACTTTCCTTTCCTTTCATATTTACCTTTGCTTTCCTTTCTTTTATAAATTCCCTTCTTTAATAATTCCCTTCCGTTTGCATTATACCTACATTCCCTTTCTGTTCTGTAACATTTTCATTTAGACCTTCCTTTCCATACTTTTTTTTTTTTAAAATTAACCTTTCCTTTCCTTTTTTATATACTTCCCTATCCTTACAATTCTACATACATTGACTTTCCATTATACTTTGCTTTTCTTTCCATTATATCTACCTTTCCTTTCTTTTCTATTCCCTTCCTTTCCCTTCCTTTATACTTACCTTTGCTTCCTTTCTTTTATACTTTCCCTTCCTTTATACTTTCCATTCCCTTATACTTTCCTTTCCATTCCTATTTTTAAACTTACCCATTCCTTTCATTTATACTTTCTTATCCTTTCCAATATACTTACCTTTGCTTTCCTTTCTTTTATACTTTCCTTTCCGTTATACTTTCCTTTTCTGTATACTTTCCGCTTTCCTTTACACTTTCATTTCAATTCCTATTTTTAAACTTAGCCTCTCCTTTCATTTATACTTTCCTTTCCTTTCATATTTACCTTTGCTTTCCTTTCTTTTATAAATTCCTTTCTTTTATAATTCCCTTCCCTTTTCATTATACTTACATTCCCTTTCTGTTCTATAGCATTTTCCTTTAGACCTTCCTTTCCATTCCTTTTTTTTTTTTTAATTAACCTTGCCTTTCCTTTTTTATATACTTCCCTATCCTTACAATTCTACATACATTGACTTTCCCTTATACATTGCTTTCCTTTCCATTATATCTACCTTTCCTTTCTTTTCTATTCCCTTCCTTTCCCTTCCTTTATACTTACCTTTGCTTCCTTTCTTTTATACTTTCCCTTCCTTTATACTTTCCATTCCCTTATACTTTCCTTTCCATTCCTATTTTTAAACTTACCCATTCCTTTCATTTATACTTTCTTATCCTTTCCAATATACTTACCCTTGCTTTCCTTTCTTTTATACTTTCCATTTCCCTTTCTGTATACTTTCTTTTCCTATACACTTTCATTTCAATTCCTATTTTTAAACTTAGCCTTTCCTTTCATTTATACTTTCCTTTCCTTTCATACTTACCTTTGCTTTCCTTTCTTTTATAAATTCCCTTCTTTTATAATTCCCTTCCCTTTGCATTATAACTACCTTCCCTTTCTGTTCTGTAACATTTTCCTTTAGACCTTCCTTTCCATTCCTTTTTTTTTTTTTTTTAAATTAACCTTTCCTTTCCTTTTTTATATACTTCCCTATCCTTACAATTCAACATACATTGACTTTCCATTATACTTTGCTTTCCTTTCCATTATATCTACCTTTTATTTCTTTTCTATTCCCTTCCTTTCCCTTCCTTTATACTTACCTTTGCTTCCTTTCTTTTATACTTTCCATTCCTTTCTACTTTCCGTTCCCTTATACTTTCCTTTCCATTCCTATTTTTAAACTTACCCATTCCTTTCATTTATACTTTCTTATCCTTTCCAATATACTTACCTTTGCTTTCCTTTCTTTTATACTTTCCCTTCCTATATACTTTCCTTTTCTTTATACTTTCCTTTCCTTTATACTTTCCTTTTCTGTATACTTTCCTTTCCTTTACACTTTCATTTCAATTCCTATTTTTAAACTTAGCCTCTCCTTTCATTTATACTTTCCTTTCCTTTCCTTTCATACTTACCTTTGCTTTCCTTTCTTTTATAAATTCCCTTCTTTAATAATTCCCTTCCCTTTGCATTATACCTACATTCCCTTTCTGTTCTGTAACATTTTCCTTTAGACCTTCCTTTCCATATCATTTTTTTTTTTTAAAATTAACCTTGCCTTTCCTTTTTTATATACTTCCCTTTCCTTACAATTCTACATACATTGACTTTCCCTTATACATTGCTTTCCTTTCCATTATATCAACCTTTCCTTTCTTTTCTATTCCCTTCCTTTCCCTTCCTTTATACTTACCTTTGCTTCCTTTCTTTTATACTTTCCCTTCCTTTATACTTCCATTCCCTTATACTTTCCTTTCCATTCCTATTTTTAAACTTACCCATTCCTTTCATTCATACTTTCTTATCCTTTCCAATATACTTACCTTTGCTTTCCTTTCTTTATACTTTCCTTTCCTTTATACTTTCCTTATCTTTATACTTTTCATTCCTTTATACTTTCCTGATCTGTATACTTTCCTTTTATTTACACTTTCATTTCAATTCCTATTTTTAAACTTAGCCTCTCTTTTCATTTATACTTTCCTTTCCTTTCATACTTACCTTTGCTTTCCTTTCTATTATAAATTCCCTTCATTTATAATTCCCTTCCCTTTGCATTATACCTACCTTCCCTTTCTGTTCTGTAACATTTAGCTTTAGATCTTTCTTTCCATTCCTTTTTCTTTTTAATATTAACCTTGCCTTTCCATTCTTATATAGTTCCCTATCCTTACAATTCTACATACATTGACTTTCCCTTATACATTGCTTTCCTTTCTATTATATCTACCTTTCCATTCTTTTCTATTTTCTTCCTTTCCCTTCCTTTATACTTACCTTTGCTTTCCTTTCTTTTATACTTTCCCTTCCTATATACTTTCCTTTTCTTTATACTTTCCTTTCCTTTATACTTTCCTTTTCTGTATACTTTCCTTTCCTTTACACTTTCATTTCAATTCCTATTTTTAAACTTAGCATCTCCTGTCATTTATACTTTCCTTTCCTTTCATACTTACCTTTGCTTTCCTTTCTATTATAAATTCCCTTCAATTATAATTCCCTTCCCTTTGCATTATACCTACCTTCCCTTTCTGTTCTGTAACATTTTCCTTTAGACCTTCCTTTCCATTCCTTTTTTTTTTTTAAATAAACCTTGCCTTTCCATTCTTATATAGTTCCCTATCCTTACAATTCTACATACATTGACTTTCCCTTATACATTGCTTTCCTTTCCATTATATCTACCTTTCCTTTCTTTTCTATTCCCTTCCTTTCCCTTCCTTTATACTTACCTTTGCTTCCTTTCTTTTATACTTTCCCTTCCTTTATACTTTCCATTCCCTTATACTTTCCCTTCCATTCCTATTTTTAAACATACCCATTCCTTTCATTTATACTTTCTTATCCTTTCCAATATACTTACCTTTGCTTTCCTTTCTTTTATACTTTCCCTTCCTTTATACTTTCCTTATCTTTATACTTTTCATTCCTTTATACTTTCCTGATCTGTATACTTTCCTTTCCTTTACACTTTCATTTCAATTCCTATTTTTAAACTTAGCATCTCCCTTCATTTATACTTTCCTTTCCTTTCATACTTATCTTTTCTTTCCTTTCTATTATAAATTCCCTTCATTTATAATTCCCTTCCCTTTGCATTATACCTACCTTCCCTTTCTGTTCTGTAACATTTTCCTTTAGACCTTCCTTTCCATACCTTTTTTTTTTTAAATTAACCTTGCCTTTCCATTCTTATATAGTTCCCTATGCTTACAATTCTACATACATTGACTTTCCCTTATACATTGCTTTCCTTTCTATTATATCTACCTTTCCTTTCTTTTCTATTCCCTTCCTTTCCCTTCCTTTATGCTTACCTTTACTTCCTTTCTTTTATACTTTCCCTTCCTTTATGCTTTCCATTCCCTTATACTTTCCTTTCCATTCCTATTTTTAAACTTACCGATTCCTTTCATTTATACTTTCTTATCCTTTCCAATATACTTACCTTTGCTTTCCTTTCTTTTATACTTTCCCTTCCTATATACTTTCCTTTTCTTAATACTTTCCTTTCCTTTATACTTTCCTTTTCTGTATACTTTCCCCTTTCCTTTACACTTTCATTTCAATTCCTATTTTTAAACTTAGCCTCTCTTTTCATTTATACTTTCCTTTCCTTTCCTTTCATACTTACCTTTGCTTTCCTTTCTTTTATAAATTCCCTTCTTTTATAATTCCCTTCCCTTTGCATTATACCTACATTCCCTTTCTGTTCTGTAACATTTTCCTTTAGACTTTCCTTTCCATACCTGTTTTTTTTTTTTTAAATTAACCTTTCCTTTCCTATTTTATATACTTCCCTATCCTTACAATTCAACATACATTGACTTTCCATTATACTTTGCTTTCCTTTCCATTATATCTACTTTTCCTTTCTTTTCTATTCCCTTCCTTTCCCTTCCTTTATACTTACCTTTGCTTCCTTTCTTTTATACTTTCCCTTCCTTTATACTTTCCATTCCCTTATACTTTCCTTTCCATTCCTATTTTTAAACTTATCCATTCCTTTCATTTATACTTTCTTATTCTTTCCAATATACTTAACCTTTGCTTTCCTTTCTTTTATACTTTCCCTTCCTTTATACTTTCCTTTTCTTTATACTTTCCTTTCCTTTATACTTTCCTTTTCTTTATACTTTCCTTTCCTTTACACTTTCATTTCAATTCCTATTTTTAAACTTAGCCTCTCTTTTCATTTATACTTTCTTTTCCTTTCCTTTCATACTTACCTTTGCTTTCCTTTCTTTTATAAATTCCCTTCTTTTATAATTCCCTTCCCTTTGCATTATACCATCCTTCCCTTTCTGTTCTGTAACATTTTCCTTTAGACCTTCCTTTCCATTCCTTTTTTTATTTTTTAAATTAACCTTGCCTTTTCTTTTTTATATACTTCCCTTTCCTTACAATTCTACATACATTGACTTTCCTTTATACTTTGCTTTCCTTTCCATTATATCTACCTTTCCTTTCTTTTCTATTCCCTTCCTTTCCCTTCTTTTATACTTACCTTTGCTTCCTTTCTTTTATACTTTCCCTTCCTTTATACTTTCTATTCCTTTATACTTTCCTTTCCATTCCTATTTTTAAACTTACCCATTCCTTTCATTTACACTTTCTTATCATTTCCAATATACTCACCTTTGCTTTCCTTTCTTTTATATTTTCCCTTTCCATTTCTGTATACTTTCCTTTCCTTTACACTTTCATTTCAATTCCTATTTTTAAACTTAGCCTCTCCTTTCATTTATACTTTCCTTTCCTTTCCTTTCCTTTCATACTTACCTTTGCTTTCCTTTCTTTTATAAATTCCCTTCTTTAATAATTACTTTCCCTTTGCATTATACCTACATTCCCTTTCTGTTCTGTAACATTTTCCTTTAGACCTTCCTTTCCATATCTTTTTTCTTTTTTTAAATTAACCTTGCCTTTCCTTTTTTATATACTTCCCTTTCCTTACAATTCTACATACATTGACTTTCCCTTATACATTGCTTTCCTTTCCATTATATCAACCTTTCCTTTCTTTTCTATTCCCTTCCTTTCCCTTCCTTTATACTTACCTTTGCTTCCTTTCTTTTATACTTTCCCTTCCTTTATACTTCCATTCCCTTATACTTTCCTTTCCATTCCTATTTTTAAACTTACCCATTCCTTTCATTCATACTTTCTTATCCTTTCCAATATACTTACCTTTGCTTTCCTTTCTTTATACTTTCCCTTCCTTTATACTTTCCTTATCTTTATACTTTTCATTCCTTTATACTTTCCTGATCTGTATACTTTCCTTTTCTTTACACTTTCATTTCAATTCCTATTTTTATACTTAGCCTCTCCCTTCGTTTATACTTTCCTTTCCTTTCATACTTACCTTTGCTTTCCTTTCTATTATAAATTCCCTTCATTTATAATTCCCTTCCCTTTGCATTATACCTACCTTCCCTTTCTGTTCTGTAACATTTAGCTTTAGATCTTTCTTTCCATTCCTTTTTTTTTTTAATATTAACCTTGCCTTTCCATTCTTATATAGTTCCCTATCCTTACAATTCTGCATACATTGACTTTCCCTTATACATTGCTTTCCTTTCCATTATATCTACCTTTCCTTTCTTTTCTATTCCCTTCCTTTCCCTTCCTTTATACTTACCTTTGCTTCCTTTCTTTTATACTTTCCCTTCCTTTATACTTTCCATTCCCTTATACTTTAATTTCCATTCCTATTTTTAAACTTACCCATTCCTTTCATTTATACTTTCTTATCCTTTACAATATACTTACCTTTGCTTTCCTTTCTTTTATACTTTCCCTTCCTATATACTTTCCTTTTCTTTATACTTTCCTTTCCTTTATACATTCCTTTTCTGTGTACTTTCCTTTCCTTTACACTTTCATTTCAATACCTATTTTTAAACTTAGCCTCTCTTTTCATTTATACTTTCCTTTCCTTTCCTTTAATATTTACCGTTGCTTTACTTTCTTTTATAAATTCCCTTCCTTTATAATTCCCTTTCCTTTGCATTATACCTACATTCCCTTTCTGTTCTGTAACATTTTCCTTTAGACCTTCCTTTCCATATCTTTTTTTTTTTTTTAGATTAACCTTTCTTTTCCTATCTTATATATTTCCCTATCCTTACAATTCTACATACCTTGACTTTCCATTATACTTTGCTTTCCTTTCCATTATATCTACCTTTCCTTTCTTTTCTATTCCCTTCCTTTCCCTTCCTTTATACTTACCTTTGCTTCCTTTCTTTTATACTTTCCCTTCCTTTATACTTTCCATTCCCTTATACTTTCCTTTCCATTCCTATTTTTAAACTTACCCATTCCTTTCATTTATACTTTCTTACCCTTTCCAATATACTTACCTTTCCTTTCCTTTCTTTTGTACTTTCCCTTCCTATATACTTTCCTTTTCTTTATACTTTCCTTTCCTTTATACTTTCCTTTTCTATATACTTTCCCCTTTCCTTTACACTTTCATTTCAATTCCTATTTTTAAACTTAGCCTCTCCTTTCATTTATACTTTCCTTTTCTTTCATACTTACCTTTGCTTTCCTTTCTTTTATAAATTCCTTTCTTTTATAATTCCCTTCCCTTTTCATTATACTTACATTCCCTTTCTGTTCTGTAGCATTTTCCTTTAGACATTCCTTTCCATTCGTGTTTTTTTTTAAATTAACCTTTCCTTTCCCTTTTTATATACTTCCCTATCCTTACAATTATACATACATTGACTTTCCTTTATACATTGCTTTCCTTTCCATTATATCTACCTTTCCTTTCTTGTCTATTCCCTTCCTTTCCCTTCCTTTATACTTACCTTTGCTTCCTTTCTTTTATACTTTCCCTTCCTTTATACTTTCCATTCCCTTATACTTTCCTTTCCATTCCTATTTTTAAACTTACCCATTCCTTTCATTTATACTTTCTTATCCTTTCCAATATACTTACCTTTGCTTCCTTTCTTTTATACTTTCCCTTCCTTTATACTTTCCATTTCCTTTATACTTTCCTTTCCATTCCTATTTTTAAACTTACCCATTCCTTTCATTTATACTTTCTTATCCTTTCCAATATACTTACCTTTGCTTTCCTTTCTTTTATACTTTCCCTTTCTTTGTACTGTCCTTTTCTTTATACTTTCCTTTCCTTTATCCTTTCCTTTTCTGTATACTTTCCTTTCCTTTACAGTTTCATTTCACTTCCTACTTTTAATCTTAGCCTCTCTTTTCATTTATACTTTCCTTTCCTTTCCTTTCATACTTACCTTTGTTTTCCTTTCTTTTATAAATTCCCTTCTTTTATAATTCCCTTACCTTTGCATTATACCATCCTTCCCTTTCTGTTCTGTAACATTTTCCTTTAGACCTTCCTTTCCATTCCTTTTTTTATTTTTTAAATTAACCTTGCCTTTCCTTTTTTATATACTTCCCTTTCCTTACAACTCTACAAACATTGACTTTCCTTTATACATTGCTTTCCTTTCCATTATATCTACCTTTCCTTTCTTTTCTATTCCCTTCCTTTCCCTTCCTTTATACTTACCTTTGCTTCCTTTCTTTTATACTTTCCCTTCCTTTATACTTTCCATTCCCTTATACTTTCCTTTCCATTCCTATTTTTTAACTTACCCATTCCTTTCATTTATACTTTCTTATCATTTCCAATATACTCACCTTTGCTTTCCTTTCTTTTATACTTTCCCTTTCCTTTTCTGTATACTTTCCTTTCCTTTACACTTTCATTTCAATTCCTATTTTTAAACTTAGCCTCTCCTTTCATTTATACTTTCCTTTCCTTTCCTTTCATATTTACCTTTGCTTTACTTTCTTTTATAAATTCCCTTCTTTTATAATTCCCTTTCCTTTGCATTATACCTACATTCCCTTTCTGTTCTGTAACATTTTCCTTTAGACCTTCCTTTCCATACCTTTTTTTTTTTTTTTTAAAATTGACCTTTCCTTTCCTTTCTTATATACTTCCCTATCCTTACAATACTACATACCTTGACTTTCCATTATACTTTGCTTTCCTTTCCATTATATCTACCTTTCCTTTCTTTTCTATTCCCTTCCTTTCCCTTCCTTTATACTTACCTTTGCTTCCTTTCTTTTATACTTTCCCTTCCTTTATACTTTCCATTCCCTTATACTTTCCTTTCCATTCCTATTTTTAAACTTACCCATTCCTTTCATTTATACTTTCTTACCCTTTCCAATATACTTACCTTTCTTTTCCTTTCCTTTCTTTTGTATGTTCCCTTCCTATATACTTTCCTTTTCTTTATACTTTCCTTTCCTTTATACTTTCCTTTTCTGTATACTTTCCCCTTTCCTTTACACTTTCATTTCAATTCCTATTTTTAAACTTAGACTTTCCTTTCATTTATACTTTCCTTTCCTTTCATACTTACCTTTGCTTTCCTTTCTTTTATAAATTCCTTTCTTTTATAATTCCCTTCCCTTTTCATTATACTTACATTCCCTTTCTGTTCTGTAGCATTTTCCTTTAGACCTTCCTTTCCATTCCTTTTTTTTTTTTTAATTAACCTTGCCTTTCCTTATTTATATACTTCCCTATCCATACAATTCTACATACATTGACTTTCCCTTATACATTGCTTTCCTTTCCATTATATCTACCTTTCCTTTCTTTTCTATTCCCTTCCTTTCCCTTCCTTTATACTTACCTTTGCTTCCTTTCTTTTATACTTTCCCTTCCTTTATACTTTCCATTCCCTTATACTTTCCTTTCCATTCCTATTTTTAAACTTACCCATTCCTTTCATTTATACTTTCTTATCCTTTCCAATATACTTACCTTTGCTTTCCTTTCTTTTATACTTTCCCTTTCCTTTTCTGTATACTTTCCTTTCCTTTACACTTTCATTTCAATTCCTATTTTTAAACTTAGCCTCTCCTTCATTTATACTTTCCTTTCCTTTCATACTTACCTTTGCTTTCCTGTCTTTTATAAATTCCCTTCTTTTATAATTCTATTCCCTTTGCATTATACCTACATTCCCTTTCTGTTCTGTAACATTTTCCTTTAGACCTTCCTTTCCATTCCTTTTTTTTTTTTAAATTAACCTTTCCTTTCCTTTTTTATATACTTCCCTATCCTTACAATTCTACATACATTGACTTTCCTTTATACATTGCTTTCCTTTCCATTATATCTACCTTTCCTTTCTTTTCTATTCCCTTCCTTTCCCTTCCTTTATACTTACCTTTGCTTCCTTTCTTTTATACTTTCCCTTCCTTTATACTTTCCATTCCCTTATACTTTCCTTTCCATTCCTATTTTTAAACTTACCCATTCCTTTCATTTATACTTTCTTATCCTTTCCAATATACTTACCTTTGCTTTCCTTTCTTTTATACTTTCCCCTCCTTTATACTTTCCTTTTCTTTATACTTTCCTTTCCTTTACGCTTTCATTTCAATTCCTATTTTTAAACTTAGCCTCTCCTTTCATTTATACTTTCCTTTCCTTTCATACTTACCTTTGCTTTCCTTTCTTTTATAAATTCCCTTCTTTTATAATTCCCTTCCCTTTGCATTATACCTACATTCCCTTTCTGTTCTGTAACATTTTCCTTTAGACCTTCCTTTCCATTCCTTTTTTTTTTTAAATTAACCTTTCCTTTCCCTTTTTATATACTTCCCTATCCTTACAATTATACATACATTGACTTTCCTTTATACATTGCTTTCCTTTCCATTATATCTACCTTTCCTTTCTTTTCTATTCCCTTCCTTTCCCTTCCTTTATACTTACCTTTGCTTCCTTTCTTTTATACTTTCCCTTCCTTTATACTTTCCATTCCCTTATACTTTCCTTTCCATTCCTATTTTTAAACTTACCCATTCCTTTCATTTATACTTTCTTATCCTTTCCAATATACTTACCTTTGCTTTCCTTTCTTTTATACTTTCCCTTCCTTTATACTTTCCTTTTCTTTATACTTTCCTTTCCTTTATACTTTCCTTTTCTGTATACTTTCCTTTCCTTTACACTTTCATTTCAATTCCTATTTTTAAACTTAGCCTCTCCTTCATTTATACTTTCCTTTCCTTTCATACTTACCTTTGCTTTCCTTTCTTTTATAAATTCCCTTCTTTTATAATTCCCTTCCCTTTGCATTATACCTACATTCCCTTTCTGTTCTGTAACATTTTCCCTTAGACCTTCCTTTCCATTCCTTTTTTTTTTTTTAAATTAACCTTTCCTTTCCTTTTTTATATACTTCCCTATCCTTACAATTCTACATACATTGACTTTCCTTTATACATTGCTTTCCTTTCCTTTATATGTACCTTTCCTTTCTTTTCTATTCCCTTCCTTTCCCTTCCTTTATACTTACCTTTGCTTCCTTTCTTTTATACTTTCCCTTCCTTTATACTTTCCATTCCCTTATACTTTCCTTTCCATTCCTATTTTTAAACTTACCCATTCCTTTCATTTATACTTTCTTATCCTTTCCAATATACTTACCTTTGCTTTCCTTTCTTTTATACATTCCCTTCCTTTATACTTTCCTTTTCTTTATACTTTCCTTTCCTTTACGCTTTCATTTCAATTCCTATTTTTAAACTTAGCCTCTCCTTTCATTTATACTTTCCTTTCCTTTCATACTTACCTTTGCTTTCCTTTCTTTTATAAATTCCCTTCTTTTATAATTCCCTTCCCTTTGCATTATACCTACATTCCCTTTCTGTTCTGTAACATTTTCCTTTAGACCTTCCTTTCCATTCCTTTTTTTTTTTAAATTAACCTTTCCTTTCCCTTTTTATATACTTCCCTATCCTTACAATTATACATACATTGACTTTCCTTTATACATTGCTTTCCTTTCCATTATATCTACCTTTCCTTTCTTTTCTATTCCCTTCCTTTCCCTTCCTTTATACTTACCTTTGCTTCCTTTCTTTTATACTTTCCCTTCCTTTATACTTTCCATTCCCTTATACTTTCCTTTCCATTCCTATTTTTAAACTTACCCATTCCTTTCATTTATACTTTCTTATCCTTTCCAATATACTTACCTTTGCTTTCCTTTCTTTTATACTTTCCCTTCCTTTATACTTTCCTTTTCTTTATACTTTCCTTTATACTTTCCTTTTCTGTATACTTTCCTTTCCTTTACACTTTCATTTCAATTCCTATTTTTAAACTTAGACTTTCCTTTCATACTTACCTTTGCTTTCCTATCTTTTATAAATTCCCTTCTTTTATAATTCCCTTCCCTTTGCATTATACCTACATTCCCTTTCTGTTCTGTAACATTTTCCCTTAGACCTTCATTTCCATTCCTTTTTTTTTTTTTTTAAATTAACCTTTCCTTTCCTTTTTTATATACTTGCCTATCCTTACAATTCTACATACATTGACTTTCCTTTATACATTGCTTTCCTTTCCTTTATATGTACCTTTCCTTTCTTTTCTATTCCCTTCCTTTCCCTTCCTTTATACTTACCTTTGCTTCCTTTCTTTTATACTTTCCCTTCCTTTATACTTTCCATTCCCTTATACTTTCCTTTCCATTCCTATTTTTAAACTTACCCATTCCTTTCATTTATACTTTCTTATCCTTTCCAATATACTTACCTTTGCTTTCCTTTCTTTTATACTTTCCCTTCCTTTATACTTTCCTTTTCTTTATACTTTCCTTTCCTTTATACTTTCCTTTTCTGTATACTTTCCTTTCCTTTACACTTTCATTTCAATTCCTATTTTTAAACTTAGCCTCTCCTTTCATTTATACTTTCCTTTCCTTTCATACTTACCTTTGCTTTCCTTTCTTTTATAAATTCCCTTCTTTTATAATTCCCTTCCCTTTGCATTATACCTACATTCCCTTTCTGTTCTGTAACATTTTCCCTTAGACTATCCTTTCCATTCCTTTTTTTTTTTTTAAATTAACCTTTCCTTTCCTTTTTTATATACTTCCCTATCCTTACAATTCTACATACATTGACTTTCCTTTATACATTGCTTTCCTTTCCTTTATATGTACCTTTCCTTTCTTTTCTATTCCCTTCCTTTCCCTTCCTTTATACTTACCTTTGCTTCCTTTCTTTTATACTTTCCCTTCCTTTATACTTTCCATTCCCTTATACTTTCCTTTCCATTCCTATTTTTAAACTTACCCATTCCTTTCATTTATACTTTCTTATCCTTTCCAATATACTTACCTTTGCTTCCTTTCTTTTATACTTTCCCTTCCTTTATACTTTCCATTCCCTTATACTTTCCTTTCCATTCCTATTTTTAAACTTACCGATTCCTTTCATTTATACTTTCTTATCCTTTCCAATATACTTACCTTTGCTTTCCTTTCTTTTATACTTTCCCTTCCTTTATACTTTCCTTTTCTTTATACTTTCCTTTCCTTTATACTTTCCTTTTCTGTATACTTTCCTTTCCTTTACACTTTCATTTCAATTCCTATTTTTAAACTTAGCCTCTCCTTTCATTTATACTTTCCTTTCCTTTCCTTTCCTTTCATACTTACCTTTCCTTTCATTTCTTTTATAAATTCCCTTCTTTTATAATTCCCTTCCCTTTGCATTATACCTACATTCCCTTTCTGTTCTGTAACATTTTCCCTTAGACCTTCCTTTCCATTCCTTTTTTTTTTTTTAAATTAACCTTTCCTTTCCTTTTTTATATACTTCCCTATCCTTACAATTCTACATACATTGATTTTCCTTTATACATTGCTTTCCTTTCCATTATATCTACCTTTCCTTTCTTTTCTATTCCCTTCCTTTCCCTTCCTTTATACTTACCTTTGCTTCCTTTCTTTTATACTTTCCCTTCCTTTATACTTTCCATTCCCTTATACTTTCCTTTCCAATCCTATTTATAAACTTACCCATTCCTTTCATTTATACTTTCCTATCCTTTCCAATATACTTACCTTTGCTTTGCTTTCTTTTATACTTTCCCTTCCTTTATACTTTCCTTTTCTTTATACTTTCCTTTCCTTTATACTTTCCTTTTCTGTATACTTTCCTTTCCTTTACACTTTCATTTCAATTCCTATTTTTAAACTTAGCCTCTCCTTTCATTTATACTTTCCTTTCTTTTCCTTTCATACTTACCTTTGCTTTCCTTTCTTTTATAAATTCCCTTCTTTTATAATTCCCTTCCCTTTGCATTATACCTACATTCCCTTTCTGTTCTGTAACATTTTCCTTTAGACCCTCCTTTCCATTCCTTTTTTTTTTTAAATTAACCTTTCCTTTCATTTTTATATACTTCCTTATACTTACAATTCTACATACATTGATTTTCCTTTATACATTGCTTTCCTTTCCATTATATCTACCTTTCCTTTCTTTTCTATTCCCTTCCTTTCCCTTCCTTTATACTTACCTTTGCTTCCTTTCTTTTATACTTTCCCTTCCTTTATACTTTCCATTCCCTTATACTTTCCTTTCCATTCCTATTTTTAAACTTACCCATTCCTTTCATTTATACTTTCTTATCCTTTCCAATATACTTACCTTTGCTTTCCTTTCTTTTATACTTTCCCTTTCCTTTTCTGTATACTTTCCTTTCCTTTACACTTTCATTTCAATTCCTATTTTTAAACTTAGCCTCTCCTTCATTTATACTTTCCTTTCCTTTCATACTTACCTTTGCTTTCCTGTCTTTTATAAATTCCCTTCTTTTATAATTCCCTTCCCTTTGCATTATACCTACATTCCCTTTCTGTTCTGTAACATTTTCCTTTAGACCTTCCTTTCCATTCCTTTTTTTTTTTTAAATTAACCTTTCCTTTCCTTTTTTATATACTTCCCTATCCTTACAATTCTACATACATTGACTTTCCTTTATACATTGCTTTCCTTTCCATTATATCTACCTTTCCTTTCTTTTCTATTCCCTTCCTTTCCCTTCCTTTATACTTACCTTTGCTTCCTTTCTTTTATACTTTCCCTTCCTTTATACTTTCCATTCCCTTATACTTTCCTTTCCATTCCTATTTTTAAACTTACCCATTCCTTTCATTTATACTTTCTTATCCTTTCCAATATACTTACCTTTGCTTTCCTTTCTTTTATACTTTCCCTTCCTTTATACTTTCCTTTTCTTTATACTTTCCTTTCCTTTACGCTTTCATTTCAATTCCTATTTTTAAACTTAGCCTCTCCTTTCATTTATACTTTCCTTTCCTTTCATACTTACCTTTGCTTTCCTTTCTTTTATAAATTCCCTTCTTTTATAATTCCCTTCCCTTTGCATTATACCTACATTCCCTTTCTGTTCTGTAACATTTTCCCTTAGACCTTCCTTTCCATTCCTTTTTTTTTTTTAAATTAACCTTTCCTTTCCTTTTTTATATACTTCCCTATCCTTACAATTCTACATACATTGACTTTCCTTTATACATTGCTTTCCTTTCCTTTATATGTACCTTTCCTTTCTTTTCTATTCCCTTCCTTTCCCTTCCTTTATACTTACCTTTGCTTCCTTTCTTTTATACTTTCCCTTCCTTTATACTTTCCATTCCCTTATACTTTCCTTTCCATTCCTATTTTTAAACTTACCCATTCCTTTCATTTATACTTTCTTATCCTTTCCAATATACTTACCTTTGCTTTCCTTTCTTTTATACTTTCCCTTTCCTTTTCTGTATACTTTCTTTTCCTTTACACTTTCATTTCAATTCCTATTTTTAAACTTAGACTTTCCTTTCATTTATACTTTCCTTTCCTTTCATACTTACCTTTGCTTTCCTATCTTTTATAAATTCCCTTCCTTTATAATTCCCTTCCCTTTGCATTATACCTACATTCCCTTTCTGTTCTGTAACATTTTCCCTTAGACCTTCCTTTCCATTCCTTTTTTTTTTTTTAAATTAACCTTTCCTTTCCTTTTTTATATACTTCCCTATCCTTACAATTCTACATACATTGACTTTCCTTTGTACATTGCTTTCCTTTCCATTATATCTACCTTTCCTTTCTTTTCTATTCCCTTCCTTTCCCTTCCTTTATACTTACCTTTGCTTCCTTTCTTTTATACTTTCCCTTCCTTTATACTTTCCATTCCCTTATACTTTCCTTTCCATTCCTATTTTTAAACTTACCCATTCCTTTCATTTATACTTTCTTATCCTTTCCAATATACTTTCCTTTGCTTTCCTTTCTTTTATACTTTCCCTTCCTTTATACTTTCCTTTTCTTTATACTTTCCTTTCCTTTATACTTTCCTTTTCTGTATACTTTCCTTTCCTTTACACTTTCATTTCAATTCCTATTTTTAAACTTAGCCTCTCCTTTCATTTATACTTTACTTTCCTTTCCTTTCATACTTACCTTTGCTTTCCTTTCCTTTATAAATTCCCTTCTTTTATAATTCCCTTCCCTTTGCATTATACCTACATTCCCTTTCTGTTCTGTAACATTTTCCTTTAGACCTTCCTTTCCATTCCTTTTTTTTTTTTAAATTAAACTTTCCTTTCCTTTTTTATATACTTCCCTATACTTACAATTCTACATACATTGACTTTCATTTATACATTGCTTTCCTTTCCATTATATCTACATTTCCTTTCTTTTCTATTCCCTTGCTTTCCCTTCCTTTATACTTACCTTTGCTTCCTTTCTTTTATACTTTCCCTTCCTTTATACTTTCCATTCCCTTATACTTTCCTTTCCATTCCTATTTTTAAACTTACCCATTCCTTTCATTTATACTTTCTTATCCTTTCCAATATACTTACCTTTGCTTTCCTTTCTTTTATACTTTCCCTTTCCTTTTCGGTATACTTTCTTTTCCTTTACACTTTCATTTCAATTCCTATTTTTAAACTTAGCCTTTCCTTTCATTTATACTTTCCTTTCCTTTCATACTTACCTTTGCTTTCCTATCTTTTATAAATTCCCTTCTTTTATAATTCCCTTCCCTTTGCATTATACCTACATTCCCTTTCTGTTCTGTAACATTTTCCTTTAGACCTTCCTTTCCATTCCATTTTTTTTTTAAATTAACCTTTCCTTTCCCTTTTTATATACTTCCATATCCTTACAATTATACATACATTGACTTTCCTTTATACATTGCTTTCCTTTCCTTTATATGTACCTTTCCTTTCTTTTCTATTCCCTTCCTTTCCCTTCCTTTATACTTACCTTTGCTTCCTTTCTTTTATACTTTCCCTTCCTTTATACTTTCCATTCCCTTATACTTTCCTTTCCATTCCTATTTTTAAACTTACCCATTCCTTTCATTTATACTTTCTTATCCTTTCCAATATACTTACCTTTGCTTTCCTTTCTTTTATAATTTCCCTTCCTTTATACTTTCCTTTTCTTTATACTTTCCTTTCCTTTACGCTTTCATTTCAATTCCTGTTTTTAAACTTAGCCTCTCCTTTCATTTATACTTTACTTTCCTTTCATACTTACCTTTGCTTTCCTTTCTTTTATAAATTCCCTTCTTTTATAATTCCCTTCCCTTTGCATTATACCTACATTCCCTTTCTGTTCTGTAACATTTTCCTTTAGACCTTCCTTTCCATTCCTTTTTTTTTTTAAATTAACCTTTCCTTTCCCTTTTTATATACTTCCCTATCCTTACAATTCTACATACATTGACTTTCCTTTGTACATTGCTTTCCTTTCCATTATATCTACATTTCCTTTCTTTTCTATTCCCTTCCTTTCCCTTCCTTTATACTTACCTTTGCTTCCTTTCTTTTATACTTTCCCTTCCTTTATACTTTCCATTCCCTTATACTTTCCTTTCCATTCCTATTTTTAAACTTACCCATTCCTTTCATTTATACTTTCTTATCCTTTCCAATATACTTACCTTTGCTTTCCTTTCTTTTATACTTTCCCTTTCCTTTTCTGTATACTTTCTTTTCCTTTACACTTTCATTTCAATTCCTATTTTTAAACTTAGACTTTCCTTTCATTTATACTTTCCTTTCCTTTCATACTTACCTTTGCTTTCCTATCTTTTATAAATTCCCTTCTTTTATAATTCCCTTCCCTTTGCATTATACCTACATTCCCTTTCTGTTCTGTAACATTTTCCCTTAGACCTTCCTTTCCATTCCTTTTTTTTTTTTTAAATTAACCTTTCCTTTCCTTTTTTATATACTTCCCTATCCTTACAATTCTACATACATTGACTTTCCTTTGTACATTGCTTTCCTTTCCATTATATCTACCTTTCCTTTCTTTTCTATTCCCTTCCTTTCCCTTCCTTTATACTTACCTTTGCTTCCTTTCTTTTATACTTTCCCTTCCTTTATACTTTCCATTCCCTTATACTTTCCTTTCCATTCCTATTTTTAAACTTACCCATTCCTTTCATTTATACTTTCTTATCCTTTCCAATATACTTTCCTTTGCTTTCCTTTCTTTTATACTTTCCCTTCCTTTATACTTTCCTTTTCTTTATACTTTCCTTTCCTTTATACTTTCCTTTTCTGTATACTTTCCTTTCCTTTACACTTTCATTTCAATTCCTATTTTTAAACTTAGCCTCTCCTTTCATTTATACTTTACTTTCCTTTCCTTTCATACTTACCTTTGCTTTCCTTTCCTTTATAAATTCCCTTCTTTTATAATTCCCTTCCCTTTGCATTATACCTACATTCCCTTTCTGTTCTGTAACATTTTCCTTTAGACCTTCCTTTCCATTCCTTTTTTTTTTTTAAATTAAACTTTCCTTTCCTTTTTTATATACTTCCCTATACTTACAATTCTACATACATTGACTTTCCTTTATACTTTGCTTTCCTTTCCATTATATCTACCTTTCCTTTCTTTTCTATTCCCTTCCTTTCCCTTCCTTTATACTTACCTTTGCTTCCTTTCTTTTATACTTTCCCTTCCTTTATACTTTCCATTCCCTTATACTTTCCTTTCCATTCCTATTTTTAAACTTACCCATTCCTTTCATTTATACTTTCTTATCCTTTCCAATATACTTACCTTTGCTTTCCTTTCTTTTATACTTTCCCTTTCCTTTTCGGTATACTTTCTTTTCCTTTACACTTTCATTTCAATTCCTATTTTTAAACTTAGACTTTCCTTTCATTTATACTTTCCTTTCCTTTCATACTTACCTTTGCTTTCCTATCTTTTATAAATTCCCTTCTTTTATAATTCCCTTCCCTTTGCATTATACCTACATTCCCTTTCTGTTCTGTAACATTTTCCTTTAGACCTTCCTTTCCATTCCATTTTTTTTTTAAATTAACCTTTCCTTTCCCTTTTTATATACTTCCATATCCTTACAATTATACATACATTGACTTTCCTTTATACATTGCTTTCCTTTCCTTTATATGTACCTTTCCTTTCTTTTCTATTCCCTTCCTTTCCCTTCCTTTATACTTACCTTTGCTTCCTTTCTTTTATACTTTCCCTTCCTTTATACTTTCCATTCCCTTATACTTTCCTTTCCATTCCTATTTTTAAACTTACCCATTCCTTTCATTTATACTTTCTTATCCTTTCCAATATACTTACCTTTGCTTTCCTTTCTTTTATAATTTCCCTTCCTTTATACTTTCCTTTTCTTTATACTTTCCTTTCCTTTACGCTTTCATTTCAATTCCTATTTTTAAACTTAGCCTCTCCTTTCATTTATACTTTCCTTTCCTTTCATACTTACCTTTGCTTTCCTTTCTTTTATAAATTCCCTTCTTTTATAATTCCCTTCCCTTTGCATTATACCTACATTCCCTTTCTGTTCTGTAACATTTTCCTTTAGACCTTCCTTTCCATTCCTTTTTTTTTTTAAATTAACCTTTCCTTTCCCTTTTTATATACTTCCCTATCCTTACAATTCTACATACATTGACTTTCCTTTGTACATTGCTTTCCTTTCCATTATATCTACCTTTCCTTTCTTTTCTATTCCCTTCCTTTCCCTTCCTTTATACTTACCTTTGCTTCCTTTCTTTTATACTTTCCCTTCCTTTATACTTTCCATTCCCTTATACTTTCCTTTCCATTCCTATTTTTAAACTTACCCATTCCTTTCATTTATACTTTCTTATCCTTTCCAATATACTTTCCTTTGCTTTCCTTTCTTTTATACTTTCCCTTCCTTTATACTTTCCTTTTCTTTATACTTTCCTTTCCTTTATACTTTCCTTTTCTGTATACTTTCCTTTCCTTTACACTTTCATTTCAATTCCTATTTTTAAACTTAGCCTCTCCTTTCATTTATACTTTCCTTTCCTTTCCTTTCATACTTACCTTTGCTTTCCTTTCCTTTATAAATTCCCTTCTTTTATAATTCCCTTCCCTTTGCATTATACCTACATTCCCTTTCTGTTCTGTAACATTTTCCTTTAGACCTTCCTTTCCATTCCTTTTTTTTTTTTAAATTAACCTTTCCTTTCCCTTTTTATATACTTCCCTATACTTACAATTCTACATACATTGACTTTCATTTATACATTGCTTTCCTTTCCATTATATCTACCTTTCCTTTCTTTTCTATTCCCTTGCTTTCCCTTCCTTTATACTTACCTTTGCTTCCTTTCTTTTATACTTTCCCTTCCTTTATACTTTCCATTCCCTTATACTTTCCTTTCCATTCCTATTTTTAAACTTACCCATTCCTTTCATTTATACTTTCTTATCCTTTCCAATATACTTACCTTTGCTTTCCTTTCTTTTATACTTTCCCTTTCCTTTTCGGTATACTTTCTTTTCCTTTACACTTTCATTTCAATTCCTATTTTTAAACTTAGACTTTCCTTTCATTTATACTTTCCTTTCCTTTCATACTTACCTTTGCTTTCCTATCTTTTATAAATTCCCTTCTTTTATAATTCCCTTCCCTTTGCATTATACCTACATTCCCTTTCTGTTCTGTAACATTTTCCTTTAGACCTTCCTTTCCATTCCTTTTTTTTTTTAAATTAACCTTTCCTTTCCCTTTTTATATACTTCCATATCCTTACAATTATACATACATTGACTTTCCTTTATACATTGCTTTCCTTTCCTTTATATGTACCTTTCCTTTCTTTTCTATTCCCTTCCTTTCCCTTCCTTTATACTTACCTTTGCTTCCTTTCTTTTATACTTTCCCTTCCTTTATACTTTCCATTCCCTTATACTTTCCTTTCCATTCCTATTTTTAAACTTACCCATTCCTTTCATTTATACTTTCTTATCCTTTCCAATATACTTACCTTTGCTTTCCTTTCTTTTATACTTTCCCTTCCTTTATACTTTCCTTTTCTTTATACTTTCCTTTCCTTTACGCTTTCATTTCAATTCCTATTTTTAAACTTAGCCTCTCCTTTCATTTATACTTTCCTTTCCTTTCATACTTACCTTTGCTTTCCTATCTTTTATAAATTCCCTTCTTTTATAATTCCCTTCCCTTTGCATTATACCTACATTCCCTTTCTGTTCTGTAACATTTTCCTTTAGACCTTCCTTTCCATTCCTTTTTTTTTTTAAATTAACCTTTCCTTTCCCTTTTTATATACTTCCCTATCCTTACAATTCTACATACATTGACTTTACTTTATACATTGCTTTCCTTTCCTTTATATGTACCTTTCCTTTCTTTTCTATTCCCTTCCTTTCCCTTCCTTTATACTTACCTTTGCTTCCTTTCTTTTATACTTTCCCTTCCTTTATACTTTCCATTCCCTTATATTTTCCTTTCCATTCCTATTTTTAAACTTACCCATTCCTTTCATTTATACTTTCTTATCCTTTCCAATATACTTACCTTTGCTTTCCTTTCTTTTATAATTTCCCTTCCTTTAAACTTTCCTTTTCATTATACTTTCCTTTCCTTTACGCTTTCATTTCAATTCCTATTTTTAAACTTAGCCTCTCCTTTCATTTATACTTTCCTTTCATACTTACATTTGCTTTCCTATCTTTTATAAATTCCCTTCTTTTATAATTCCCTTCCCTTTGCATTATACCTACATTCCCTTTCTGTTCTGTAACATTTTCCTTTAGACCTTCCTTTCCATTCCTTTTTTTTTTTAAATTAACCTTTCCTTTCCCTTTTTATATACTTCCATATCCTTACAATTATACATACATTGACTTTCCTTTATACATTGCTTTCCTTTCCTTTATATGTACCTTTCCTTTCTTTTCTATTCCCTTCCTTTCCCTTCCTTTATACTTACCTTTGCTTCCTTTCTTTTATACTTTCCCTTCCTTTATACTTTCCATTCCCTTATACTTTCCTTTCCATTCCTATTTTTAAACTTACCCATTCCTTTCATTTATACTTTCTTCTCTATTCCAATATACTTACCTTTGCTTTCCTTTCTTTTATACTTTCCCTTCCTTTATACTTTCCTTTTCTTTATACTTTCCTTTCCTTTATACTTTCCTTTTCTGTATACTTTCCTTTCCTTTACACTTTCATTTCAATTCCTATTTTTAAACTTAGCCTCTCCTTTCATTTATACTTTCCTTTCGTTTCCTTTCCTTTCATGCTTACCTTTGCTTTCCTTTCTTTTATTAATTCCCTTCTTTTATAATTCCCTTCCCTTTGCATTATACCTACATTCCCTTTCTGTTCTGTAACATTTTCCCTTAGACCTTCCTTTACATTCCTTTTTTTTTTTTAAATTAACCTTTCCTTTCCTTTTTTTTATACTTCCCTATCCTTACAATTCTACATAGATTGACTTTCCTTTATACATTGCTTTCCTTTCCTTTATATGTACCTTTCCTTTCTTTTCTATTCCCTTCCTTTCCCTTCCTTTATACTTACCTTTGCTTCCTTTCTTTTATACTTTCCCTTCCTTTATACTTTCCATTCCCTTATACTTTCCTTTCCATTCCTATTTTTAAACTTACCCATTCCTTTCATTTATACTTTCTTCTCCTTTCCAATATACTTACCTTTGCTTTCCTTTCTTTTATACTTTCCCTTCCCTTATACTTTCCTTTTCTTTATACTTTCCTTTCCTTTATACTTTCCTTTTCTGTATACTTTCCTTTCCTTTACACTTTCATTTCAATTCCTATTTTTAAACTTAGCCTCTCCTTTCATTTATACTTTCCTTTCCTTTCCTTTCATACTTACCTTTGCTTTCCTTTCCTTTATAAATTCCCTTCTTTTATAATTCCCTTCCCTTTGCATTATACCTACATTCCCTTTCTGTTCTGTAACATTTTCCTTTAGACCTTCCTTTCCATTCCTTTTTTTTTTCCTTAAATTAACCTTTCCTTTCCTTTTTTATATACTTCCCTATCCTTACAATTCTACATACATTGACTTCCCTTTATACTTTGCTTTCCTTTCCATTATATCTACCTTTCCTTTCTTTTCTATTCCCTTGCTTTCCCTTCCTTTATACTTACCTTTGCTTCCTTTCTTTTATACTTTCCCTTCCTTTATACTTTCCATTCCCTTATACTTTCCTTTCCATTCCTATTTTTAAACTTACCCATTCCTTTCATTTATACTTTCTTCTCTATTCCAATATACTTACCTTTGCTTTCCTTTCTTTTATACTTTCCCTTCCTTTATACTTTCCTTTTCTTTATACTTTCCTTTCCTTTATACTTTCCTTTTCTGTATACTTTCCTTTCCTTTACACTTTCATTTCAATTCCTATTTTTAAACTTAGCCTCTCCTTTCATTTATACTTTCCTTTCGTTTCCTTTCCTTTCATGCTTACCTTTGCTTTCCTTTCTTTTATAAATTCCCTTCTTTTATAATTCCCTTCCCTTTGCATTATACCTACATTCCCTTTCTGTTCTGTAACATTTTCCCTTAGACCTTCCTTTACATTCCTTTTTTTTTTTTAAATTAACCTTTCCTTTCCTTTTTTTTATACTTCCCTATCCTTACAATTCTACATAGATTGACTTTCCTTTATACATTGCTTTCCTTTCCTTTATATGTACCTTTCCTTTCTTTTCTATTCCCTTCCTTTCCCTTCCTTTATACTTACCTTTGCTTCCTTTCTTTTATACTTTCCCTTCCTTTATACTTTCCATTCCCTTATACTTTCCTTTCCATTCCTATTTTTAAACTTACCCATTCCTTTCATTTATACTTTCTTCTCCTTTCCAATATACTTACCTTTGCTTTCCTTTCTTTTATACTTTCCCTTCCCTTATACTTTCCTTTTCTTTATACTTTCCTTTCCTTTATACTTTCCTTTTCTGTATACTTTCCTTTCCTTTACACTTTCATTTCAATTCCTATTTTTAAACTTAGCCTCTCCTTTCATTTATACTTTCCTTTCCTTTCCTTTCATACTTACCTTTGCTTTCCTTTCCTTTATAAATTCCCTTCTTTTATAATTCCCTTCCCTTTGCATTATACCTACATTCCCTTTCTGTTCTGTAACATTTTCCTTTAGACCTTCCTTTCCATTCCTTTTTTTTTTTTTTAAATTTACCTTTCCTTTCCTTTTTTATATACTTCCCTATCCTTACAATTCTACATACATTGACTTTCCTTTATACATTGCTTTCCTTTCCATTATATCTACCTTTCCTTTCTTTTCTATTCCCTTGCTTTCCCTTCCTTTATACTTACCTTTGCTTCCTTTCTTTTATACTTTCCCTTCCTTTATACTTTCCATTCCCTTATACTTTCCTTTCCATTCCTATTTTTAAACTTACCCATTCCTTTCATTTATACTTTCTTATCCTTTCCAATATACTTACCTTTGCTTTCCTTTCTTTTATACTTTCCCTTCCTTTATACTTTCCTTTTCTTTATACTTTCCTTTCCTTTATACTTTCCTTTTCTGTATACTTTCCTTTCCTTTACACTTTCATTTCAATTCCTATTTTTAAACTTAGCCTCTCCTTTCATTTATACTTTCCTTTCCTTTCCTTTCATACTTACCTTTGCTTTCCTTTCCTTTATAAATTCCCTTCTTTTATAATTCCCTTCCCTTTGCATTATACCTACATTCCCTTTCTGTTCTGTAACATTTTCCTTTAGACCTTCCTTTCCATTCCTTTTTTTTTTTTTTAAATTTACCTTTCCTTTCCTTTTTTATATACTTCCCTATCCTTACAATTCTACATACATTGACTTTCCTTTATACATTGCTTTCCTTTCCATTATATCTACCTTTCCTTTCTTTTCTATTCCCTTCCTTTCCCTTCCTTTATACTTACCTTTGCTTCCTTTCTTTTATACTTTCCCTTCCTTTATACTTTCCATTCCCTTATACTTTCCTTTCCATTCCTATTTTTAAACTTACCCATTCCTTTCATTTATACTTTCTTATCCTTTCCAATATACTTACCTTTGCTTTCCTTTCTTTTATACTTTCCCTTCCTTTATACTTTCCTTTTCTTTATACTTTCCTTTCCTTTATACTTTCCTTTTCTGTATACTTTCCTTTCCTTTACACTTTCATTTCAATTCCTATTTTTAAACTTAGCCTCTCCTTTCATTTATACTTTCCTTTCCTTTCCTTTCATACTTACCTTTGCTTTCCTTTCTTTTATAAATTCCCTTCTTTTATAATTCCCTTCCCTTTGCATTATACCTACATTCCCTTTCTGTTCTGTAACATTTTCCTTTAGACCTTCCTTTCCATTCCTTTTTTTTTTTCCTTAAATTAACCTTTCCTTTCCTTTTTTATATACTTCCCTATCCTTACAATTCTACATACATTGACTTTCCTTTATACTTTGCTTTCCTTTCCATTATATCTACCTTTCCTTTCTTTTCTATTCCCTTCCTTTCCCTTCCTTTATACTTACCTTTGCTTCCTTTCTTTTATACTTTCCCTTCCTTTATACTTTCCATTCCCTTATACTTTCCTTTCCATTCCTATTTTTAAACTTACCCATTCCTTTCATTTATACTTTCTTATCCTTTCCAATATGCTTACCTTTGCTTTCCTTTCTTTTATACTTTCCCTTTCCTTTTCTGTATACTTTCTTTTCCTTTACACTTTCATTTCAATTCCTATTTTTAAACTTAGACTTTCCTTTCATTTATACTTTCCTTTCATATTTACCTTTGCTTTCCTTTCTTTTATATATTCCCTTCTTTTATAATTCCCTTCCCTTTGCATTATACCTACATTCCCTGTCTGTTCTGTAACATTTTCCTTTAGACCTTCCTTTCCATTCCTTTTTTTTTTTTTTAAATTTACCTTCCTTTTCCTTTTTTATATACTTCCCTATCCTTACAATTCTACATATATTGACTCTCCTTTATACATTGCTTTCCTTTCCATTATATCTACCTTTCTTTTCTATTCCCCTCCTTTCCCTTCCTTTATACTTATCTTTGCTTCCTTTCTTTTATACTTTCCCTTCCTTTATACTTTCCATTCCTTTATACTTTCCCTTCCTTTATACTTTCCATTCCCTTATACTTTCCTTTCCATTCCTATTTTTAAACTTACCCATTCCTTTCATTTATACTTTCTTATCCTTTCCAATATACTTACCTTTGCTTTCCTTTCTTTTATACTTTCCCTTCCTTTATACTTTCCTTTTCTTTATACTTTCCTTTCCATTATACTTTCCTTTCTTTTGTACCTTCCTTTCCTTTACACTTTCCTTTCCTTAGGATACCTTTATACTTTCCTTTCATTTATTTTTTTCTTGCCTATATATTTGATTTTTTTTTCTTATTTTCTTCCTTCCCCCCACTAACTCCCCTTTTTTCTGTTCTTATATATTTTTTATTTCATTTTCTTTTCCTTTTCCTTCCCCCCCCCTTTTTTCTTCTTTTCTGTTTACTTTTTCTTTTTTTTCTACTTATTTTTCTTGCCTTCTTTCCTTATCCTTTGGCTTTTTCTTCCTCTTTTTGTTTTGTTTTTCTTCCCCATTTTCTTTACATTTTTCTTCCGCTTTTCTCATTATTTTTTATTTCTTGCTTTTCTTCCCTCTTCCCCCCCCGACACTCACCCATCCACATTTTGTCTTTTGCTTCCTCCTTTTAAAATCTTGATTGTTTTTTTCTTATTTTCTTCCCTTCCCCCCCTCTTTTTTTGTTCCCATATATTTTTTACTTATGTTTTCCTCTTCCTTTTCTATCCTTCCCCCCCCCACCATTTTTCTTTTGCTTTTGGTTCTTCTTAACCTGTTTTTCTTTTGCTTCCCTCTTTTTGTTCTCCTTTCTCTATTTAATTTTCATTTTCTCTTCCCCCTTTCCTTGCCTCTTTTTTCTTGCTCCCTTTTTTCTTCCCCTTTATGTTTCCCTTTCCCTTTCTTTCCCTTTATCTTTTTTTCTCTTTTTTCTTTTATTTTCCTGTCTTTTCTTTCTTTACTTTTTCTTTTTTTCTTCTTCTTTTTCTTCCCTTCTTTCCTTTTGCTTTTGCTTCTTCTTTCCCTTTTTGTTTTATTTTTCTTACCCATTTTCTTTCCCTTCTCCTTTTTCTATTCTTTTTCTTCCCTATTATCATTCTTCTTCTATTTTCTTCCCTGTTTTCTCCCCTCTTTTTTCTTCCCCTTTTATCTTGACTTTCTCCTGTTTCATGTTTTTTTCCCTATTTCTTTTTTTTAACTTTTTCTTCCCTATCTTTATTTTTCTTCTTTCTTGCTTTTTTCTCTTTTTAATATTCGTTTTCTTTCCATTTTTCTTCCCCTTTTCTCATTCTTTTTTATTTCTTGATTTTCTTCCCTCTTTTCTTTTTACCCTGACCCATTCTTTGTCTTCTTTTTTCTTTTTAAAGTTTGATAATTTTTTTTCTTCTTCTCTTCCCTTCCCCCTTTTTTTTATAGCCCATATATTTACTTCTTTTTTTTTCCTTTTCCAATCATTCCCCCACCCCCTAACCCCTATTTTCTTTAGCTTTTGTTTCTTTTTACCCTATCTGTTTTACTTTCGCTTCCTCCTTTTCTGTTCTCTTTTCTCTTTTTCTTCCCTATTTAATTTTCTTTTTTGCTTCCCCATTTCCTTCCCTCTTTTTTCTTGCTTTTTTTTCTTTCCCTTTATGTTTCTTTTTCTTCTTCTCTATTCTTTACCTTTTTCTTTTTCTTTTTTTTCTTTTCTTTTCTTTTTCCTTTTTTTTCTTTTTTCTTTTTTCTTTTTTCCTTTGTTTTCCTTTTTTTTTCTTTTCCTTTCTTTTTTTATTCTTTTCTTCTTCTTTTCTTTTTCTTCCCTTCTTTCCTTTTGCTTTTACTTTCTCTTCCCCTTTTTGTTTTTTCTTCCCCATTTTTTCCCTTCTCCTTTTCCTATTCTTTTTCTTCCCTATTATCATTCTTCTTCTATTTCCTTCCCTGTATTCTTCCCTCTTTTTTCTTCCCTCTTTTTTTCTTCCTTTTATCTTTACTTTCTCCCTTCTGTTTCCTGTTTTTTATTTCTCCTATTTCTTTTCCATTACCTTTTTTCCCTATCTTCCCCCTTTTCTATTCCCTTTTCTCTTTTTCTTCACTGTTTAATTTTCATTTCCTCTTTCTTCCCCCTTTCCTTCCCTGTTTTTTCTTGCTCTTTTTTTTTTCCTTCCCCTTTATGTTTCCTTATCGCTTTCTTTCTCTTTCCCTCTCTCTTTCGTATTCCCTTTCTTCTTCACTTCCCTCTTTTCTTTACTCTTCATTCCTTTCTTTTTCTTCTTCTTCTTTTTCTTCCTTTTCTTTGCCTTCTTTTTCTTCACTTCTTTCATTTTCCTTTTGTTCATTTCTCCTGTTTTTGTTTTTCTTTTCTTCCCCATTTTCTTTTCCTTCTATTTTTTATATTCTTTTTCTTCCCTATTATCATTTTTCTTCTTTTTTTCCCCGTTTTCTTACCTTTACCCCCCCCAATTTTATTTTTGTCTTCCCTCTTCTATTTCCTTTTATCTTTCTCCTATTACTTTTTTTCTCTTCTTCTTTCCTTTCTTTATATTCTCTTCTTTTCTTCCTTCTTTTCTTTTTTCCTTTCTTTTTTCTATCCTCTTTCCATTTTCTCCCCTCCCCTCTCCTCATTTCTTTTTTTTTCCCTCTCTTCCCCTTTCTTTCCCTTTTCCTTTCTATTTCCCTTTCCCTTTATTTCCCTTTCCCTTCCCTTTCTCTTTTCTTCTTTTCATTTCTTCTTTTAATTTTTTTTTCTTCTTCGACTTCCCTTCTTTCCTTTTGCTTTTGTTTTTTCTTCCCCTATTTTTTTCTTCCTCATTTTCTTTCCCTTCTCCTCTCACTATTCTTTTTCTTCCCAACTATCATTCTTCTTCTATTTTCCTCCCTCTTTTCTTCCCCCTTTATTCTTCCCCTTTTATCTTTGCTTTCCTACTTCTCTTTCCCTTCCCTCCCCTTTCTTTCCCTTTACCCCCTTCTATCCCTTTCCCTTTCTTTTTTCTTATTTTCTTTTCTTTTTTTTTTATTCTTTTCTTTTGCTACCCTATTTTTCTTCTCTATTTTTTCTTCTTTTTTCTTTTTCTTTTTCTCTTCTTTTTTCTTTTTCTATTTTCTTTTGGCTTTGCTATTACCTTATCCTTTTTGTTTTTCTATATCTTCATTTTTTCCCTTTATTCTATTCTTCTTTCTCTTTTCTATCCCTATTATTTTTTTTCTTTTTCATTAACTTTTTTCTTTTTCTTTATCTTTTTTTCTTTTTTTTTCTTTCTTTTCTGTTGCTCTTTCTTCTCGTTTCTTTTTCTTTTATTTTTTTCTGCTGCTTTTTCTTCTTGTTTCATTGTTTTTCCTTTTCTTTTGCTTTTTAAATCTCTCTATTTTTCCTTTCCTTTTTTTCTTTCTCTTTTTCTTCCCTCGTTTCTTTTTTATCCCAATTTTCTTCACCTTTTTCTTTCATCTTCTTCCCCTTCTTCATTTCCTTTACTTCCCTTTTTTTTTTACTTTTAAAGCACAATTACTTCATGAAATGATACTTCTCGATGTACAAACAGATATAAAAATATCATCTGATACCTCTTTGCGCTGTTCTCCCAATCATAGAGTAGCCATCAGTAGCTTTGGTTTTGGTAAAAAAAAAAAAAAAAAGAAAAAAAAAATCTGCAGGACTGTCGTACAAATACTAGTGATGGGGGATGGAGGGGAGATATTCTGGCCATCAGTGACCTTTCCCTTCCATTTCCCCCCCTTATTTTCTTTTGCTTTTGGTTCTTCTTACCCTATTTGTTTCTCTCTTCCTTCCCCCTTTTCTGTTCTCCTTTCTCTTTTTCTTCCCTATTTTCTCTTCCCCCTTTCCTTCCCCCTTTTTTCTTGCTCTTTTTTTTAACTTCCCCTTTATGTTTCCCTTTCCCTTTCCTTTTATTTCCCTTTCCCTTTATTTCCCTTCCCTTTTTCTTTTCTCTTTTCTATTCTTTTCTTTGGGGAAGCTGTATTTATGTTGTATTTACTTTGGTATTTATCTTACCTTTTTAGAGGAGTTGTGCCTGCTTCTGCTTCTTCAAAAAGGAACAGGGAGCTCTACAGTAGAAGCCTGAAGGTGAGGTGGGCTGGCCTCTCTGCCTGCCTGTGCTCCTTCCTTCCCCCTGGAAAGTTTATCACATGAGATTTTGATAGGCTTCTTCTTACCCTATTTGTTTTACTATTCCTCCCCCCTTTTGTGTTCTCCTTTTTCTTTTTCTTCCCTATTTAATTTTCATTTTCTCTTTACTTCCCCCTTTCCTTCCCTCTTTTTTCTTGCTCTTTCTTTTTCTTCCCCTTTATGTTTCCCTTTCTCTTGATTTCTCTTTCTCTTCCTCTTTCCCTTCCCCTTCCCTTTTCTTTTCCCCTTCTGTTTCTTCCCTTACTTCCCTTCTTTTTTGGGAAGCTGTATTTATCTTGTATTTACTTTTGTATTTATCTTACCTTTTTAGAGGTGTTGTTCCTGCTTCTGCTGGCTTCAAAAAGGAACAAGGAGCTCTACAGTAGAAGCCTGAAGGTGAGGTGGGCTGGCCTCTCTGCCTGCCTGTGCTCCTTCCTTCCCCCTGAAAACATCACCACATGAGATTTTGATAGGATTCTTTTTACTCTATTTGTTTTTCTTTTCCTTCCATCTTTTCTGTTCTCCTTTCTCTTTTTCTTCCCTATTTAATTTTCATTTTCTCTTTGCTTCCCAATTTCCTTCCCTCTTTTTTCTTGCTTTTTTTTCCTTCCCTTTTATGTTTCTCTTTTTCTTTTCCATTTCCCTTTCCTTTTTTTTTAAAAAAGCACAATAAATTCATGAAATGACACTTCTCGACGTACAAACATAAAAATATCATCTGATACCTCTTTGCGCTGTTCTCACAATCATAGAGTAGCCATCAGTAGCTTTGATTTTGGTAATAAATAAATAAATAAATAAATAAATAAAAAATCTGCAGGACTGTGGTACAAATAATAGTGATGAGGGATGGAGGGGAGATATCCTGGCCACCTCTCCCTTCCATTTCCCCAACTTATTTTCTTTTGCTTTTGGTTCTTCTTAACCTATTTGTTTTCCTTTTCCTTCCCCCTTTTCTGTTCTCCTTTCTCTTTTTCTTCCCTATTTAAGTTTCTTTTTGTCTTTACTTCCCCCTTTCCTTCCCTCTTTTTTCTTGCTCTTTTTTTTTACTTCCAATTTATTTTTCCCTTTCCCTTTATTTCCCTTTCTCTATCCCTTCCCTTTTTCTTTTCTCTTTTCTATTCTTTTCTTTGGGGAAGCTGTATTTATCTTGTATTTACTTTGGTATTTATCTTACCTTTTTAGAGGAGTTGTGCCTGCTTCTGCTTCTTCAAAAAGGAACAGGGAGCTCTACAGTAGAAGCCTGAAGGTGAGGTGGGCTGACCTCTCTGTCTGCCTGTGCTCCTTCCTTCCCCCTGGAAAGTTCACCACATGAGACTTTGATAGGCTTCTTCTTACCCTATTTGTTTTACTTTTCCTCCCCCCTTTCGTGTTCTCCTTTCTCTTTTTCTTCCCTATTTAATTTTCATTTTCTCTTTACTTCCCCCTTTTCTTCCCTCTTTCTTCTTGCTCTTTCTTTTTCATCCCCTTTATGTTTCCGTTTCCCTTCCTCTTTCCCTTTCCCTTCCACTTCCCCTTTCTCTTTCCCTTTCCCTTCCCCTTTCCCTTTTCCTTCCCTTTTCTCTTTCCCTTTTTGTTTCCCCTTCCCTTCCCTTCTTTTCCTTCCAAGAAGCTGTATTTATCTTGTATTTACTTATGTATTTATCTTACCTTTTTAGAGATGTTGTGCCTGCTTCTGCTGGCTTCAAAAAGGAACAGGGAGCTCTACAGTAGAAGCCTGAAGTTGAGGTGGGGTGGGCTGTCTGCCTGTACTCCTTCCTTCCTCCTGGAAAGTTCACCACATGAGGTTTTGATAGGCTTCCATAATGTATGGGTATGGAAAGCTGCAACTAACTCTGCAGATGACTGGTATATACTTAACATTTGAAATCTCAATAAAATTTTCTGCTTGTTGAGTTATTGTCTGGCATTCACTTATTTCCTGATTTGGCCATCATTTCTGGCTGCTCTTTTGACAGATTTTCACTATTTCTGCAGTCACATTGGTCTGGCAACAGGGGAATCAGCTGTGGCTGTGGGTGTGGTGAGAGCAGCACAACCACCCCATCCTTCTCTGAGTCCTCACTTCCTCTGCAGCATTGCTTCACAGACCCTTGCACACCCTAAAAGCAGCGGCCAGCAACCAGCCACAGTGACCTGGGTTTAATTTGTCTGCAGCTGAATACAATTAGTCCCCAGACAAACTTGGGTCGCCTTTTTGTTTCACCAAAAAAATCACTGATGCTGAAGATCTGGCATATGCTCCAGCCTTACAGCTCAAGTCCTGTCACCCGCCCCCCCCCAATCTCACCCCCCCGCCCGTCCCATCTCCCCCCCCCCCCCGGCAATGTGTGAGTTCAGCTGAAAGTGAACTGTATATACAAGACATTTGAGAGCTCCTTGTGAAATGGGCTTGTATTTTAAACTTCCAAGCGTCTGGAACCTCAACTGGCTTTGAATGCATCCCTGAGCCGAGCCCAATCTGGACACATACCTGAGGGTGGAGAGCAGAGACGATCCGCTTTTGGGAGCCGGGCTGAAAACGGCTGCGCCGTAACCCGCATAGTACATCAGGATCACTCCGTCGGGCAAGCGGCTCCATCTAGCGGCCGTGCCCCGTTTCATGCCGGACGCTCAGTGATGTCACCAACGAATGAGCTGACGTTACAGCACGGGGCGACCCTTCCCCGATCCCGGGCAGCCCCAGGATCTTTCTGGGAGCGATATGAGCAGAGCAGGGGTGGGGTGCATTGTAACCCCTCTTCTCAGCGTCACCCGCAGGTTCACCAGCAACTCACTGCAGCGCTCCCTGAGAACCACTGAAAGGGCTTGGTGCTGTGAGCACCTGGAGGAGCTCTTTGTGATAGGGAGTGGCCGAATGTTGTTTCCGGCTTTGCTGCTGGCTAGATTTGCTGTGTACTGATATCAAATGCATTACAGTAGTTTGAGGCACCGGGAGATGACTGCCAGGCCCTTTGTCAAAGGAAAAACAAGTCTTTTGGCAGTGTGAAAAATAAACTGGGCTGTTCTCCAGTAGCAACCCAGAAAGATTATTGGATTTTGCACTTTGTTAGTAATTTGTAAGCAAATACTCAAACTATCAAATAGAAAACAATATTTCCTTATTTTATTTTATTTTATTTTATCTTATTTTATTTTATTTTAGAATGCGAGCTGAATAACATCTTCATCCTCACCTCCAGATTGCAGTATGGGAGCCAGTTGAGATGTCTCCTTCATGCTTTTGGTCTGGCAATCAGCTACTTTGCTGGATCAAACAGCCTGGAGACCCAATAGTGGCTGTCATCAGATGGTGAAGACATCACAGGCCATTGTCAGATGGCAATGTGACATTGACAGCAGATGAGTTCCTGCTCCCACTCAGCCCCATCTGCACATTGGTCAGATGCACAGCTTCTGAATGTGCAGCTGCTCAAGGGATATTCTCTCCTTCCCACAGCCACACACACCAGAGATAACTCACATCAAGGACTGGATGTGAGCCCTTGGCAGGGCCCTCCATGACAGGAATCCAAACTGTTTTGAGATCTTTCAGCACATTAACCATTTCACAGCCATCTTTTCTGTGGATGTTATCATAAAAGCTGAGGAGATCTTATCTTTCACTGTTTAGTGCTGGCTCATGAGCAAGGGCTGCTCTGATGTCTCCTCATGCTTAACAACATAATGGTATATTTGAATGAACACATCTTCACTAGCAGACAAGGGTGTGGGTCTAGAGCATAAGCAGAGAATAAATTTTCCCCACCGTTTGTGCTGGGAGTGAATTATCCTGTAACATTCTCAGGGAACAGGAAGAAGGAGGAAACTGTAACGAGGCAGTGCCACTTCCATGCTCAGAAGAGGATATGTGAGCATCTTCCTGCACTCAGCTTGAAGTTCCCACACACAAAAGGACCTAGACCCTTGTTTTTCAGTCTTCTGCTGACATATATCATGTAGCACTTCATATGCCTTTATTTTTACTTAGCCTTACTGACATTCCTATATAAACCAGTGTAACCTGTAAGACTGGCATTGTCAAAGTGATTGTTCAGGAAGCTATTTTCACAGTTTAAGGCCAAGAAGATGCTACCGCTTTTCAAGTGCTACATGGAATTTGTTGCTTGTAAAGGTCAGCTTTCATGGTTCATGCTGTAACACTACCCTAATCCTCATCAGGATCAACAACATGGATGATGACAATGATCCTTTTTCTCCACCAGAGTCCTCTGTTTCACTGGCAAAAATACTGGAGGCAGGAAGAAGGCTGTGGGTTGGATCCTTGGGTACTTTTTCCACTGATGAAATGAAGGCAAGCAAATGACAGATCCAACTGTGCAGCCTTGGGTGTATGAATCAGTATTATCTGCTGGCTGGAGCTCCTGGTAGGTTTTGCACTAAGAAATGGTTTTGGTGTCACATTTGACATGAGACTCAGACTATCATGGGGTGTTTTGGGCTCATCTTATACACTATCTCAAGCTCTTTGGGAACAAGCAGCCTATTTTTCATTATGCAATATCGTCTTTATTCATCTACATGTTAATTGCTGGTTTCTAGCCTTTCTAGATCTGTGACCTAAGAATCACAAATCACGACAGGGGCAGAGGCAATTAGTTGTCCTCGGGCTGCTCTCTAAGACTCAAGTGTGTAAATTGCTCTTTCATTCGCACGTGAATTATTCTTAATATCCCTTCTCTGGTAATAAATACGTGGCTGTGAAGGCATGAAGATGTGTGTGTGTGTGTGTGTGTGAGGGGGGTGGGGGTGGCGGGGGATTAAGAGGGAAAGGTAGCATGACCCTCCCGTTCTCTTCTCTTTTTCAAGTAAAAGCTACCCCGAGGTCTTAACATTCTCTCAAAAAGATAATGCTACCGGTTTGTTTGCTTTCTGCATTCCCCTTGGATGCTAAGGCAAGACTAACGCAGAGAGCATAAAGAAGTTCATATGCACGTTGCCTCATATTGTATATGTGCTTCTCTATTAGCTCTGGACAGAGAGCATAACCAGATGAAAAACGGGTAAGCAGCACAGGTCAGGCAATTCAAAGAGAAAGATGGGGTCTTCAGAAGGGCACCTCAGCTTTATTCCCACTCTCATCTTCTGCAACCCGAGCCAGCAACACCCGCGGCTCCACAGGACGGCCATCGCTCCTGCCTCGGGCAGAGAACAGCCCTTTGCCATGCTGACTGTCTGCTCTGCTCTGCCAGGAGCTGATGGTTTACTTACAGCAGAGGAATGTATCTCCCGTTCTGGACAGCATGGTGACCTCCTGCTCAGCTTACTCAGACTTTTTTCTCAGAGTGACAAAGTGGGTAAATTGCACCAGAAATGCCCTGTCCATTCCCAGGGTGAGAGAGTGAGGCAGACCTGTAGGAGGCCAGTGGCCAGGATTTTCCATTTACATGCCCTTAGTTCCCTCTCAGTCTGGTAGGGGTGACTGTGAGCACAATTTGGAAGCCTTTGCTTGCTTCATGCCATATCTACTTGGGCTCATCACTGTGGGCTTGGGAAACCAGACAAGTACTTCCATTGGTTTCTGCAGACCATCTTTCACATTTGTGCATTCAGAAGCTCTGCTGTGTGAACACAGCCTCTGTCTGCATCAGCTGGCAGTGTCCCCTTCCCCAGCTGCTGATGTTTGTCAGGTCAGCACTACACTTGCATGAGGGAGGTCAGCAGAACAACATCCTTAGGTAAATGACTGCAAAGGATTTCAAGCAAATACATTGCCCCCTTTTGTGATTGGAGCCCTGGGGTATCTCCCTTTTTGTGTGTACCTCTGGTAAAAACGTGGTCCGTGGGCTTTTGCTCTGCCCTTCTTAGCTTCACACACAACAGGCAAGGTACCTGAAACAAGTGCTGAGGGAGGTTGCTAAGCATCCAGCCTTAGAAATATTTAAAGCTCAGCTGAGCAGGGACTAAAACAAATTGCTCTAGATTTTAGGCTAGTTCTGCTTTGAGCAGGAGGTTGAACCAGATGCCTTCAAGGGGTCCTTTCCAAAAAAAGATTATTTTTTTTCTAAATGTTGTGTTCTAATCAATGAAGGCATCAGGTTTGATCAGGTTTGGAAGAGAAACCTGTTTTTCTTGCTGGGGAATGAACTGGTTTCTGCAGAACAAGAACTAGGATATATTGATTTATATGAACAGCTCTGAGCCAGCAGATGTGGTGCAGTGGTTCTACCAGTGCTGCTGCACTTACAGAGGAAATGTTGGTCTTCCAGGGTATTCTCTCTGAATATTTACATCTTACAACCAGTGCAATAGGAATCCCAGAGTGAAAATGCTCAAGTTCCTCTGAGAGAACTTGCACACTGGGTTGGCTCATTGCTGTCTTGTAACTAGTGAAGAAGGATGGAAGGATTAATATAGCACATCTGATGCAGGAGAAAAAAGGATGCTTTTCTTATACGTGGAAGAATGAGACAGATGACTGAAAAGAAGCACAAAATGCCTAGGTCATGTCTCATGACTCTTGCAGTTTTGTTCTCACGTGACATTGTAAAGAGAATTTAATTTTATCAGAAAAATGCTTTTTTTTTCTTTATTCTTTCTTTCCTTCCCTAGGAGCCTGCTCTGTTCCCTATAGGGAGAGTCTGTCCTCTGGTGTCCATAGAGGCATTTGGACTTAGCATTTGTTGACTTCTCTGCCTTCCTTTGCAGACATCAGTGAGGAGAGGCTGGGTGATGCCAGCGGAACAGACAATGCTGAGACCTACAGTGACGAAGACACAGACCAAAGGAATTCCCCAGACATGGCTAAAGCCAGAACCTGCTTCACCCCTGAAAGCCCAGAAATTGTATAAGTGGATGAGGTAGGTTACGCAGTTCAGAAAAATGGTGGGAGCACGGAGAGCCGTCCAGAGAGCCCCAAGTACCATGCAGAGCAGAATCACCTACTGATAGAAGGTCCTTCTGGGACAGTTTCTTTACCTTTCAGCTTGAAAGCCAACAGACCTCCACTGGAAGTGCTGAAAAAGATTTTCCCTAACCAGAAGCTGATGGTGCTGGAGTTGATCCTGAAAGGATGTGGTGGTGACCTGGTGAGTGCTGTTGAGGTTCTCTTGTCCAGCCGGTCTTCAGTGGCCAGTGGTGAGAGAACTACTGCAGAGTCAGATGGTCTAGTTCTACCTTCCAATGGGCATATTTTTGAACACACGCTGAGTTCCTATCCTATTTCCTCTTCCAAGTGGTCAGTGGGCTCAGCCTTCAGGGTCCCTGACACACTGAGGTTCTCTGCTGACTCCAGCAATGTTGTGCCCAATCCTCTGACTGTACCTTTGCAGCACCCATTTCCTCAGCCACCTCGCTACCCGCTGATGCTGAGGAACACTTTGGCAAGAAACCAGTCCAGTCCTTTCCTGCCTAATGATGTCACCCTTTGGAACACCATGACGCTGCAGCAGCAGTACCAGCTGCGGTCCCAGTATGTCAGTCCTTTCTCTAGCAACTCGGCCAGCATCTTCCAAAGCTCTTCTGTCCTTCCTTCTCGCTCATCAGAAGATCCTAGGATCTCAATCCCTGATGACGGATGTCCTATTGTGTCTAAGCAACCTCTTTACACAGAAGATGAGTATGATGAAAGGTCTGATTCTTCAGACTCAAGAATACTCAACACATCTTCTTAGGATGACAGTTGCCATATGATAAGTAAGTAAGTCATATTTGCAGTGCAGCTGAACTACTGGGCCTGAAGAGGAGAGACGTATACTCCATGAAACACTTGCAATTGTATTAAAACTTGACTTTGCTTGGTATTGTACTATAGCAATAAAAACATAACTTATTTAATTTCTTGCACTTCATTGGATAATGCCAAATAGCAATACTCTGGCTTTAGCTCTGAGTGTGTACGACAAGGAAAGACTTTATGGCCATTGGTTACGGGACTCTGGAAGATTCGTAGCGGGAACAGAAGCTCAAGGTCTACTTTGTTCCTTAACTCAGACAACTGGGGATATTAAACTAGAATACTTGAATGCTGTTTTATAAGAGAGAACTCCTCAGGACATAAGAAATCAAACAAAAGTAGTTCAATTGCAAATGGACTAAAACAAGGACCAGTCATCATCTTTGCATTGAAAGGAAAGGCAGAAGAATTATGCACATGGAACTAGCATGAACTGCTTCTGTACTGTTTGAGCTTGGACATTTTTTAGAAAAATAATCTTATGAGTTATTCTTTTCCCATGGCTAGGTCAAAATGTGTAATGTCAGTGTAAAACCAATTACGGCTGTGAAGTGCATGAAGTGTATTGTGAAATGAACACAAGATTAAACATTGTCAGGTTAATGTAGCATGCTAAGGACTCTAGAAAAATAAACTAAGATGATCATCTTGGTTTATGTCATTTATATTGGGCAAATAGCATTTCTGAGGATAGAGAGCTGATTAACTGCCAACTGGGGCAACAATGTCTAGTTCCAGCAACAGCAGACAAGTCTATTTTTCCCAGTCCAGGTTCTGCCCCCCTGCCTCGTAGCCTGAAACTGAGTCTCAGCAAATGCTATCATGAGGGAAGCTTAGGTCCTTGGATGTGTGCTACAGACACTTTCAAGTTCAGGAGAGTGAAGCAGAACTTGTAACAGTCACAGTAAGCAGGAAAATATATATATATAAGTAAATAAGAGGCTCTCCTGCCCCTTCAGAAAAACTTTTTTTAAAAAATTTATTTATTTATTTATTTATTTATTTTCCCCTTATGCTATAGAAATAGAAATAGGAGATAGGGTGTAATAGCAGACCTTTCTTTAAAACAGTGTGGAGTTAAATGGCAGCTTTCCCAAATCTGGAAAAGTAATTATTTGAACAAATTATTGCATGTTTGCATGCATGAACTCCCCTTTTACCCTACTTTCATTACAGTGTCAGAATAACACTACAAATTGCTTCTGGTGAAGAATGCCACTACATTCACTCTCCACCTAGATATTTGTCTGTTAAGGTTTTTGTGCCATTTTTTGAACCATTTGACAGTGACCACATCTGCTTGGCAGTTGGATTTTCCAAAACACTTCTTTCTGTGTGGATGCAATGGCTGGCAGGCCTGCCATGTGTACAGATCAGCCCTACCCCTCAAACCCAATGAGGGTTCCCCTAGAGGGGGGAAGCCTAAAGCAGGTGGGCTGTAGGACCTTAGAATTTGTCAGGCATGTTGCCTAGTATCACTGCTAATGTGAATGCCTGTGTTCTCCTTTGGCATTTCATACTTCGTAATGTTTGTGTACTCAATGGATCCCACAGTTTATACTGATACTGAACAGGCACAAGCAGAAGGAGAATAAAATAAATAATGTTTTTATTTTCTCCGGGGGATAAATGATCAGAAATACACTTTTTATTGTGTATTTTTGCAATCTGTTCAGTAAAGCAATTTGTAGTTGTATGCTAGAGAGCAAAGAGGGAAAGGTGGAGAGTGGGAGAAAAGAAAATAAATAGCATTCCTTATGCAAATGTAAGAACATCTGGAATTTTCATAATGCAGAATTACAGTTTTGTACTGACACGTTTTCCTGTGCCCACATGGAATTTGTAAACAAATTCATCTTCAAGACACTCCAAGCAGAAAAGTAATAGACACTCATAAAATAAGCTTGGTCTTGCAAACAGAAAGAGATGAGGTAGTGAAATGCTGTGCTCCGACATCGTAGAGGAGTTAGGTGTGAAAGGCTCGATGCGAACAAACAGGTCCGTGAGCTCAGGTTTTGAGCTCATGCACCAAGCAGATTTCCCTCCAGCAGAGGCTTTTGTATAGGCACCCTCATAGGTTGAATGAATTCTGTTTCTTCTTCTTTCTTTTGTTTCCCAGCAGAGGGTGAATAACCTCCAGCAGGAAGACCAAACAGTGGCAACCGACAGCTCACAGTGATCTTATGCACTGTGGTCTGTGGGTTTTCAGTGAGCAGAACCTTGACATCTTGGAAATGGAACATATCTTTCAGAGAAAGATGACCTTTGGCCAAGCTGGGGCAAACTGTTCATACTACAAACATGATGGGTGAAAAAATGCAGGGTCAGCAATGCAGTTATCAGCAATTATTAAATCCTATCTCTTTTGATAAACTGTTGTGGGTTGTTTTTTTGTTTTTGTTTTTTTTCTTTGTGAAAGCGCAGAAATTAAAATAGTCATTCTTTCAGGAATCATAGAATATCTTTTGACTAAATTCACAATTATTATTATTATTTTTAAATAAAGTAAACATAAGCATGTTAAAAACAAAAACCAAACACATTTTGTTTGTCTGCAGACAACTTCTGCAGTATTTTGGCTATTTACAAGTTCCATTAAAGCAAACAAACCAACAGGAAAATAAACTAACCAACCAACCAAACTGACCCAAACAAACCAATTGGACTGACCAGCAGTTATATGTCTAGGAAAAGATACTGTTCATACAGCTGTGTTTCCAGGCTGCCACTAAATGTGGATGTCATTTCTAGACTTCACTCAACATGCAACAAGGATCTGGGGCCCTTGGCATATTGGCAGGGCCCCATGGTGCTGGAGTCTGCTCCTTATGTCTTTACCTGTGGGTAATCCTAACTCCATCCTGCCTTTACAGTGTGGGCAAATAGGAGATGAGAGAACCTCTGCTTCCCTATGCACCATAATGTACTATTGCATCCCATCCCATTCCATCTCATCCCACTCCTGGCACCTGGCCCACATGCACTACCCAATTGCACCTTTTCCTTTGCATCAGCAGACGTTCTTGAGAACACCTGTTTTGTCTCAGGCCATGCACTTCCCAGCCCTGGTTCCTGCAGGTACCAGGTCCCAGCCCTCTGTTTTCTGGCTCCGTCTCGTGGTAAAATAAGGGAGAAGACGCGTGGCTGAAGAGGAAGGAGTGAAACTGGCTGCGTGTCTGGAAACCATAAAGAACGAGCTTAAGCATCAAGAAGATCAGCGAAGCCTTTGTTGTAGTCCTGCAATTAAGTGGTCCTATTTCATTTTTATTTGTTATTTTTGTAGGGGGCGATACCGCAGCCACGAGTCACTTGGAGCAAGAGGACTTACCCTCATTTCACGGCGCAGTTCTCGCTCTGGGTGCGCGGAGCGGCTGAGCCCAGGTGCATTTTCTGTGGTGCTCCTCCTGTCAGGACGGTGATTTCACGGCTCACCACCCGCCTGTGCGCACAACACAGACGGTAACTCCGCAGGAAGCCCTTCTTCCGGCTGCTCCGCACTCAGCCGCTCCGCGGGGCGGCTGCGATCAGAACACAGCGCTGTGCTGCGCTGCCCCACGTCCCTCCCCGCGGCTCCGCAGTTGGCTGCGTGCTCCCCGCGGCCCCGACGTGCCCTCCTTGCGGCCCCAGGGCCACTCTGCGAACGCTGGCTGAACAGGCTGGCCTCGCGTTCGTGCTGACACGTTTGAAGAACGATTTGGGTTCTCCCAGTATACTGTTTCAGTCATTCACTCCTTATGTGGACGTGAGTGGGCGAGTAGGATTGAGGCTAAATGTATATGTTAATTTTAATACTGAAGCCATCCTGTATTTGAAGAAGAAGATTAATTCTTTAATTTCATTTCTTACTTGATATTGCATATTGCCATTACTGGGAAATCAAATTATTTCTGAATGCGCACTTTCCAAACTTCAATTCTAGTGGGCATATAACCCTCAAGCATCATTCTTCTCCCTTCCCTATAACCAACTAACTTAATGCAGAATCTTAATGTTCCTGCACTCGTCTGGAACACACACTGGCAGATAACAAGCCTTCTTCCCCAAGCACATTTTGATAATGCAGTGTCTCAGCAGCTTTCTGCATGACTCAGCAGCTCCTGGTAGGATGCTGTGTGTACACTGGAAATCTCAGCTGAGATTTCCCTTAGAGAGACTAATTACATTGATCTCCACAGTAACACAGTACCAGAGGGCCGTAACCACAGCTGTGTGACAAACACGTGGACACACAGTGTGAGTCCTGACATCACATGGAAGGTCAAACTTTTGTGCAGGTACTGGGCAGTAGACCTTGTAGATGGTAAGTTTAGAGCATCGTATGTGTTGAAAGATTGGGAATGCAGAGGGAGACATACTTCTAGGAGAACTGCCGTTGGAGACCAGGCTTCGTTAGAGTCTCAGCAGAACAGAAACATGTACAGAACCTTTGGGAATGCGGCTTGTTATTTCTGTATTCACTCTATGGAAAATGAAGATGAGACATGGGCAACTCTCACAAGGGTACATCCCTGCTCTGCCCACTGATCTGAGGGAGATCTCGTAGCTCATTTTGAGCGGCAGATGTCTCTTTCTCCATCTCCATGAGGTAAAAAAAGCTGCTACAAGGAGTACATGGCTATTACCTGTAAATTCTCCAGTGCTCTGTAAGAACTGGACACCAATGCTGGGGCTGATTACCTTTAATATGTTCATTAATGATACTGACAGTGGGGTTGAGTGCACCCTTAGCAAGCTTGTGGATGGCACCAAGCTGTGGGGTGCAGTTGACACTCCAGAGGGACAGGATGCCATCCTGAGGGACCTAGACAGTGCTGAGCAATGGGCACAAGTAACTGTATGAGATTCTATAAATCCAAGTACAAGATGTTGCACCTGAGCAGAGGAAACCCAATATCCACAATACCTGTGGGATGAAAGGATTCAGTGCAGCCCTGCCAAAAAACACCTGACAATGCGCCCCTTGTGTCATGGTTTTGTAATGCTGCTATCAATATTCCACATCATAACATCATGTGCAGTATGGATCACTGAAAGGTTCATACTCCAGTTCCATGGAATAAGCCCTGAAGTTTCCTGTTCGTTGTGGGAGAGTCGGACCAGATGGCCATCAGAGGTCCCTTCCAACTCTGAGGTTTCTGTGATTCTATAATTCTGTGAAAGCTTAGCACCTTAGAAGACAAACATTCAAACTATTAGACAAGCCAGGTACTTGACCAGGAAATTAGAATTTGGAGCCTACTAAGTGAATTATCCTCAATGAGAAATTCTGTTATTGTCTCCTGAGAGAACAGAGTTTTATTCCAGTCAGGCAGTTATCCCATTTGTTCCCTTCTCACAGGATTTCACTGTTTGATTTTGTTTGTTTGTTTTTTAAGGGTCAAATATTCTGTTATCAGAATACAATAAATTAGTATTTGCTACCATCTAGTGGTAGCATTTATTTTATTGCCTCTACATGCTTTGTTCTGCAATAACGTTCTTCTTTTCTGTCATCAGATGCCTCTCTACGTGAACGCCTGCATGCTGAAGAAGATGCCTGCATGCTGAAGAACCTTTTAGGTTTCTAGATATCTGACCTCAGATTCCTCCACCGTTGTCCTACTGCTGCCTACTGTTTCTTCCAGGATCGCTGCTCGAGACTCTGCTCCGTGGGACCTCGCTGCCCGAGACTTCGCTTCTTGAGACCACGGTACTCTGACCATCTTTTCTGCGATTCACCGATCTGCTGTTTGCAGCCTGCTACTCCGCTGCTGCTCTCCCCTACGCTTATTTTGCCCCGGACCAACGTTAACAACGTGCTACGGGACGCTGCTGCATCCAGGAGGTGACTATTCCCCGCTTTAATGTAATTCTTGCTCTTTTCTGCCTTTTTCTATCGCCTACTTTCCCTTCCCCATGTGGGAATCAAATGTTGTTTCTGCATTTAGAATAAGATAAGAATATTTTATTTCAAGGTCTCATTATATAAGTGAAGCAGTTTGTAGTTATTAGGTAGAGTTATTAGGTACAAAGACTGCAGCTCCTGTCTGTCCAGCTGTCTGAAATAGAACTACTGATTTTTGGTGCTGGACAAAGAAGACCTGAATAATAAACGATCCAAAGAGGAGAAGTTGAAATAATTAACAATATGCCTGTATAAACTAGCAACAATGTATGTTTTAGTGTTTTGTTGTACGCATTGTAAAAATACCTAAGGATGTGCCTGAAGAGATATCGGGAAGGACTGGGATCACCCCCGCCCCGGGCTCTTTGTTTAACGACGATTTCTGGGACAGAATGAAAGAAGCTTTGGAGGAAATCAACATATCAATGCGATAAGAGTACCGAGACATCTTGGAAACAGAAACAGCAGGATGGCGACTGGCAAGATAGCAAGTGAACTAACAAATTTCAGAATGTAATTAACAAATGCAAACCTCGGGTAAAATTGTAACCTGCAATACCCAACCAAAGGGGAGAGGGGAGGGGGAAACATATGGGAGAAAAGGTATAAAAACTGTAACATCATGTCCATAGGCACGCTTCTGCCATCAGGGCGCCCGCCATTGCAATAGCGAATAAAAACTGCTTTTATCAGATATACCGTCCTGACCAAAAATTATTGAGGATATTTCCAACACCCATCCCCCTAATTTTGATATTTCGTCGCTCTCCCTTCCCCATCCCCTCAGCTGTCTATCATTTCTAATAAACTGATCGGATCAACATTTGAATGCTCTTCTTCTTAATCTCACGCCGGGCATAACATATCAAAAGAACCTTTGCCTCACTCCTAAATTGGAGCGAGACATTTTTATTGGCGCAGTCGGCAGGATACTCGTCGTGAGAGTGTTGTCCTTCTAGTTTCTCTAAAACTTGTCTGTCTGTTTCTCCTGGAGTTGCAAGGAGCGATTGTTTTGATAACTTCATTTGATGTGAGCACCTCTCCAGGAAGACCGCTCCGCATTCTGAAACTTTCTCTCTTACGTGTCTACCTCTCGGGGACGTATGAATTAATTTGGACTGTTTGCTTTTGTTTTACACGTGTGTGCCTCCCTGGGGAGTCTATTTTGCATTGTAGTGGTTTTAAGTATCTTGTGACGTACCTTTGGTTTTAAAAAGTTTTGTGTGTGCACCTCCTGGGGAATTGGCGTGTGCTTCTCCAAGAAGTTTATTACTTTTGAGAAACTTAGAAGTTATTTCTAACTTTTGTTGCTTGAAGGTTGAAGTTTTTCGTTGTGGCTTGCCAGGATAGCCAGGACAGATTGAGGTGTTTACACTTTCTTTGGAAGTGTTGATTGAGTCGTTTGGTCTTTTGTGTAAAGGAGTGTTTTGAGCAGTTGTTGGTTTTGTTCAGTGTTCGCCTCTCTGAGGAGATAAGGAATCACCTCCTCCTCCCTCAACGTAGATTTTGTTGCCTGTAGATTTTGTTGTGAGTAAAATTACATTTGCTATGGAAGGTGAAAATATGTTGTTTGATATCCTTGAAAAGAACGCGTCTCGGCCATCGTCATCAGGGATGGACTGGGCACGTGAAAACTGGTATAACTTGCAGGCTGTTTCTGACCGCATTTGCGTTTTACAACATGGGGCTCGTACCCGAGCCGGGAAAGGCAAATCATTTATTTGTGCGGTACTCGGTGCTGCTTTAAAAGCAGCCGTGGAGTTCCGAGACCAGCAGCTCGAGGCGGAAAACCAGACTATACAGTCGTTACAAGAAACAGTTAAAACAACCCAGGAACTCGTGAAAGCCTTGCAAAACCAAATTGGAAATCTAGAAGTACAATTGGAAAGAGAGAGACATAATTCGGCCTTGTTACAAATGGCTTTTAAGGAAATTTTAACATATAAAGATGCGGGTGACACTGATATGCATGGTGCACCACAAGAAAAACTGTATCCTCAGGAAGAACTGAAAGAAACGAAACAAAGTTTTGATAAGATTGAAACCCCAATAGCCCCTTTGCGCCCTCTAATAAAAACAGAATATACCTTTGATAATGGAGAGGACCTGGATCCTCAAATGAATGTTAAAGAAATTCCGTTTTCTGCCACTGAATTAGCAAAACTGAAAAAAGGTTTTAGCCACTCTCCAAAGGAATTGGAAACTGGATGGATGCTGGTGTATGAAATCCTCACTTCTGTTATAGACCACGCGTGCTGTGCGGCTCCTCTGTTTAGCTCTGTAGGTACCGGGAGCAATTTATGTGTTTTGAAGAACTGCCCAACCTGATAACTCATCTTTGCCACATTAAAAGATAGTTTTGTTGATGGCTGTTGAGTACACAAGCTCTGATAAGTCAGTGCAAAAAGGCAGCAGAAAAAAAAAAAAAAAGGAAAAGAAAAAAGAAAAAGGAAAGCTATGAATGTTAAACGTGGAAGGCTGCATTGTGCCCAAGTACCAGTGTGCAGGAAACATGGCCTGCAGCACTCCTGGGAAAGGGTGATGGAAGATAAAGAAGGCTGTGTCATAACATACCTTTGATGAAGAGAAACCACTGGGAAAGACAGATGTGGCATCCCTGAAGTCATCACTCTTAAGCTTGTCTGAACCTTTTTTTCCTGCCCCTGCGTTGAGCACAGATACATGTTGGGCAGAGAAATGGCTTGAGAGCAGCCCTGAGGAGAGGGCTGTGGGGCTGTGGGTTGAGGTAAGATTCAATATGAGCTGTCAATGCGTGCTTGCAGCCCAGAAGGCCACCAGTAGCCTAGACTGCATGAAAAGAAGCGTGAGCAGGCTTTGAGCAAGCTGGTCTAGAGGGAGGTGTCCCCTCCAGCAGGAGGGCTCCCTGGGATCAGCCTTGGGAGCAGTGGGCATCCTGCAGACGGCACGGCTCTGGGAAGTCGCCGGCGGGGCTCCGCCGAACGGGGAAGGGGCGGCGCGACCCCGCGCCCTCCCAGGCACCCCCGCTGCGCCGCTGTCCCACCGCCCCCCGGGCCTCCGAGGGGCGAGCCGACCCGCCTCCGTCCCGCGGGGGCCGGCCGTCAGGGAGCCCGAGCCCGCGCCGCTGAGGCGGACGGAACCGCCTCTCTTCGCCCCGCCGTTGGCTCCGACCGGGAGCCTGTGTGAGGCCGCCGCTCCGCAGTGGAGCCGCGGCCGGGCGGGCGGCACCGGGCATCGCTATGGAGAGGAACCCCATCCCGGTGCTGACGGTGCAGACGACGCCCTACGAGGACCAGCGGCCGACGGGCGGCGGGGGGCTGCGGCGCCCCACGGGGCTCTTGGAGAGCCAGCGCAACTACCTGCCCAACTTCGTGCAGAGCCTGCTCTCCTCCGTCGATCTCCGCGACCGCCAGGGCTGCACCATGGTGGTGGGCAGCGACGGCCGCTACTTGAGCAAGACGGCCATCGAGATCGTCGTCCAGATGGCCGCGGCCAACGGGGTAAGCTCTCCATGCACATGGCCAGAAAATGCCTGGAGATAAAGCAGCTGAGCCCTGTTCATGGTTCACATATATCAGCACCAATGTTCCTTTTAACCTTTAAGAGTTTTATTTAGAAAGGAGGTGCCTGTCTCAGAGTCGTATGTGACTTGACATGTGATTCATGGAATCTCAGAACTGTGGGGGTTGGAATGGACAACTGGGGATCATCAAGTCCAGTCCTGCTAAAGCAGGTTCACGACAATAGTTTTGTTCTAGGTTCTATCATTTCACTCAAGAATCTTGTTTGTATTTCAAATAAATTTTTGCATTGCTATGGAATTTGTGGGAGAACTTTGTCTTAGAGACTGTCATTGATCCGTATGACTAGCAGCAGGAGGAGTAAGAACATATCTCTGACACCAGTGTGGTAACAAGTGACTTAAGGTTGCAAGTCAGGTAATTTAATGACTGTTATTTAGAGACATAATCTTGGTTTTCATATCCTCAGATTTCTTGTCAGAGGTCCAGTTACTTGTTTTGTTGCTTCTGTACTGGAAGAGCTTTTCCAATTCACTAAAACAAGCAAAAAATAAGAATTTCTCTAGCCTGGTTTGGTGGACTTTTTTTAGCTACAGGTATGAGTTACTAAGGCAAACTAATCAGGTGACAAGTGCTGTGTTGCGATATGCTGGGAGTTCTGAAAATACTAGGAACGATTTCAAATGTGATGATAGTTGTGTGGAAAGGAGTGCTTAAAGCAGCTAATGGTTTTACTCCATTTTAATGTTCTCCCTTTAGGTATTGTATCTGTTGTTTATGCAAAGCATGGATTGCAGGTAAGATACTGGATTTCCCACATGTTTTAGATAAACTGCTACCCAGAACAGCTGTTGCAATGATGTTCATTTTGGTTAATTTTTTTACAATTGCTTTAATTCTTACAACAAATAAGGATATATTTCGTTTATTGTGGCTCACTAGTACTGTGTTTTGAACAGGAACAAAGAACTGATAAGCATGCAATTTTCAGCTTCTTACCAAGGCAGCAGCATCTCTGCAAAGAGTTGTCAGGTTACTTGACATGTGATTCATGGAATCTCAGATCTGTGGGGGTTGGAATGGACAACTGGGGATCATCAAGTCCAATCCTGGTAAAGCAGGTTCACGACAATAGTTTTGTTCTAGGTTCTATCATTTCACTCAAGAATCTTGGTTGTATTTCAAATAAATTTTTGCATTGCTATGGAATTTGTGGGAGAACTTTGTCTTAGAGACTGTCATTGATCCGTATGACTAGCAGCAGGAGGAGTAAGAACATATCTCTGACACCAGTGTGGTAACAAGTGACTTAAGGTTGTAAGTCAGGTAATTGAATGACTGTAATGGCAGCTACGGGGAGGAGAGGTCAGAGGGTTGGACTACTACATACTGTATCGGATTAACAGATGATTTAGTTGCCTGGAAGTAGAATAAAATGTCAGGTAACAGAGGCATCTAAGTAAAGTGTACTGAAAGAACAGACCTACAGAACAGTGAGGATTGGTAAGTGCAGAAATAGTTTTTCATTTCTAGCTTTTTCATTGATAGTTGGCCATAAAAACAGTTCCTTACAATGTAGTCACTTAAGCAGTATGAATGAAAATCATACATTGTGTAAAATGAATTTGGCATAGTTTAAATGCAAATTAATTTGAGCATTTTTTAAACATGCTTAATCCAGTTGTTTTAATTATTGTCCCAACTTGAGAGAGGAGAAGCCAGAAGGCCTTGTCAACGAAGCATCTCGGTATGGATATCAAAACCACATTTTTAATCATAGTCAGTGACTGCACTGTGCGGAAGATCATTCAAAATTGATTCTTTTTCTTTTCTAAGGTTTTCCCCTCCCTTGCTTTTAAACAAAGGTAGAAAACAAAACTTACTCTGTACTTCGTTTGATCATTCTGCTTAGATGTGAATTTTCTAATAAGTAGGTTGATCTGAAAATAATGCCTCCTCTTTTTTTCCATGGAAACTACAACAGATAGAGTACAAATAACAGGTTGATAGAAGCTCAACTTTCAGCTACAAAAACAGTTTTCAGTATAGTCTCCTCACCATTAGCTATACATTTTTGCTAGCAGTGAGAAAGCCTCAGCATGCTGTGCTTGTAAACATTTCAGTGGCCATGGCTTGTCTTTCATGTCACTGTCTGCTGCTACTTTTGTCTACTGAAATGCACAAGCCACAAGTAACCTCAAGAAGCTTATACTGTAGTCATTCCATGATGTTTTAGTTGGCTGATGGTTTGGTTAATGTTTGCCTTCCTGTACTAACAATCTAGTAATTTTACAGTGCTATGAGAGACATACTGCTTCTGCCTTACAAAAAACTGCTTGTTCAAGGTGTTCCTTTTTTCTTTTTCCAAATGCATAGGCAGGTTGCATTAGCTGATCTTGTAATCGTCAATAAAACGTGTTTGGTTTCGTGGGAAGAATTGAATAAAGTCAGACCAACTGTCAGGTATGAAATTTCTGGTTTAACCGTGACATTGTATGTGCTCAAATGTTATTAGAAATTAGATCTCATGATTGTTCCAACAGATCGTGTAGTGAAAAAGAGCAGTGAGAAAGCAGTGAAAAAGAGTCTGCCCCTTTCTGGAGATGTTTCCAGTGCATTTCTGTGCTTCCACAGTCTTATCAGCTTGCCTAAGTAAGATTTGATGTTACCTGCTCAGAAGTGTAGAATTATAGAATAGAATCCAAGAATGCTCTTAAGTTGGAAGGAACCTTCAAGGACCATTGACTCCAACCTCTGGCTCTACTCAGGACCACCCAAAATTCCAATTCTATGTCTGAGAGCTTTCTCCAAATGTTCCTTGAACTCTGGCTGCTTGGGGCTGTTCCATGTCTACCGCCCTCTGGTGAAGAACCTTTTCCTAATACCCAACCTGACCCTCTTCTGGTGCAACTCCACACCGTTTCCTTGGCTAAATTAGGCCTAAAAAATGCCTTATAATAGACCTTTGTCTTAAGTGCTCACATTCTTATACTATTGGGCAGCTGTTGCCATTTGTCTGAGTTAACTACAGGGGGCAGTGTCTGGTAGTACATACATGTTTATTAGCAAATCTAAAGGGGTATGGAAGATATCTGAATAATTGTCATGGATGTAAAAGAACAAATGGGCTGAATCAAAGCAGTGTTCAAAGGTGTGTTCCATCTTTCTCAGTACCCTGGCAGACAAAATGGAATATTGAGAAATACTTTGCAATGTTATTTGTGGTTCAGACTCTTGAGAATTCTTAACCTTGCAGTTTGTACTGGGAGAAGAAAAATGCTCTGTTCAGTAGTAATATTTTATTGTCAGAAGTTGTGAATTTTGACCTTGGTTCGGCTATAAAATGTCACAAAAGCAAACTTTTTCTTGATGCCTCTTGGACTGTAAAACATTGAGTAACAGTGTGAGAGATGTTGTTATGTTTCTTGTATTGCTCTACATTGTTAAATTGTTCAATCGATATATTACAGTTGCGTTTGCACCTCATTTTGCTTTTTTCTATTTATTTTAGGTCAATAAATGGACTTGTCGAAATTTTGGAGACACAAAGGTCGAGGTATTAGATTAACCTGTATTCCAACAAGTACCAAATCCTGTCCCACTGACATTATTTTTACCAAGCTTTCATTATGATCTGTTGGCTGTGCACATGCATACCTACCTGTACTGTGTTTTAATGTGTGCTTGTGTTCAAAGAGGTACAGAACGATTGTTCCCATCAGAGAATTAGATAACACTTAGGCATCCAATACAAATCACATCTTTCAGAAAACAGATTCTTGTGTGGTTTTGTTTGTTTGTTTGTTTGGTTTTTTTTTAGTATTAATTTATTTTTTAACTGTATTCACTAAAATTCTCTTTTTATGCTCCCATATTACTGTACAGCTGAAAGCTGCTTTACTCCATGGTAGATAGCACTGACTGCTGACATCTGAAAATAGGGCTAGCTTCTGGTGCTTTGCATTGGAATAAGAGATCAGGAAAAAAAAACAACAAACATGAACAATTATTGGTATTTTTAAAAATGAGTAATCGAAGCTTCAGTACACATAATTCTTACATGCAGTGAAAATACAAAGCTTTCTTTCTCTCCCTATCTGTGCAGAGTTGATCTTTCCAATGTGCTGGACCTGCATGCTTTTGACAGTCTATCTGGAATCAGGTATGGCAATAATTTCACTTTTATTAAAAGGAATGCTCATTGCATAGATACACGCATGAAGTAGGTACATTTACATTTAGGCAGAGTCTGCATCTGAATTTCTGTTCCATATTCTAGTTCAGACACTTGTTTACAATTCTCAGTAAGAGTAAGAAGTACTAGAAAGAGGATGTTTTTCCACTTGAGATACATGCAGCAAAAGATTGTAGGGTTTGTAAAATGAAATGAGAGCCAAAGCACCCACGATTGTTTGGCGTTTTCCCCCCGTTTCCCTTGTTGAGGCTTTAAGTTGTCCATTAGTACTACTACTACTAAATAAGATCTCAGTGCTTTTTTCTGGTTCTCTTAAAACTCAGAGGATTTAATTTTTTTCTTGCTTTACATTGTGATGAACTGGAGACCTTAGTTTTCACAGGAAACTCTGAGTTCCACAACAACCTAAGCCTTGGAAATGTTGTTCAGCGTGTTCCTGGATCCGTTATGTCCTCTGGTTCTTTTATGACTAAGAGGCTCAGCTTTAAATTAGGAAGCACTGCACAGTGTGCAGTGGGAATTAGCTTTGGGAATGAGTTAAGTAGAAAGTGGTGTATAGTATTTCACTTCATTTTATACTGCACATTTTACTCTTAGAAGCAATGGCTTTGTTCCTTTTTTACTTCCTAACATAGTTTCAAAAAGTGATGCCCCACAAATCATCCCACAGATGTCAGAAGTTACTTTTTTGTTTTATAAAGATGTAAGAGTGTAAAATGTATATAGAAGTCCGTGGCGACTTACTCTATGATGGTTAAAAGTTATTAGGTCGTACTACTAGCCTTGTTGTGAAAATGGGTCTCCTAAGTCTTTCTTGTAAGACACTGACAGCTGAGTTAGAACAAAGCGTTTCTAACCATAACAGACTCTCTTGGCCCAAGGACAGCTTGAATCCAACCAGAAATGACCATCCAATAGGTCACTCCTTGCTTTATCACTCATAGGTCAGAATTTTTTTCCTAATCTAGAAAGGAAATCCGTAATTGTTCTGTCCATTACTATAGTCAAGTTAGATAATTGACAGTGGAATTCCAGCAGTTAATCTGTGGCAGACTTCCTATCACAGATCATTTGAAAGATCAAACAAACATAATTAAACATAACTATTCTGAGATTAAAGCTGAATTAACAGTTGAAAATTACTTTGATAACAGCACTTTAGTTTTGGTCTGCAGTACTGAAGAGTTTGTGTAGATCTTGTTTGAGATAATGACACTGCATCCATCCAGTGCAAATGCAACATCTGCTTGTTTACAGCTTGCAGAAAAAATTGGAGAGTATGAAGACAACAAATGCACATCTCGACAAGGTAATTACAACAAGCACTGCTTCAGTCTCGCTGTTAGAAGATAGTTCAGGATAACTGCAACCATGGCATACTAATCATCTTATTTTTTCAGAAGGTTTCAGGTAGAGAATAGTATGTTTAAGATCTCTGGAATATTACACTGAATGCCATGTACTTTGATACAGATAGATAGTAAATGTATATACTGAGTTCTGCTTTCAAATATGGTTTAAGAGTTCTGTTGTTGGAAACAGTGTTCTTGTACATTACTACAACAGACAAGTAATACTATTCTTTTCAATATTTGTCCTTATTGAGCAATTGAGATTTGAGAATTGAGCCCTATACTTACACCTGATATTTATCCCGTAGGTCGAAATGATGTCAGTGTTTGTAGATATTGGGGAGTTGCTGTTCACAACTTTGCATTAATTAAGGTGTTAGAGAGACACATTCTGTGAGTGCTTCCCTTTGTTTTTACACAGAAAATCAACAGATCAACCTGTAACAGTGAATTAGGTTTTCCTATAAATTTGATATAAATCCTATAATGGCACGTGTGCTAGAAGGTTAGGAATGTGAAATGCTTTGTTTTTCCAGATATGTAACCCAGCTTTTATTTATGTCAGGGTAGAATCTTCTCTCTTGCTCTGTGCAATAAAACAATCCTTGCATATTACAGTGTAAATTGCATTTTTATCTTGGTGATTGTGTTTTATTTAGAGAGAAAATACAGTATTTTGTCTGTTTTGTGGTTTTGATTTTTAATAAATAATTGAAGGGGAAAGGGTCTGGCCTGTCACTCCTTTAGAGTATAAGCAGTTGTGTGGTAAATGCTGCTTTTAAGCATCTATCTTGTCTGTCTTGTGTGTCTTTCCATTTACAGGACATAGTGACAGTAACACTTGAAGTCCTAGGAAATATTAAGGAAGAAAACCTTAATCTCTTTATACAGGTAAATATGAATACATCGCAGTCAAGTGCGAAATCATTGTGTCCTTTTGTAGAAAATCATCTTACGCTGTTGTGTTTGTGAAAACATTTTTCCTCTTTGTAGAATCTTCTGTGGGAAAAGAATGTGAAAGATAGGACTGGATGTACCACGGATGTCATAAGACTGAAGGTTTGCCTGAAACTTCCAACCTCTTTGTTTTGTGCTTTCCCTCTTTTTAAATGGAAAGAAACTGCAGTGTATTGTCAGCCACATACAGGTCAAAGAGCAGACAAAAGAGAGAACATCAGTTTGTCATTGATCCATGTAGAGACACTTAAATACCTGCCGGCCAATGAGACCACTCAAGGTAGCTGACGGAGAAGCAAACCACAGTACTACTTGCTGTGTAGTGAAAGGGGAGACTTGCAGTCCCAAACATGAGTGGGACAGGATGAATGATCAGGACATAAGTGAAAGGAGGTGATGTTGTTTTCCCCTCCTTTGCTCTGAAAGGTCTCATCCATTTCACCTAGATGGCTCCTTAGCTAGGGATGTAGTTACAGGTTTCTGTCCACGATTACAGTTATTGGCATAATAAACAGAAGTTTAATTGAGTGTAACAATGCAGCACAATGCTAGTTATGGTCCACCTAAAATTTTTTTATTACATCAGGCTGCAGTTTTAAAGATGTGATTTACACATAAGTGTATTCATCCCCGTGTACGATTCATTGCATAGTTCTGAGGTGAACGTTGGTGATGCTTGAGGATATACTTTCATTTTCCTTAAACCACAAAGCTAAGTAAATGATAAAAAAGTCGATTGTATGATTAGACAAGGTCTAAGGAAAACAATCGAATGTGCTGTGATTTGTTTCCTGAGAACATATGTGTGTCACAGGCAGCAAGGTAATTATTTCTACTTCACTGGAAGAAAGGTTTATTTCTTGACAAGTAGAACAACAGCAGCATAAAGCCAGCAGTGCTGATGCACTTCAAGCTGTCTGTTGTAGTCATTAGCTGTACTGCTGATTAGAAGTATGCTTCTGTTGTACTGAGCTTTGGGATCAAAGTAATATTTACATGATATTTTAGACAGTTTTCTAGTGATGAAAACTCTTTTAGTGCAACGTTTGGCATGTGAGTTAATGGACTTAGTTTTGAAAGTATTCCGTTGTTAATTCCATTGCTAGTCATTTCACCACCCAGATATTTGTTCTTTCTCTGCTATTGAGAGATTCTGTTTCAAGACAGTGTAAGTGTTAAGCATGAGAACTCAGTGGGAACAGACTCAGCATTTTTGCCTATTTTACATCACCTTGGACAGGTGATGAGGCTTTCATAGAGACATATATCATACATACAATCAAAGTGGCATGGTAGGAGATGACATTGAAATTTGCACAAATATTCCAGGTAACGGTCCAAATGAGAAGCTGAAGGCAGAGTATAGCAAAGTATAATTCTTAATTGTAAGAATGGTTGTTACAAGAGATGACTCTGTTGCATTGTTATTTTGATCAACCTCTGCATATTTGTCAGAGGTTTTTCCCTGCTCTGTGTACTTGTAAAGTTGTTTTGGTTTTTTTTCTCCATAAGTATTTTGTTTTTAAAGGTTTGTTTATATACTCTAAGAGTTATTTTTCTGGTAAGGGACTCGTATCTATTCAAGGCAAATCTCATCAAGAGAGAGTCCAAGGTGTCCATGAGCTGTATGATCTGGAAGAGACTGCAATAGAATGGAAAGAAGATGAAAAAAGAACCAATAGGTTCATTCCCAGGGTGAGAGAGTGAGGCAGACTACTACATACTGTATCGGATTAACAGATGATGTAGTTGCCTGGAAGTAGAATAAAATGTCAGGTAACAGAGGCATCTAAGTAAAGTGTACTGAAAGAACAGACCTACAGAACAGTGAGGATTGGTAAGTGCAGAAATAGTTTTTCATTTCTAGCTTTTTCATTGATAGTTGGCCATAAAAACAGTTCCTTACAACGTAGTAACTTAAGCAGTATGAATGAAAATCATACATTGTGTAAAATGAATTTGGCATAGTTTAAATGCAAATTAATTTGAGCGTTTTTTAAACATGCTCAATCCAGTTGTTTTAATTATTGTCTAGCACTTGACAGAGGAGAAGCCAGAAGGCCTTGTCAACGAAGCATCTCGGTATGGATATCAAAACCACTTTTTTAATCATAGTCAGTGACTGCGCTGTGCGGAAGATCATTCAAAATTGATTCTTTTTCTTTTCTAAGGTTTTCCCCTCCCTTGCTTTTACACAAAGGTAGAAAACAAAAATTACTCTGTACTTCATTTGATCATTCTGCTTAGATATGAATTTTCTAACAAGTAGGTTGATCTGAAAATAATGCCTCCTCTTTATTTCCATGGAAACTACAACAGATAGAGTACAAATAACAGGTTGATAGAAGCTCAACTTTCAGCTACAAAAACAGTTTCCAGTATAGTCTCCTCACCATTAGCTATACATTTTTGCTAGCAGTGAAAAAGCCTCAGCATGCTGTGCTTGTAAACATTTCAGTGGCCATGGCTTGTCTTTCATGTCACTGGCTGCTGCTACTTTTGTCTACTGAAATGCACAAGCCACAAGTCACCTCAAGAAGCTAATACTGTAGTCATTCCATGATGTTTTAGTTGGCTGATGGTTTGGTTAATGTTTGCCTTCCTGTACTTACAATCTAGTAATTTTACAGTGCTATGAGAGACATACTGCTTCTGCCTTACAAAAAACTGCTTGTTCAAGGTGTTCCTTTTTTCTTTTTCCAAATGCATAGGCAGGTTGCATTAGCTGATCTTGTAATCGTCAATAAAACGGATTTGGTGTCAAGGGAAGAATTGAATAAAGTCAGACCAACTGTCAGGTATGAAATTTCTGGTATAACCGTGACATTGTACATGCTCAAATGTTATTAGAAATTAGATCTCATGATTGTTCCAACAGATCGTGTAGTGAAAAAGAGCAGTGAGAAAGCAGTGAAAAAGAGTCTGCCCCTTTCTGGAGATGTTTCCAGTGCATTTCTGTGCTTCCACAGTCTTATCAGCTTGCCTAAGTAAGATTTGATGTTACCTGCTCAGAAGTGTAGAATTATAGAATAGAATCCAAGAATGCTCTTAAGTTGGAAGGAACCTTCAAGGACCATTGACTCCAACCTCTGGCTCTACTCAGGACCACCCAAAATTCCAATTCTATGTCTGAGAGCTTTCTCCAAATGTTCCTTGAACTCTGGCTGCTTGGGGCTGTTCCATGTCTACCGCCCTCTGGTGAAGAACCTTTTCCTAATACCCAACCTGACCCTCTTCTGGTGCAACTCCACACCGTTTCCTTGGCTAAATTAGGCCTAAAAAATGCCTTATAATAGACCTTTGTCTTAAGTGCTCACATTCTTATACTATTGGGCAGCTGTTGCCATTTGTCTGAGTTAACTACAGGGGGCAGTGTCTGGTAGTACATACATGTTTATTAGCAAATCTAAAGGGGTATGGAAGATATCTGAATAATTGTCATGGATGTAAAAGAACAAACGGGCTGAATCAAAGCAGTGTTCAAAGGTGTGTTCCATCTTTCTCAGTACCCTGACAGACAAAATGGAATATTGAGAAATACTTTGCAACGTTATTTGTGGTTCAGACTCTTGAGAATTCTTAACCTTGCAGTTTGTACTGGGAGAAGAAAAATGCTATGTTCAGTAGTAGTATTTTATTGTCAGAAGTTGTGAATTTTGACCTTGGTTCGGCTATAAAATGTCACAAAAGCAAACTTTTTCTTGATGCCTCTTGGACTGTAAAACATTTAGTAACAGTGTGAGAGATGTCGTTATGTTTCTTGTATTGCTCTACATTGTTAAATTGTTCAATTGATATATTAGAGTTGCGTTTGCACCTCATTTTGCTTTTTTCTATTTGTTTTAGGTCAATAAATGGACTTGTCGAAATTTTGGAGACACAAAGGTCGAGGTATTAGATTAACCTGTATTCCAACAAGTACCAAATCCTGTCCCACTGACATTATTTTTACCAAGCTTTCATTATGATCTGTTGGCTGTGCACATGCATACCTACCTGTACTGTGTTTTAATGTGTGCTTGTGTTCAAAGAGGTACAGAACGATTGTTCCCATCAGAGAATTAGATAACACTTAGGCATCCAATACAAAGCACATCTTTCAGAAAACAGATTCTTGTGTGGTTTTTGTTTGTTTGTTTGTTTGTTTGTTTGTTTAGTATTAATTTATTCTTTAACTGTATTCACTAAAATTCTCTTTTTATGCTCCCATATTACTGTACAGCTGAAAGCTGCTTTACTCCACGGTAGATAGCACTGACTGCTGACATCTGAAAATAGGGCTAGCTTCTGGTGCTTTGCATTGGAATAAGAGATCAGGAAAAAAAAACAACAGACATGAACAATTATTTATATGTTTAAAAATGAGTAATCGAAGCTTCAGTACACATAATTCTTACATGCAGTGAAAATACAAAGCTTTCTTTCTCTCCCTATCTGTGCAGAGTTGATCTTTCCAATGTGCTGGACCTGCATGCTTTTGACAGTCTATCTGGAATCAGGTATGGCAGTAATTTCACTTTTATTAAAAGGAATGCTCATTGCATAGATACACGCATGAAGTAGGTACATTTACATTTAGGCAGAGTCTGCATCTGAATTTCTGTTCCATATTCTAGTTCAGACACTTGTTTACAATTCTCAGTAAGAGTAAGAAGTAATAGAAAGAGGATGTTTTTCCACTTGAGATACATGCAGCAAAAGATTGTAGGGTTTGTAAAATGAAATGAGAGCCAAAGCACCCATGACTGTTTGGCGTTTTCCCTTGTTGAGGCTTTCAGTTGTCCATTAGTACTACTACTACTAAATAAGATCTCAGTGCTTTTTTCTGGTTCTCTTAAAACTCAGAGGATTTAATTTTTTTCTTGCTTTACATTGTGATGAACTGGAGACCTTAGTTTTCACAGGAAACTCTGAGTTCCACGACAACCTAAGCCTTGGAAATGTTGTTCAGCGTGTTCCTGGATCCGTTATGTCCTCTGGTTCTTTTATGACTAAGAGGCTCAGCTTTAAATTAGGAAGCACTGCACAGTGTGCAGTGGGAATTAGCTTTGGGAATGAGTTAAGTAGAAAGTGGTGTATAGTATTTCACTTCATTTTATACTGCACATTTTACTCTTAGAAGCAATGGCTTTGTTCCTTTTTTACTTCCTAACATAGTTTCAAAAAGTGATGCCCAACAAATCATCCCACAGATGTCAGAAGTTACTTTTTTGTTTTATAAAGATGTAAGAGTGTAAAATGTAGATAGAAGTCCATGGCGACTTACTCTATGATGGTTAAAAGTTAGTAGGAGGGTCGTACTATTAGCCTTGTTGTGAAAATGGGTCTCCTAAGTCTTTCTTGTAAGACACTGACAGCTGAGTTAGAACAAAGCGTTTCTAACCATAACAGACTCTCTTGGCCCAAAGACAGCTTGAATCCAACCAGAAATGACCATCCAATAGGTCACTCCTTGCTTTATCACTCATATGTCAGAATTTTTTTCCTAATCTAGAAAGGAAATCCGTAATTGTTCTGTACATTACTATAGTCAAATTAGAGAATTGACAGTGGAATTCCAGCAGTTAATCTGTGGCAGACTTCCTATCACAGATCATTTGAAAGATCAAACAAACATAATTAAACATAACTATTCTGAGATTAAAGCTGAATTAACAGTTGAAAATTACTTTGATAACAGCACTTTAGTTTTGGTCTGCAGTACTGAAGAGTTTGTGTAGATCTTGTTTGAGATAATGACACTGCATCCATCCAGTGCAAATGCAACATCTGCTTGTTTACAGCTTGCAGAAAAAATTGGAGAGTATGAAGACAACAGATGCACATCTCGACAAGGTAATTACAACAAGCACTGCTTCAGTCTCGCTGTTAGAAGATAGTTCAGGATAACTGCAACCATGGCATACTAATCATCTTATTTTTTCAGAAGGTTTCAGGTAGAGAATAGTATGTTTAAGATCTCTGGAATATTACCCTGAATGCCATGTACTTTGATACAGATAGATAGTAAATGTATATACTGAGTTCTGCTTTCAAATATGGTTTAAGAGTTCTGTTTTTGGAAACAGTGTTCTTGTACATTACTACAACAGACAAGTAATACTATTCTTTTCAATATTTGTCCTTATTGAGCAATTGAGGTTTGAGAATTGAGCCCTATACTTACACCTGATATTTATCCTGTAGGTCGAAATGATGTCAGTGTTTGTAGATATTGGGGAGTTGCTGTTCACAACTTTGCATTACTTAAGGTGTTAGAGAGACACATTCTGTGAGTGCTTCCCTTCGTTTTTACACAGAAAATCAACAGATCAACCTGTAACAGTGAATCAGGTTTTCCTATAAATTTGATATAAATCCTATAATGGCACGTGTGCTAGAAGGTTAGGAATGTGAAATGCTTTGTTTTTCCAGATATGTAACCCAGCTTTTATTTATGTCAGGGTAGAATCTTCTCTCTTGCTCTGTGCAATAAAACAATCCTTGCATATTACAGTGTAAATTGCATTTTTATCTTGGTGATTGTGTTTTATTTAGAGAGAAAATACAGTATTTTGTCTGTTTTGTGGTTTTGATTTTTAATAAATAATTGAAGGGGAAAGGGTCTGGCCTGTCACTCCTTTAGAGTATAAGCAGTTGTGTGCTAAATGCTGCTTTTAAGCATCTATCTTGTCTGTCTTGTGTGTCTTTCCATTTACAGGACATAGTGACAGTAACACTTGAAGTCCTAGGAAATATTAAGGAAGAAAACGTTAATCTCTTTATACAGGTAGATATTAATACATCGCAGTCAAGTGCGAAATCATTGTGTCCTTTTGTAGAAAATCATCTTACGCTGTTGTGTTTGTGAAAACATTTTTCCTCTTTGTAGAATCTTCTGTGGGAAAAGAATGTGAAAGATAGGACTGGATGTACCACGGATGTCATAAGACTGAAGGTTTGCCTGAAACTTCCAACCTCTTTGTTTTGTGCTTTCCCTCTTTTTAAATGGAAAGAAACTGCAGTGTATTGTCAGCCACATACAGGTCAAAGAGCAGACAAAAGAGAGAACATCAGTTTGTCATTGATCCATGTAGAGACACTTAAATACCTGCCAGCCAATGAGACCACTCAAGGTAGCTGACAGAGAAGCAAACCACAGTACTACTTGCTGTGTAGTGAAAGGGGAGACTTGCAGTCCCAAACATGAGTGGGACAGGATGAATGATCAGGACATAAGTGAAAGGAGGTGATGTTGTTTTCCCCTCCTTTGCTCTGAAAGGTCTCATCCATTTCACCTAGATGGCTCCTTATCTAGGGATGTAGTTACAGGTTTCTGTCCACGATTACAGTTATTGGCATAATAAACAGAAGTTTAATTGAGTGTAACAATGCAGCACAATGCTAGTTATGGTCCCCCTAAAATTTTTTGATTACATCAGGCTGCAGTTTTAAAGATGTGATTTACACATAAGTGTATTCATCCCCGTGTACGATTCATTGCATAGTTCTGAGGTGAACGTTGGTGATGCTTGAGGATATACTTTCATTTTCCTTAAACCACAAAGCTAAGTAAATGATAAAAAAGTCGATTGTATGATTAGACAAGGTCTAAGGAAAACAATCAAATGTGCTGTGATTTGTTTCCTGAGAACATATGTGTGTCACAGGCAGCAAGGTAATTATTTCTACTTCACTGGAAGAAAGGTTTATTTCTTGACAAGTAGAACAACAGCAGCATAAAGCCGGCAGTGCTGATGCACTTCAAGCTGTCTGTTGTACTTATTAGCTGTACTGCTGATTAGAAGTATGCTTCTGTTGTACTGAGCTTTGGGATCAAAGTAATATTTACATGATATTTTAGACAGTTTTCTAGTGATGAAAACTCTTTTAGTGCAACGTTTGGCATGTGAGTTAATGGACTTAGTTTTGAAAGTATTCCGTTGTTAATTCCATTGCTAGTCATTTCACCACCCAGATATTTGTTCTTTCTCTGCTATTGAGAGATTCTGTTTCAAGATAGTGTAAGTGTTAAGCATGAGAACTCAGTGGGAACAGACTCAGCATTTTTGCCTATTTTACATCACCTTGGACAGGTGATGAGGCTTTCATAGAGACATATATCATACATACAATCAAAGTGGCATGGTAGGAGATGACATTGAAATTTGCACAAATATTCCAGGTAACGGTCCAAATGAGAAGCTGAAGGCAGAGTATAGCAAAGTATAATTCTTAATTGTAAGAATGGTTGTTACAAGAGATGACTCTGTTGCATTGTTATTTTGATCAACCTCTGCATATTTGTCAGAGGTTTTTCCCTGCTCTGTGTACTTGTAAAGTTGTTTTGGTTTTTTTTCTCCATAAGTATTTTGTTTTTAAAGGTTTGTTTATATACTCTAAGAGTTATTTTTCTGGTAAGGGACTCGTATCTATTCAAGGCAAATCTCATCAAGAGAAAGTCCAAGGTGTCCATGAGCTGTATGATCTGGAAGAGACTGCAATAGAATGGAAAGAAGATGAAAAAAGAACCAATAGGTTCATTCCCAGGGTGAGAGAGTGAGGCAGACTACTACATACTGTATCGGATTAACAGATGATGTAGTTGCCTGGAAGTAGAATAAAATGTCAGGTAACAGAGGCATCTAAGTAAAGTGTACTGAAAGAACAGACCTACAGAACAGTGAGGATTGGTAAGTGCAGAAATAGTTTTTCATTTCTAGCTTTTTCATTGATAGTTGGCCATAAAAACAGTTCCTTACAACGTAGTAACTTAAGCAGTATGAATGAAAATCATACATTGTGTAAAATGATTTTGGCATAGTTTAAATGCAAATTAATTTGAGCGTTTTTTAAACATGCTCAATCCAGTTGTTTTAATTTTTTTCTAGCACTTGACAGAGGAGAAGCCAGAAGGCCTTGTCAACGAAGCATCTCGGTATGGATATCAAAACCACTTTTTTAATCATAGTCAGTGACTGCGCTGTGCGGAAGATCATTCAAAATTGATTCTTTTTCTTTTCTAAGGTTTTCCCCTCCCTTGCTTTTACACAAAGGTAGAAAACAAAAATTACTCTGTACTTCATTTGATCATTCTGCTTAGATATGAATTTTCTAACAAGTAGGTTGATCTGAAAATAATGCCTCCTCTTTATTTCCATGGAAACTACAACAGATAGAGTACAAATAACAGGTTGATAGAAGCTCAACTTTCAGCTACAAAAACAGTTTCCAGTATATTCTCCTCACCATTAGCTATACATTTTTGCTAGCAGTGAAAAAGCCTCAGCATGCTGTGCTTGTAAACATTTCAGTGGCCATGGCTTGTCTTTCATGTCACTGGCTGCTGCTACTTTTGTCTACTGAAATGCACAAGCCACAAGTCACCTCAAGAAGCTAATACTGTAGTCATTCCATGATGTTTTAGTTGGCTGATGGTTTGGTTAATGTTTGCCTTCCTGTACTTACAATCTAGTAATTTTACAGTGCTATGAGAGACATACTGCTTCTGCCTTACAAAAAACTGCTTGTTCAAGGTGTTCCTTTTTTCTTTTTCCAAATGCATAGGCAGGTTGCATTAGCTGATCTTGTAATCGTCAATAAAACGGATTTGGTGTCAAGGGAAGAATTGAATAAAGTCAGAACAACTGTCAGGTATGAAATTTCTGGTATAACCGTGACATTGTACATGCTCAAATGTTATTAGAAATTAGATCTCATGATTGTTCCAACAGATCGTGTAGTGAAAAAGAGCAGTGAGAAAGCAGTGAAAAAGAGTCTGCCCCTTTCTGGAAATGTTTCCAGTGCATTTCTGTGCTTCCACAGTCTTATCAGCTTGCCTAAGTAAGATTTGATGTTACCTGCTCAGAAGTGTAGAATTATAGAATAGAATCCAAGAATGCTCTTAAGTTGGAAGGAACCTTCAAGGACCATTGACTCCAACCTCTGGCTCTACTCAGGACCACCCAAAATTCCAATTCTATGTCTGAGAGCTTTCTCCAAATGTTCCTTGAACTCTGGCTGCTTGGGGCTGTTCCATGTCTACGGCCCTCTGGTGAAGAACCTTTTCCTAATACCCAACCTGACCCTCTTCTGGTGCAACTCCACACCATTTCCTTGGCTAAATTAGGCCTAAAAAATGCCTTATAATAGACCTTTGTCTTAAGTGCTCACATTCTTATACTATTGGGCAGCTGTTGCCATTTGTCTGAGTTAACTACAGGGGGCAGTGTCTTGTAGTACATACATGTTTATTAGCAAATCTAAAGGGGTATGGAAGATATCTGAATAATTGTCATGGATGTAAAAGAACAAACGGGCTGAATCAAAGCAGTGTTCAAAGGTGTGTTCCATCTTTCTCAGTACCCTGACAGACAAAATGGGATATTGAGAAATACTTTGCAACGTTATTTGTGGTTCAGACTCTTGAGAATTCTTAACCTTGCAGTTTGTACTGGGAGAAGAAAAATGCTATGTTCAGTAGTAGTATTTTATTGTTAGAAGTTGTGAATTTTGACCTTGGTTCGTCTATAAAATGTCACAAAAGCAAACTTTTTCTTGATGCCTCTTGGACTGTAAAACATTGAGTAACAGTGTGAGAGATGTCGTTATGTTTCTTGTATTGCTCTACATTATTAAATTGTTCAATGGATATATTACAGTTGCATTTGAACCTCATTTTGCTTTTTTCTATTTGTTTTAGGTCAATAAATGGACTTGTCGAAATTTTGGAGACACAAAGGTCGAGGTATTAGATTAACCTGTATTCCAACAAGTACCAAATCCTGTCCCACTGACATTATTTTTACCAAGCTTTCATTATGATCTGTTGGCTGTGCACATGCATACCTACCTGTACTGTGTTTTAATGTGTGCTTGTGTTCAAAGAGGTACAGAACGATTGTTCCCATCAGAGAATTAGATAACACTTAGGCATCCAAAACAAATCACATCTTTCAGAAAACAGATTCTTGTGTGGTTTTTAGTATTAATTTGTTTTTTAACTGTATTCACTAAAATTCTCTTTTTATGCTCCCATATTACTGTACAGCTGAAAGCTGCTTTACTCCATGGTAGATAGCACTGACTGCTGACATCTGAAAATAGGGCTAGCTTCTGGTGCTTTGCATTGGAATAAGAGATCAGGAAAAAAAACCAACAAACATGAACAATTATTTATATGTTTAAAAATGAGTAATCGAAGCTTCAGTACACATAATTCTTACATGCAATGAAAATACAAAGCTTTCTTTCTCTCCCTATCTGTGCAGAGTTGATCTTTCCAATGTGCTGGACCTGCATGCTTTAGACAGTCTATCTGGAATCAGGTATGGCAATAATTTCACTTTTATTAAAAGGAATGCTCATTGCATAGATACACGCATGAAGTAGGTACATTTACATTTAGGCAGAGTCTGCATCTGAATTTCTGTTGCATGTTCTAGTTCAGACACTTGTTTACAATTCTCAGTAAGAGTAAGAAGTACTAGAAAGAGGATGTTTTTCCACTTGAGATACATGCAGCAAAAGATTGTAGGGTTTGTAAAATGAAATGAGAGCCAAAGCACCCATGATTGTTTGGCGTTTTCCCCCCGTTTCCCTTGTTGAGGCTTTCAGTTGTCCATTAGTACTACTACTACTAAATAAGATCTCAGTGCTTTTTTCTGGTTCTCTTAAAACTCAGAGGATTTAATTTTTTTCTTGCTTTACATTGTGATGAACTGGAGACCTTAGTTTTCACAGGAAACTCTGAGTTCCACAACAACCTAAGCCTTGGAAATGTTGTTCAGCGTGTTCCTGGATCCGTTATGTCCTCTGGTTCTTTTATGACTAAGAGGCTCAGCTTTAAATTAGCAAACACTGCACAGTGTGCAGTGGGAATTAGCTTTGGGAATGAGTTAAGTAGAAAGTGGTGTATAGTATTTCACTTCATTTTATACTGCACATTTTACTCTTAGAAGCAATGGCTTTGTTCCTTTTTTACTTCCTAACATAGTTTCAAAAAGTGATGCCCAACAAATCATCCCACAGATGTCAGAAGTTACTTTTTTGTTTTATAAAGATGTAAGAGTGTAAAATGTAGATAGAAGTCCATGGCGACTTACTCTATGATGGTTAAAAGTTAGTAGGTCGTACTACTAGCCTTGTTGTGAAAATGGGTCTCCTAAGTCTTTCTTGTAAGACACTGACAGCTGAGTTAGAACAAAGCGTTTCTAACCATAACAGACTCTCTTGGCCCAAGGACAGCTTGAATCCAACCAGAAATGACCATCCAATAGGTCACTCCTTGCTTTATCACTCTTAGGTCAGAATTTTTTTCCTAATCTAGAAAGGAAATCCGTAATTGTTCTGTACATTACTATAGTCAAATTAGATAATTGACAGTGGAATTCCAGCAGTTAATCTGTGGCAGACGTCCTATCACAGATCATTTGAAAGATCAAACAAACATAATTAAACATAACTATTCTGAGATTAAAGCTGAATTAACAGTTGAAAATTACTTTGATAACAGCACTTTAGTTTTGGTCTGCAGTACTGAAGAGTTTGTGTAGATCTTGTTTGAGATAATGACACTGCATCCATCCAGTGCAAATGCAACATCTGCTTGTTTACAGCTTGCAGAAAAAATTCGAGAGTATGAATACAACAGATGCACATCTCGACAAGGTAATTACAACAAGCACTGCTTCAGTCTCGCTGTTAGAAGATAGTTCAGGTTAACTGCAACCATGGCATACTAATCATCTTATTTTTTCAGAAGGTTTCAGGTAGAGAATAGTATGTTTAAGATCTCTGGAATATTACACTGAATGCCATGTACTTTGATATAGATAGATAGTAAATGTATATACTGAGTTCTGCTTTCAAATATGGTTTAAGAGTTCTATTGTTGGAAACAGTGTTCTTGTACATGGAGAGCATTACTACAACAGACAAGTAATACTATTCTTTCAATATTTGTCCTTATTGAGCAATTGAGATTTGAGAATTGAGCCCTATACTTACACCTGATATTTATCCCGTAGGTCGAAATGATGTCAGTGTTTGTAGATATTGGGGAGTTGCTGTTCACAACTTTGCATTAATTAAGGTGTTAGAGAGACACATTCTGTGAGTGCTTCCCTTCGTTTTTACACAGAAAATCAACAGATCAACCTGTAACAGTGAATTAGGTTTTCCTATAAATTTGATATAATACCTACAATCGCATGTGTGCTAGAAGGTTAGGAATGTGAAATGCTTTGTTTTTCCAGATATGTAACCCAGCTTTTATTTATGTCAGGGTAGAATCTTCTCTCTTGCTCTGTGCAATAAAACAATCCTTGCATATTACAGTTTAAATTGCATTTTTATCTTGGTGATTGTGTTTTATTTAGAGAGAAAATACAGTATTTTGTCTGTTTTGTGGTTTTGATTTTTAATAAATAATTGAAGGGGAAAGGGTCTGGCCTGTCACTCCTTTAGAGTATAAGCAGTTCTGTGCTAAATGCTGCTTTTAAGCATCTATCTTGTCTGTCTTGTGTGTCTTTCCATTTACAGGACATAGTGACAGTAACACTTGAAGTCCTAGGAAATATTAAGGAAGAAAACGTTAATCTCTTTATACAGGTAAATATGAATACATCGCAGTCAAGTGCGAAATCATTGTGTCCTTTTGTAGAAAATCATCTTACGCTGTTCTGTTTGTGAAAACATTTTTCCTCTTTGTAGAATCTTGTGTGGGAAAAGAATGTGAAAGATAGGACTGGATGTACCATGGATGTCATAAGACTGAAGATTTGCCTGAAACTTCCAACCTCTTTGTTTTGTGCTTTCCCTCTTTTTAAATGGAAAGAAACTGCAGTGTATAGTCAGCCACATACAGGTCAAAGAGCAGACAAAAGAGAGAACATCAGTTTGTCATTGATCCATGTAGAGACACTTAAATACCTGCCAGCCAATGAGACCACTCAAGGTAGCTGACAGAGAAGCAAACCACAGTACTACTTGCTGTGTAGTGAAAGGGGAGACTTGCAGTCCCAAACATGAGTGGGACAGGATGAATGATCAGGACATAAGTGAAAGGAGGTGATGTTGTTTTCCCCTCCTTTGCTCTGAAAGGTCTCATCCATTTCACCTAGATGGCTCCTTATCTAGGGATGTAGTTACAGGTTTCTGTCCATGATTACAGTTATTGGCATAATAAACAGAAGTTTAACTGAGTGTAACAATGCAGCACAGTGCTAGCTATGGTCCCCCTAAAATTTTTTGATTACATCAGGCTGCAGTTTTAAAGATGTGATTTACACATAAGTGTATTCATCCCCGTGTACGATTCATTGCATAGTTCTGAGGTGAACGTTGGTGATGCTTGAGGATATACTTTCATTTTCCTTAAACCACAAAGCTAAGTAAATGATAAAAAAGTCGATTGTATGATTAGACAAGGTCTAAGGAAAACAATCAAATGTGCTGTGATTTGTTTCCTGAGAACATATGTGTGTCACAGGCAGCAAGGTAATTATTTCTACTTCACTGGAAGAAAGGTTTATTTCTTGACAAGTAGAACAACAGCAGCATAAAGCCGGCAGTGCTGATGCACTTCGAGCTGTCTGTTGTGCTCATTAGCTGTACTGCTGATTAGAAGTATGCTTCTGTTGTACTGAGCTTTGGGATCCGAGTAATATTTACATTCTATTTTAGACAGTTTTCAAGTGATGAAAACTCTTTTAGTGCAACGTTTGGCATGTGAGTTAATGGACTTAGTTTTGAAGGTATTCCATTGTTAATTCCATTGCTAGTCATTTCACCACACAGATATTTGTTCTTTCTCTGCTATTGAGAGATTCTGTTTCAAGACAGTGTAAGTGTTAAGCATGAGAACTCAGTGGGAACAGACTCAGCATTTTTGCCTATTTTACATCACCTTGGACAGGTGATGAGGCTTTCATAGAGACATATATCATACATACAATCAAAGTGGCATGGTAGGAGATGACATTGAAATTTGCACAAATATTCCAGGTAACGGTCCAAATGAGAAGCTGAAGGCAGAGTATAGCAAAGTATAATTCTTAATTGTAAGAATGGTTGTTACAAGAGATGACTCTGTTGCATTGTTATTTTGATCAACCTCTGCATATTTGTCAGAGGTTTTTCCCTGCTCTGTGTACTTGTAAAGTTGTTTTGGTTTTTTTTCTCCGTAAGTATTTTGTTTTTAAAGGTTTGTTTATATACTCTAACAGTCATTTTTCTGGTAAGGGACTGGTATCTATTCAAGGCAAATCTCATCGAGAGATAGTCCAAGGTGTCCATGAGCTGTATGATCTGGAAGAGACTGCGATAGAATGGAAAGAAGATGAAAAAAGAACCAATAGGTTCATTCCCAGGGTGAGAGAGTGAGGCAGACTACTACATACTGTATCGGATTAACAGATGATGTAGTTGCCTGGAAGTAGAATAAAATGTCAGGTAACAGAGGCATCTAAGTAAAGTGTACTGAAAGAACAGACCTACAGAACAGTGAGGATTGGTAAGTGCAGAAATAGTTTTTCATTTCTAGCTTTTTCATTGATAGTTGGCCATAAAAATAGTTCCTTACAATGTAGTCACTTAAGCGGTATGAATGAAAATCATACATTGTGTAAAATGATTTTGGCATAGTTTAAATGCAAATTAATTTGAGCGTTTTTTAAACATGCTTAATCCAGTTGTTTTAATTATTGTCTAGCACTTGACAGAGGAGAAGCCAGAAGGCCTTGTCAACGAAGCATCTCGGTATGGATATCAAAACCACTTTTTTAATCATAGTCAGTGACTGCACTGTGCGGAAGATCATTCAAAATTGATTCTTTTTCTTTTCTAAGGTTTTCCCCTCCCTTGCTTTTAAACAAAGGTAGAAAACAAAACTTACTCTGTACTTCATTTGATCATTCTGCTTAGATATGAATTTTCTAATAAGTAGGTTGATCTGAAAATAATACCTCCTCTTTTTTTCCATGGAAACTACAACAGATAGAGTACAAATAACAGGTTGAAAGAAGCTCAACTTTCAGCTACAAAAACAGTTTTCAGTATAGTCTCCTCACCATTAGCTATACATTTTTGCTAGCAGTGAAAAAGCCTCAGCATGCTGTGCTTGTAAACATTTCAGTGGCCATGGCTTGTCTTTCATGTCACTGTCTGCTGCTACTTTTGTCTCCTGAAATGCACAAGCCACAAGTCACCTCAAGAAGCTAATACTGTAGTCATTCCATGATGTTTTAGTTGGCTGATGGTTTGGTTAATGTTTGCCTTCCTGTACTAACAATATAGTAATTTTACAGTGCTATGAGAGACATACTGCTTCTGCCTTACAAAAAACTGCTTGTTCAAGGTGTTCCTTTTTTCTTTTTCCAAATGCACAGGCAGGTTGCATTAGCTGATCTTGTAATCGTCAATAAAACGGATTTGGTGTCAAGGGAAGAATTGAATAAAGTCAGACCAACTGTCAGGTATGAAATTTCTGGTATAACCGTGACATTGTACATGCTCAAATGTTATTAGAAATTAGATCTCATGATTGTTCCAACAGATCGTGTAGTGAAAAAGAGCAGTGAGAAAGCAGTGAAAAAGAGTCTGCCCCTTTCTGGAGATGTTTCCAGTGCATTTCTGTGCTTCCACAGTATTATCGGCTTGCCTAAGTAAGATTTGATGTTACCTGCTCAGAAGTGTAGAATTATAGAATAGAATCCAAGAATGCTCTTAAGTTGGAAGGAACCTTCAAGGACCATTGACTCCAACCTCTGGCTCTACTCAGGACCACCCAAAATTCCAATTCTATGTCTGAGAGCTTTCTCCAAATGTTCCTTGAACTCTGGCTGCTTGGGGCTGTTCCATGTCTACGGCCCTCTGGTGAAGAACCTTTTCCTAATACCCAACCTGACCCTCTTCTGGTGCAACTCCACACCGTTTCCTTGGCTAAATTAGGCCTAAAAAATGCCTTATAATAGACCTTTGTCTTAAGTGCTCACATTCTTATACTATTGGGCAGCTGTTGCCATTTGTCTGAGTTAACTACAGGGGGCAGTGTCTTGTAGTACATACATGTTTATTAGCAAATATAAAGGGGTATGGAAGATATCTGAATAATTGTCATGGATGTAAAAGAACAAACGGGCTGAATCAAAGCAGTGTTCAAAGGTGTGTTCCATCTTTCTCAGTACCCTGACAGACAAAATGGAATATTGAGAAATACTTTGCAACGTTATTTGTGGTTCAGACTCTTGAGAATTCTTAACCTTGCAGTTTGTACTGGGAGAAGAAAAATGCTATGTTCAGTAGTAGTATTTTATTGTTAGAAGTTGTGAATTTTGACCTTGGTTCGTCTATAAAATGTCACAAAAGCAAACTTTTTCTTGATGCCTCTTGGACTGTAAAACATTGAGTAACAGTGTGAGAGATGTCGTTATGTTTCTTGTATTGCTCTACATTATTAAATTGTTCAATGGATATATTACAGTTGCATTTGAACCTCATTTTGCTTTTTTCTATTTGTTTTAGGTCAATAAATGGACTTGTCGAAATTTTGGAGACACAAAGGTCGAGGTATTAGATTAACCTGTATTCCAACAAGTACCAAATCCTGTCCCACTGACATTATTTTTACCAAGCTTTCATTATGATCTGTTGGCTGTGCACATGCATACCTACCTGTACTGTGTTTTAATGTGTGCTTGTGTTCAAAGAGGTACAGAACGATTGTTCCCATCAGAGAATTAGATAACACTTAGGCATCCAAAACAAATCACATCTTTCAGAAAACAGATTCTTGTGTGGTTTTTAGTATTAATTTGTTTTTTAACTGTATTCACTAAAATTCTCTTTTTATGCTCCCATATTACTGTACAGCTGAAAGCTGCTTTACTCCATGGTAGATAGCACTGACTGCTGACATCTGAAAATAGGGCTAGCTTCTGGTGCTTTGCATTGGAATAAGAGATCAGGAAAAAAAACCAACAAACATGAACAATTATTTATATGTTTAAAAATGAGTAATCGAAGCTTCAGTACACATAATTCTTACATGCAGTGAAAATACAAAGCTTTCTTTCTCTCCCTATCTGTGCAGAGTTGATCTTTCCAATGTGCCGGACCTGCATGCTTTAGACAGTCTATCTGGAATCAGGTATGGCAATAATTTCACTTTTATTAAAAGGAATGCTCATTGCATAGATACACGCATGAAGTAGGTACATTTACATTTAGGCAGAGTCTGCATCTGAATTTCTGTTGCATGTTCTAGTTCAGACACTTGTTTACAATTCTCAGTAAGAGTAAGAAGTACTAGAAAGAGGATGTTTTTCCACTTGAGATACATGCAGCAAAAGATTGTAGGGTTTGTAAAATGAAATGAGAGCCAAAGCACCCATGATTGTTTGGCGTTTTCCCCCCGTTTCCCTTGTTGAGGCTTTCAGTTGTCCATTAGTACTACTACTACTAAATAAGATCTCAGTGCTTTTTTCTGGTTCTCTTAAAACTCAGAGGATTTAATTTTTTTCTTGCTTTACATTGTGATGAACTGGAGACCTTAGTTTTCACAGGAAACTCTGAGTTCCACAACAACCTAAGCCTTGGAAATGTTGTTCAGCGTGTTCCTGGATCCGTTATGTCCTCTGGTTCTTTTATGACTAAGAGGCTCAGCTTTAAATTAGCAAACACTGCACAGTGTGCAGTGGGAATTAGCTTTGGGAATGAGTTAAGTAGAAAGTGGTGTATAGTATTCCACTTCATTTTATACTGCACATTTTACTCTTAGAAGCAATGGCTTTGTTCCTTTTTTACTTCCTAACATAGTTTCAAAAAGTGATGCCCAACAAATCATCCCACAGATGTCAGAAGTTACTTTTTTGTTTTATAAAGATGTAAGAGTGTAAAATGTAGATAGAAGTCCATGGCGACTTACTCTATGATGGTTAAAAGTTAGTAGGTCGTACTACTAGCCTTGTTGTGAAAATGGGTCTCCTAAGTCTTTCTTGTAAGACACTGACAGCTGAGTTAGAACAAAGCGTTTCTAACCATAACAGACTCTCTTGGCCCAAGGACAGCTTTAATCCAACCAGAAATGACCATGCAATAGGTCACTCCTTGCTTTATCACTCTTAGGTCAGAATTTTTTTCCTAATCTAGAAAGGAAATCCGTAATTGTTCTGTACATTACTATAGTCAAATTAGAGAATTGACAGTGGAATTCCAGCAGTTAATCTGTGGCAGACTTCCTATCACAGATCATTTGAAAGATCAAACAAACATAATTAAACATAACTATTCTGAGATTAAAGCTGAATTAACAGTTGAAAATTACTTTGATAACAGCACTTTAGTTTTGGTCTGCAGTACTGAAGAGTTTGTGTAGATCTTGTTTGAGATAATGACACTGCATCCATCCAGTGCAAATGCAACATCTGCTTGTTTACAGCTTGCAGAAAAAATTGGAGAGTATGAAGACAACAGATGCACATCTCGACAAGGTAATTACAACAAGCACTGCTTCAGTCTCGCTGTTAGAAGATAGTTCAGGATAACTGCAACCATGGCATACTAATCATCTTATTTTTTCAGAAGGTTTCAGGTAGAGAATAGTATGTTTAAGATCTCTGGAATATTACACTGAATGCCATGTACTTTGATATAGATAGATAGTAAATGTATATACTGAGTTCTGCTTTCAAATATGGTTTAAGAGTTCTATTGTTGGAAACAGTGTTCTTGTACATGGAGAGCATTACTACAACAGACAAGTAATACTATTCTTTCAATATTTGTCCTTATTGAGCAATTGAGATTTGAGAATTGAGCCCTATACTTACACCTGATATTTATCCCGTAGGTCGAAATGATGTCAGTGTTTGTAGATATTGGGGAGTTGCTGTTCACAACTTTGCATTAATTAAGGTGTTAGAGAGACACATTCTGTGAGTGCTTCCCTTCGTTTTTACACAGAAAATCAACAGATCAACCTGTAACAGTGAATTAGGTTTTCCTATAAATTTGATATAATACCTACAATCGCATGTGTGCTAGAAGGTTAGGAATGTGAAATGCTTTGTTTTTCCAGATATTTAACCCAGCTTTTATTTATGTCAGGGTAGAATCTTCTCTCTTGCTCTGTGCAATAAAACAATCCTTGCATATTACAGTTTAAATTGCATTTTTATCTTCCTGATTGTGTTTTATTTAGAGAGAAAATACAGTATTTTGTCTGTTTTGTGGTTTTGATTTTTAATAAATAATTGAAGGGGAAAGGGTCTGGCCTGTCACTCCTTTAGAGTATAAGCAGTTCTGTGCTAAATGCTGCTTTTAAGCATCTATCTTGTCTGTCTTGTGTGTCTTTCCATTTACAGGACATAGTGACAGTAACACTTGAAGTCCTAGGAAATATTAAGGAAGAAAACGTTAATCGCTTTATACAGGTAAATATGAATACATCGCAGTCAAGTGCGAAATCATTGTGTCCTTTTGTAGAAAATCATCTTACGCTGTTCTGTTTGTGAAAACATTTTTCCTCTTTGTAGAATCTTCTGTGGGAAAAGAATGTGAAAGATAGGACTGGATGTACCATGGATGTCATAAGACTGAAGGTTTGCCTGAAACTTCCAACCTCTTTGTTTTGTGCTTTCCCTCTTTTTAAATGGAAAGAAACTGCAGTGTATTGTCAGCCACATACAGGTCAAAGAGCAGACAAAAGAGAGAACATCAGTTTGTCATTGATCCATGTAGAGACACTTAAATACCTGCCAGCCAATGAGACCACTCAAGGTAGCTGACAGAGAAGCAAACCACAGTACTACTTGCTGTGTAGTGAAAGGGGAGACTTGCAGTCCCAAACATGAGTGGGACAGGATGAATGATCAGGACATAAGTGAAAGGAGGTGATGTTGTTTTCCCCTCCTTTGCTCTGAAAGGTCTCATCCATTTCACCTAGATGGCTCCTTATCTAGGGATGTAGTTACAGGTTTCTGTCCATGATTACAGTTATTGGCATAATAAACAGAAGTTTAACTGAGTGTAACAATGCAGCACAGTGCTAGCTATGGTCCCCCTAAAATTTTTTGATTACATCAGGCTGCAGTTTTAAAGATGTGATTTACACATAAGTGTATTCATCCCCGTGTACGATTCATTGCATAGTTCTGAGGTGAACGTTGGTGATGCTTGAGGATATACTTTCATTTTCCTTAAACCACAAAGCTAAGTAAATGATAAAAAAGTCGATTGTATGATTAGACAAGGTCTAGGGAAAACAATCAAATGTGCTGTGATTTGTTTCCTGAGAACATATGTGTGTCACAGGCAGCAAGGTAATTATTTCTACTTCACTGGAAGAAAGGTTTATTTCTTGACAAGTAGAACAACAGCAGCATAAAGCCGGCAGTGCTGATGCACTTCAAGCTGTCTGTTGTACTCATTAGCTGTACTGCTGATTAGAAGTATGCTTCTGTTGTACTGAGCTTTGGGATCCAAGTAATATTTACATTCTATTTTAGACAGTTCTCAAGTGATGAAAACTCTTTTAGTGCAACGTTTGGCATGTGAGTTAATGGACTTAGTTTTGAAGGTATTCCATTGTTAATTCCATTGCTAGTCATTTCACCACACAGATATTTGTTCTTTCTCTGCTATTGAGAGATTCTGTTTCAAGACAGTGTAAGTGTTAAGCATGAGAACTCAGTGGGAACAGACTCAGCATTTTTGCCTATTTTACATCACCTTGGACAGGTGATGAGGCTTTCATAGAGACATATATCATACATACAATCAAAGTGGCATGGTAGGAGATGACATTGAAATTTGCACAAATATTCCAGGTAACCGTCCAAATGAGAAGCTGAAGGCAGAGTATAGCAAAGTATAATTCTTAATTGTAAGAATGGTTGTTACAAGAGATGACTCTGTTGCATTGTTATTTTGATCAACCTCTGCATATTTGTCAGAGGTTTTTCCCTGCTCTGTGTACTTGTAAAGTTGTTTTGGTTTTTTTTCTCCGTAAGTATTTTGTTTTTAAAGGTTTGTTTATATACTCTAACAGTTATTTTTCTGGTAAGGGACTGGTATCTATTCAAGGCAAATCTCATCAAGAGATAGTCCAAGGTGTCCATGAGCTGTATGATCTGGAAGAGACTGCAATAGAATGGAAAGAAGATGAAAAAAGAACCAATAGGTTCATTCCCAGGGTGAGAGAGTGAGGCAGACTACTACATACTGGATCGGATTGACAGCTGATGTAGTTGCCTGGAAGTAGAATAAAATGTCAGGTAACAGAGGCATCTAAGTAAAGTGTACTGAAAGAACAGACCTACAGAACAGTGAGGATTGGTAAGTGCAGAAATAGTTTTTCATTTCTAGCTTTTTCATTGATAGTTGGCCATAAAAATAGTTCCTTACAATGTAGTCACTTAAGCGGTATGAATGAAAATCATACATTGTGTAAAATGATTTTGGCATAGTTTAAATGCAAATTAATTTGAGCATTTTTTAAACATGCTTAATCCATCTGTTTTAATTATTGTCTAGCACTTGAGACAGGAGAAGCCAGAAGGCCTTGTCAATGAAGCATCTCGGTATGGATATCAAAACCACTTTTTTAATCATAGTCAGTGACTGCACTGTGCGGAAGATCATTCAAAATTGATTCTTTTTCTTTTCTAAGGTTTTCCCCTCCCTTGCTTTTAAACAAAGGTAGAAAACAAAACTTACTCTGTACTTCATTTGATCATTCTGCTTAGATATGAATTTTCTAATAAGTAGGTTGATCTGAAAATAATGCCTCCTCTTTTTTTCCATGGAAACTACAACAGATGGAGTACAAATAACAGGTTGAAAGAAGCTCAACTTTCAGCTACAAAAACAGTTTTCAGTATAGTCTCCTCACCATTAGCTATACATTTTTGCTAGCAGTGAAAAAGCCTCAGCATGCTGTGCTTGTAAACATTTCAGTGGCCATGGCTTGTCTTTCATGTCACTGGCTGCTGCTACTTATGTCTCCTGAAATGCACAAGCCACAAGTCACCTCAAGAAGCTAATACTGTAGTCATTCCATGATGTTTTAGTTGGCTGATGGTTTGGTTAATGTTTGCCTTCCTGTACTAACTAACAATCTAGTAATTTTACAGCGCTATGAGAGACATACTGCTTCTGCCTTACAAAAAACTGCTTGTTCAAGGTATTCCTTTTTTCTTTTTCCAAATGCATAGGCAGGTTGCATTAGCTGATCTTGTAATCGTCAATAAAACGGATTTGGTTTCAAGGGAAGAATTGAATAAAGTCAGACCAACTGTCAGGTATGAAATTTCTGGTATAACCGTGACATTGTACATGCTCAAATGTTATTAGAAATTAGATCTCATGATTGTTCCAACAGATCGTGTAGTGAAAAAGAGCAGTGAGAAAGCAGTGAAAAAGAGTCTGCCCCTTTCTGGAGATGTTTCCAGTGCATTTCTGTGCTTCCACAGTATTATCGGCTTGCCTAAGTAAGATTTGATGTTACCTGCTCAGAAGTGTAAAATTATAGAATAGAATCCAAGAATGCTTTTAAGTTGGAAGGAACCTTCAAGGACCATTGACTCCAACCTCTGGCTCTACTCAGGACCACCCAAAATTCCAATTCTATGTCTGAGAGCTTTCTCCAAATGTTCCTTGAACTCTGGCTGCTTGGGGCTGTTCCATGTCTACCGCCCTCTGGTGAAGAACCTTTTCCCAATACCCAACCTGACCCTCTTCTGGTGCAACTCCACACCGTTTCCTTGGCTAAATTAGGCCTAACAAATGCCTTATAATAGACCTTTGTCTTAAGTGCTCACATTCTTATACTATTGGGCAGCTGTTGCCATTTGTCTGAGTTAACTACGGGGGGCAATGTCTGCTAGTCCATACATGTTTATTAGCAAATATAAAGGGGTATGGAAGATATCTGAATAATTGTCATGGATGTAAAAGAACAAATGGGCTGAATCAAAGCAGTGTTCAAAGGTGTGTTCCATCTTTCTCAGTACCCTGACAGACAAAATGGAATATTGAGAAATACTTTGCAACGTTATTTGTGGTTCAGACTCTTGAGAATTCTTAACCTTGCAGCTTGTACTGAGAGAAGAAAAATGCTCTGTTCAGTAGTAATATTTTATTGTCAGAAGTTGTGAATTTTGACCTTGGTTCGGCTATAAAATGTCACAAAAGCAAACTTTTTCTTGATGCCTCTTGGACTGTAAAACATTGAGTAACAGTGTGAGAGATGTCGTTATGTTTCTTGTATTGCTCTACATTGTTACATTGTTCAATCGATATATTACAGTTGCGTTTGCACCTCATTTTGCTTTTTTCTATTTGTTTTAGGTCAATAAATGGACTTGTCGAAATTTTGGAGACACAAAGGTCGAGGTATTAGATTAACCTGTATTCCAACAAGTACCAAATCCTGTCCCACTGACATTATTTTTACAAAGCTTTCATTATGATCTGTTGGCTGTGCACATGCATACCTACCTGTACTGTGTTTTAATGTGTGCTTGTGTTCGAAGAGGTACAGAACGATTGTTCCCATCAGAGAATTAGATAACACTTAGGCATCCAATACAAATCACATCTTTCAGAAAACGGATTCTTGTGTGGTTTTTTTTTTGTTTGTTTGTTTGTTTAGTATTAATTTATTTTTTAACTGTATTCACTAAAATTCTCTTTTTATGCTCCCATATTACTGTACAGCTGAAAGCTGCTTTACTCCATGGTAGGTAGCACTGACTGCTGACATCTGAAAATAGGGCTAGCTTCTGGTGCTTTGCATTGGAATAAGAGATCAGGAAAAAAAACCAACAAACATGAACAATTATTTATATGTTTAAAAATGAGTAATCGAAGCTTCAGTACACATAATTCTTACATGCAGTGAAAATACAAAGCTTTCTTTCTCTCCCTATCTGTGCAGAGTTGATCTTTCCAATGTGCCGGACCTGCATGCTTTAGACAGTCTATCTGGAATCAGGTATGGCCATAATTTCACTTTTATTAAAAGTAATGCTCATTGCATAGATACACGCATGAAGTAGGTACATTTACATTTAGGCAGAGTCTGCATCTGAATTTCTGTTGCATGTTCTAGTTCAGACACTTGTTTACAATTCTCAGTAAGAGTAAGAAGTAATAGAAAGAGGATGTTTTTCCACTTGAGATACATGCAGCAAAAGATTGTAGGGTTTGTAAAATGAAATGAGAGCCAAAGCACCCATGATTGTTTGGCGTTTTCCCCCCGTTTCCCTTGTTGAGGCTTTAAGTTGTCCATTAGTACTACTAGTAATCAATAACATCTCAGTGCTTTTTTCTGGTTCTCTTAAAACTCAGAGGATTTAATTTTTTTCTTGCTTTACATTGTGATGAACTGGAGACCTTAGTTTTCACAGGAAACTCTGAGTTCCACAACAACCTAAGCCTTGGAAATGTTGTTCAGCGTGTTCCTGGATCCGTTATGTCCTCTGGTTCTTTTATGACTAAGAGGCTCAGCTTTAAATTAGGAAGCACTGCACAGTGTGCAGTGGGAATTAGCTTTGGGAATGAGTTAAGTAGAAAGTGGTGTATAGTATTTCACTTCATTTTATACTGCACATTTTACTCTTAGAAGCAATGGCTTTGTTCCTTTTTTACTTCCTAACATAGTTTCAAAAAGTGATGCCCAACAAATCATCCCACAGATGTCAGAAGTTACTTTTTTGTTTTATAAAGATGTAAGAGTGTAAAATGTAGATAGAAGTCCATGGCGACTTACTCTATGATGGTTAAAAGTTAGTAGGTCGTACTACTAGCCTTGTTGTGAAAATGGGTCTCCTAAGTCTTTCTTGTAAGACACTGACAGCTGAGTTAGAACAAAGCGTTTCTAACCATAACAGACTCTCTTGGCCCAAGGACAGCTTGAATCCAACCAGAAATGACCATCCAATAGGTCACTCCTTGCTTTATCACTCATATGTCAGAATTTTTTTCCTAATCTAGAAAGGAAATCCGTAATTGTTCTGTACATTACTATAGTCAAATTAGAGAATTGACAGTGGAATTCCAGCAGTTAATCTGTGGCAGACTTCCTATCACAGATCATTTGAAAGATCAAACAAACATAATTAAACATAACTATTCTGAGATTAAAGCTGAATTAACAGTTGAAAATTACTTTGATAACAGCACTTTAGTTTTGGTCTGCAGTACTGAAGAGTTTGTGTAGATCTTGTTTGAGATAATGACACTGCATCCATCCAGTGCAAATGCAACATCTGCTTGTTTACAGCTTGCAGAAAAAATTGGAGAGTATGAAGACAACAGATGCACATCTCGACAAGGTAATTACAACAAGCACTGCTTCAGTCTCGCTGTTAGAAGATAGTTCAGGATAACTGCAACCATGGCATACTAATCATCTTATTTTTTCAGAAGGTTTCAGGTAGAGAATAGTATGTTTAAGATCTCTGCAATATTACACTGAATGCCATGTACTTTGATATAGATAGATAGTAAATGTATATACTGAGTTCTGCTTTCAAATATGGTTTAAGAGTTCTGTTGTTGGAAACAGTGTTCTTGTACATGGAGAGCATTACTACAACAGACAAGTAATACTATTCTTTCAATATTTGTCCTTATTGAGCAATTGAGATTTGAGAATTGAGCCCTATACTTACACCTGATATTTATCCCGTAGGTCGAAATGATGTCAGTGTTTGTAGATATTGGGGAGTTGCTGTTCACAACTTTGCATTAATTAAGGTGTTAGAGAGACACATTCTGTGAGTGCTTCCCTTCGTTTTTACACAGAAAATCAACAGATCAACCTGTAACAGTGAATTAGGTTTTCCTATAAATTTGATATAAATCCTATAATGGCACGTGTGCTAGAAGGTTAGGAATGTGAAATGCTTTGTTTTTCCAGATATGTAACCCAGCTTTTATTTATGTCAGGGTAGAATCTCCTCTCTTGCTCTGTGCAATGAAACAATCCTTGCATATTACAGTGTAAATTGCATTTTTATCTTGGTGATTGTGTTTTATTTAGAGAGAAAATACAGTATTTTGTCTGTTTTGTGGTTTTGATTTTTAATAAATAATTGAAGGGGAAAGGGTCTGGCCTGTCACTCCTTTAGAGTATAAGCAGTTGTGTGCTAAATGCTGCTTTTAAGCATCTATCTTGTCTGTCTTGTGTGTCTTTCCATTTACAGGACATAGTGACAGTAACACTTGAAGTCCTAGGAAATATTAAGGAAGAAAACCTTAATCTCTTTATACAGGTAAATATGAATACATCGCAGTCAAGTGCGAAATCACTGTGTCCTTTTGTAGAAAATCATCTTACGCTGTTGTGTTTGTGAAAACATTTTTCCTCTTTGTAGAATCTTCTGTGGGAAAAGAATGTGAAAGATAGGACTGGATGTACCACGGATGTCATAAGACTGAAGGTTTGCCTGAAACTTCCAACCTCTTTGTTTTGTGCTTTCCCTCTTTTTAAATGGAAAGAAACTGCAGTGTATTGTCAGCCACATACAGGTCAAAGAGCAGACAAAAGAGAGAACATCAGTTTGTCATTGATCCATGTAGAGACACTTAAATACCTGCCAGCCAATGAGACCACTCAAGGTAGCTGACAGAGAAGCAAACCACAGTACTACTTGCTGTGTAGTGAAAGGGGAGACTTGCAGTCCCAAACATGAGTGGGACAGGATGAATGATCAGGACATAAGTGAAAGGAGGTGATGTTGTTTTCCCCTCCTTTGCTCTGAAAGGTCTCATCCATTTCACCTAGATGGCTCCTTATCTAGGGATGTAGTTACAGGTTTCTGTCCATGATTACAGTTATTGGCATAATAAACAGAAGTTTAACTGAGTGTAACAATGCAGCACAGTGCTAGCTATGGTCCCCCTAAAATTTTTTGATTACATCAGGCTGCAGTTTTAAAGATGTGATTTACACATAAGTGTATTCATCCCCGTGTACGATTCATTGCATAGTTCTGAGGTGAACGTTGGTGATGCTTGAGGATATACTTTCATTTTCCTTAAACCACAAAGCTAAGTAAATGATAAAAAAGTCGATTGCATGATTAGACAAGGTCTAAGGAAAACAATCAAATGTGCTGTGATTTGTTTCCTGAGAACATATGTGTGTCACAGGCAGCAAGGTAATTATTTCTACTTCACTGGAAGAAAGGTTTATTTCTTGACAAGTAGAACAACAGCAGCATAAAGCCGGCAGTGCTGATGCACTTCAAGCTGTCTGTTGTACTCATTAGCTGTACTGCTGATTAGAAGTATGCTTCTGTTGTACTGAGCTTTGGGATCCGAGTAATATTTACATTCTATTTTAGACAGTTTTCAAGTGATGAAAACTCTTTTAGTGCAACGTTTGGCATGTGAGTTAATGGACTTAGTTTTGAAGGTATTCCATTGTTAATTCCATTGCTAGTCATTTCACCACACAGATATTTGTTCTTTCTCAGCTATTGAGAGATTCTGTTTCAAGACAGTGTAAGTGTTAAGCATGAGAACTCAGTGGGAACAGACTCAGCATTTTTGCCTATTTTACATCACCTTGGACAGGTGATGAGGCTTTCATAGAGACATATATCATACATACAATCAAAGTGGCATGGTAGGAGATGACATTTAAATTTGCACAAATAATCCAGGTAACCGTCCAAATGAGAAGCTGAAGGCAGAGTATAGCAAAGTATAATTATTAATTGTAAGAATGGTTGTTACAAGAGATGACTCTGTTGCATTGTTATTTTGATCAACCTCTGCATATTTGTCAGAGGTTTTTCCCTGCTCTGTGTACTTGTAAAGTTGTTTTGTTTTTCTTTTTTTCTCCGTAAGTATTTTGTTTTTAAAGGTTTGTTTATATACTCTAACAGTTATTTTTCTGGTAAGGGACTGGTATCTATTCAAGGCAAATCTCATCAAGAGATAGTCCAAGGTGTCCATGAGCTGTATGATCTGGAAGAGACTGCAATAGAATGGAAAGAAGATGAAAAAAGAACCAATAGGTTCATTCCCAGGGTGAGAGAGTGAGGCAGACTACTACATACTGGATCGGATTAACAGCTGATGTAGTTGCCTGGAAGTAGAATAAAATGTCAGGTAACAGAGGCATCTAAGTAAAGTGTACTGAAAGAACAGACCTACAGAACAGTGAGGATTGGTAAGTGCAGAAATAGTTTTTCATTTCTAGCTTTTTCATTGATAGTTGGCCATAAAAATAGTTCCTTACAATGTAGTCACTTAAGCGGTATGAATGAAAATCATACATTGTGTAAAATGATTTTGGCATAGTTTAAATGCAAATTAATTTGAGCATTTTTTAAACATGCTTAATCCATCTGTTTTAATTATTGTCTAGCACTTGAGACAGGAGAAGCCAGAAGGCCTTGTCAATGAAGCATCTCGGTATGGATATCAAAACCACTTTTTTAATCATAGTCAGTGACTGCACTGTGCGGAAGATCATTCAAAATTGATTCTTTTTCTTTTCTAAGGTTTTCCCCTCCCTTGCTTTTAAACAAAGGTAGAAAACAAAACTTACTCTGTACTTCATTTGATCATTCTGCTTAGATATGAATTTTCTAATAAGTAGGTTGATCTGAAAATAATGCCTCCTCTTTTTTTCCATGGAAACTACAACAGATGGAGTACAAATAACAGGTTGAAAGAAGCTCAACTTTCAGCTACAAAAACAGTTTTCAGTATAGTCTCCTCACCATTAGCTATACATTTTTGCTAGCAGTGAAAAAGCCTCAGCATGCTGTGCTTGTAAACATTTCAGTGGCCATGGCTTGTCTTTCATGTCACTGGCTGCTGCTACTTATGTCTCCTGAAATGCACAAGCCACAAGTCACCTCAAGAAGCTAATACTGTAGTCATTCCATGATGTTTTAGTTGGCTGATGGTTTGGTTAATGTTTGCCTTCCTGTACTAACTAACAATCTAGTAATTTTACAGCGCTATGAGAGACATACTGCTTCTGCCTTACAAAAAACTGCTTGTTCAAGGTATTCCTTTTTTCTTTTTCCAAATGCATAGGCAGGTTGCATTAGCTGATCTTGTAATCGTCAATAAAACGGATTTGGTTTCAAGGGAAGAATTGAATAAAGTCAGACCAACTGTCAGGTATGAAATTTCTGGTATAACCGTGACATTGTACATGCTCAAATGTTATTAGAAATTAGATCTCATGATTGTTCCAACAGATCGTGTAGTGAAAAAGAGCAGTGAGAAAGCAGTGAAAAAGAGTCTGCCCCTTTCTGGAGATGTTTCCAGTGCATTTCTGTGCTTCCACAGTATTATCGGCTTGCCTAAGTAAGATTTGATGTTACCTGCTCAGAAGTGTAGAATTATAGAATAGAATCCAAGAATGCTTTTAAGTTGGAAGGAACCTTCAAGGACCATTGACTCCAACCTCTGGCTCTACTCAGGACCACCCAAAATTCCAATTCTATGTCTGAGAGCTTTCTCCAAATGTTCCTTGAACTCTGGCTGCTTGGGGCTGTTCCATGTCTACCGCCCTCTGGTGAAGAACCTTTTCCCAATACCCAACCTGACCCTCTTCTGGTGCAACTCCACACCGTTTCCTTGGCTAAATTAGGCCTAACAAATGCCTTATAATAGACCTTTGTCTTAAGTGCTCACATTCTTATACTATTGGGCAGCTGTTGCCATTTGTCTGAGTTAACTACGGGGGGCAATGTCTGCTAGTCCATACATGTTTATTAGCAAATATAAAGGGGTATGGAAGATATCTGAATAATTGTCATGGATGTAAAAGAACAAATGGGCTGAATCAAAGCAGTGTTCAAAGGTGTGTTCCATCTTTCTCAGTACCCTGACAGACAAAATGGAATATTGAGAAATACTTTGCAACGTTATTTGTGGTTCAGACTCTTGAGAATTCTTAACCTTGCAGCTTGTACTGAGAGAAGAAAAATGCTCTGTTCAGTAGTAATATTTTATTGTCAGAAGTTGTGAATTTTGACCTTGGTTCGGCTATAAAATGTCACAAAAGCAAACTTTTTCTTGATGCCTCTTGGACTGTAAAACATTGAGTAACAGTGTGAGAGATGTCGTTATGTTTCTTGTATTGCTCTACATTGTTAAATTGTTCAATCGATATATTACAGTTGCGTTTGCACCTCATTTTGCTTTTTTCTATTTGTTTTAGGTCAATAAATGGACTTGTCGAAATTTTGGAGACACAAAGGTCGAGGTATTAGATTAACCTGTATTCCAACAAGTACCAAATCCTGTCCCACTGACATTATTTTTACAAAGCTTTCATTATGATCTGTTGGCTGTGCACATGCATACCTACCTGTACTGTGTTTTAATGTGTGCTTGTGTTCGAAGAGGTACAGAACGATTGTTCCCATCAGAGAATTAGATAACACTTAGGCATCCAATACAAATCACATCTTTCAGAAAACGGATTCTTGTGTGGTTTTTTTTTTGTTTGTTTGTTTGTTTAGTATTAATTTATTTTTTAACTGTATTCACTAAAATTCTCTTTTTATGCTCCCATATTACTGTACAGCTGAAAGCTGCTTTACTCCATGGTAGATAGCACTGACTGCTGACATCTGAAAATAGGGTTAGCTTCTGCTGCTTTGCATTGGAATAAGAGATCAGGAAAAAAAACCAACAAACATGAACAATTATTTATATGTTTAAAAATGAGTAATCGAAGCTTCAGTACACATAATTCTTACATGCAGTGAAAATACAAAGCTTTCTTTCTCTCCCTATCTGTGCAGAGTTGATCTTTCCAATGTGCCGGACCTGCATGCTTTAGACAGTCTATCTGGAATCAGGTATGGCCATAATTTCACTTTTATTAAAAGTAATGCTCATTGCATAGATACACGCATGAAGTAGGTACATTTACATTTAGGCAGAGTCTGCATCTGAATTTCTGTTGCATGTTCTAGTTCAGACACTTGTTTACAATTCTCAGTAAGAGTAAGAAGTAATAGAAAGAGGATGTTTTTCCACTTGAGATACATGCAGCAAAAGATTGTAGGGTTTGTAAAATGAAATGAGAGCCAAAGCACCCATGATTGTTTGGCGTTTTCCCCCCGTTTCCCTTGTTGAGGCTTTAAGTTGTCCATTAGTACTACTAGTAATCAATAAGATCTCAGTGCTTTTTTCTGGTTCTCTTAAAACTCAGAGGATTTAATTTTTTTCTTGCTTTACATTGTGATGAACTGGAGACCTTAGTTTTCACAGGAAACTCTGAGTTCCACAACAACCTAAGCCTTGGAAATGTTGTTCAGCGTGTTCCTGGATCCGTTATGTCCTCTGGTTCTTTTATGACTAAGAGGCTCAGCTTTAAATTAGGAAGCACTGCACAGTGTGCAGTGGGAATTAGCTTTGGGAATGAGTTAAGTAGAAAGTGGTGTATAGTATTTCACTTCATTTTATACTGCACATTTTACTCTTAGAAGCAATGGCTTTGTTCCTTTTTTACTTCCTAACATAGTTTCAAAAAGTGATGCCCAACAAATCATCCCACAGATGTCAGAAGTTACTTTTTTGTTTTATAAAGATGTAAGAGTGTAAAATGTAGATAGAAGTCCATGGCGACTTACTCTATGATGGTTAAAAGTTAGTAGGTCGTACTACTAGCCTTGTTGTGAAAATGGGTCTCCTAAGTCTTTCTTGTAAGACACTGACAGCTGAGTTAGAACAAAGCGTTTCTAACCATAACAGACTCTCTTGGCCCAAGGACAGCTTGAATCCAACCAGAAATGACCATCCAATAGGTCACTCCTTGCTTTATCACTCATATGTCAGAATTTTTTTCCTAATCTAGAAAGGAAATCCGTAATTGTTCTGTACATTACTATAGTCAAATTAGAGAATTGACAGTGGAATTCCAGCAGTTAATCTGTGGCAGACTTCCTATCACAGATCATTTGAAAGATCAAACAAACATAATTAAACATAACTATTCTGAGATTAAAGCTGAATTAACAGTTGAAAATTACTTTGATAACAGCACTTTAGTTTTGGTCTGCAGTACTGAAGAGTTTGTGTAGATCTTGTTTGAGATAATGACACTGCATCCATCCAGTGCAAATGCAACATCTGCTTGTTTACAGCTTGCAGAAAAAATTGGAGAGTATGAAGACAACAGATGCACATCTCGACAAGGTAATTACAACAAGCACTGCTTCAGTCTCGCTGTTAGAAGATAGTTCAGGATAACTGCAACCATGGCATACTAATCATCTTATTTTTTCAGAAGGTTTCAGGTAGAGAATAGTATGTTTAAGATCTCTGCAATATTACACTGAATGCCATGTACTTTGATATAGATAGATAGTAAATGTATATACTGAGTTCTGCTTTCAAATATGGTTTAAGAGTTCTGTTGTTGGAAACAGTGTTCTTGTACATGGAGAGCATTACTACAACAGACAAGTAATACTATTCTTTCAATATTTGTCCTTATTGAGCAATTGAGATTTGAGAATTGAGCCCTATACTTACACCTGATATTTATCCCGTAGGTCGAAATGATGTCAGTGTTTGTAGATATTGGGGAGTTGCTGTTCACAACTTTGCATTAATTAAGGTGTTAGAGAGACACATTCTGTGAGTGCTTCCCTTCGTTTTTACACAGAAAATCAACAGATCAACCTGTAACAGTGAATTAGGTTTTCCTATAAATTTGATATAAATCCTATAATGGCACGTGTGCTAGAAGGTTAGGAATGTGAAATGCTTTGTTTTTCCAGATATGTAACCCAGCTTTTATTTATGTCAGGGTAGAATCTCCTCTCTTGCTCTGTGCAATGAAACAATCCTTGCATATTACAGTGTAAATTGCATTTTTATCTTGGTGATTGTGTTTTATTTAGAGAGAAAATACAGTATTTTGTCTGTTTTGTGGTTTTGATTTTTAATAAATAATTGAAGGGGAAAGGGTCTGGCCTGTCACTCCTTTAGAGTATAAGCAGTTGTGTGCTAAATGCTGCTTTTAAGCATCTATCTTGTCTGTCTTGTGTGTCTTTCCATTTACAGGACATAGTGACAGTAACACTTGAAGTCCTAGGAAATATTAAGGAAGAAAACCTTAATCTCTTTATACAGGTAAATATGAATACATCGCAGTCAAGTGCGAAATCACTGTGTCCTTTTGTAGAAAATCATCTTACGCTGTTGTGTTTGTGAAAACATTTTTCCTCTTTGTAGAATCTTCTGTGGGAAAAGAATGTGAAAGATAGGACTGGATGTACCACGGATGTCATAAGACTGAAGGTTTGCCTGAAACTTCCAACCTCTTTGTTTTGTGCTTTCCCTCTTTTTAAATGGAAAGAAACTGCAGTGTATTGTCAGCCACATACAGGTCAAAGAGCAGACAAAAGAGAGAACATCAGTTTGTCATTGATCCATGTAGAGACACTTAAATACCTGCCAGCCAATGAGACCACTCAAGGTAGCTGACAGAGAAGCAAACCACAGTACTACTTGCTGTGTAGTGAAAGGGGAGACTTGCAGTCCCAAACATGAGTGGGACAGGATGAATGATCAGGACATAAGTGAAAGGAGGTGATGTTGTTTTCCCCTCCTTTGCTCTGAAAGGTCTCATCCATTTCACCTAGATGGCTCCTTATCTAGGGATGTAGTTACAGGTTTCTGTCCATGATTACAGTTATTGGCATAATAAACAGAAGTTTAACTGAGTGTAACAATGCAGCACAGTGCTAGCTATGGTCCCCCTAAAATTTTTTGATTACATCAGGCTGCAGTTTTAAAGATGTGATTTACACATAAGTGTATTCATCCCCGTGTACGATTCATTGCATAGTTCTGAGGTGAACGTTGGTGATGCTTGAGGATATACTTTCATTTTCCTTAAACCACAAAGCTAAGTAAATGATAAAAAAGTCGATTGCATGATTAGACAAGGTCTAAGGAAAACAATCAAATGTGCTGTGATTTGTTTCCTGAGAACATATGTGTGTCACAGGCAGCAAGGTAATTATTTCTACTTCACTGGAAGAAAGGTTTATTTCTTGACAAGTAGAACAACAGCAGCATAAAGCCGGCAGTGCTGATGCACTTCAAGCTGTCTGTTGTACTCATTAGCTGTACTGCTGATTAGAAGTATGCTTCTGTTGTACTGAGCTTTGGGATCCGAGTAATATTTACATTCTATTTTAGACAGTTTTCAAGTGATGAAAACTCTTTTAGTGCAACGTTTGGCATGTGAGTTAATGGACTTAGTTTTGAAGGTATTCCATTGTTAATTCCATTGCTAGTCATTTCACCACACAGATATTTGTTCTTTCTCAGCTATTGAGAGATTCTGTTTCAAGACAGTGTAAGTGTTAAGCATGAGAACTCAGTGGGAACAGACTCAGCATTTTTGCCTATTTTACATCACCTTGGACAGGTGATGAGGCTTTCATAGAGACATATATCATACATACAATCAAAGTGGCATGGTAGGAGATGACATTTAAATTTGCACAAATAATCCAGGTAACCGTCCAAATGAGAAGCTGAAGGCAGAGTATAGCAAAGTATAATTATTAATTGTAAGAATGGTTGTTACAAGAGATGACTCTGTTGCATTGTTATTTTGATCAACCTCTGCATATTTGTCAGAGGTTTTTCCCTGCTCTGTGTACTTGTAAAGTTGTTTTGTTTTTCTTTTTTTCTCCGTAAGTATTTTGTTTTTAAAGGTTTGTTTATATACTCTAACAGTTATTTTTCTGGTAAGGGACTGGTATCTATTCAAGGCAAATCTCATCAAGAGATAGTCCAAGGTGTCCATGAGCTGTATGATCTGGAAGAGACTGCAATAGAATGGAAAGAAGATGAAAAAAGAACCAATAGGTTCATTCCCAGGGTGAGAGAGTGAGGCAGACTACTACATACTGGATCGGATTAACAGCTGATGTAGTTGCCTGGAAGTAGAATAAAATGTCAGGTAACAGAGGCATCTAAGTAAAGTGTACTGAAAGAACAGACCTACAGAACAGTGAGGATTGGTAAGTGCAGAAATAGTTTTTCATTTCTAGCTTTTTCATTGATAGTTGGCCATAAAAATAGTTCCTTACAATGTAGTCACTTAAGCGGTATGAATGAAAATCATACATTGTGTAAAATGATTTTGGCATAGTTTAAATGCAAATTAATTTGAGCATTTTTTAAACATGCTTAATCCATCTGTTTTAATTATTGTCTAGCACTTGAGACAGGAGAAGCCAGAAGGCCTTGTCAATGAAGCATCTCGGTATGGATATCAAAACCACTTTTTTAATCATAGTCAGTGACTGCACTGTGCAGAAGATCATTCAAAATTGATTCTTTTTCTTTTCTAAGGTTTTCCCCTCCCTTGCTTTTAAACAAAGGTAGAAAACAAAACTTACTCTGTACTTCATTTGATCATTCTGCTTAGATATGAATTTTCTAATAAGTAGGTTGATCTGAAAATAATGCCTCCTCTTTTTTTCCATGGAAACTACAACAGATGGAGTACAAATAACAGGTTGAAAGAAGCTCAACTTTCAGCTACAAAAACAGTTTTCAGTATAGTCTCCTCACCATTAGCTATACATTTTTGCTAGCAGTGAAAAAGCCTCAGCATGCTGTGCTTGTAAACATTTCAGTGGCCATGGCTTGTCTTTCATGTCACTGGCTGCTGCTACTTATGTCTCCTGAAATGCACAAGCCACAAGTCACCTCAAGAAGCTAATACTGTAGTCATTCCATGATGTTTTAGTTGGCTGATGGTTTGGTTAATGTTTGCCTTCCTGTACTAACTAACAATCTAGTAATTTTACAGCGCTATGAGAGACATACTGCTTCTGCCTTACAAAAAACTGCTTGTTCAAGGTATTCCTTTTTTCTTTTTCCAAATGCATAGGCAGGTTGCATTAGCTGATCTTGTAATCGTCAATAAAACGGATTTGGTTTCAAGGGAAGAATTGAATAAAGTCAGACCAACTGTCAGGTATGAAATTTCTGGTATAACCGTGACATTGTACATGCTCAAATGTTATTAGAAATTAGATCTCATGATTGTTCCAACAGATCGTGTAGTGAAAAAGAGCAGTGAGAAAGCAGTGAAAAAGAGTCTGCCCCTTTCTGGAGATGTTTCCAGTGCATTTCTGTGCTTCCACAGTATTATCGGCTTGCCTAAGTAAGATTTGATGTTACCTGCTCAGAAGTGTAGAATTATAGAATAGAATCCAAGAATGCTTTTAAGTTGGAAGGAACCTTCAAGGACCATTGACTCCAACCTCTGGCTCTACTCAGGACCACCCAAAATTCCAATTCTATGTCTGAGAGCTTTCTCCAAATGTTCCTTGAACTCTGGCTGCTTGGGGCTGTTCCATGTCTACCGCCCTCTGGTGAAGAACCTTTTCCCAATACCCAACCTGACCCTCTTCTGGTGCAACTCCACACCGTTTCCTTGGCTAAATTAGGCCTAACAAATGCCTTATAATAGACCTTTGTCTTAAGTGCTCACATTCTTATACTATTGGGCAGCTGTTGCCATTTGTCTGAGTTAACTACGGGGGGCAATGTCTGCTAGTCCATACATGTTTATTAGCAAATATAAAGGGGTATGGAAGATATCTGAATAATTGTCATGGATGTAAAAGAACAAATGGGCTGAATCAAAGCAGTGTTCAAAGGTGTGTTCCATCTTTCTCAGTACCCTGACAGACAAAATGGAATATTGAGAAATACTTTGCAACGTTATTTGTGGTTCAGACTCTTGAGAATTCTTAACCTTGCAGCTTGTACTGAGAGAAGAAAAATGCTCTGTTCAGTAGTAATATTTTATTGTCAGAAGTTGTGAATTTTGACCTTGGTTCGGCTATAAAATGTCACAAAAGCAAACTTTTTCTTGATGCCTCTTGGACTGTAAAACATTGAGTAACAGTGTGAGAGATGTCGTTATGTTTCTTGTATTGCTCTACATTGTTAAATTGTTCAATCGATATATTACAGTTGCGTTTGCACCTCATTTTGCTTTTTTCTATTTGTTTTAGGTCAATAAATGGACTTGTCGAAATTTTGGAGACACAAAGGTCGAGGTATTAGATTAACCTGTATTCCAACAAGTACCAAATCCTGTCCCACTGACATTATTTTTACAAAGCTTTCATTATGATCTGTTGGCTGTGCACATGCATACCTACCTGTACTGTGTTTTAATGTGTGCTTGTGTTCGAAGAGGTACAGAACGATTGTTCCCATCAGAGAATTAGATAACACTTAGGCATCCAATACAAATCACATCTTTCAGAAAACGGATTCTTGTGTGGTTTTTTTTTTGTTTGTTTGTTTGTTTAGTATTAATTTATTTTTTAACTGTATTCACTAAAATTCTCTTTTTATGCTCCCATATTACTGTACAGCTGAAAGCTGCTTTACTCCATGGTAGATAGCACTGACTGCTGACATCTGAAAATAGGGCTAGCTTCTGCTGCTTTGCATTGGAATAAGAGATCAGGAAAAAAAACCAACAAACATGAACAATTATTTATATGTTTAAAAATGAGTAATCGAAGCTTCAGTACACATAATTCTTACATGCAGTGAAAATACAAAGCTTTCTTTCTCTCCCTATCTGTGCAGAGTTGATCTTTCCAATGTGCCGGACCTGCATGCTTTAGACAGTCTATCTGGAATCAGGTATGGCCATAATTTCACTTTTATTAAAAGTAATGCTCATTGCATAGATACACGCATGAAGTAGGTACATTTACATTTAGGCAGAGTCTGCATCTGAATTTCTGTTGCATGTTCTAGTTCAGACACTTGTTTACAATTCTCAGTAAGAGTAAGAAGTAATAGAAAGAGGATGTTTTTCCACTTGAGATACATGCAGCAAAAGATTGTAGGGTTTGTAAAATGAAATGAGAGCCAAAGCACCCATGATTGTTTGGCGTTTTCCCCCCGTTTCCCTTGTTGAGGCTTTAAGTTGTCCATTAGTACTACTAGTAATCAATAACATCTCAGTGCTTTTTTCTGGTTCTCTTAAAACTCAGAGGATTTAATTTTTTTCTTGCTTTACATTGTGATGAACTGGAGACCTTAGTTTTCACAGGAAACTCTGAGTTCCACAACAACCTAAGCCTTGGAAATGTTGTTCAGCGTGTTCCTGGATCCGTTATGTCCTCTGGTTCTTTTATGACTAAGAGGCTCAGCTTTAAATTAGGAAACACTGCACAGTGTGCAGTGGGAATTAGCTTTGGGAATGAGTTAAGTAGAAAGTGGTGTATAGTATTTCACTTCATTTTATACTGCACATTTTACTCTTAGAAGCAATGGCTTTGTTCCTTTTTTACTTCCTAACATAGTTTCAAAAAGTGATGCCCAACAAATCATCCCACAGATGTCAGAAGTTACTTTTTTGTTTTATAAAGATGTAAGAGTGTAAAATGTAGATAGAAGTCCATGGCGACTTACTCTATGATGGTTAAAAGTTAGTAGGTCGTACTACTAGCCTTGTTGTGAAAATGGGTCTCCTAAGTCTTTCTTGTAAGACACTGACAGCTGAGTTAGAACAAAGCGTTTCTAACCATAACAGACTCTCTTGGCCCAAGGACAGCTTGAATCCAACCAGAAATGACCATCCAATAGGTCACTCCTTGCTTTATCACTCATATGTCAGAATTTTTTTCCTAATCTAGAAAGGAAATCCGTAATTGTTCTGTACATTACTATAGTCAAATTAGAGAATTGACAGTGGAATTCCAGCAGTTAATCTGTGGCAGACTTCCTATCACAGATCATTTGAAAGATCAAACAAACATAATTAAACATAACTATTCTGAGATTAAAGCTGAATTAACAGTTGAAAATTACTTTGATAACAGCACTTTAGTTTTGGTCTGCAGTACTGAAGAGTTTGTGTAGATCTTGTTTGAGATAATGACACTGCATCCATCCAGTGCAAATGCAACATCTGCTTGTTTACAGCTTGCAGAAAAAATTGGAGAGTATGAAGACAACAGATGCACATCTCGACAAGGTAATTACAACAAGCACTGCTTCAGTCTCGCTGTTAGAAGATAGTTCAGGATAACTGCAACCATGGCATACTAATCATCTTATTTTTTCAGAAGGTTTCAGGTAGAGAATAGTATGTTTAAGATCTCTGCAATATTACACTGAATGCCATGTACTTTGATATAGATAGATAGTAAATGTATATACTGAGTTCTGCTTTCAAATATGGTTTAAGAGTTCTATTGTTGGAAACAGTGTTCTTGTACATGGAGAGCATTACTACAACAGACAAGTAATACTATTCTTTCAATATTTGTCCTTATTGAGCAATTGAGATTTGAGAATTGAGCCCTATACTTACACCTGATATTTATCCCGTAGGTCGAAATGATGTCAGTGTTTGTAGATATTGGGGAGTTGCTGTTCACAACTTTGCATTAATTAAGGTGTTAGAGAGACACATTCTGTGAGTGCTTCCCTTCGTTTTTACACAGAAAATCAACAGATCAACCTGTAACAGTGAATTAGGTTTTCCTATAAATTTGATATAAATCCTATAATGGCACGTGTGCTAGAAGGTTAGGAATGTGAAATGCTTTGTTTTTCCAGATATGTAACCCAGCTTTTATTTATGTCAGGGTAGAATCTCCTCTCTTGCTCTGTGCAATAAAACAATCCTTGCATATTACAGTGTAAATTGCATTTTTATCTTGGTGATTGTGTTTTATTTAGAGAGAAAATACAGTATTTTGTCTGTTTTGTGGTTTTGATTTTTAATAAATAATTGAAGGGGAAAGGGTCTGGCCTGTCACTCCTTTAGAGTATAAGCAGTTGTGTGCTAAATGCTGCTTTTAAGCATCTATCTTGTCTGTCTTGTGTGTCTTTCCATTTACAGGACATAGTGACAGTAACACTTGAAGTCCTAGGAAATATTAAGGAAGAAAACCTTAATCTCTTTATACAGGTAAATATGAATACATCGCAGTCAAGTGCGAAATCACTGTGTCCTTTTGTAGAAAATCATCTTACGCTGTTGTGTTTGTGAAAACATTTTTCCTCTTTGTAGAATCTTCTGTGGGAAAAGAATGTGAAAGATAGGACTGGATGTACCACGGATGTCATAAGACTGAAGGTTTGCCTGAAACTTCCAACCTCTTTGTTTTGTGCTTTCCCTCTTTTTAAATGGAAAGAAACTGCAGTGTATTGTCAGCCACATACAGGTCAAAGAGCAGACAAAAGAGAGAACATCAGTTTGTCATTGATCCATGTAGAGACACTTAAATACCTGCCAGCCAATGTGACCACTCAAGGTAGCTGACAGAGAAGCAAACCACAGTACTACTTGCTGTGTAGTGAAAGGGGAGACTTGCAGTCCCAAACATGAGTGGGACAGGATGAATGATCAGGACATAAGTGAAAGGAGGTGATGTTGTTTTCCCCTCCTTTGCTCTGAAAGGTCTCATCCATTTCACCTAGATGGCTCCTTATCTAGGGATGTAGTTACAGGTTTCTGTCCATGATTACAGTTATTGGCATAATAAACAGAAGTTTAATTGAGTGTAACAATGCAGCACAGTGCTAGCTATGGTCCCCCTAAAATTTTTTGATTACATCAGGCTGCAGTTTTAAAGATGTGATTTACACATAAGTGTATTCATCCCCGTGTACGATTCATTGCATAGTTCTGAGGTGAACGTTGGTGATGCTTGAGGATATACTTTCATTTTCCTTAAACCACAAAGCTAAGTAAATGATAAAAAAGTCGATTGCATGATTAGACAAGGTCTAAGGAAAACAATCAAATGTGCTGTGATTTGTTTCCTGAGAACATATGTGTGTCACAGGCAGCAAGGTAATTATTTCTACTTCACTGGAAGAAAGGTTTATTTCTTGACAAGTAGAACAACAGCAGCATAAAGCCGGCAGTGCTGATGCACTTCAAGCTGTCTGTTGTACTCATTAGCTGTACTGCTGATTAGAAGTATGCTTCTGTTGTACTGAGCTTTGGGATCCGAGTAATATTTACATTCTATTTTAGACAGTTTTCAAGTGATGAAAACTCTTTTAGTGCAACGTTTGGCATGTGAGTTAATGGACTTAGTTTTGAAGGTATTCCATTGTTAATTCCATTGCTAGTCATTTCACCACACAGATATTTGTTCTTTCTCAGCTATTGAGAGATTCTGTTTCAAGACAGTGTAAGTGTTAAGCATGAGAACTCAGTGGGAACAGACTCAGCATTTTTGCCTATTTTACATCACCTTGGACAGGTGATGAGGCTTTCATAGAGACATATATCATACATACAATCAAAGTGGCATGGTAGGAGATGACATTTAAATTTGCACAAATAATCCAGGTAACCGTCCAAATGAGAAGCTGAAGGCAGAGTATAGCAAAGTATAATTATTAATTGTAAGAATGGTTGTTACAAGAGATGACTCTGTTGCATTGTTATTTTGATCAACCTCTGCATATTTGTCAGAGGTTTTTCCCTGCTCTGTGTACTTGTAAAGTTGTTTTGTTTTTCTTTTTTTCTCCGTAAGTATTTTGTTTTTAAAGGTTTGTTTATATACTCTAACAGTTATTTTTCTGGTAAGGGACTGGTATCTATTCAAGGCAAATCTCATCAAGAGATAGTCCAAGGTGTCCATGAGCTGTATGATCTGGAAGAGACTGCAATAGAATGGAAAGAAGATGAAAAAAGAACCAATAGGTTCATTCCCAGGGTGAGAGAGTGAGGCAGACTACTACATACTGGATCGGATTAACAGCTGATGTAGTTGCCTGGAAGTAGAATAAAATGTCAGGTAACAGAGGCATCTAAGTAAAGTGTACTGAAAGAACAGACCTACAGAACAGTGAGGATTGGTAAGTGCAGAAATAGTTTTTCATTTCTAGCTTTTTCATTGATAGTTGGCCATAAAAATAGTTCCTTACAATGTAGTCACTTAAGCGGTATGAATGAAAATCATACATTGTGTAAAATGATTTTGGCATAGTTTAAATGCAAATTAATTTGAGCATTTTTTAAACATGCTTAATCCATCTGTTTTAATTATTGTCTAGCACTTGAGACAGGAGAAGCCAGAAGGCCTTGTCAATGAAGCATCTCGGTATGGATATCAAAACCACTTTTTTAATCATAGTCAGTGACTGCACTGTGCGGAAGATCATTCAAAATTGATTCTTTTTCTTTTCTAAGGTTTTCCCCTCCCTTGCTTTTAAACAAAGGTAGAAAACAAAACTTACTCTGTACTTCATTTGATCATTCTGCTTAGATATGAATTTTCTAATAAGTAGGTTGATCTGAAAATAATGCCTCCTCTTTTTTTCCATGGAAACTACAACAGATGGAGTACAAATAACAGGTTGAAAGAAGCTCAACTTTCAGCTACAAAAACAGTTTTCAGTATAGTCTCCTCACCATTAGCTATACATTTTTGCTAGCAGTGAAAAAGCCTCAGCATGCTGTGCTTGTAAACATTTCAGTGGCCATGGCTTGTCTTTCATGTCACTGGCTGCTGCTACTTATGTCTCCTGAAATGCACAAGCCACAAGTCACCTCAAGAAGCTAATACTGTAGTCATTCCATGATGTTTTAGTTGGCTGATGGTTTGGTTAATGTTTGCCTTCCTGTACTAACTAACAATCTAGTAATTTTACAGCGCTATGAGAGACATACTGCTTCTGCCTTACAAAAAACTGCTTGTTCAAGGTATTCCTTTTTTCTTTTTCCAAATGCATAGGCAGGTTGCATTAGCTGATCTTGTAATCGTCAATAAAACGGATTTGGTTTCAAGGGAAGAATTGAATAAAGTCAGACCAACTGTCAGGTATGAAATTTCTGGTATAACCGTGACATTGTACATGCTCAAATGTTATTAGAAATTAGATCTCATGATTGTTCCAACAGATCGTGTAGTGAAAAAGAGCAGTGAGAAAGCAGTGAAAAAGAGTCTGCGCCTTTCTGGAGATGTTTCCAGTGCATTTCTGTGCTTCCACAGTATTATCGGCTTGCCTAAGTAAGATTTGATGTTACCTGCTCAGAAGTGTAGAATTATAGAATAGAATCAAAGAATGCTTTTAAGTTGGAAGGAACCTTCAAGGACCATTGACTCCAACCTCTGGCTCTACTCAGGACCACCCAAAATTCCAATTCTATGTCTGAGAGCTTTCTCCAAATGTTCCTTGAACTCTGGCTGCTTGGGGCTGTTCCATGTCTACCGCCCTCTGGTGAAGAACCTTTTCCCAATACCCAACCTGACCCTCTTCTGGTGCAACTCCACACCGTTTCCTTGGCTAAATTAGGCCTAACAAATGCCTTATAATAGACCTTTGTCTTAAGTGCTCACATTCTTATACTATTGGGCAGCTGTTGCCATTTGTCTGAGTTAACTACGGGGGGCAATGTCTGCTAGTCCATACATGTTTATTAGCAAATATAAAGGGGTATGGAAGATATCTGAATAATTGTCATGGATGTAAAAGAACAAACGGGCTGAATCAAAGCAGTGTTCAAAGGTGTGTTCCATCTTTCTCAGTACCCTGACAGACAAAATGGAATATTGAGAAATACTTTGCAACGTTATTTGTGGTTCAGACTCTTGAGAATTCTTAACCTTGCAGCTTGTACTGAGAGAAGAAAAATGCTCTGTTCAGTAGTAATATTTTATTGTCAGAAGTTGTGAATTTTGACCTTGGTTCGGCTATAAAATGTCACAAAAGCAAACTTTTTCTTGATGCCTCTTGGACTGTAAAACATTGAGTAACAGTGTGAGAGATGTCGTTATGTTTCTTGTATTGCTCTACATTGTTAAATTGTTCAATCGATATATTACAGTTGCGTTTGCACCTCATTTTGCTTTTTTCTATTTGTTTTAGGTCAATAAATGGACTTGTCGAAATTTTGGAGACACAAAGGTCGAGGTATTAGATTAACCTGTATTCCAACAAGTACCAAATCCTGTCCCACTGACATTATTTTTACCAAGCTTTCATTATGATCTGTTGGCTGTGCACATGCATACCTACATGTACTGTGTTTTAATGTGTGCTTGTGTTCGAAGAGGTACAGAACGATTGTTCCCATCAGAGAATTAGATAACACTTAGGCATCCAATACAAATCACATCTTTCAGAAAACGGATTCTTGTGTGGTTTTTTTTTTGTTTGTTTGTTTGTTTAGTATTAATTTATTTTTTAACTGTATTCACTAAAATTCTCTTTTTATGCTCCCATATTACTGTACAGCTGAAAGCTGCTTTACTCCATGGTAGATAGCACTGACTGCTGACATCTGAAAATAGGGCTAGCTTCTGCTGCTTTGCATTGGAATAAGAGATCAGGAAAAAAAACCAACAAACATGAACAATTATTTATATGTTTAAAAATGAGTAATCGAAGCTTCAGTACACATAATTCTTACATGCAGTGAAAATACAAAGCTTTCTTTCTCTCCCTATCTGTGCAGAGTTGATCTTTCCAATGTGCCGGACCTGCATGCTTTAGACAGTCTATCTGGAATCAGGTATGGCCATAATTTCACTTTTATTAAAAGTAATGCTCATTGCATAGATACACGCATGAAGTAGGTACATTTACATTTAGGCAGAGTCTGCATCTGAATTTCTGTTGCATGTTCTAGTTCAGACACTTGTTTACAATTCTCAGTAAGAGTAAGAAGTAATAGAAAGAGGATGTTTTTCCACTTGAGATACATGCAGCAAAAGATTGTAGGGTTTGTAAAATGAAATGAGAGCCAAAGCACCCATGATTGTTTGGCGTTTTCCCCCCGTTTCCCTTGTTGAGGCTTTAAGTTGTCCATTAGTACTACTAGTAATCAATAAGATCTCAGTGCTTTTTTCTGGTTCTCTTAAAACTCAGAGGATTTAATTTTTTTCTTGCTTTACATTGTGATGAACTGGAGACCTTAGTTTTCACAGGAAACTCTGAGTTCCACAACAACCTAAGCCTTGGAAATGTTGTTCAGCGTGTTCCTGGATCCGTTATGTCCTCTGGTTCTTTTATGACTAAGAGGCTCAGCTTTAAATTAGCAAACACTGCACAGTGTGCAGTGGGAATTAGCTTTGGGAATGAGTTAAGTAGAAAGTGGTGTATAGTATTTCACTTCATTTTATACTGCACATTTTACTCTTAGAAGCAATGGCTTTGTTCATTTTTTACTTCCTAACATAGTTTCAAAAAGTGGTGCCCAACAAATCATCCCACAGATGTCAGAAGTTACTTTTTTGTTTTATAAAGATGTAAGAGTGTAAAATGTAGATAGAAGTCCATGGCGACTTACTCTGTGATGGTTAAAAGTTAATAGGAGGGTCGTACTACTAGCCTTGTTGTGAAGATGGGTCTCCTAAGTCTTTCTTGTAAGACACTGACAGCTGAGTTAGAACAGAGCGTTTCTAACCATAACAGACTCTCTTGGCCCAAGGACAGCTTTAATCCAACCAGAAATGACCATCCAATAGGTCACTCCTTGCTTTATCACTCTTAGGTCAGAATTTTTTTCCTAATCTAGAAAGGAAATCCGTAATTGTTCTGTACATTACTATAGTCAAATTAGATAATTGGCAGTGGAATTCCAGCAGTTAAGCTGTGGCAGACTTCCTATCACAGATCATTTGAAAGATCAAACAAACATAATTAAACATAACTATTCTGAGATTAAAGCTGAATTAACAGTTGAAAATTACTTTGATAACAGCACTTTAGTTTTGGTCTGCAGTACTGAAGAGTTTGTGTAGATCTTGTTTGAGATAATGACACTGCATCCATCCAGTGCAAATGCAACATCTGCTTGTTTACAGCTTGCAGAAAAAATTCGAGAGTATGAAGACAACAGATGCACATCTCGACAAGGTAATTACAACAAGCACTGCTTCAGTCTCGCTGTTAGAAGCTAGTTCAGGATAACTGCAACCATGGCATACTAATCATCTTATTTTTTCAGAAGGTTTCAGGTAGAGAATAGTATGTTTAAGATCTCTGCAATATTACACTGAATGCCATGTACTTTGATATAGATAGATAGTAAATGTATATACTGAGTTCTGCTTTCAAATATGGCTTAAGAGTAATTCACAACATCCTTCTCTCCACATTGGGAAGATATAAATTTGATTGGTGAACTTTTCTATGAATGAAGAATTGGATGTAGGATTGGGTCCAGAGACAGCTTGTCAGTGGCTCAATGTCTGGATGGAGTTTGGTGATGATTGGTGCCCGCTCTACAAAACTGACAGAACAACACCGTTTTTATCAGGACACACTCTGTAAGATTTACTTTTTCTTTAATTATTTATTTTTTAATTTTTTTCCTTTGCCAAAGAAAAGTGGGAGTGTCATCAGCTTTTCCATAGCACAGGATCAGCTTAAGTCAAGGTCTCTTCTCTTCTCTTCTCTTTTCTCTTCTTTTCTCTTTTCTCTTCTTTTCTTTTCTTTTCTTTTCTTTTCTTTTCTTTTCTTTTCTTTTCTTTTCTTTTTCTTTTCTTTTCTTTCTTCTCTTCTCTTCTCTTCTCTTCTCTTCTCTTCTCTTCTCTTCTCTTCTCTTCTCTTCTCTTCTCTTTTCTTTTCTTTCTTTTCTTTTCTTTTCTTTTCTTTTCTTCCTTTCCTTTATTTCCTTTTTCCCTTCTCTTCTCTTCTCTTCTCTTCTCTCTCTTCTCTTCTCTTCTCTTCTCTTCTTTCTCTCTCTTCTCTTCTCTTCTCTTCTCTTCTCTTCTCTTCTCTTCTCTTTCTCTTCTCTACTTTTCTCTACTTTTCTCTACTTTTCTCTACTTTTCTTCTCTTTTCCTTCCTTTCCTTTCCTTTCCTTTCCTTTCCTTTCTTTCCTTTCCTTTCCTTTCCTTTCCTTTCCTTTCCTTTCCTTTCCTTTCCTTTCCTTTCCTTTCCTTTCCTTTCCTTTCCTTTCCTTTCCTTTCCTTTCCTTTCCTTTCCTTTCCTTTCCTTTCCTTTTTTCTCCCTTCCCTTCCCTTCCCTTCCCTTCCCTTCCTTCCCTTCCCTTCCCTTCCCTTCCCTTCCCTTCCCTTCCCTTCCCTTCCCTTCCCTTCCCTTCCCTTCCCTTCCCTTCCCTTCCCTTCCTTCCCTTCCCTTCCCTTCCCTTCCCTTCCCTTCCCTTCCCTTCCCTTCCCTTCCCTTCTCATTCCCATTCCCATTCCTTTCCTTTCTTCCTTTTTTTTTTTTAATCCTCTATTCCCTCTCCTCCTCTCCCACCCCCTCCCCTTCTCTCCCCTCCTGTCCTCTCCCTTCCCATCCTTACCCCTCCCCTCCCCTCTTTTTCTTTTTCTTCCCCCTTTTCATATTTTTCTAATTCTTCTCCAATTCTTCTTCTCTATCTTCATTTTTTCTTCTTCTGCCTAGCTTTTTTCTCTATTTTCATTTTCGTTGCAACTTTCTTAAAATTTTTCACATTCTTCATTATTTCTTGCTTTTCATCTTTCTTTTCTTTTTTTTCTATTCCTCTTCCTTTTCCTCTCCCATTTCCCCCCCTGTTTTCTTTTGCTTTTGGTTCTCCTTACCCTATTTGTTTTTCTTTTCCTTCCCCAGTTTCTGTTCTCCTTTCTCTTTTTCTTCCCTATTTAATTTTCATTTTCTCTTCCTTCCCTCTTTATACTTTTTTTTTTTAATTTCCCCTTTATGTTTCCCTTTCCCCTTCCTTTTCCCTTTCCTTGTCTTACCTTTCTTTATATTTTTCCTTTTTTAAAATTTTTCTTTCTTTTCTTCTTTTTCTCCCCTTCTTTCCTTTGGCTTTTTTTTTTTTTTCTTTCTTCCCCTCTTTGTTTCTTCTTTCTCCCCCATTTTCTTTCTCTTCTCCTTTTTCTATTCTTTTTCTTCCCTATTATCATTCTTCTTCTATTTTCTTCCCTGTTTTCTTCCCTCTTTTTTCTCCCTTTATCTTTACTTTCCCCTTTTGTTTTTGTTTTTTTTGCCCTATTTCTTTTTCTTTACCCTTTTCTTCCCTATCTTCATTTATTTTTTCTTCTTTCTTGCTTTCTTTTTAATTTTCATTTTCTTTCCATTTTTCCTCCCCTTATCTCATTCTTTTTTATTTCTTGCTTTTCTTCTCTCTTTTCTTTTTTCCTCCTTTTTATTGTTCTTTTTCTTCCTACTTTTAAAAGCTTGATATCTTTTTTCTTATTTTCTTCCCCCCTTTTTTTTGTTCCCATATATTCTTTACTTCTTTTCCTCTTCCTTTTCCATTTCCCCCCCTATTTTCTATTGCTATTGGTTCTTCTTACCCTGTTTTTCTTTTGCTTCTCCCACTTCTGTTCTTTTTCGTTTTTCTTCCCTATTTCATTTTCATTTTCTATTCCACCTTTGCTTCCCTCCTTTTTCTTGCCCTTCTTTTTTTCTTCCCCTTTATGTTTCCCTTCTTCTTTTCTATTTCCTTTTCTTTTCTTTTCTTTTCTTTTCTTTTCTTTTCTTTTCTTTTCTTTTCTTTTCTTTTCTTTTCTTTTCTTTTCTTTTCTTTTCTTTTCTTTTCTTTTCTTTTCTTTTCTTTTCTTTTCTTTTCTTTTCTTTCTCTTTTCTTCTTTTTCTTCCCTATTATCATTCTTGTCTATTTTCTTCCCTGTTTTCTTCCCTCTTTCTTCTTCCACTTTTATCTTTACTCTCCACTTTCTGTTTCCGTTTTTTTTTCCTATTTATTTTTTTTTGAACTTTTTGTTCCCTATCTTCCTTTTATTTTTCTCCTTTCATGCTTTTTTTAATTTTCATTTTCTTTCCATTTTTCCTCCCCATTTCTCCTTCTTTTTTATTTCTTGCTTTTCTTCTCTATTTTCTTCCCCCCCCCCCTTTTTTAACTTTTTTTCCTAGTCTTAAAAACTTGATAATTTATTTCATAATAAATGTTTCTTCCCTTACCCCCCGCCCCCTTTTTTTTTGTTCCCATTTATTTTTACTTCTTTTCCTCTTCCTTTTACATTCCCCTCCCCCCCCTTTCAATTTTTTTTTGGCGTTTGGTTCTTTTACACTACTTGTTTTTCTTTTGCTTCTCCCATTACTCTTCTTTTTTTCTTTTCTTCAATATTTAATGTTCTTATTCTATTTTCTTCCCCCTTTCCTTCCCTATATTTATTGCTCTCATTTTTTCTATCCCCTTTATGTTTCCCTTTTTTCCCTATTTATTTACGTTACCCCTTTATTCCCTATCTTCATTTTATTTTTCTTCTCTCTTGCTTTCTTTTTAATTTTCATTTTCTTCCCATTTTTCTTCCCTTATCTCATTCTTTTTTATTGATTTCCTTTCCTTTCCTTTTTTTTCCTTTCCTTTCTTTTCCTTTCCTTTCCTTTCCTTCCTCCTTCCTTTCCTTCCCCTTTCCTTTCCTTTCCTTTCCTTTCCTTTCCTTTCCTTTCCTTTCCTTTCCTTTTCCTTTCCTTTCCTTTCTTTCCTTTCCTTTTCCTTTCCTTTCCTTTCCTTTCCTTTCCTTTCCTTTCCTTTCCTTTCCTCTTTCCTTTCTTTTCCTTTCCTTTCCTTTCCTTTCCTATGCTTTCCTTCCTTTCTATGCTTTCCTTTCCTTCCTATACTTTCCTTTCCTTTCATACTTTCCTTTGCTTTCCTTTCTTTTTTTGCTTTCCCTTTCCTTTTCTGTATACTTTCTGTATACTTTCTTTTCCTTTACACTTTCATTTCAAATCCTATTTTTAAACTTAGACTTTCCTTTCATTTATACTTTCCTTTCCTTTCATACTTACCTTTGCTTTCCTATCTTTTTAAAATTCCCTTCTTTTATAATTCCTTCCCTTTGCATTATACCTACATTCCCTTTCTGTTCTGTAACATTTTCCTTTCCACCTTCCTTTCATTTTTTTTTTTTTTTTAAATATAACCTTTCCTTTCCTTTTTTATATACTTCCCTATCCTTACAATTCTACATAAATTGACTTTCCTTTATACATTGCTTTCCTTTCATTATATCTACCTTTCCTTTCTTTTCTATTCCCTTCCTTTCCTTCCTTTTACTTACCTTTGCTTTCCTATCTTTTATAAATTCCCTTCTTTTATAATTCCCTTCCCTTTGCATTATATCTACATTCCCTTTCTGTTCTGTAACATTTTCCCTTAGACCTTCCTTTCCATTCCTTTTTTTTTTTAAATTACCTTTCCTTTCCTTTTTTATATACTTCCCTATCCTTGCAATTCTACATATATTGACTTTCCTTTATACATTGCTTTCCTTTTCATTATATCTACCTTTCCTTTCTTTTCTATTCCCTTCCTTTCCCTTCCTTTATACTTACCTTTGCTTCCTTTCTTTTATACTTTCCTTCCTTTATACTTTCCATTCCCTTATAACTTTCCTTTCCATTCTATTTTTAAACTTACCCATTCCTTTCATTTATACTTTCTTATCCTTTCCAATATACTTACCTTTGCTTTCCATTCTTTTAACTTTCCCTTCCTTTATACTTTCCTTTTCTTTATACTTTCCTTTCTTTATACTTTCCTTTTCTGTATACTTTCCTTTCCTTTACACTTTCATTTCAATTCCTATTTTTAAACTTACCCATTCCTTTCATTTATACTTTCTTATCCTTTCCAATATACTTACTTTTGCTTTCCTTTCCTTATACTTTCCCTTTCCTTTTCTGTATACTTTCTTTTCCTTTACACTTTGATTTCAATTCCTATTTTTAAAACTTAGCCTCTCTCTTTCATTTATACTTTCCTTTCCTTCATACTTACCTTTGCTTTCCTAGCTTTTATAAATTCCCTTCTTTTATAATTCCCTTCCCTTT